>NW_026126618.1:3331785-3947857 GCF_943737965.1 Phodopus roborovskii | reverse complement strand
CAATACATGGTCGGTTCTACTTACTGCTTAAAGAGGAGATAAAACTACTGATAACATTTTTAAGATCAGCCAGGTTATGTCATCTCTGTCCCTGATAGTGAGAAGGCTGTCCGGTGATTGGAACAAGGCTGGTCTTCCTTAAATTATTTATGTAATAGTCGTCTTGACACTAAAATCTATGGTTTGAATCTTAGAAACTTTAGTTGATATGAAATGTATGGGTCCCTAATGCAATAGTAAGTGCTTTGAAAAGTCCTCATGGCATCTTACCAGATGGCATTCTGTTTATTGAGTACTAGGGATGCCCTAACAGAGTGCTTTGGCCAGCTCCTCACCTCCCAGCTGAGATTTCTTCCTGCAACTAGAAGACAGTCACAATTTCAGGTTGCCTGGTTCTAAAGCAATTATACCTCTGGGGGATCTTGTTGCATCTCTGATTTCTAAATGCTGGTTGTTTACAGAATCGCTGCTCAGATCCCTTTAGTTTGAAATGAGCATGCCAATGAAACGAAGATGAGAAACTGCACTTCTAAATTGGATTATCGGCTTCCCTGGAGGACCCACTTGCACCAACCCCCCCCCACAAAGTTGCCAGTGATTCGCTGTAGTTTAGTGTGACGGCTTATGTGGATGGTGGGGACAAGGTGCATCTAGTTAACTTATTAGTGATTGTGTGTCTTGGGGATGCCTGTTGCCACAGTAACAGGCCAACAGACCTTCCCTACCTGTTTCAATTGGTTCCTAATTTTTCTTTAAACTGCATTGAGAGGAGTATGAGATCCAACTATCAGTTCTCAATTGGCATGCTCCAAGACCAACATTTTAAAAGAACAAAGCCACAGCATTCAGGAAATTGTCTTCCTCCGTTGTCTACTGTTTGGAAACCCCTTTTCTATTTTCCTTTGCAACATGGAGTTGAAATCAATATAGCTATTTTGCTATAATAGCAATTCATACAGCTTGTTTTCATGGCTCACGCTTTCTGTTGCTGTTTGGCACTGACATAATTGATGAATGTCAGCATAATTGGTGGAAGGGTTGGCGTTTTTGAAATAACTGCCGCTACTGAGCCCCACAGAGGCAGGGCACACGGTGCCGTTTCCCACCTGGAAGAAAGGTGAGCGGGTGGCGTCATCTCTCCCTTGCTGAAGGAGTCTTACATGAGTTAGCAGATTTGAAGAACACAGAAGAAGTTTTAGGTAGACCAGGGCTGGGTCTAATTTCAGCCACGTCACCTTATAATTTCTTGGAAAGGACTTGGTTGGAAGGTGTGTTGAGGAAGCAACTTCAATGAAGTGTGCAGTTAAATAGTAAGTGATAACGTGTGGCCTCCTCGGAAATTTGGAGTGGACAATGAACTATGGCTATGGAAGGGAGATTGTTGTCTGAGTTTAAAAAAATATCCCAACACAGGGATGGATATGAGACCAGAAGCAGGGCCGTTGCACCCTTGGAGGATAAAGGCAAGGATACTGATAACCTGTATACCACCTTAGCCATCCTTCTGATGGCCACGAGCCTTGTAAGTGCACTTTATCTTTTAAACCTAGGGGAATAAAAATATAGCCACACACTGACTGGCAGGTATTAATGAGTACAAAGGAGCCAAACGAGAAAATGGAATATATTTGTATTTAGCTAGTTGGTTTGGTACCGATTTTAAAGATACCATGTGCTAAATACCACTCAATCTTCCTGGTAGGATAGAGAATGTTTTTATTTGTAAGAAGATTCTTTAAAAACTAGCCATTAAAGTTAAAGACTCCATGCACACCGGGAAATTAGACTCAAGGCTGACTCAGCTCACCTCCTCTCACCAGCCCAGCTCCACCCACACATCCGATGAAGCCCTGGGCTCAATCTTAGCTTTGCATTAGAAACCTCTGCACAGTGCTGGGAAATCTTCAAGCACAGATAAATTAATCAGGGGCTCTCGAATTCTTTCAAAAGTGCCCCAGGTGCTGTGGACTATGGCTGCTGGGAAGGAGCAGGAGAGCTAAGGGTCTTCTTTTGTGTGGAGAATCCACTGGTAGCAGGGAGAAAGCATACTTTATGATGTGGGGAACAAAAGAGAAATGCTTTCCATGATGCCACTTTGGAATTTTTATAGTCAACAAAAAATTCCCTGAAATAAAGGCCGGGCATAGCAGACAAACAAGACGAATGCCATTTATTAGCACCTTCTCTTAGGCAAAGGACACAGTAGGTTTTGTGTGTGTGTGTGTGTGTGTGTGTGTGTGTGTGTGCACTGTGGTGTGTGTTGTTCAGTGTTGTTCCTAGGGAGCTATCCATATGACTTTCTTTTCTTTCTTTTCTTCCTTCCTTCCTTCCTTTTTTCCTCTCTTTTCTTTCTTCCCTTCTTCTCTCCCTCACTTCCTTCCTCCTTTCTTTCTTTCTTCCTTCCTTTCTTTCTCTTCTTTCTTTCTTCCCAAGACAGGGTCTTCCACTGGGATAGAGTTTAGACAACTCTAGGGATCTGCCAGTCTCCACCTGTGCAGGACAGGACTCCAAGCATGTACTCAGTCATCATCCTTGTAGGCTAAGAACTTTACTACCTGGGCCATTTCCTGAGCCTCTTAGTAAATACCTTCTTATGGTATACCTCCACTCTCATAGTGATCCTGCGAGGAAGGTGAATTTATTTAATTGGCAAATTAAGAAATAGTCTCTGAGCAATATAACACAGTTAGGATAGAGCCACCCTCGGAGCTGAGTGATCCCCTGCTTCCCATCGTATTCATGGCTTTTCCTATGACTTCACTTAATAAAGGCCTTCCCTCCTTCGCTCCCTGTTTCTAGCCATATCGCAGATCCAAGGCAGTCTCTTCCTCTTTATTACCTACAACTGTCCCGCGTGCTTCCGCATTAGTTACTTTTCCTCTATATTTTGTTTTCCTATCCTATCACATCCCACCTTGTCTTCCCCTTTCCTGGCTTAGGCCAGTATTAAAACGCTTACATTGTGCATTCCAAGTGCCATTTCCTGGTACAATAAACACGTTTGTTTATAACCGTTATTTGTGTGCATTCAGCTCACAACATGTATTTCATTAAGCACAATTAAGCACGTGGAGAAACTGAAGTGAAGCAGTACCATTGCTTATTTAGGACCTGAGATATTTCCCCAGGGTAAGAAAGTGGCCACCAATCTTCAGTCTGGTGAAACTGCACCAGTGCCTAAAGGATCTTTCCTATAAATCAAGACCAAAAACGAATAAATCAAAAGCCAAGGAGCCACGTACTTCACGTCCAGCATCTGCAACGTTCCTGCTAAGGGTAAGTCCCTATTATTCACACTTTGTCTGGAGAAATCCAAGGGCTGCTGAGGGTCTGACCTAAAATGATGACTTGAAGAATGGTGTGAAATGGAGGTACATCCTTGTGTGAGTCACAATGAATAATGCCTCTGTCTGCAAATAGATGATTAGTTGTAATTGAGATTCCTGTTTCTAATATAGTTTGGGAGAAGGCCTATTAAAATATCAATAGACTGCCTCCATTTATATAGCGTTGTGGTGGATATAATTGGCGAGTGTCTCGTTTTTCCATGTTCTTCCACCCCCTGACTTATTTATGAGTGTTACATAGTAATGAAAAGATGGGCTGTAATGAACCACTGCCAGGCACAACAGCTCTCAATGTGGCTAAGAGTTTTTTTTTTTTTTTTTTTTTTTTTTTCATTCTGATGAAATTGTTTCTTTTTTTTTCGCCCTATAATCATTAGACTGTGTTTTGATGATAAAACAGAATTAGAAAGTTGGATATTCATAATTAATACATGTTTACTATGCCAAATGCTTTCTTGCAAGAGAAAATTATTGTGAGAAACAGTAGGGAGGGGACACTCAATTCTGTTGCCTTCCTTTTATATTCTTTGCGTGCATGCCTGTGTGCATGCATGCGTGTGTGTGTGTGTGTGTGTGTGTGTGTGTGTATGTGTATGCACGTGTGTATATACCACATATGTACTGTGTACATGTTTCTGTGTGGATGTGGGTGTGGAGGCAAGAACTTGACATTTGGTGTTTTCTCTATTTCTCTCTACTTTATTAATATGCATGCATACGGGAAGGGGGTTGTGAGCACACACATGTCATGACATGCATGTAGAGATAATGGGGCAATTTAATAGACTCTTTCTCTTTTTACTTTCACGTGGACTCCAGGATCAAAACTCAGGTCAGCAGGCTTGTGTGGCAAGGACATTCCACACTGAGCTTTCTCGCCAGTCCCCTAACTTAGTTTTTGAACTAGTGAGGGAGGGCTCTGGGAATCCCATCTCCTTCTCAGTACTGGACTGACAGGTGGGAAGAACCATGGCTAGCTTTTACATGGGTGCTGGGAATCTAAAGTCAGGTCCTAATGCTTGTGTAGCAAACACTCTACCAACTGAGCCATCAGCACCCTGCTCCTGCCCAGGTAACTTTCATTTAGCAAAGACATATCAGTTAGCCGATGTAGTGAAGATGTGTCTTGAGTGGCTGTAAGGAGAAGGAGGGGGCATTCAAGGTATTTACTGTGGTTTTCTTTCTTTCTTACATAATTATGAGTAGGAAACAAAATGTGTTTACCAAACCATCAGAAAATAAAATAAGTATGCAGTTCGGTCCCAACCAAATACATTGAACCATTGTCCTATCTGGGGTACTCCACCAAGATTCCTTTAGAAAAGTAAAAAGAGTGGTGTTGGTTATTATTTTCAAACATAGGCTTATTTATAGTTTTCACATTGAAAAAAGACCTAACATTTTTGATGAAAATGAACGATGGGTTTGTGTCTGTCCCTAGAAATCATTAAGCCTCATCGTCTCTCTGCTGTGTAACCCCATGTTGTGCTGGAGCCATAGAATTTTCTTCCTGCTCCTTTTTTATTGGTGGTATTTATGTGTTTTATTGATTATGTGACATAATAAAACATAGCAAGTTGGGGTTGTATGTGCCATATATTTTGTTCAACAGCAAATGCAGAACGTTAGGGCTATGCGAGCCACTTGAAACATCTTGCTGAGATATAAATAGATTTATAATGACTGCTAGGCTCTGTGCCTGCAAAATACCCTGGTAGGTAGCTCATTATAGAGGTAACATCATTAATAAAATAGCTGAAAAATTTTACACGTACAGGGATAGCGCTTACGCCCAGTGCTGTGAGGAAAATACCTAGCATAGGCATAACCCGAGACTCATTTTAAAGCTATAATTTATCATCATTATCTATGTATTATAATGGCAAAAACAGGTTTAATTGCTTTTGACTGGACTGGCATGAAGATGAGGAGGAAAGTTAGTAGCAGATGGCCCCACTGTCAAGACTACAGTGTCTCACCCCAAAATAATGTAGCAGACCAAACAAGGCATGTGGCTAGCTTCTAGCGCTGTCTCCTGTTAATAGGTACAGATTAGCATTTTCTGGTGTTCTAATAGTTTAGAGAGAAGTGGAAATAGTGGTTATTTACAGAAGATTAAAATAGCTGTGAAATTCATCTCTGACAGGTTTTAATGGCCTCATATTTTTTTTTTTTTGGATTAACAAATATTTGCTTTCTGTATGTCTTAGTGGGTTTAGGGAATATTTCTCTCTTTGCTTTACAACATTTAAGGGCTGGTGCATGAACATTTTAGAAGACGTCTGTTGGGTTGCTGCATACATAATTTCCCATCTTCCTTCCTTTGAATGATGTCAGTAACTAAGTTACCCCCCCCCCAGAATAGTCTGTTGGGAAACAATCTATCCATCAGTCCTTAAATGTGTATGTGCCTTGTATTAAGTTCCCTGGTGACTTTGTCCATATCCCAGTACAGTCTGTGCTCCTATTTCAAACACAACACAGATAGATAAATGATATTTGTCTAAAACATTTTTAAAAGAAAAGAAAAAAAAAACTTACCTAGCCATGGAGACCCTCAACAGTTCAAAGAATTTAAGAACAAATCTATGAGAATAAAAATAAAAAAAAAATTAAGTATCCTCTGTCTTTCAAGACACCAGTGGCCCAAGAAGAACACAATTATAAGGTGGTAGATTACACCGTTGGCTGGTCAATGCGAGTAAATTAACTGCTCCAGCTGATGAAAGAGAAATACCAGCTTTAGCAACTTAAGTGAAGGTGACACGCTATCTGCAAAATAATGCGAATTTGAAAGTGCAGTTTAACCCAAAGGATAAGGAAGGGGGCAAAAAGGGGAATGGAGCAATCTGGCAACCTGAAATAATGTACGACAGAGAGATTATTCGGAAATGGAACTGGCTATAGAGATACAGATTTATTATTTGGTGGCTGTCATGATGAATTTGCCTCAGCTATGCCCACACATGTTACAGTGCTCACGTCTGAGATGAGTGGAGACGTTGCAGAGCGCTCGCGCAATTGAAAATCCCCATTCTGAAACTAGAAATACGTCCACTCTTAAGGGTATGTTTATCACACCCACGTGCACACATATGTTTTGTATTTGAAAAGACAATGGGGTATTAGTGAATTGAGAGGTACTTATACAGTAATGGATTTGAGATGATAAAGATGAGTTGATGAATATCTATTGATGTAAACAGTGAAGGACACTATTTCAGTAGCTTTCAAATGAATCCTTCAATCTAATACTCAATAGTGACTTCTAATACCTCGTGCCATGTGGATCAATGCTATTTAGGAGATATCTGTCATATTCTTTTAATACCAAAATATTTCAACTTAACCTTGACATATTTATCTTGCTTTTAAAGTCTTATACAGAAAATTCTGCTTTCCTGGTAGATAGTCATCATGAATAAGTACTTAGCTAAATATTAGGTAAAGTAGAAAGGCCAGGCATGTGATACCTGATCCCAGCACTTGAGAGGTTAAGGGAGAAAGGCTTCAAAATTCAGTCCAATCTAAGGTACACTGTGAGATTTGGTCTCAAGAAACACAGAACAAAGCACACACCAGGAGAAGCTCTGGTGAACAGATATTTTAGATACAGGAGAGGACTATAGTTTACGTGTTGAAGTGTCTGAAGACCCAGGTGTTAAGGTGTGGTCCTCAGGATGGCATTATCACTGGAACTTGAGGTCCTTACTGCTCACTTCTCAACAGAGCACTCGGACAGAAGAAGTTAGAGGGAGAACTGGCTAGAACAGTGGTTCCCAACCAATGGGTAATGTTTTCATTGGGTTCCCTAGGACCATCAGAAAACACAGATATTTACATTATGATCCACAACAGTAGTAACATTACAGTTATGAAGTACCAATGAAATTAATTTTATGGTTGGGGGGTCACCAAAACTTAAGGGCCATGGCATTAGGAAGACTGACGGGGGGAAGATAAAATTTTTTTCAGAAAAAGAAAATCTACATTTTGGATGAGTCATAGGGAAAAAAAGGTTTTATGGGGGTGAGAAAAATGAAAATGGGGGGGGCTATGTCCACAGAGATCATGGGTAGACAATCTGTGTACCAGCCTGTCATCTGTGCTTGTCATCTAGAGATGTGTCCTATTTTCTCCCCTCTGGTGGATTTTACCCTCTTGAGCTGGTTATTCTGAATCTTAGGAAGGGCTTCTCCTTAACAGAAATGCTTGGAGAGTGGATCATAAGGGAAGGGCGCAGTGAAGGAGGAGGAGCAAGGGAGGGTTTCTAGTGAACTAGGAAGTGGTGGTCCCCTTGAGTGGTGGGGTCCTTGGGGAGCGCCTACAATCATGCAGGGAGCATGTACCAGTTAGTTCTCTCAACACTGTGACAAAACACCCGGCAAAAGCAACTTCAAAGGGAGGAAGGGAGGTTACCGTTCATCCATGGAAGAGAAGTCATGGCAACAAGAGACCGAGGTAGCTGGTCATATGGTTTTCCCAGTCAGGTGCAGAGGGTATTGGACACTGATGTTCAGCTAGCTCACTTACTCCTCTCTGTTCTGGGCAGAGCCCCATCCATGCATTAGTTCTGCTCATATTCAGAGTCGGCCCTCACACCTCTGTTAACCCAATCTCGAGACTGTCTCACAAGCCTACTCGGCGTGTGTTTCCATGGTGGGTCTCTGTAGTGATTCTAAATCTCACCAAGTTGACAGACAAGACTGACTGGCCCTCACAGAGCGCCTTTAAAGAGGACGTTGTGGTCTTTGTTCCCTCTGTCTCTTTTTGTTCCTGGCTTTAATTGTCACTTGGTCTGCTGTGTGTTCCTTGTCCTTGTCCACTGGAACTCCCATCAGAGTCCAAAATGTATCGAGTCCAACTGGTCATGAGCTAGAGTCTCTAAAGCATGAGCGAGAATAGCCCTTTTCTCTTTACAAGTTAACTGCCTTGTATTCGGTTGTAGTGATGGGAAGCTGATGCAGATGGAGGGTATCTTCCATTGCTGGCATCATGGAAGCTCTCAAAGCTCAGGAAACCATGCAATTAGGCGCATGGTTGGAAAGAAGACTCACTCTTAACACACCACCCTGACGTCTTTTCTTATGGCTTGCTCGCCCTACGAAACCTAGAGGCATGTTTCTAGTTGAACAGAAACAGAGGCTAGGAGTTGAAGTTCCCTATTTGATTACGGTCCTTTGATGCTCATTCTGATTTTGCTTATGGTCAACACTAGAATACTGTTGTGTTTGAGCCTTCTGTGGCTTTGCCATAGTCTTCTCCCCTTCCCAGGGAAATAACTCTTTCGCTCCTTGGCCCACAGGTCACATTTGAAAATCTCTTACCTAAAGGCTTCATTTTCTGTCCAATAATGTAACAACACTATTTTATATTGCATAAGGTGAGCTTCAGATCACGTCTCATTTAGACATGGGGATCAGAGAAACAGGGAGGAAACCTTAGGTGTGGGGAAACATGCTTAGGAGTGCCTAGTGGAGCATCTGAGCTCAGAAGACACCAGACTCGAGGCTCTTCCGTCCCAGGGAAAACGGTGCTGCAGGAACCTGGGGTTAGACGCCAGAAATAGGGACAGATTGGTTTTAAAGCAACTCTTTCCTCTTTTGTGTGCATGTGTGAGTAGAGGCCAAATGTGTGCTGGGGCCAGTGGAGGGCAGAGAATTCCATGGAGTTAGAGGTGGTTGTCAAGGTGCTGGAAACCAAACTCAGGTCCTCTCAAGGGCAGGGTATGTTCTTAACAGCTGAACTACCTCTCCAGTCCCAGAGTCAGACCTTAGTTAAGGTTACTATAGCTGTGATGAAATACAATGACCAAAGCAACCTGGGAAGGAAAGGGTTTATTCTTCTTACACTTCCCAATTAGCAGTTCATCATCAAAGGAACCTGGAGGCAGAAGCTGATGCAGAGGTCATGGAGGATGCTGCTTACTGGCTTACTCCTCATGGCTTACTCAGCCACGGGACAATGCCAACCACAATGGGCCAGACCCTACCCCACCAGTCACTAATTAAGAAAATGACCTTCAGGCTTGTCTACAGCCTGATCTTATGGAGCCATTTTCTCAATTGAGGCTCCCTCCTCTCTGATGACTCTCACTTGCATTGAGGTGTCATAAAACAAACAGCATATTCAGAGAGAGAGAGAGAGAGAGAGAGAGAGAGAGAGAGAGAGAGAGAGAGAGAGAGACACTCCCAAGAATGGATGTGCATTAGTGAGCAAAGGATAGGGCCCTCAAAACACTGAACCACATTTTCCAATATTCTCTGTTTTCACAACACCCTCGTCTCCCAAGTCTGTGTGTAGAGGAGGGATTTTCTTGAACATGCTCTGAGAAGAAGCCTAGATGAGCAAGGCCTGCCAATCTTTCTCTGCAAACTGGCTTCTTTTGTATGTCATCCTCATGCTTCATCTCCTAGTCTCTATTCCCCTTCACAACCACACTATTTTTATTGTATACATTAACCAAACAACTTATAACATACAGACATCCTTCCAACATACATATACACGTTTTATGTCCACAGTGGCTCAGTGGGGTTGACACCTCATGGGAGGAATCTGTAGTTTTTGAGACGTGCAGGTCTCACAATTGCAGGGGATCACTTGGATCTCAGGGTGTGTGTTGTTGCCACTGGGCTTTGCTATTGTTTCAGAAGTTTAGATTGGATTCTGTGAAATTCAGTGCAAACTTAGCAAGTTGGTAGGCGTCATTCTGGGGCTGCGGTTTTAGTTCATCACATTTATTAGCAAAATTAATGTGCATAAGTAAGCAGTTCAGTTGACCTTAGAGTTTACATTTACAAAAATTTAAAAGTCAGATTCTCCCTCCCCTCAAAATAGTCTCTTGTATATTTAGATTCATCTTGTGTGTGCCTATAGAGCTGGTTAGACTCCAAAAGTCCCAGTGAAAAAGAACGTTACTTGCATCCTCTTGTTTTATTAAAGTGGGATTGTTTTATGTTTTGAACAAATAAGAAACAGCAATCAGATTAGTGTAAAGTAGAAGCTATTAATTAAAGGCAAGGGGGAAGTTTTGATATAATAAAATCTATTTCATCTAATTCCTCCATGGTGATTTATGCCGTTGTCTTCTAGAACAACTCGAAAAGAGCATTTGGAGTTGTGCTGCTGGAAGTGCACATCTTACTGTAATGTATAATTATAGCCTACTATAGCAGCTTATATTATCCTTTAAATATTTATCCCCTTGAATAATTGGATTTAGGAGATGTGAATTCATCTGGCAAATATGCTATTAATTTTTCATATATTTTGATTGTATACCAATCGTTCACTTGTCTACTACCAAGTAAATGCAACTGAATAGCACGCAAGTTTACAACGAAATTATTCATCTTCCTGGATCCTGTTGAATATTTATATCTAACATAACTTACTTGCTGCAAACGAGGCAAACCCTGTCCCCACTTCCCTATCATGGTGGCTAATAATTAATTTGATGGTAACCTTCTATTTCACTTTCCTTTGTTGTTGAAAGTCATGATTAAAAATAAATGAAGACAATATTACATCAAAACCATTCCAAAGCTCAAAGAAGGGTGTAGCTGTTACCATGGAACCCACCGAGGGGCTTGCCAGCGGAGCTTGGCAGAGCTGCCTGGACAAAATGGGCTGAACTTTTGTTTTCTACAGAAGCAGTAAGACTCCAAAGGCCTGTGTTGACAGGTAATGAGATTTAATTCATAAGGGGAAAAATGGAGATTGAGAGAGAGAGAGAGAAAAAATCCATATTCATTGTTTAATCAAATAAAATACTTTCTGAGGATTCTGGGGACTGTCCCTGGCTGCTAGCAAAACTATGCTTTGATAGCTGTAAACAAATTGCTTTAGGAATAACTTCGTAATCAGGGAAGAGAAGCCCCGTTCTCTACATGCTCTTGCCCTTTGGGTGGTCCCAGCCAGGGAGCAGCAGTCTTCCACCTGACGCCAGGGTTCTGAAAAGACCTGGAGCCTTTGCTGACAGCTGTAGACCCCTTTTTTGTTAGGATAACAAACACCCTGTGTTGAGGACAGCATCAAGCCAGCTTGCAGTATGCCCAATTAGAGAAGCTAAAATCTCATTTGTTTCGCCATGGGAGCCCCCTGAAAGCACACCATTTTGGCCTCATTACAGTATTTTTAACTTTACAAAAACAATTTCATTATGGAAATTAAAGAAGCTCATTTGGCCTTAGCATGTATGCTAAAGTTAATAAATTCCACAAGTATTTCAACTACCACAGCATGGAGTTTTGTCTTCACTTAATCACACACGATAGTTGCTTTAAAAATTACACACACACACACACACACACACACACACACACGAGATTCAGAGGAAATAATCATTTTTGTTTTGTTTTTTCTATTTTCTTTGATTAAAAAGAAAACCAAACTTCAAGAGAAATCATAACATCAACTAGGCTAGAGCAGAATAAAATGGTGAAGTTGGTGTCTTTGGACACTGATCACAAGAGTGCATACCTGTTCCACATTGGCTTTATGTGTCACTTGGAAGTAACAGTGACCTAGAGAACAACATGCATGTTGTTCTAGACCTAGAGAACCTCAGCACACATGCAAAAGGGTTTAGATTTTCCAGTTGCTACTGTTTGAAGAGGAAGGGAGTTTTCTGCTTTACAGGGGAGCTCTGTGGTCCCAACAAAAGGAAAAAAAATAACATGACAGATTATTAGTTGGGTTGGCGACAGAGGATTGGAATTGAGACTTCCTTTTTAAAAATATTTTACATTCTTCTCTAGGTAACTATATTGTTAGGCATCAGAGTGAAGCTCCCTGCCATTTGTAGGAGGCCCAATCTCACAGCAGATTTCCTGGTCCTCTGGCTCTTGTATTCTTTCTGCACCCTCTTCTGTGATGTCCCAGAGCCTTAGATGCATTTGTATTGTGGTTATAGCTGTTGAGGTTGGAAATACACCATGAATTGTTCTCTGCATTTTGACAAGTTGTGATTGTTTTTATTGGTCTCTGTCTGCTGCAAAGAGAAACTATATCCTGTGTCATAGGCTAGACTTATTAAGCTTAGTTGCAATCTGAGAAGGAAACTATAGGCCAAGGAATTTCATATCTACTTTTCTTTACCTCTCCATATTTTGAAGACTTTGAAGTGACCTTACCAAGATCTAATTTGAATTAGTAAATTAATGAGGTAAAACAGAAGACTTCTAAACTTCCAGTAGGCAGACTAGGTAAATCATTTAGCTATGGACCCAGGACCCAGGTGAAGGTCATTGACAGAGTGCTTGTTTAGCAGAGCCTGTGGGAGACCCTGGGTTAATCCCCAGTACACACACAATGAATGAAAATAGAAAATGGTTTTAAATTAAAACAAGAGAGGTAGAAAACAGAGAAAATAATTGTCAAAACTACAGTAATTTGATCAAACCATAATTATACCTTTCTGCTACATGGAATTCTATATATTTTGTATGTTTTCTCCTAGTGATTTTCTATTTATCTATCTATCTATCTATCTCTCTATCTATCTATCTATTTATCTATCTATCATCTATCTACCTATCATCTTCTATCTTATGTATCTATTATCTTTATATCTATCATCTATCTATCTACCTATCTATTATCTATCTATAACCTATCTACCTATCCTCCATTTATCTAACTACATATCTATCTATCTATCTATCTATCTATCTATCTATCTATCTTATGTATCTATTATCTTTATATCTATCTGTCTGTCATCTATCTATAATCTACCTATCCTCCATTTATCTAACTACACGTCTATCTACTATCTATCTATCTATCTATCTATCTATCTATCTATCTATCTATCTACCTACCAACCTATCTTGTCTTTCTGGAGGAGAAGCTGAATGATGATTTTGTGGCTCCAAGTCTTGTTGATTTTTATAGTGGGCTTTGTTGATTTATTGTCATTTCTGTGAAACATAGAAAAATTAATAGGAATAGCTACCAACCTCATGAGATTGTCTCATTGCCGAGTGGTATCTGTCTTCTGTGTTTATAATACTGTTGCCTTATCAGCCTAAGCTTATATTATCAGTCATCTATGCCAAAGTTTATATTATCAGTCATCCATGTTAAATATTGTGGGCCTTCTATTACATTCCAAATGATAATCAACAATTGTAGTAGAAAGATTATTGAACTAAAGTGAGAGGTTGGTTCCAGGTTAACAAAAAAGTGTTCAAACATCGTTGAAGGATCGTATTTCAGCAAAACTTAATATCTTGGAACACTAACCCTGTAGGAACATATACAGTCTCTGAAGGTCAGGCATGCATCTGTTTCTGTCTATCTGCTTCTGGTTAGTCTAGAGATGGCTTGAAAAAAATATTGACTCACATCTTGGAATGCCAGGCATCTAAACTTAAGATGGCAATGGGGAAGATCCCCTCAGAACCCATAGAGGAGCCCTAAGAGTCAGGAAGCTGATGCATAAGTATCATGAGTTTGAGACAAGCCTGAGCTACGAAAAAGACCCTGTCTTAAAAGACCATACAACATCAATAATAAGACCTGCAGTGGTTCATCCTCTCCTTCCTCTTTAGCACTTGGTATTGACTGGTACTTATTGTTCTTCCAGAGATCCTTCTAGTCTCAGCTTCTATTACCCCATGGGCATCTTCTCCTTATGAAAGCCCTGCTTTTATTTCTGTGCTCTGACTTCTCAGTTTTATAATGATCCAGCTCTATTTAGCTGGAGTTCATCCTAATGATATCATCTTCACAGAATCATATCTTCAAAGACCACATTTCCAAATGAAGTCCCACTTGTAGATATCAGAGCTTGGAGAATGATGGAGACACAACTCAGGTAACATCAGGACTCTTTTATGAAATTAGAATATACTGCTAACTTGAAATCATATGTGTGTGTGTGTGTGTGTGTGTTTTCCTGGAGTTACTTGTACCATCAGGTCCCGTGGCCCTTCAGCTCCAAATAAACACATAAAGACTTATGTTAAGTATAAAACTGTTGGCCCATGACTAGGGCTTCTTGTTGTCTAACTCTGTCTTAATTATTAACCCATTTCTATTAATCTGTGTATTTCCATGTGGTCTTGGCTTACTGGAGAATGCACAGACCTGTTACTTCTATCAGCTACATGTCATCTCTTTTTGGTCCCTCTCTGCCTGCCATCCCAAGAATTCTCCTCACCTCCTAGTCCTACCTATCTTCATACCTCTGTTGGGCAGCATTTTATTTATCAACCAATAAGAGAAACACATATACAGAAGGACATCCCTCATCTCATATATATATATGTATATATGTATGTATATATATATATATATATACATACACACACACATATGTATGTGTGGGTGCATATGCACATATGTATGTGTATATATTATATAGATATGACCATGGCTAAAAGAATCTACTTTCTCAATGACTCAGTCACAAAGTTGGCATTTTGGAGTATGCTGTAGTGAGCAGTGTCAATTGTGTGCTCCCTCCCCCTGCCTCCTGCTGTGGATCTTTCCACAGCTGTGCAAGCCATAGCTAGGACCACTGTCACTTTGTCTCCCTAAGAGAAAGGACATTCTTTCTTCCTTAAGGGAAGACGTTTTGTTTCTATTACTTACCATTAGATTTATGGCTGAGCCCCTAAGTTAATTGGCTCTCTTTCACTAGGAGAAAATACCCTAGTGATTAATGTAGAGGAGAAAAGTTTTGTTTGGGTTTAATGGTGGTATCAGTCCATGGTCTTTTCCCTCTTTCTTGGGGCTTGTGGTAAGGCAGACTATCATGATACTCTAAATGATATTCAGACACCGTATGGTGTCTGAAAAGTAAAAGTACAGATGATGGACGAAGATCCTAATGTCCCCTTCAAGGTCTCATTTCCTGACAGCAGGCATCATTTCCTTGAGTTCCCATCACTTCCTAATAGAACATCAGACTAGGGACTACGTCTTTCTCAAATTATCTTTCTTGGACATTTCAGGTCCAGATTACACCAGTCCTTGAAAAAGAACAGACAAGAGCATGAAAAGGGCCCATGAAATTATTTTATAGGCACTTTTTATGACATGAAAACCTCCAGAAATGACGAACTAAGGAAATGGGAAATATAGATTTTCTTTTTAGGTAGATGAATGTTTCTGGTTTTTTCCCCCTCAATGCCAAGGTTCCCTACTACATCAGTATCGCTCAAGCATCCTTACCACCACAACCCAGTTCCTTTGGGAAGTCTCCCAGTCTTTGCAAGTGATCAAGAGTCCTTACTTCCTATCCACTATCTTGGTTGGAAAATTGCCAAGGGCATGGCCTCATCATTTTTACTACAGAGCCTGTAGCATCTGACCCATTGTGTCTACTTATCAGCAACTCAATACAAGTACCATAGACCAGTGATGGATTGAGAGTTGTTAGCAGACTCCAGGCATCTTTGTGTTTTCTTTTTGACTAGGGCAAGTACTTCAAAGAAGTTATGGACTAGTGTCTTCTTCACTAGCAAGATCAAGGCAGCTGAAACTCCAGAGTGTTCACAGAAAGGGCTGTGTAATGAAGGAACCAACTTCAGCAATCTCTTCCAAGAATAATATGAGTCAACTATCTGAGTCTATTTGGTTAAAAAGTTCTCTTTCTGAGTCTTGACATCTCACACTTTGAAATTTCCTGGCAATTTGGTTTGGTTTTTAATTGGTTCATATTGGCTCTTTCAATTGTATAACTAATTTACCTGCTTTTGAAAGAAAAATATCCTTTTTAGTAAATATCTAAAAAATTATAGTCTTCAAATATACAAAAAAAGAAAAATCTTGAAATTGACAAAGACAATCATCTTGTTCATAAAAAAAGAAAATAATAATGTTTCAGTTTCAACATCATTTATGTAGTGATGATCCAGAATGTTCTCCAAAGAATCTTTCCCAGGGTCTATGAATTGTGGTATGCACTTTATTTGTTTTTATCTTCATGCAAAGTTCTCCACTTTTGCTTTACTTTGGGATATTGTGCCACTTGTATTGTGACATAAAAGACTCAAAGAAAACATTGTCCCAATCCACACTTGTCTTTTTCTTTGCTTTTCTTTTAGTTATAACAGTGGCTTTCAACCTTCCTAATGCCATGAGCCTTTAATACAGCTCCTCATGTTATGATGGCCATAACTACAACATTATTTCCTTGCTACTTCATTACTGTAATTTTGCTACTGTTATGAATTGAAATGTAAACATTTGGTATACAGGAGATCCGATATGGGACCCCAAAGGGGTTGTAACCCACAGAATGGGGACCACTGGTTTAAAGTGTGCCATGCTGGGCAGGAAAAATTTGTTTTTCAAAATGTATGTGATTCAAAATGGTGCTCCACAGCTCAGGGGCTAGACCTCTGGTCTGGTAAAATCAATGTGAGTCAGACCCTGGGTTTTCTCTCAGAGGCTTTTCCCATCTGATGTGTGTGCAATCATCAACTCTGTTTCATTCTCTCTCTCTTCATTCATACTCAGAATGAAAACATCTATGTAGATGGAGTGGAGGAATGGAAATTCAGCCTTATTTTTTAAGCTTTATTTATTATTTATTCGTTTATTATTTATTATGTACCCAGTGTTCTATCTGCATATACCCCTGCAGGCCAGAAGAGGGCACCAGATCTCACTACAGATGGTTGTGAACTATTATGTGGTTGCTGGAAATTGAACTCAGGACCTCTGGAAGACCAGCTCGTGTTCTAAACCACTGAGCCATCTCTCCAGACACCAGCTTTATTATTTGTTTTTTTTTTTTTGTATCTGTGTATTAGGGGAGTCTGGACTTGTATTTGAGTGATTGTAAGCCTATGAGGTTCTGTTATTTGTCCATAAAGCTCTATCTTCATAGCAAGCATACTTCTTTTATTTTACCCCACGCCCCCAGTCTCCCTCCCTCCCTCTCTTGTTATTTTCCTTCTTTTATTTCCCTGGTGTTACACATTTGAATCCTGGGCCTCCTGCCTACTAGGGAAGTACTCCACCACTGAGCTATGTTCTCGGTCCTTTTTATTGTTGTCAGTTGTTTTTGAGACATGATCTCCTTTGTCTCCCTGGCTGTCTTGGAACTTGCTATGTAGACCAGGCTGGCCTTGAAGTCAGAGAGATCTGCCTGCCTTTGCGTCCCCAGTGCTGGGATTAAAGTCATCCACAACCATGCTGGCCCCCCATGGCCTTTTATTTGTTTGTTTATTTGTCTTTGAGACAGGGTCTCATATAGCCCAGGCTGTCTGCCACTTACCTCAGCATGTAGCTGAAGCTGGCTTTAGAACTCCGGACCATCCTGTCTGCACCTCTCAATGCTAGCAAGTATGCCGCTACATCCAGATTTATTTATTATTGGCAAGCTCTCACTGAGTTTCCCAGGCTGGACTTAAGCTTTTAATCCTCATGCCTCAGGCCACTGAGAATCAGGGAGGACAGGCAAGTGCCACAAGACCTATTTATTAGGTCTCTTCTTGGGTTTGAAATGGTGGGAAAGCCAGTGTCGATTTTAGGAAGAGATATTATTTCCCCATGTCAGGCCACTTCCATCTCCAGGAAAACAACCTGTGATCCTGAAGACTTGGTCTTCCCACTTCTCATATCTATTCCAAAGGAATATTAGAATTGTAGAGTACCAGGAATGCACAAGACTTTAACCGATCTTCTAGTTTATTGGCCAGGAGGCTTGGAGAGATGGAGTGACTTTGCATGAGAAACTAAAAGTGGGCAGCTGGGAGAGTGTACTTGATTTTGGGCATTCAGGGCCAGCAGAGCAAGGTGCAGTCTTTGACAGTTCTCCTTGTCCTGGGGCTGAAGCTGCACGTCTTGAGCCATGGCCATGTTCTTCAATGGTAGAGCACTCACCTAGCATGTGGATGGTCCCAGGTTCCATCTCCATTACAGGGGGGAAAAAAGACAGAAAATAAAAAAGGAAAGACAAAGCCCTTTGTTGCATTTTGTTGCCATTCAGCAGTGGGAAAATTAATTCAAAAAGCCTGAGATATACTGAACATCAATAGCCTTGCCCCTATGAGTAGTTCTATTAATTCATTTAGGAGACAGGCTATTGATAAATAGATCTGTCTGCTCTGGTAAGTGTAAATAGCTCCTTCATTGTCTTAGAAGTCCAGGATCCTTTTTAAACATTAGACATACCTCCTGAGAGATACAATTATCACTCCTAGAAGTTACTGAAGAGTCTGAAGCTTTGAAGAAAGTTTAAATAAAAATCAAAAGAAGGCACTAATATTGTTCCGTAGCCAGCCTACCCCAGATGCCATTGGATTCCCAGTAGGTACATTGTTTTATAGATCAAGGGCTCCATGCTCATCCCTTTCCACCAGCAGAGCTGAGACATGGAGATTTTCCTCTATGCGAGACTGAATTTTAAGTAGAGAGCGTCTCCCAGTTCTAAATATTTTACACAAAGTGGCAGATACTATAAAAAGCGGGAGTGGAACGGTTAAGAATGTCCCTTAGCCTCCATTTGCATCCATTCAATTAAGTGCTCCTTTGTTCTATGTGGGAGAGAGTGAACAGTGATTTGTTTATCCACTATATTGTGTGACTGTATCTTGGTGTGTCTGTGCATAAATGCACATGTACATGTGGGTATGTGTATGTGTGTTAGGGGCCGGAAGTGTGTTTCCAGTGTCTTCCTTGAATGTATGTCACCCTATTTTTTGAGGCAGGGTCTGTTACTGAACCTGGAACTTGCCAAGGCTGCATGGCTGGCCCACAAATTCAAGGGACCCTCCTGTGCCTGCCTCCCCAGTGTTGGGATTATATGTGTGTGAGGTCACTCCCATTATGTAAGATCACACCCAGATTTCAGGACTGTGCTGGGGGTAGAACTTGGTTCTTCAGGTTTATATGGCAAGCATTTTGCCAGCTTGGCCATCTCTTCAGCCTCTTACTTATTTTCTTTAAACAGATAATCAAGGCTCTAGGATGTGTTATATTTCTAACGTGCCCATCACAGACTCATCTGTTACCACCAGACAAGGTCTGGAGGGCCATTCTTAGTCAGCGATGATTCTGAACCTCAAGAACCTCCGATCACCTAGCAGATATTTGATCAATAGCAACCAATCGAAGGAGATTTGCCCTCAGTGAGAAAACTGTGTAGGGACAGCATAGGAAAATGAAGCATTGCATTTGGCATGGCACAATCAGAGAAATGATTACAGAGGAAGGGTTCCATCTTTGCAGAAATTGCAAGGTAAGCACTGTTGTGTTTATTTGGCTAGACGAGCAAAGAAAGTTCAGACACCCTTGGCTCAGGTCAGTGTTTTCTGTGACCTAAAGGAATACTTCCAAGAAAATTATCCTTTGTTCCCTGGTAGTTATACCGAAGGCAAGGAGTATGAATAGTACACACATGTATCATAGACATTCTGGGAACGATGTATCATTAGGCAGTTTGTTGTTATATAAATATTATAGGGTATACATATACAAACCTAAATGGCATAGCCTGGACACAACCAGACTGTATGGCACTATTTATATATGTATGTATGCATGCATGCATGTATATATGTGTATATGTACATATATACATATGTATATATTTGTATATACATAAATTATACATGTATGCATTCCCTCTTGCTCTCTAAGGTCCTAATGAACAAAATAACCAAATACTAAGAGACAGTACATGATAAAAACAATGCAATCAAGGAACAAATAAACACAGTCTTTGTGTATGAGGCAAGACATAGTACTCTGTCACGCAGTAAACTTTTTAATGACAAATACAATCTAAAGTAGTAAACATGGCATTATAGTAATCAGAGACTGATAACATAGCTACCGGTTAGGGATAACATGGTCATTTATTATGATTATCAAGTACTGGGTATTGTAATGTGAGTTTTCTGGCCCAGTTGGCTCCTCTGCCGTAATAGCCCAAATGAACACGCAGACGCTATATTAATTATGAAAGTGTTGGCCGGTGACCAGCATTTCCATCAATCTATGTATTGCCACGAGGCTGTGGCTTACCTGGTAATGCCCAGCATGATGTTACTCCTTTGGCAGGCTACATGGTGACTGCTCAGTGTCTCAGCAGAGAAGAGCAGAGAGCAATTTCCTGTTTGTCCCTGCTTATATCCCGATTCTGCCCAGCTACGTCACTTCCTGCCTGTCTGTACAGACATCCAGACCTCTATGGTTAGCTAGTGGCAGTTTCTACCCAGCTATGTAATTTCCTGGGGTCACATGACGACTCCTCTCTGCTTACACTTCCCAGAATCCTCTTTATATCCTAGGCCCACCTGTCTTGCTGCCCTATTGGCCAACAGTGTTTTATTCATCAACCAATAAGATAATCATATACAGAGGATGATTCCCTGTCAGGTATCAACCTACATGTGTACACCTTGCTCTTGTCAGCTGATGGTGAGGTAGATGCATTCACAACATCTCACATTCAGTGGGTGGTTATCCTAGGAGGGCTATGAAGCTTCATGCTGGTAGGAAGTTTTCAGCTCTATGATACTCTTAGGGAACCAGCATCACATACACGATCCATCATTGGTCAGAGTTCTTTGTGAAATATGGCTGTATTCCTATTCCAAATATTTGACATACTGACCAGTACTGTATAGTAATGTATTTAGAGTCAGGGCTTCACTGTGATTTGAACTCCTGGGCTCATGTGGTCTCCAATCTCAGCTTACTAAGCAGCAGCAGATTACAAGCATGTGTCACCGTTCCTGTGTGTATTGATTCGTGCACCTATCTATACAGATACTTCTATTCTCATTTTATGATTCCAAAATAAAAGTATTTGAACTCCCTAAACAAGAGCGTGTTTCCTGCCCTTCTTCCTCTGACCCCTCCAGCTTTGCTCCCTTCCGCTTCCAACATCCAATCAGTGACTTCAAGAGCTGACTTCAATGGCATTGCTTACCAATTTAATGATGGCTTTTCAGTTTCTTGTCCACTGGATCAAAATAGGAGCCCTCCTTTGTCTCTGCCATAAATCCCATCAAAGTGTTTACATCCTATCACAAATCCCTTTTAAATGCAAATAAACAAGTTCAGCCGAGGCACAAACATGGGGTGGATTGTTAAATATAGATTGCTCCAGTCCTTAACTGTGGCTTGCAGAAATTCTTGATGGAGGTGGTAGGGAGGAGAGAGGAGGGGGAGGGGAAAGAAAAAAATATCAAAGCTTGGAGGGTCTCTTTAATGAGGCTTTCCTTCTCATTTATCAAAGATCACGTAGCTTGGCCCAGCTGGCCTGGTTTGAAAATTAGAAAATAGCTTAATGTGGTTCCCACGCCAGCTCCAGAGAGCGGGTGAGGGAGCGCGCACACTCAGGTGTGCGTCCCTGTGATTTATTTATGTGTAAAGCACGCCCTTTGCCATAGGCTTAAGGTCTCTGGTAGTTTATTGGAGAACACAGACACTGTCGGCATGAGGAAGAACCCTATCGAGTCAACAGCGTTTTTCTTTCTGGTTCTTCTTTCAAAATCCTTGGCAGAGATGATGAGCAAGTTACCACCATGGGTGGGATTCTATAGCTGCAAAGCCCTCCGAAATCCCTGAGTTTGGCCCCATCGTGTCTCGAGGGCTTTCCACCCCGGGCCAGGGACTTGCTCACATCTCACAGGCATTCAGCACACTCATGTTGCCACAAGCAGGTGTCGCCATTCCTGACCATGGTCTGGTCCTTGGGGTGGGTTACTTATGCTGGTAAATTCGTCATGGAAGGATGGCACCATGGTACAGAGTAAATGACCATGCCTCCCCTTCTCCAGTATTCATAGACTCTGCTGTGCTGCTATGAAGGCGGCTAAGTCATGAGGGCAGAGCCCTGGCAAGTGGGATTGGTGTCCTTATCTAAGAGGACTAAGGTAACCCCCCTCCCCTTCCAACTGTCTAGGACAAAGCTAAAAGGGGCAGTTTATAAAAGTGGATGCTCGCCGCTGCTGCTGGATCTGCTGTGCCTTGGCCTTGAGCTTCCTGGATTCTAGAAAAGTGAGAAATAAAGTTCTGTTGTTGTGAGTTACCATGCCCGTTGTATTTCCTTATAGCAGCATGAACAGACTGATACCATGCTGTGTTCTTCTCTGGATAGGTAACCTGCCGCAGGGTTCTCAATCTCTGGAGTGGTTTATTCAGGCAAGAATGCACAAAGAGCCCAGTTAACAAGCATCAGGGAGAATCTCAGTTGCTTTCCAAGTCTCTGGCCCAATACAAGCCTAACTCTCTCTTATTTCCGGACTCTAGTCTCTTCTTATATAGTTTTATTGATGGCTGTCCACTATTCCAAAACCAGAGCTCTGTAAATTCAAATCTAAGGCAAGAAAGAACCCACCTCTTCTCTAGAGCTTCAGTTAGCCCTTGCTGGCTTAGTGTGAAGGAGACATGTCCATTTACAAATTATAATCCAGAGAGTTATGTTGTTTTCCTTGGAAAAGTCAGACCCCATTTCTGCCCTTGGAAAACAGAGCACAATTCTAACAGAAGCCACAGCATGCCAAAGAAAGTGAGTCTGGAAAGCAGGACTGGGTTGAGTGAGCACGGATGGCGTGCACACAGATAATGTCTGCAAAGGGCATTTACGGCAGTCTTCTCAGAAGTTGGCAACCTCCTTTGTTCATTTGTGAATTCCTTTCAGTGCAGGCCAGGGGAATCATAAATATGCAAAGAATGAAGTCCTGTGGGAAAGAGTGTGCTTGATATGATAATCAGCCTTTCATTAAAATGTTAGTTCCTATTATTTTAGAGAAATAATACAGGGTGAAATTTTAAAGCAATAACCGAGAACTCAGGACGAACAGGGGGAGGCCTCTTGACGAGATGGATTCCGTCAAGCTTTACTGAGACAACCTCCCTGTATCTCACCCACTGTGTTCTTCAATGACTTTTGCCTCTTGCAGTGGCTTCTTAGCATCTGATTGCTGCGAGATTTCCTTCTCATTCTTTTAATCCCCCATCCTACGGAGAGCACATCCCCACACACTGCTCAAGCAATTTCTAGTCTCCTTTTTCTATCTGGTTTGCCATAGTTGGCATCTTGAATGTTGTCAGAAGGCCCATATGTTAAAGACACTGTATGGTGGAACCCTGAAGTGTTGGGGCCTAGTGGGAGGGGGGTAAGTTATTGGGATGTACTCTTGAGGTAGATGGTGGGACACCCCCCCCAACACACACACACACACACACACACACACACACACACACACACACGGTAGAATATTATTTTAAGGTGCTTGACTTTTGTTTGTACTGCATTTAACTCTATGAAGCTGTGATTCTTTGCCATCTAAAACACCTGGTAGTCTAACAAAGAGCTTAAAGGCCAACAGCGAAGCGGGAGCAAGGATAGGCAGGGTTGGCAGGCAGAGAGAATAAATGGAAGGAGAAACAAGGAAGAGGAGGAACAAGAGAGTGGATGGAGGAGGAGCCACCCAGACACCCAGACACCCAGACACCCAGACACCCAGACACCCAGACACCCAGACACCCAGACACCCAGACACCCAGACACCCAGACACCCAGACACCCAGACACCCAGGCACCCAGACACCCAGACACCCAGACACCCAGACAGACAACCAGACACACAGCCACCCAGACAGACAACCAGACACACAGCCACCCAGACACCCAGACATCCAGACACCCAGACACCCAGACACCCAGACAGACACCCAGACACCCAGACACCCAGACAAACACCCAGACACACAGACACCCAGACACACAGACACCCAGACACACAGACACCCAGACACACAGACACACAGACACACAGACACACAGACACCCAGACACCCAGACACCCAGACAGACACCCAGACACACAGACACCCAGACACACAGACACACAGACACCCAGACACACAGACACCCAGACACACAGACACCCAGACACACAGACACCCAGACACCCAGACACCCAGACACCCAGACACACAGACACACAGACACCCAGACACCCAGACACCCAGACACACAGACACTGAGTAAAAATGAAAAGGGATACAGAAGAAAGACAGATAAAAGCCCAGAGGGAAAAGTATATGGATTAATTTAAATTAAGGAAGGATGGCTAGCAACAAGCCAAGCTAAGGCCGGGCATTTGTAAGTAATGATAAGACTGTGTAATTTACTTGGGAGCTAGGTGGTGCCCCACCCTCCAAAAAGCCAAAAGAACAAAAACAATGCATAGCACACATGTTTGTCCATGAGATAAATTAAACTTCTTATATTCCATATTTCTGTCATGGTATGTTGCCTCAGCACAGGTCCCAAAGCAACTGACCACAGAAGTCAGTTGAAGCCTCCAATGTTGTGAAGGAAATGAGATGCCTTACTTGGGTACCCACGATGCTTTAAGACCATAGATTCCTTCCATTTCTTCAGGATGAAAGTGGCCTTATTTCTCTGGGTTCCAAGCCACTGCCTACAATATTAGATCAAAAGGAAGGCTTAAGACTGCTTAGCTTACCAGCCCACCTGCTCAAACAGGTGTCCATTTATGCTGATTCTCTGCCATTTACATACTTAGCCCTCTAGGATTGATCAGGGACAGAAGAACCCACTCAAATATGGCCTAATTATCAAGTGTGCCTTTGCCCACATTCTCTTTTATTAAGTTAGCTTGTATGTGGGTAACATCCTCCAGCAAAATCAACCATTTGTGAAGGAGACATTGGCTGGAGGAAGCTCGGTAGCAACGTCTGATGGAAGCATTGCCTTTTTCTGTGAAATGACTGATCTGAGCACAGCGTGAATATACACTTTTACTATTCAGGCACACACGAGAGATTCCCTTGAAGCCTTTGATTAATGCAAATAATTGCTGCATTAAAGTGGCTCTTCTGCTTAGAAGGCTGTTAGCAGACACAGCTGCCACCAGCCAGGAGCAACCTGCATGGCCTAAGATGATTCATAGATGCATTTGGGGCATGGGCATTGTAAGTGCCCTACACTGAAGTGGGGACAACTCGTATGGTTGAACACTGTATGTGTGGTCTGGGGGATGCAGGAGGCTGGAAAACACTACCAATGTGTGTCTGGGGGAGTAGAATGACTAGTAATTAATAAGATAACTAACAGTTTCTCCTGCTTCCTCTTTGTACCAAATCTGTTTTAACTCTGATTCCCACATCAAAGTGTATGGTGAACAAGGGAGGATTTGTCACCTCCATTTGCGTCACTAAAGAGAACAAGAGTTATTAAAAAGGAACAAGTCACATGCAGAACCACAACTCTGAGGACCTACACAATTAGAATTGAGACATAGATTGGGACTAGATCAGGACATTGCTTTAAGAATAGATTTAAAGGTGCCATGTGATCTCTTTTGGAGTACATATAAAGATGCCATGGTAGGTAAACTGATGGGAACATGAGAAGTAACTTAGTGAATATCTAGACAGCATGTGAGCAGTGCGTAGAACTGTGTTAAAAAAATAGGTGGTTGGGAAACTATGGACATTACTGTGACTGTCTAATCTCATCTGCTATGTGGTCCTGCTGGAACGTCTTTGGGTCTAGTCTGTGGCTTGGTCAGGTATCTCTTGGTCTATTCCTTTCCTTCTGTTGCCATGGCTTACTAATTCTTCTTCTAATTGACTAGTTTGGGAGATTATTTGGGGATGTGGAAACTTGAAAATCACTTCACCTATTTCTTTCATGTTTGTTTTATATATATATATATATATATATATATATATATATATATATATATTCTCCCAAAACAACAACAACAAAACAAACAAACAAACAAAAAATAAACCTTTCTTTCTCTGATTTCTGGGTCATGGGTCTGTTTTAGCTGAATCTCTTTGAAGGAACGATGTCTATTATGGAGGTATGGACCATGGTCAAGAAAAGGGGAGTTTTTGACAAGTTATGATTGTCATTAAAATTAAGCCAAGGTAATGTTCAATTATGGAGCATGTGTGATTAAGACAAGTTAGGTCTAGTGTCTCTTGGGTCTGGGGGTCATGCAGATATTGAGGACGAAGCTACCAAAGTTAAATGAGCAGAAGCAACTTTATTCTATCACCCCTGGGTACCAGAACTTCTAACTAGTTAGGGCCACGAGCTGGTGTGCAGGTCGAGCTCTGACACCACGATCCTGAACAGAGGGAGTGGGTCCTTTTCAAAGCAAAAGCCACAAGTGTAGAAGTCAGGGGTGATATATGAAAAGGAATGTTTACAATTTGAGGTTAAGTCCTGGGTGAAGGTCCATTCTGGGAATTTACAACTTGTGATAACATTTTACAATTAATAGTACAATTTGTGATAAGACAGTGTTTGCACAAGCTTAACAGGGGGTTTGTAGAAGCTTGTTCACACAAGTCTGTGGTTATCTCAGCATAGCTCTCGACACAGCTGGGATCTTGTCTTAATCTTTAACCAACTGTTTCCCCTGTGACTGAGAATATAGAGCAAGGGTCAAGCAACAGAAGAAGCTGTGTCGGTAGAGACTAGTATTCAGACTTACTCTGGGCCTTTCAGTGTTCTGCTTATTCTCCAAAACACAGAGTTGGGCAAGCAAGAGCATGAGCTGGTTAACTCTGATGGTTGACCTCCCACCTCTATGAGCGGGAGACAGAGACGGACTGTGTTAGGTCTCTGTCACTGTGGTGAGATATGCTAACACAAGCAACTTCAGGAAGGCAGGTTCATTTCAGCTCACAGTTCGAGGGTGCAGCGTATCATGGTGGAGATATCAAGACAGCAGGGACACCTGGTCCTAGGGTCTTTGCAGTCAGGAAGACGGGAGCCATGAATGCCCTGATCTCCAAGCTCCTTTTTTTTTTCTATAGTATGTTATGCAGGTACCCAAAGGCAAGGAAAGGTGCCACCCACTTTTAGGGTTGGGTTTCTTCCCGCCTCAGGTAATCTAATCAATGTGACCCCTTGGAGGCATGGCCAGAGGCTAGCAATCCAAACAACCTGTTACATATGCGCCCCAAGCTTCTTACATAGACGATTCCACATCCTGGTGATAATCAACACCAGCCACTGCACACACCAAAAGGGACCTAGAGCAGGGGTCATAGGGAAGTGTGGCACACAGGGTTCTGGGTGCTCTGATCCCCAATTCAATCAAGTCTACTGAAGGGTTAAGAGGCAATGTCATCAAGCACTGCTTGAAGCAAGAAAGGGTTATTTATTTATTTATTTTGTTTGTTTGTTTGTTTGTTTTTAAGACAGGGTTTCTCTCTGTAGCTTTGGAGCCTATTCTGGAACTCACTTTGTAGACCAGGCAGGCCTTGAACTCACAGAGTCTGCCTCTGCCTCCCAAGTGCTGGGATTAAAGGCATGTGCCACCACTGCCCAGCAAGAAAGGGTTTATGAAGTAGGAACATTTGACTTAGTCGTACACTCTCAACTTTATGACTACATGATCAGAATTCAACCTGTCTACGTTTGTAATGTGGCTCTAATACCCTGTGACCTATGTCAAACAACAGACCACACCTAGATCTGCTATAAGATGGAGACAGGAATAGTGTCCATATCCTGGAGTCACTGAGAATATATTTTGGGGATATTTTTTTATATACCCGTAAGGTTTTTGATCATGTGAATGCCTATACAAAAGACAAAATTAATTCAAATGATGAAAATACAGTCTCTGAATGGAGCCAAGGGGGAAGGAATCTACTTGTTTCTGATTTCCTCTCTTCTGGTGCTGGGGGAAGAAGCCAGGGCCCTGTTCATGCTAAGCCTGAATTCTACCATGGAGGCACACCAGTGGCCCAGAACAACAGCAGAAGCACACAGAAGAATCTTCTTCACACCAACTGGATCTCTTTGCTAGACAGATTTAACAACCACAAAAGAATCTTAAATTTTAGTCAGTGATTTGGCTGCCAGAAACAATATTGGCTGTGCAGTTTTGAAGTAATTCTATGTATGTTAATTCAATTGAAACCTGATATGTTATAATATAAATGCCAAATTAAAACGGCAATGGGAATCACAGGGAAGTTAATCCCATTGTTAACGCTATTCCAATTAGATGCCAATGTGTTATCATAGAAAATAAGATTTAAGACATTAAGAAAAATCCTCTCATAAATTAAAATTGGTAACTATCAATGAATTTGTGTTTTTGTTTTTGTTTTTTTTTTAAATGACAGATAAGCTTAGGAACAATCTTTCCATATCAGCAATGGTACATACACAGTGTCTTTGGTTTTCTAAATACCATCTCACACAAAAAGCCAGAGCTCACTGGGGTGGGGGGAGGAATCCCAAATTGGGACAAGGAGACAATATATACAAGCCACATCTGTGCTGGAAGAGCAAGACGCATGTAAAGATTAGCAGAACCATGGCAAAGGGAGTCAGAAGCAGCCACAGTGGGCTGTTCTAGCCCATGTCCATTGTAACTCGAGCATTAGAAGAAGAACCATAAAGTAGATTATAATGATGAATAAGCCCAATCCTCACGAGGCTAGCCTGGGCTACATAGAGAATTTCAAGCTGGCTTGTTATACGCTGAGCCCAATCCAAACAAACAAATCACAAGAGAATTTAAAATAAACAACAAATGAGCAAAATATTGAATAGATAAAAACCATGGATTCATCTAGAAGGAAGGAGGAGGGTTTAAAATAAAGCAAAATAGCTGAACACAGAGTTGACTTTATTTGGGAGAGGAATTATTATTTGCCTCTCATTAAGGAAAGGCTTCTCCTTAATCCTCTCCCACCAGTCCCAGAACTGAATGCAAAAAGACAGTGGGAACAGAACTCCTTGAATCCCAGCACTCGGGAGGCAGAGACAGGCGGATCTCTGTGAGTTTGAGGTCAGCCTGGTCTACAGAGTGCATTCCAGGACAGGCTCCAAAGCTACAAAGAGAATCACAGTCTCAGGAAAAAAATGTTGGGGGATGAAGAGAGATGGTCCAGCAATTAAGAGCACTGACTGCTCTTCCAGAGAACCTGGGTTCAATTCCCAGCACCCACATGGTAGTTCACACCAGTCTGTGACTTCAAGGTCTAACAGTATCACACAGACATACATGAAGGTAAGACACTGATGTAAACAATAAATAAATTATAATTATATAAAAAAGAATACTGCTTTTCTGTAGCCACATATGAAAATTGATTTAGCCTGGGGTCAGAAATGGATTTGAAAACTGAGAGTTGGGATACTCACATGCAGGGTAAAGGTCATGTGACATTTAGTTTATTGCTTATTGATACAGTAGGGCAGACTTTTATAAACAGGAGGTATGTCTGTGACTTTAGACACAGAATTAGCATCTCAACACTGTGTCCCAGGTGCTACCATATGAAGATCCCAGTTTCCCCTATGAGTATTCTTGCCAAATGTTTGACTTGAATGTAACCAAGTATCCAAAAGTACCCTCCAGTTTATAATAAATAAAGGGGTTAATATTAGTCAGGGTTCTGTAGAGTAGCAAACTTACTATATATATATATATGGTTTATTGGAATGACTTACAGGCTGTGGTTCAGCTAATCCAACAATGGCTGGCTATGAAGAGAAAGGAAGTCCAAGAAGCCAGTAGTTGCCCAATCTACAAGTCTGGCTGTCTCAGCTATCCATCACAGGGATAGAAAGTCAGCTGACATAACAAGTTAAACCCAGCATGTGAATCATGTTAACCAAATAAACGGCCAGATCTCTTCAAAGGTTCTGCCATGAGAAAAATATAAAAATGGGTGAGCTGTTCCAGAATGAAGAGATGAGGAAAATGTACAGAAAACTGTGCTTATGAATCTCTGTTTGTCAAAAGATTTTAAAGGTCATTCTGGGTCTGATAGAGGGGCTATGTGTTCTCTGAGTGCTAGATACTGTGATGGAGTTATTAATTTTTAAAGTGTGATTGTTCAACTATAAGGATTATAGAAGAATATCTTCCTTTAGGAGCTACATGCTGAAGTATTTAGAGTTCATTTGCAGTTGAGGGACAAATGGCGGCAAGAAGAATCTACAAATTCTTACATACACATATGCATACATATATTCATAATATTTACACACAGGCAAACATGTTTATGTGCACACAAACCTTAATACATACATACATATGTACATGCATATATACTGTGGTAGTTTCAGTGAAAATGGCCCACATAGGCCCATAAGGAGTAGCACTATTCGGAGGTGTGACCTTGTTGGAATAGGTTTGGTCTTGCTGGAAGAAGTGATCACATAATGTTCCAGAATATGAGAAAAGCCAATTTTTGTGACCCACGTTGGACTGACTGCCTTTAGTCCGATTCTGCCACTTTGCATTGGAGATTGCAGGTTTATACTCCAGTTGTCTTACAGAGTAGACTGGTGTGGTCAGCCAAAGCCAGCCCTCCATTAGTCTTTCTTCCTGCTGTCTGCCAATCCAGACAGATTAGGACGTAGAACTCTCCACTCCACTCCCTCTCCATCACCGTGTCTGCCTGCACACCGCCATGCTTCCTGCCATGATGGTAATGGACTAAACCTCTGAATTATAAGCCAGCCCCAATTAAATGTTTTCCTTTATAAGAACTGCAGTTGTCATAATGTCTCTTCAAAGCAATAGAAATCCTAACTAAGACACACACACACATATGCTACACACACATATACATACATACAAATATATATACCTACATGCATGCAAAATGTATACATGCATACATCAATATATATGTATCCACAGATCCATTTAGTCATATATCACATGTTCATATATACATATATATTCTTACATCCTACATAAATTTATACATGAAAGTTTGCATACATCATACATACATTTATACCTACATGAATGCATAAACATATAGGCAGGAAGATAGACAGATATCCATACATATATTTACATGTTTAGCCATAGCGAGTAGGTAAAATATTAATAAATGCATCTCTAGTTGATTGGTAAATTATAATTATTATCTCTAAATCTTTCAATCATTCAGTATGTTTGATATTTTTAACATAGAAAAGTTGGAAAAATATTTCCAAGTTTTAGTGATTGTGAAAAACCTATATTATAAATTTGTTCTATTAAATTTCAGCCACATTAATGGTACAACTAATAGTGGAGACTTCTATAAACAAATAATGTAGTAAATACATTTTATTTATTTTATAGTAATTTTCAGACAGGTGAGATGTGTAGGAATCTGCCCTTTAGGGATACTGGTTTGCATTTTGTTATTCTGACCCTCATCTCTGAATCTCAAAGCCAGGCTATCTCTCATTTTGCCACTGATTAAATGAGAGTGTCTCATCTCCTTACTAGGACCCGTGATGATGAACTGTATTTCTATAAAAGAAAGCCTGCTTCAACCTAATGCATTTGAACTATGATATGCCATGTTAGGATATGAAGAAGTACATTATCTTTTTTAAAAAATAATGAGTTTAGTACTAGAGCAAAAGTCTAGAAATCTAAGAGAAAGGAAAGCAAGCTGTGAAAAATATCTCAAATAAAAAGGGTAAAGATTTTAAGTTCATAACTTTCTCATGAGCCTTGGTGTAAGCCTTGGTATTAAGATTAGTTTTTACACAGGAATATTTGTGAGTAACATGCATTAATTTCTATACATATGGTCTGCATGTATATGTGTGTGTTTATTTAATGCAGCTGTGTTCTTGTGTTCTTCAAATGTCCCTCCTCCCTCCTTTCCACCCTCTCTCTTTCCATCCCTCCTTCTGTCCCTCCTTCCTGTCTGTCCTTCCTCTCCTTTTTCCTCTTGCCTTCATTCATTGGGGATTTGCAGCCAGTCAGTAAATGTCCCAGCAGTCCCACAGTCTGGCCTTCGGTCACTTAGCTTAGCTCAGGGTGGTACTTGTTAGAGAAGACTGAATCTGCTGACAATCAGTGGAGCATGCTTTAGCCATTGATTTCCACCCTGCTGCTCCCAGGCCTGCAGCAAGGGCAGGTCTGTTTAGAGGAGGGGCTTCTGGCTGGGATGAGTAAGAGGTTTGTAGTGAGACCACAGAACCTAAAAGGGAGGTATCATGAGGAGAAATCAAGAGATAATTTTCATTAAAACAAACGAGCAAGAATCTAGATGTTAATGTTATTTTATTTAATTAGAGATATCAAGTTGCTTAGGTTTACCCAGCCAGATTAAAGGGAAAAAAAGCCAGAAGGGTGAGTTAGATATTCATATCCCTCACTGAACAATTTTAATTTGTTTCTGAAAATGCTGTCACTTAGTGAAAAGCCATTAAATAAAAACAATCTTCCATTAATTTTAATTGGAAAAAGTTGTGATGCATTCCACCCAACCCAAATCACCCCAAACAATATTCATGAGTAGAAACATATTGACAACTGAGCAGTATGAAGAAGTATTACTAATGAACAATTTGAAGTGAGTACTGTTTCTACAAAGCAGAAATAGGCAGTAGAAGTTTATTGTAATGGAAACAGCTCATGCAGCAAGGGAGAAAGAAGAAGGATGGAGAAGACAGGAAATGAGCATTAGGAAGAAGGTGGTAGAGTGTTATCTGATGAGTTTCCCACCAGAAGATCCTCTTACCAAGCTGTGTGTGAACAAAGTGATGGTACACCAAAAAAAAAAAAAAAAAAAAAAAAAAAAAAAAAAAAAAACAGCAAAAACCTCACAAAACTTGATGCTAAGAATCAAGCTGAGTCTGAGTTTCACAGAACACAGAGCTAATACAGGCATAGTAGGAAACCATAGGCGACTCTTCCTTACCAGATTATGCAGAGTGTCCAAGCATGCTGTGCTGCACAATCCATTCCAGATACTGTTGTAAATGAACTGCTCTGTCAAGAACGTCGGTGGGTCTGTCTTTCTCCAGAGTATCATAGCAGCTGTTCTCACCGTTAGTCAAGATGAGGATAAAAATGTAATACACTAGAAAAAAAAAACTGTGATAGACATGATAGTTGTCCATGAATACTTATGATCAAGGTTTTTAACTCAGTGCTCCTATGAATGCTCCTATAGGTGTGCATGGCATCCTGGGTAAAGAATATTCCCTAGAATTCACTTGTTCAATCTATTTTTAACTGACTAAAAGTGTGTGTGTGTGTGTGTTACAGAAGACAGATTAACTAAGAAAAAGTTAAAAACCTAAATGAAAGTTGATAGCACACATGACTTCTATGAGATGGAAGATGCTTAGAAATCTCAAAGTAACATCCTGGTAGTAAATCTCCTGGGGGGAGTATTGAAGAGTTCATATTTAAACACAACAAAGAAAGGATTTAAAGGACAGTCTCAGTTATGGGAAGGGTAGCCAGGAAGAACACTACAAGCCAAGGTGACATCATTATCCAAGCACCACAAGCCAAACAGAAATCATATGTTCTCCATCAAAAAGAGTTTCTAGTAATGTAATGCTCTGTTTGTTTTCTGTCTGAAGGGAGATACCCTTAAAAAACTGAGATTTTTTCTTTAAAGATATAATTTTATTTTACAATATAGTAAGCCTACTCTGTGTTTTAGAGATTTCTCTGCTATTTCTCAAAGTAATCAGCTCAAAATAATGCTTGGGCCCAAAAGGGATACTTTGGGATGCCATATTCTAACACCTACATCACTTAAAAGCCTCTTCATAAAAGGGAAAGGTTGTTTCAAGTGTATCTCTTGTAGGGTAAAAAGTTCAAGCTCACTTCTGGGTTCTGAAAATTTACCAATCCACACCTTGGGAAGTTCCACCCTGGAAATCTTTGCCTCCCCTCAGGTTTTACTGCTTTTCTCCCAAGCAGAGGCAGCTACCCGCCCTCCTGTGTCTTTCCCAATAAATCGCTTGTGTGAGGTTTGTTGTTCACTGTGGTATCCCTTGACTCCTGACTACAGTGATAATTTTCCCTTCAGTGCTGTTCCACTTACACCGGGGAAACCTTTCTCCTCGGAGCTATAATACTTGCATTTCTAAAGACTTATTTTCAGTCCTTTAAATGTTGTGTGTGTGTGTGTGTGTGTGTGTGTGTGTGTGCGCGCGCGCTTGTCTCTGTGTTTATGTGCATGAGCCCTAAGAGGCCAGAAGAGGGTATTGCATTCACTGGAGTTCAATTTACAGGCAGTTGTGAGCTATCCAATGTAACTGCTGGGAACTGAACTCCAATCTTCTGTAAGACAGGAACACCCCCCTCAAAAGCAGAGCCATCTCCTCAGGCCCAAAGGCTCATCTCTTTCTCAACCATAAAGATTGTCCAGTGCACATCAAACTAAAGGAAAATGCCATTCCAGACTCTCATGACAACTCTTTCCAGGTTAGGAAGTAGGTATCAGTCTTCTTGCCTTCTTCACTGGCTGCCTGGGAGCCTGCATACAGCAGAACCTTTGCTGCACTGTGTCTGCAAAGCTTTTCAGATGCATGGATGAGTCTAGGCCTCACCTCTCCACACGTGGTAGGCATGAGCCTACACTTGCTGCTTCCACAGGTCTTCCCAGCTGGGCTCCCACTGGGTTGTGACAATAAAGAATATATATTTGGACCTTGTCCTCAATTTCCACTCTAGGATTCCTAAGCAAATGGAATTTCATGAGTGACAGGGTCAAGAGAAGCCTGTTTGGTGGCTTTTATAGCAGGCTGGTCTCTTTCCAGTTGTACCTTAGATACTAAAGCTGTGATCACTGGAGGGTGGAGGGGGGTGAAGGGAGTGGAGGGGGTGGAGGGGGGTTGTCGGGGGGCTGAGCACACAGTTACTAGATGAGAATGATCAGCTCCAAGTCCCAAACCTCCAGGAAAGGAAAAGAGTGTGGAGATTGAGTTCCGTCCCCAGGAGCCAACAACGTAGGTACTCAGGCAACCAAGCTTCCATAGGAACATTAAATAATGGGCTTTGGAGTGCTTCCAGGTTGGTGGACAGGGTGAGGTGCTGGGAGAAAGTGGGCACAGAGAAGGCACAAAAGCTGTGTTCCTCCTTTAACAGAACTCCGTGTGCCTCTTTTGTTCGGCCGTCTCTCCCTAGCCTTTGCAACAACCTGCTTTAATAAAGCAGTGAATGTGAATAAACGCTTCCTTGAGTTTTGTGTGTCAATATAGCTAATTATTAAGCATCAAGAAGGGTTGGGATAGCCTTTTATTTAGAGTCAATTGGTGAGAAGTCTTAGGTGACAGCCTGGGATGTGTTATTGGTGTCTGAAGCAGAGGGCAGTCTTCTGGGACTGAGTGCTTCACCTCGGCCATGTGTACTAATTCCAGGAAATTAATGTCAGGGTTGAGTTAAACTGCAGGATGCCTAGTTGTCCTTAGAAAGCCGGAGGATTGCTTGGTGTGAGAAGGTGGTGCATTTGAGAAGTTTTGTGAGTAGAGGAAAACAGCCTTCCTTTAATGGTGCTCTGGGTAGTTACAAAAGCCAGAATGGCGCTGCTTGTGATTTCATCGGCACTGAGAAGCCTCCAGAGAAAAACAAAGACGTACACTTTGTGTTCTCATTCCAAGACATGAGCATCTCACAGCAAGTATTAGATACAGTGAAATTTCCGTTGGAGTGTTTGAACTCAGCATGTCAGAATCTGAACCCACAACCACCTTCCCTTTACTACTTTTCCCCATTCCCTACCTAGGAAACAAACTTACTATGCTTTAGATTGCCATAGCCAAAACGTTAATGTGTCCTTCTTTCTGAATCCATCCCTGCTTCTTCAGCCCTGAGTAATGTGACTTCTGTTGATTGCCCGTGGCAGCTATCTGTGGAACTGGTACATCTGTAAGCCTATGTGCTCCAGGCTCAAAGCCAATGCCCAGGACACAAGTTAGTGAGAAGGCAATCGTGTGTTTTCAAAGTCTGGAACCATGAGATGCTGGATCAGGAGCTGTGATAGTTCACCAAAAAACAAAACAAAAGAAAACAAAAACAAAAAACCATCATGGGGGAATGTAGAGTGCACAAAAGACTTTTCATAGGGAGGGAAAATTGTCCTTGTGGGACAAGGAGTGTGAAAGCTGTGAGCTCGTTGGGGGTTTTCATCATCAAAGGGTATGCATCTCTCCCCTCTCTCCTCTGGCTAGAAGATGACATGTGACCTTGACTACTTCATGCCCATTCCTAGAACTCTTTAGATTGTTATAATACTTTTGTACACATTAAATCTCCCAACAATTTATACCCTCTGTTAGTTGATCTATGTGACTAGAAGTAGAAGGGAGTCCTGCCTTCAGATGATACCCAAGAGTCCCAGATGTCCTTGGGGTCATACATATAAAGATTATTCAGCAGTTAGCATGCAGGCTTTTAAGTGTACGCAGCTGCTCTTCAGGACGAGACTTCCCCGAAACCAGAAGAGAAGTGAAAACCAGATCTCAAAGCAGTGGCCACTGTTTGAGTTCCAACATTCTAATTTCTCCTCCATCCTCTATTGCCTTTGTAGAGGTTCTCAACCTTCCTAATGCTGTGACCTTTAATACAGTTCCTCATGTTGTGGTGACTCCCCACCCTAAAATGATTTTCTTGCTACTTTGTAACTGTAATTTTGCTAGAGTTGTGGATTGTAATGTAAATATCAGGATATTTGATGTGCGACCCCCAAATGGGTCAAGATTCACAGGTCAGAAAACACTGACTTGGGGTCGCTCTACTAGCTCATTAATTCTCTCATTCCTTCAATAAATATTCATTTCATAAAATGTTTTAAATAATATAATAGGAATCTACTATGCCCCCAAAAGTTTGGGGACATGAGGCATATAGCAGTCAACAAAGTAGACAAATCTCCCCAATATCAAAAGACTTGAAGCATCCTCCATGGGATAAAGAAAAATATCCTGCCCTCGTGGGTTTCATCTTGTAGTAAGAGAAGACAAGAAATACATTACTTAGTGTAACAGGTAGTTTTGCTGCAAAGTGGTATGCTACTGTAAGCAACGTGAAAGAGGACATAGCAGAGAAAGACGGATTTTTGTTCTGATTATTTAGTTTGGGATGGCCTTATTGCAGATGCATGATTTTGGTAGAGTCTTGAGAGATGCAAATTGCGAAATACGCAGATTCTGAAGGACAAATGTCATTAAGAGGGAGCTTAGGCGGGTAGACCCAGAAGGGAGGCTCACCCTGCCATTTCCCAGAGGTTCTAGCACAGTGGAGTAGACAAGTGAGCCAGAGCGGTAGTGAAAAAGTGTAAGAGAGCTGCTGGGAGCCAGCTCATGTCAGAAGGACCGCACATCAAGGGCCTCAACTTCTGCTTCTCTGAGATGTGAGGCCTTTGGAGGTTCTGAACAAATGGCATGATCTGAGTTACGTTTTAACAAGAGTAGGCTGGCAGCTGGGCTGAGACTGGACTGTAGGAGGATAAAGAAGAAAAAAAGTGCTTAGCAAGAGTCTGATAATGTCATCCTCCAACTCAGAATCCTCCAGTGGCTTCGCAGTGTGAATTGGAATAGCTTCTGAGGTTAGCCATGCTTTCTACCATCGGCCTGATCTCTGGCTACACTTGCTACCTCCCTGCTCCCCACTGACCGGCGTGAAGATCAGTCTGGTGCCTGGCTCTTGAGTCTGCAGATGACAGTGCAATGCTGCCTCATCTTTAATGCCTTCTCCATCTTCCCCTGCGGTTAGAGACTTCAGCACTTGTTTGCTCAGTGTCATGGTTTGAGCTGGCCCCACTACCTGTGTGGGTGTTTGCTGGGATGAAGTCTCCAATTTCCTTCTTGTACAACATCTAAGTTGAATGAATGACACAGAAGCACAGGACTGAAGAGAGAGCTCAGATGGTAAAGTGATTGCCCTGCAAGCATGACGACATAAGTTCAATCCCTAGACCCCACGCAAACACTTTTTTAAAAAGCCAAACATTGTGGTATGCATTTGTAATCCCCACACGGGAGAGGCACGAGGCAGGAGGCCTCTTGGGGCTTGCTGACCAGCTGGTCTGGCCTACTTGGTGAGTACATGACCAACGAGAGACTTCCCTTAAGAAAGGAAGTGGGGGCCCTGCCTGAGGTTGTCATCTGGTCTCCATCTGTCATCTGCTCAAGTATACCTACACACACAAGAACATACACATACAAGAGCATACCTAAATAGGTGGACACAGGGTAAGTGTTCAGCTGTGGAGGATGACCTTAATGGGTTGGAGCCAAGGGGCCCCACAAAGTCAATTCATAGGACAAGGCTCATGTGGGAGGTTTATTGGGGGGAGGTGCAGAGGTGGCCTCAGAGAGAGAGGGCCAGGAAGGGCTTGTAGCAGCTAGTGTCACCTCTTGGCTGCTGCTGCTAACCCTGCCAGTGTAAATGCCTGAATACGTACACATAGATAATACAAAATAATTAAATAACATTGTTGCCTCTACTGATGTCTTCTTTCTCTATTAAAAGAAAGTTTAATTCTTTTCTACTGTTCCTTGTATTAATTCTGTGTTGCTATTCTATTAATGAATATGTAAAGAAAAAAAAAAAAAGAAAAGTAGAGAAAGTCTACATTCTGCTACTGTCTGGTGTCCTGTGGTTATTTATTTGTGCATTTGCTGTACTAGGAAAACAACTGTCCCGGTAGGATATATAAGCTAGCATTTAATCTCCTGGTTATGTTGAGCACTTGTTTTTTACTCTCGTCTTCCAAACGTTGTTTTATAAGTCTTATGAAATGCATTTTTTTTCTAAATCTTGTATAGCATTCCCCTCCCCCTCCCCAAACACAGGGCTCTCAGGTGTTTGGGGTAAGGAGATATAAGCAGCTATTTGCAAGGCCATGTAGTCAATCATACATTTAACTTTTTCTACAGAACACAGATTATGATGTGGTGTCCCAGTGAAAGGGGAATCACGGGGTGTGTGTGTGTGGGGGGGGAATCACGGGGTGTGTGTGTGTGGGGGAATCACGGGGTGTGTGTGTGGGGGAATCACGGGGTGTGTGTGGGGGGTGGGGGGAATCACGGGGTGTGTGTGTGTGGGGGGGAATCACGGGGTGTGTGTGGGGGATGAAAGGGGAATCACGGGATGTGTGTGGGGGGTGGGGGGAATCACGGGGTGTGGGGGGGGTGAAAGGGGGAATCACGGGGTGTGTGTGGGGGGGGAATCACGGGGTGTGGGGGGGTGAAAGGGGAATCACGGGGTGTGTGTGTGGGGGGGGAATCACGGGGTGTGTGTGGGGGGTGGGGGGAATCACGGGGTGTGTGTGGGGGGTGGGGGGAATCACGGGGTGTGTGTGGGGGGTGGGGGGAATCACGGGGTGTGTGTGGGGGGTGGGGGGGAATCACGGGGTGTGTGTGTGGGGGGTGGGGGGAATCACGGGGTGTGTGTGTGGGGGGAATCACGGGGTGTGTGTGTGGGGGGGAATCACGGGGTGTGTGTGTGGGGGGGGAATCACGGGGTGTGTGTGTGGGGGGAATCACGGGGTGTGTGTGGGGGGGAATCACGGGGTGTGTGTGTGTGTGGGGGGAATCACGGGGTGTGTGTGTGTGGGGGAATCACGGGGTGTGTGTGGGGGGGGAATCACGGGGTGTGTGTGTGGGGGAATCACGGGGTGTGTGTGTGGGGGGGAATCACGGGGTGTGTGTGTGGGGGGGGAATCACGGGGTGTGTGTGTGGGGGAATCACGGGGTGTGTGTGTGGGGGGGAATCACGGGGTGTGTGTGTGGGGGGTGGGGGGAATCACGGGGTGTGTGTGGGGGGGTGAAAGGGGAATCACGGGGTGTGTGTGGGGGGTGGGGGGAATCACGGGGTGTGTGGGGGGGTGAAAGGGGAATCACGGGGTGTGTGTGGGGGGGTGGGGGTGGGATAGAGGGCAGGAAAATGGAGAAGAGGAGGGGTGAGGGAAACCAAAGCTAGGGATGCATGAAGATGCCACAAAAAGACAAACACATGTTTAAATAACTATAAATATAGAAACAGTGTTTTGGATTTGTTTTAAAACAATATGCTTGAAAGAAAAAGTATTGATCTGGATAGGGAGAGAACAAAGTATCAGTCAACAGTTGATTAGGGCCAGCTGAGGGCCGTGGAGCTTTCATTTCATTATTAGGTTTGTATTTGCCTGTGCTGAAAGTTCTCTGTAACAAGTATAACGTACAGGACCGAGACGAAGGCTCAGGGAATAAGGGCACTTGCTGTACAAACATAAGGACCTGGGACCAAATGCCCACAGTCCACATAAAAATCCAACCAAGTCTTCATGCTTGTAAGTCCAGAGTTGTCGGGGTTGGAGACAGGGGGATTTCTGGGGTTTGCTGGTTATCAGCTTTGCTCCAGGCTCAGTGAGAATCTTCACTTCAAGGGCATAGAGTGAAGAACTGGACACTTAATAACCTCCTCTAGTCTCTACATGCATGGGTATGTGCACCTAAGTCTGTCTGTCGGTCTGTCTGTCTGTCTGTCTGTCTGTCTGTCTGTCTCTCTCTCACACACACAATGTACAAGTACAAAAGGAGAGATCACCTAGAAGATAAAGATGTTTACACACATATGGCAGCAAGATACTGTGACAGGGACAGAACAATAAAGAGCAGAGGTTGGAAGATCGGGGTAGGTGAAACCTGATTCCAACCTTACATAGTATATCTCTGACAGGAAGCCTGGAGTTCTTCTCCTGAGGGTCAGTTTGGAAAATTAGAATGTCACATCCAAGAGGGCAAGGGGGCAGAAAGAGCCCCTGAAAATGGGAATGTTTGTTAAGATGCTGAGTGTGGGGCGAGGGAGGTGACTTAGCAGGTTAAGCAGTTGTCTCCAAGGCTGATGATCCGAATTCAATCCCAGGACCCACAAGGCGGAAGGAGAGAACCAATTCCTAAAAGTTGTCCTTTGACGTCTGCTGGCACCGTGGCTCAGGAGGGCCTCCCTGTTTTCCCTTCCCTCAAAAGATGCCAAATATGAAACGTTAAAACTTCGTAACCACTTTTCTCATTCATTGAGGTCTGACTACTCTAGGACCCCCATTCCAGATGGGAGAGATCAAGAAAGGAGCTTGAACATGCTCACCGAACTCTACACCCCCAAAGACGCTGTCATAATTAAGAAGTTTTTGCTTCTGCTAATGGAGTTTGATGGTCTTAGTTTATCAGCAACCTTTGAATTGAATTAACGACACAAAACTAATTAATCTCGGTATTACCCCAGCAACCCACTTAGAAGCTGCGTGCGAAATTTAATTAAGTCCCATTGCCTTCTATGAAGCATGCGCATTCAAGGAGTTTTCCGTTTGCTGCTGAGAGTTGGGTAGCAGGAAGAAAAGGCTCATCGTGTTTTCCAAAACCAACTTTTGAAATTAGACAATGGGATTCAGAATTCTCCCTTGATTCGGAAAGTTGGACTCTGAAAGCATCAAAAACCCTTGCTGAGCTCATCAGCCCTTTGTCTCCCTCAAGTCTCAGATCAGAGCCAAAAGCTTGTTTGTGCCTCTGCCTCCTCCGCCCTAGTCTGATGCCAGAATAGTATAGCTCAGGCTGTTTTCCTAAATGCTTTTCACAGTTTCCTCTTTACCTGGCGTCTGGTGTGTTCTCTGCTGTCAGTCTTATTGATTAAAACTCTTGGTGGATTTCAAGACCTTCTTGCCCTATATGGTCGCAGATCCACTTAGAATGGATTTTTCTTTTTGTCAATCCGATGTTTCTTGGGTGGCAGAGCTGAGGCAAAGCAGGTGGCCCTCAGGTTTCAGACTGCTGTGAGGACTAGGGGACCAAGGGTGGCATCCCTGCGCCCCCCCTTTTTGTCTCTTTATAGTTTTATTTACTTTTTTAAAAAAAATCTTGACAGCCCGAAGTGGCTACTGATAATTCAACATAAGCAGCATTTGTGGGTGTTAAAGAAAGAGCCTTTGCCAAGGGTAAAAATCCGAGGCTTTGGGTATCTGAGGCCTCTGTGAGAAAAGAGACGCGTCCATGCTACATAAAAGTGAACAGACTGCGCAGACTCCAGGAGCCCCTCCTGTACTCTCTTTCCGTGGCACATGAAAGAACGTTCAAAGAACTTTCTGATTTTGCGCTTCAGCGCTTCTATCCTGGGATCTAGGGTGTCTCCTCTCTGGGTCTCATCTGATTGCTGAGCACACAGGGCTTTCAAGTGAGGGGTAGGCTCCGCACACCTCTTCCGAATACTGGGCTGTCCCCCCTTTGCCCCATGGCATCTACAGAGTAAAGTAGCCTGGGTTTACTTCTGAGCTGTGCTTGCCTCTGATCTTGGTGGATGCAGCTTCCCTGGGGCAGATGCCTTCTACGCAAGCTCTCAGCCCCTTGGGATATCAGCAAGTGAGCCGAGAGGGGCTGGTGTTTGGTTTTCATGGTAAGGTAGAGGCAGGCGATGAAGGGCTGAGAATGGGCTCGTGCGTTCTTGAGTTCGAAGCCATTACGGGCACCTGGTTTCTGCCTCAGTCTGTTGGCCCAAGCACATCGCTAAAGACCTTTCTGAGGAGGAAGTGAAAAGTGATGCGGTGAAGATGAGGCTGGAAGGGAGGTGTAGTGGAAAACTAAGAGCCATATTTGCTGTGTGCTTTGGTGACTAACACCAAGAGCCAAGCCCTGCTATTTACCACCCTCTCTGTTGTACAGGGGAGGTCAAGCCTCCTTCCAGGACACCCTTTTCTTTTGATTAGTTCCTCTTCTGCTTTAGAAACAATGCATTCTTTTTTAGAGATCATTGTCCCAATGTGATGCCACAGACCAGTCCAATCATGAACTTTGTAAGTACCATGACCCATCATGGACACTTTGTTGCTTAATGACCAGAGAGTATCTACAGCTAAACCTTTATCTAGCAGGTATGTCTACCTTGCAGCCTGTAGGCAGCATGCATCCAAGGACAGCTATGAATATATCCCAAAACAAAACTGTAAACATACTTTAAACTTGGTAAGACTGTTTTCAATTATTTCCTACAAATTGTGAACACTTTAGTGTAAGAACTCATGTTACACTGTAAGAACACACTGGATTCTAAAGTGTTCAATACACTTTGCATTCTAACTATGCACAAGTAAAAGCGGGTATTCTTTTTGGGTCACACACCCTGTATCCAGCCCTGTTATCTGGTGTGGACACACTACAACTCTACTGTTCTATTGATGCAATGCTAGTCATAGGTTGCTTCCTCTGATTGGGTACATATTACTCTTGCATATTAGCAAAGGCCCAGACAACGTCATGGGTTTATGTGTTATTCAGATTGTTATCCCTGTGACACAATACCCAAGGTGAATGAACTTAAATGATCTTCTAGAAGGCTCCACCAACTCTCAGCACTATCAACTGGGCACCAAGGCCTTTGTAGAAGAGCTCCAAACTATTACAGGCTTCTCAAAGCAAATACAGAGATTTGATTAGCATGATTTTGTGTGTTTTCTGGGTCAGAGTGAGTAATTTTCACAGATAGCTTCAGACAATAAGGAAAGCTACTAGTATTCACTGAGCACAGGAACAAATATTTGCCTGTAATAAAACAAGTAATAATGTAAGCTCTGATTCATATGTTCTTATTGCATCTCTGATGTAGGCTTAATTTAGAGGGTGGGATATGCTGGGGACTGAACTCAAGACTTCATAAATGCTAGTTACATGCTCAACCAGTGACCAATATCTCGGCCCCATTGTACTTTATGGGGATTCAAACTACCCACTCTGTATTTGTGATTGAATGCAATTTTTCTCCCCTTAAAATTAGAGTCATAAGTATTTCAATAGTGTTAGTCTGCTATTGGTATCAACAGTCAACAACACTCCAGGAATGCAGATTGTAATGAGAAATCAATTCTAGAATTTCTTCATTTTCTGTTTCACATGAGAAAACATAGGCATCGGTCTAAAGGTGAAAAAATTTTAACCCAGTTAATTATTCATTTGAAAAATTACCATCAAATCTTTAACCACAATTAAGGCTTCTGGAATACATGGTGCCAGCAGCCTGATGCTTTTTCTTCTAAGAACAGGATCACAGCCATTTTGTCATCCTTCCTTTGGATTTCTATAATATTTCATGCCTCACCTTAGTTTTAGGATATTTGTATATTTTTTTCCAGCATCTTCATTATTGTTTAGGACAAGGAATTAATCTTGTCTTATACACATTGGGTATCTTGATGCTTTGCAAATCTCAAATCACAGAGCTGAAGGAACTTTGACATGACTTAGCAATGGGCATGGTGGTGATGGTGGTGAATATCTGGAATCTCAGAATCGGAGAGGCTGAGGCAGGAGAATAATGAGCTGAAAGGAAATCTGGGTTACCATAATAAGTTCCAGCCAGCCTTGATTACAGAGTAGAGACCCAGCCTCCAAAACCCAAGAAGAATGAAAAGAAAAGAAATAAAACCTTTACAGATGGCTAAAAATAACCATATTTTTTGAGGTCCCTTTAATAGTTTGCTCAATGAATAATTTATATGTAGTATAATGGCACTGACTTTATGTCTTCATCATATTTTCACAAATGTTTATGAATAAGTTTTTGAGCCAAGTACTATAACTAAATTATAGTTTCTCCAATGTAAAGTTTATTTTTTATTTATTGATATACTGCCAGGATCTAGCTAATGTAATGACTGGAACACACAGTATATAGTAAGGGATGGATGGATGGGAAATGAGCAAGTTTATCAGGATAGTAGGCTTTTATAAGAATATATTGCCCTCTGGTCAGTAGGTGTTTGCTCAGTAGGCATATGGTAATGGAGAATTACTATTCTTACCAAAATTACTAGCAGTGCTGCTGGTTGGAAACAGAAGGGAAAGCAAAGAAACACGGTGATTTTTAACCCTGAATTTTAGGAGTTCTACTTCCAATGGGGTATGGTTCTTTACATATGGAGAGGCAGGCTTCTCATTTAAGTCCTCTTCTTGCTACCAGAGCCCATGTGTTCCTGCGGTCTTTGAAGAAGTTATCACCTCCCCACGTTCTTTCCAGCATGTGTGTTCAGGGTCATTCCCATTATGCTGTAGCCACATCTTCACAGTTCGTTAAGGTGACAAGATGACAGCTGGAAAAACAAGAGATGACAGAGGCAAAAATACTAACTTCATTGGACTAATGAGACAATACAATGACATAAAGGGCCTGCAGAATAGTCTTTAGAGTTTTTAGCCACAGGAAAAGGCCAACATGTGTCAATCACAAAACCAGATTTTATCTGCATCTCACTGTGGGGGACACCCATTTAGAGGAGTTGCTTTTAGCTGTCACTTCCTTTGACTCATTCCCCACAGCTGTTAAGTATGAGGCTAGATGGAAGGTTGGAACTGTGCCGCCAACACCTGACTATCATTTTGCAACCTCTTGCATGAACCGTCTTTAAAAACAAGTACCATTATCCTGTGTACCTTCCTGACAAGGACATTTTGACATTTTCCTAATAAATTATTGATAAACACGTTGAGATCTGTAAAGGGCCACATGACCGATATTATTCAACCTTAAGTACCTGTAGTTCAGTTTTTTTCTTTCTTTTTGTTATTTTGTGGTTTTTTTTTTTTTTTTTTTGTGCCAACTATTATCATATTGGAGTGTGAGAATGCCCCATCTTCATTAAAATTTACTTCTGAGATCATCTCTGGTCTCTAGATATTTCTATAGAAACCATTGGTTTTCAAGGGGTACTCATGAGTTTCTAATGTACATAACATTATAATTTTCCATACCGTAAGTTTTGTTGAGAAACTTTAATCCTATCGCAGGATAAGAATCTCATCAAGGGACCTAAAGTCGTTGCTTTTTGTTCTTGTGTCCCTTATGTCACAGTCACTACTGTGACTGTCTCTACGGTCAGTGGCTTCTATTTCCTCCATTTCTGTCTTCGGCAGGCCAGGGATATTTTGAAGAAGCAGCCCCATGTCCTGTGGGAAACCCCTTTTGTTTTACATTTTAAACACGTCACATTTATTTTCTTTAGTTTTTCTCTGTGTGGCTTAGTAGATCGTCAGAACTTAAATCACAGATTTGAATGTCCCCTTGCTTAGTCTCACTTCCTGTTTTTACTTCTATGATGCAGTTGCTTAATCTCACACAATGGTGTGCCTCTATCTGCCTATGTCTTCTTCCATGAGAACTTAACTTCTGTCTTGTAAAGATCCCCTCTTTCTTTTTCTATGAACTTAATTCCTTTGTAAAAGACACAGGGAAAAGATATTAGTGTAGAAAAAAGTTTGATCTAATGAATAAATAGATGCAATTTAAAATGGTGGGTAACGTAAGAAAATGAAAAACTTTTTTTTTTAATGATAAAATATCTATCACTCCCAAGCCCTCTCCTGCTACATACAGGACAATGGTATAGTGAACTGAGAAGATGAAGGGGTACTTTCTTCTCTAAACTGCCACCATCTTATAACTGCTTTAAGGTTGTGGTCTTCACTGTGACATTGGCAACCAGTCATGAGGTATGTGGATTAGTGTGACAGTGGCAAGAGCCAGTGAAAAGATTCCGGACGCATCAAGGAGAAAGGCTTCTAAAAGCTCTGCTACTTGCTAGAATGGGCTTTTGTTAAAATGGAAATCTCCAGTCATCTCTGAAATAATTGATTGGCAAATACAATGGGTGACCTAGCTGAACCAGAAAGAATTTCTACAGCACCAACGACAAAATTATATCCTCTAAGCCAAATATGTTTTCTTTTCATGGAAATATGATTGACTCATAATAATGCTAATTATGCCTAATTATCATCTCAATTATTTCACCACAGCAAGAACAGTTCATCGTCCTGGTGTTTATCAGTTATCTAATGATAATTAATATTGTTTGCAGGTTCTCCAAAGAAAAGTTTTGAGGATTTAAACATACACTGTGGTTTGGTGAGATCTATAATTATTATTGTTGGCTATTATTTGATTTCAGGCCCTTTGAGGGAGTCAGAGGGAGCAGAAATACATTGTCTAAACTCTTTTTTGAATTCTATGAGGCGACTCATTTAAGTTAGAGCTTGGGCACTGGAGGAAGGCTGCTGTGGCTTTGCTGATTAACTGGGGAAATTTCAATATGTTTTCTTGGGATGACTGTGGTTTAGGATCTCAAACAGAGGAATGAGAAAACCTGGTAAGATGGTAGAACCTCAGAATAGTTCAGATGAACACACAACAAAAGAAAAAGTTCACCATTAAGTGAGAGACTATCCTTTTAGCAACTCCATTATCCTTCATCTGGGCAGCCCTTGAATTCCAGATTTGAGTAGGTACCTAGCAACAACCACAACAAAAAGGCCCCTTGGGTCTATGGAAAGTCTGTCTTAACTCTCAACCAAAGTCCAGCTAGCTTTCAATCTCGGCTCTACCCCTTGCGGCCATACAGAACACATCAGAAACCTCTTCCTGGGTATCAGACCTTTGGTTTTAACAACAGAGCCTAGCATTTGTAGGGCACTGTCTCATTGTCAGAGCGCTCTCCTATCTATTAGGGCCTTTTATCATCTCCATGGCCCTGTGAAAGGGCACAGCTGCCCTCCACCTGACCTCTGCCATTCCACAGATATCTTACTCGGAATCACAGGCTTGCATGCCCTCTGTTCCAACTGTTGCCCTCTGAGCCCTCTCTTGCGTCTTCAGTTTACGTTTTAAAAATGGAACACTGGAAAACGAATGTGCTCCTTTATGCCCAGTCATCAGAAACTCCAGTTCAGCCTGCTTTGTTCCGAGGGTGTCCTTTAAGGTGATATGACACCGAGGTGGCATTTTCATCAGAGTATCACCCTCGGAAGAATCACTCCAGTCTTGCCTAGAACTATTAGGAATTTTAGTTCTCTTTCTGTTAGGTCATTTCCTTCTGTTCTGTACTTGTGAAAGTATCTTTTTTATTAAGTGTGTGTGTGTGTGTGTGTGTACATGCATTTTTGTACATGTGTGTGTGTGTGCACATGGAGGACACAGGACAATCTCAGGTGTTCTCCACCTTGTTTTGCTTTGAGGCAGGGTCTCTCCCTGGCCTGGAACTCACCAAATAGACTAGGCTGGCTGGACAGCAAGGCTTAGGAACTTGCTTTAATCTGCCTGACTCCTCAGCTATAGGGTTACAAGCCCATGCCTGTCTTTTAAAATGTGGCTTCTGGGGAATCAGACTCAGGTTCTCCGTGCTTGCGTAGTAGCCCTGTCTAATACTGTCCCTCAAGAGTGGGTCCATCGTCTGTGTTCTGGACTGACCAGTTGCAAAGACGGGTTGCCCTTCCCTGACATAAACAACAGATTGGCAGTGGAGCAGAAGCTTGAACTTGAGTTTTTGTTTGTTTGTTTTGGGGGGATGCATTTCATTCATCCCAGATCACACAGGAGAAAGATAGTACTAGTCTAGAATAAAACTCAAACACCAAATCTTTTCCAAGGCAGTCAAGATTGGAAGCACACAGGACCAGAGTACAAGTTTCTGTTCTGTTGCTGTTATCTTTCCATCTCAGTGCAAGGCAACCCATCTTCCCAGCTCCTCCGTCCAGAGCCATGAAGTTATCTGTAAGTCCTCTTTCAAAATTCTTGCCATTCTAGAAGCTGATGGCATCTCATCACTGTGAGCATTAGCTATTAGGTTGCTAGAATTTACATGAATTCCTCCATAGCCCATTCTTCCTTTTGTTATTTTTTTCCAAATGCATGGGTGTGCACATGTGTGTGCACGGGTACATTTGTGTGGGTATATGGAGAAGGCCACAGGACAAGCCTTAGGGATCAGTTTCAAGGATCTATCTACCTATGCTGAGATAAAGTTTCTCACTGGTGTGGACCTCATTAGGGTAGACTGACAGGCCCTGTGTGCTCTCCACTTTTATTTTATGGAAGGGAAGGGTCTCTCTCTCTCTCTCTCTCTCTCTCTCTCTCTCTCTCAACCTGTCACTCACCCTCTTGTCTGAATTGGCTGGCCAGCAAGTCTCTCCTATCCCCGCCTCTGCCTCTCCAGCCCTGGGATTATAATGTGTGCTGCAATGCTGGACTTTTACATGGGTACTGGGGACCCAGACTCAGATCTTCACGGCTGACAGGCAGCATCTGACTGACTGGCCCATGTCCCTAGCCCTATATTATCACTTGTAGTGGCGATGACCACTGCAATTGTTCCTTTAGCAGCTCCACTGGGATGCATTAGTTTGAAAGTGCTTCCAAACTTCTTGTATAAAGAAGACATTTCACACCTGTTTTACGGAAACTCGGAGGAGCGACGTAGCCTGACAGAGGCCACAGAGCTCAGGTTCAAACCCAGGGCTCATATTCCATTAGCACCAGGCCACACCAACTCTATCCCTTGCTAATAGACTCCCAGGCTAATGGTATCCTTTTGATGTGGTGGTCTTCCACCGTCTAGGTGGCCAGGATCTTCTTATTAATTATCTGTTGAGTGGGATCTCCAGTCCAGGGCAGGAAGCTGCACGTGTCCATCAGCACCATGCTCTGAATAAATCAACAAGCATCCCCCCCCATCCCTTCTAACTCCCAGCACCGTGCTCTGAATAAGTCAACAAGCATCCCCCCCCCATCCCTTCTAACTCCCAGTCCTGCCTCAGCAACACTGTTCATACTAGTTGTGCTTCCTTCACCTGGCGAAGGGCGCGGCTTTTTCCGTCTTTTGAAGTTTTCACTTTTTAAACTGGAGTTTTTCAGAGAATTAATTTGTTTCTTTAGGATACATTGTTTCTTTTTTGATGGGATTTATTCACAATTGTATTTCAGAATTCTTTCTTCCTCCCCCTCTCTTTTAGAGGGGGAGGGCATCCCATATTCTTGAATAAACCCCCTTTCAGGTGTTTTATAAGCTCAGCATCACTAGCTAAAAGAACAGATGAATTTAAAACATCTTAATGTATGGATCATGTCTCAAGCACTGTGACTAGCACAGAAGCCTAAGAATCTGGCTCCCTCTGCAGAGGGAGATGTAACAATGTCCAGCATGTACTACTGGATCTATGTGTCCATATTTCTATTTCATGGGCTTTGCACATTAAGTATAAATATAATGTACTCACTGTGTGGTCTAGAATTGCCTTGGAGAATTGATGAAGGCTGAAATATCATATATATATATATATATATGTACATATATATATATATGTTTCATAATCCTACATAATCCTCCCTATAACCCAATGAGTTACCGTCTTAGGATAGCCTCATGTTCCAAGACAGTAAATATGCGAAGAGTTAGCTAAGCAAGTTGTTGCAGGATGCAGAACTTGGAAGTAGCTAAGCCAGGGTTTTGAACTTCCCAAACAGCTCAGCTCTCTTGAGAAGCCCTCATGCAAAGAGAGAATAAGAAAAGTCAATAGATGGAGGATGACCAGAACTCATTTGGGGGAGACATTGAGAACAAGATCTTCACTAAAGCCTCTTTAGTTACAATTAGGTGAAAAGGATGAGAGTCGTGGCAGCCTTGTGACTGACTCATGGGGCTGAAAGGTGGATGAGATGGCTGAGCGGGTGAGAGTGTGTGCCATACAAGCCTGACAACTGATGTTCCATTCCCAGAAACCTCTGGGAGAGAGGAGGACTGATTCCTAAAAATAGTGGGACTTTCTGTCCCACTTGGTCCCATAGCTGTTTAGCTCCAAATAAACACATGGATGCTTATATTAATTATAAACTGTCTGACTGATGGCTTAGGCTTCTTGCTTATTAGCTCTCTCTTAATTCTTAACCCATAACTATTAATCTATGTATTTCTACATGACCTTGTCTTATCAGAGAATGCCCAACATCTTATCTTCCCCATAGCTATATGCTATCTCCCTTGCTGCTCCTCTCTGCATTCTCTCTCCAGAATTATTCTCATCTGGTAGCTCTTCCTATACACCCTGCCTGGCTACTGGCCAATCAGTGTTTTATTCATCAACCAGTAAGAGCAACATACATTAACAGCTTATAGAAGGACATCTCCCATCAGTCTGCAGATTGCTTCTCCATGGCATGTGTGCACACACACACACGCATGCACACAATTTAATAATAATAAATACAATTTAAATTAAAGGAGCTAGGGAAATTGCTTAGTGCATAAGAGCTCCTGCCTATCTTACAAATAGTTCTAGGGCTTGGTTTCAATTGCCCATGTCTGGTGGTAGCTAATAATAGCCTGTAACTCCAGATAACTGAAACCTCTGGCCTCAATGTGTATCCCTGCACACATGTGCACTCACCTGTGTAAACACACACACACACACACACACACACACCAACTCTTAGAATAAATTAAAAAAAAAACAACATTGAAGAACAGTCAAAACCCAGTGTGCTTAGATCTCAATGAAGGTCAGTTGCAGATAACATGACTAGAGGTAGAAAGGAGCAAGTCAGTGTCTGAATTAAGGAAATAATGGAGTGGCAAATGACAAAAAGCAGTGTCAATGGATGTGCCTCATAACTAATCAAATGTATTCAATGTGAAAAATGACTAGAGCACATTTTGACATCTTGGGCCATTTTCATGCTCACAGATAGCTGCACTGTGAACAACACTGACTGGAAAGGAAGAAAGACAGCACACATAACAGGTTAGAAATAAAGCCCCGGGAAAGGTGTGGAATTGCTCATCAAAACGAGTTTGGAGGCAATTCAAGGGAACACACATCTGTTCCAGCACCCAGCGCTAGTACCTTGGATGCAAAGCCAGGCGACTATCAGACATAGCTGTGTTGTTAGCTGCTGCGACTCCTTCCTCAGGCCCCATGGAAATTTGGCTTCTCTTGTAATCTGCCATGGCTTTTTCAGGGAGCTTTAAGTCTCTTTCTAAGGGTTCTAAAATCCAGAATGTTGGGCGGGTGTGATTATTAACCAAACAGTCCCATTCACCAGTATAAGGGTTGCAGGGTTGGGCATTTGGCGAATATCCAATTTGGTAATTACATATACAGAAAAATCTCATTGAATCCTCCCTCAGAGTTCTATTTATAAAAGCAATTTGTAGGATGATTTGCAACCATGCCTGTAGTCAGGAAAATAGTACAACCCACCCCCAAATACAATAAGGAAGCATTTCCAAAAAGGTAGAAGGAAAATCACCATGCCTAGCATGGGTAGCTGACACCCACTATCTAGTCTGTGGTATTACGTTAAAAGCAAAACAAAAACAAGAACAATGAAGATGGCTATTAACACAACAAAAAATATAATGTAGATGAATTTTTTTCTTAGTTTTGCACAGTATAGTCAACTAACAAATTCTAGCAATAGTGTAGTGAATACTTTAGAGCAATAGGCTTCCTTTTAATTTGGAGATGAGTGGGGTCTGCATCCTCTTTGCTACATTTTTGTTTTTAAAAAGCAAAGGTTTTTTCCTTTCATAGATTATTTCTTTTCTGGAAGAAAAGACTATAAGTACCTTTAGAAATGCCTATTCGGTTTTCGGTTATGTGTATGCATTCATGTGTGAGAACAAGTACCCAGTGAGGCCAGAAAATGGTGCTGGATCCCCTGGAGCTGGAGTTACAGGCGGGTGTGAACCACCCTAAATGGGTCCTAGGAAGCAAACTCAGGATTTCTACAAAAGAAGTATATATATGTTGTTAAACTCTGAGCCATTTCTCCAGTCCCTGTAAATGTTTTATTATCAAATGATTTGATAATCTACATTTGTGAGTCCTATATGAAGTTGAGCAAAAGGGAAAAAAATCCATGTTTGGGGGATAGGAGTGGTGAACTGCGTTTTTCAAAAGCCCTTTCTGGGAAGAGAGAGACAGAGACACAGAGACAGAGACACAGAGGGAAAGGGAGGGAGGGAGAGAGAGAGGCAATAAAAGCCACATTTGAGTATATTGGGTGAACTCCACTTGGCTTTTATATAACTAGTTTCCCTCTAAGCTAGATGTTTCAAAACTTATTTTTAAAATCTGATCACTGTCTTATGATTAGACAAATAATGTCAACCATTGAGGAATTCTTGTTTCTTAAGTGTATTTCATCGCTGCTTCTTGGAAATATGTCACAGTCATCTTGGAAAATAATTTCTTTTAAAAACAGAGTAGGAAGGAAATCTCAACATTCAATACCTGTTAAAGTCCCATAGGGAAGCCACGTAAACGCTCATCTATTTTCCTCTCGAGGTGCATCTTTGTCTTTCCTTCTCACATTGATTTTATATTCATAGAAGCAATGAAAGCCACCTAACTTAAATTGACTTTGTATATGGAAAAAGTTTATTTTTATTTTCGTTGTGTGGAGAAACTGCAGTGTTTTAGGCTGAACCATGGCCGTCTCAATTCATCAGACTATCTATAACTCAGAAGAGTCGGATTCATCACATTTTGCCAGTTTATTGGCCATGGAAAAGAAAAGTTTATTCATCTTGCTGGATTAGGTGATCTCTAAGGTCCTTTCCATCTCCAAGATTCTATTATTCTTTCCTACCCCAACAATAGACAAAGTGCAGAAATTCATCGCCTCTCTCTGGTGTAATAGAAACCAGCAGAATCTACAAGTTTGGGTCTTCCTTTGTATTGCACTGATAAGACCCTCGTATAGTGTTTGTCATCATTCAAAAGTGGAAATTCATCAGTGTTGCTGGGTACCACCAATGTCAAGGTTTTGGCGAGGAATTGTATATGAAAGACTCATTTAGCTTCCTTTTGCGTTTTATTCCTGGATGAATAATAATCTTCAAGCTATGCAAGATCTTATATAACATTCAGATATATAAAAACAATGTATCTATAGAATCAAATAATTGCTTCATCTTGGGTACTTGAATGGTTTTTCATGTCTGATAGAATTCATCTCATTATTGCATATTACTATTTTGTATTGTGTTCTTTTGTGTTACAATGCTGTATTCTAGGTCCATCTGACTTCTTCATCAAGGGCAAGAGGTGCTATTCATTGTTACACTCCCAAGATACCTGGGTACCTTTAAAGTTGGCATTTGATTAAGCAGCTCATGGATGTTAAATACATTTAACTACCTCCAAATAACTGTTTATGTATGTGAAGTAGGACCACAAACACAAAAATCCCTTACAAAGGTCATGCTCTAAGCCAGCAGAGAAGGACAGAGAACTCTGAGTACTTGGAAACTGTTAAAGCAAGAAAAGACTAGAATATTTACTTATCACATTAGCCATTAGCTTTTCCTTTCTTCTCTTTCAAGGTGGCGGCACTATCAATTTCTTGGGGGACTTCCATTTAGATATAGAATGTGTGACTTGGCAAAATGTTTAACCTGTCTTTCTTGAAATGGATTCTAGTCCAAGACTTCTCTAATATTATTAATATAATGACTCTCTTTAGGTATATGGCCATGTGGAGCCCTTACTGTGAAACATTATAAATATATTGCTGTTTAGATTGACATGGGAAATGTTTCAGTTAAGATATTAACATTAACACTGTGACAAGTGTGTTATTCTTAATATAAAGTGACAAAGTGCTTTTTTCTTTGTATAAGACATTCCATTCCAAGAGTCAACATTGGGAACTGAATCTCTGTCTAGATACTTATTCTGAGACTTGAGTAGAGAGAGTCTCTGCCATCTTCAATATCAGGTTATCTAGAGAGCTCAAGATCTGACCAGAGCTAGAATATGGGAAAAGAAAGAATTGCCTACATTAGGCCTTTTGCTTCTGAGTAGATTTTGGTCTATAGGTAGATTCTATCATACTTAGCCACAAAGGGCTAGGAAAAGCAATCTCCCTCATACTCAGAATAGACACAAAATGTGAGGTTGCTAAGTGGATGGCAGGTCTCTTCTTGGGACTTTTGAATGATTCTGTTAGTAACTGGGGGCCCTCAAGAGACCCTTTGTTTAGTGTCCTATAGGTGTAACAAGCACTCTGCGTGAATACATGAGGTGCATAATAAAGAACCCCACCCCTCTTCCAAATATTGAAGGACTTTAAAACCAATCTGTTCCTTCAACATGAGCCTGCGCTTTAAGTCTTCCTCTGCACTCCATGATGACATAGGGTAACAGCCCTGTGACATCTGAGTTGGTTCATGGCTCAGACTTGTGCAGAATAAGAGCACAAGATCTGAATTAAAGTTGTGGAATGAACATAACTTTGCAGATTAAGGAATCCTCTGAAGACATAAATGTATTTTGACCCATCTATGTCGGGTCATAATTTAAATCCACGAAACCCTTGAGAAATCACTGGTTGTTCCCATGTTTAAACACCATTGCAAATGATTGGCTGAGTCTTCTGCATCATGTTTGCATGACTGCCATCTTTGAAGAAGCCAGCTCTTGTATCCCTCTCCCATGATCTCTGTGTCTCTTAGCATCTGCGCTTTCCTTAGGCAAGTCAGCTGGGTCAAGATTTGTCTTATCATCCAGGGACTTCTAAATCTGTTTACTTAAGTGCTCATAGGTCCTGGCCCACCTAGACATCTCAGTGTCATCTCAAGTCCAAAATGTCAAAGACCCAAATCATGTGTTCAGAACTCTCTCTCTGGAACCTCAGTCTTGAGGGATGGTATGATCATTCGCTAGTACCTGACTCAGACTCCCTGATGCCTGATTTGTTCTCTCTTCTTCACAATTTTCTAAACCAAATTGTAATGACTTACATTCAAATCGCCTTCCCCACTTCTCTTGAATCATAGGGATCAAAATACTCACAATCTTTCTTTCCACCATTTCTGTCATCGTTTCTTTGGCCTCTCAGTCTCTTCACTCTGCTATCTGTATTATATCCAAGTGCCCAAAAAACATTCCTCTGTGTGAATCCTTTGTCCAGTGATGGGAGATGTCATACAGCCCAGCCTATAGGATCTTTCAGTATCTGACTTTTGACAGTTGTCTCCAACTGTCCCTTTCCTATGTAGATACATTCCTTCTCATTTTGTTGACACAGTATGCCTTTGGTTCCTCTGTGCTATGATAATGTACCAATGACTGGATATGGTTGTGTTGCAATGAATATTCATTCATAAAATTAGACAAGGGCTAGATTTGCCTTGGAGACTCTAGTTTGTTAAAGAAACAAACATTTTAGGACTTTATGTGTATTGTTATTCCTCAAATGCTTTTTCTTCTTTATTGTCTATATTCCAAATCCATCTTGAACATTTTTTTCTGATTTTTCAAGTGTTTGTGTAAATATTTCTTTCATTATTACATATCACATTATACACAGAATCTTTTCTTACTATTGATGGTATTATGAATCATGGTAACTGAAACATGATTGGTGACTACTGACTAATTCAATGTTCTCATTAGAAATATAATGGTAGGTTCTTGTGAACCTCTGGTCATATCATTTTACAAAAATACTGTTTTATGAGTATTTCTTTTTAACAACACAGTATTTAATATAAATCATTAAGCCATTAACCTTAAAGTCACAACCAACAATGCTATAACTTAGGCCCAGATGAAATTTATCTAGCACATGTAATTTTTGGTAAGTGTCGGTCCAGCCTTCTGGGTACGTCAGCACTGCATTTGGAATTTGGAGCCATTTAAATAGCAAGATGTTCACCAAAGCTCAAAACTGGAAATAGCACTCAATAAACCACAAAGGTTCACATGTTGATAGTATGACAGTTGAAACAAGAAGGATGAAGAGTGCCTTTCTCCATCTCAGCTGAGATGTGCTCATGAGATAATTCAGGAATCCCATGTGTTGCCATGAATCTATGAGTGACCACAGAAGCACTATGAGCATTGGTTTTGATGTTGCAGATAAATTCTTAGCTAACAAATGAATTCATAAATGCATATAGGCAAATAACAAGCTCATGTCTCCTAAGAAAGTCAACACATTGGGCAATTAGGATGTTGGTCCTAATGTGTTGACTTTTCCCCAACCTCAATGACCTTACAACTTCAGTGAAGGCTTTGAATGTTCGTATAAATGAATACATGGACTAGATGGAAGATATTTACTATACATTTTTACTTATGATAAAGCTATTGACTTGCTACTTCATGTGGATGATGAGGATGTATAAAGGAACACAATCAGGTCTGCATTCAAGAGTCCCTGCTGGAATCCTAAAACTTGGAAGTGATGGAAAGAGTCAGGCAATAAGATAGTTTATATGAAAGTAAACTTATTTTTCAAAATTTTATAAGTGATTATCTCTTCTACTAGAAGACACAGGAGATACTGCTGCTGTCTCCATCAACATCTTTGTTAATAGTCTTCAGTAGGCAATACACAATACAGTGATACAATTTGCATAAGATACTCCGTTCAGCACTATTCATCATATCAGTGATGGTATGACTGTGACATAAGAATCCATAGAAACATTTAAAATGAGAAGGAAATAAAGCAGTAATACAACTAGAAAAAAAATGCATGCAACCAGTTGTCTGGACAGCAGATTTTAGGCAGCTGGGAAACATCTGATGACTCTTCCAGGAGATAGTTATTGAGAGTGTTCTATATTCTCATATTGAGCCCTGGCATTTTCAACATGAGCAAGATAGCCCAGGCTATTCTACTGAGGGATATGAAAATGAATGTGCATCACCAAGGATCTATAGGAGAGGTTCATAGGTGACATTGGAACAGGAAAAGTAAGTGGAAGAGACAGGAGTAAGACTGGTCCAATGAAAGAATGCACAAGGGTAAATTCTGAAGGAAAAATTTTTGTGGAATAGCTGGAGAGTCCTATTGGTGGGGATGAGGTGTCATTGTGTAAGAATGAGGACCTGAATTCAAATCCTCAACACCCACATAAAATCCTAGTGTAGCCACACATATCCATGGTGTTAATGCTCTGGGAGACAGAGACAGGAGGATGGCTGGGACTTGCCCACTTCCAGCCTAACTCCAGGTCAGGGGGAGAGCAGTAGAATGGGAAGATAATGGGATCCTCCCCGTACTCATTACATACATGTTAGCACATCACCAAACATACACAAATAGTTGTGGAAGGCACAACAAGCAGAATATAAGGATGCTAGGGTTTAGAGTGGGTAGTGACTTAAAGGATGGGAATGACTTGTGGCATGTGCAAGATCTGTTGGCAGCTGCGTGACAGGGTGTTCTAGAAGAACTTGGATTTAATATTTGAGTTGTCTTGGGGTAGCATAGAAGAGTGTTCAGAACATGGTGAAATGTGACTTGACTTGTGACTTGGGTTGAAGTGGGCAACTACACAGCTAAGGGTCTTATTAGGAAGAACAATGGTTCTAGGGATAAAAGATGCTGGCCTGTAAAAAAATCTACAGAAGAAAATTCACAGTGAGATTTGGTAGACCAGTAGGACTTAGGAAGGGTAGGAGGGAACCAACTACAACTTCTGAACTTTTTGACATGAGCAGCAGAAGAGATTAAGCTACAGGAGATGAATGAGGGAAGTTGAAAGAGGTAGAGTTTGAATGTGGATTCATTTAGGGCCAATTCTTAGACCATAGGAGATCATGTAATCTGTTATGTGAATCTGTTTGCTCTCATATGTACACTCACATCATATTGTCATTCAAGCCATAGAGTGATTCTTTTTTTTTAAGATTTATTTATTTATCATGTATACAGTGTTCTGCATGCATGTATGAATGCAGCCAGAAGAAGGCTCCAGATCCATTACAGATAGTTGTGAGCCACCATGTGGTTGCTAGAAATTGAACTCAGGACCTCTGGAAGAGCAGCCAATGCTCTTAACCTCCGAGCCATCTCTCCAGCTCCATAGAGTGATCCTTAAAGTCAGAAACCTTTTCAACTTTGTTCTATTAATAGTTTATTATTTTTTGAGGCAGAGTCTCATTCTGAATCGTAGGTTTATCTGACCATTTTTTATAGGTTTCAACTTACATGAAATAAAGGGCAATCCTCCTGCTGAGGTCTCTCAAGTGCTGGCAGGGTAGGCCACTATGTCTTTGTTCTTTACAATGATAGTTTTGCTATCCTAGTTCCTTTGTGTTTCCATGTTATCATTTTACAATGAATTGTCTATATCTATAAAAAGATTGGTTGGGATTTTGAACTTAAGTAAGCAACTTTTAACTAAGAATATGTAATCTCTTACCTCAGTATTTAGTTTATCACATCATTAGTTGATAGTATATTGTATTGATACTGCTAAATTTTTCCTAATGTTTTATACTTTTGATACTACCTTAGTGTTTAAAATTTTATTGTGTTGAAGATACTTTCTTTTTTCCATTGTATAATTTTAGCTGCTTTGTCAAAAATCAGGTGTTCATAGGTGTGTGAGTTAATATCAGGGTTTTCAATTCAATTCCATCGATCTACCTGTCTCTTTTTGTGCCAATACCAAGCTGTTTTCAGGACTATAGCTCTATAGTAGAACTTGAAGTCAGGTATGGTGATGCCTCAGGAAGCTCCTTTATTGTACAGGGTTGTTTTCACTATTCTGGGACTTTTTTTTCCATATAAAGTTGAGTATTGTCCTTTCAAGGTCTGTGAATGCTGAGATTTTATTGAGGATTGCATGGAATCTGTAGATTGCTTTTGGCAAGACTGCCATTTTTACTATGTTGATCCTGCCTGTCCATGAGCATAGGGAATCTTTCCATTTTCTGGTATCCTTCTTTAATTTCTTTCTTGAAAGACTCAAAGTTCTTGGCATACAGGGCTTTCACTTGTTTTCTTATCATTACCACAAGATACTTTATGTTGTTTGTGGCTATTGTAAAGGGTGGTATTTCTTTGATTTCTTTCTCAGCCCATTTATCTGTATATAGTAGGGATACTGATTTTTTTTTTTTTTGAGTTAATCTTGTATCCTGCCACTTTGCTGAAGGTATTCATCAGCTGTAGCAGTTCCTTGGTAGAGTTTTTGGATCGCTTATGTAAACTATCATAACATCTGCAAATAGTGGAAGTTTGACTTCTTCCTTTCCAATTTGTATCCCCTTGATCTACTTTTGTTGTGTTATTGCTAGAACTTCAAGCACAAAATTGAAGAGATATGGAGAGAGTGCACAACCTTGTCTTGTTCCTGATTTTAGAGTAATTGTATTGTTGGCATATAGAAGACTGCAGATAGATCCATATCTATTGCCATACACAAAACTTAAGTCCAAATGTATCAAAGACCTCAACATAAATCCAGCCACACTGAATCTCTTAGAAGGGAAAGTGGGAGGTTCCCTTGAGTGAATTGGTACAGGAGACCACTTCCTGAACATAACACCAGTAGCACAGGTGTTATTAATTGACAATTAATAAATGGGATTTCCTGAAACTGAGAAGGTTCTGTAAGGCAAAGGACACAGTTGACAAGACCAAATGACAGCCCACAGAATGGGAAAAGATCTTCACCAACCCCACATCTTACAGAGGGCTGATCTCCAAAATATATAATGAACTCAAGAAGCTAGTCATCAAAACACCAAATAATTTAATTAAAAAGTGGGGTACAGAACTAAATAGAGAATTATCAATACAAGAATCTAAAATGGCTAAAAGACACTTAAGAAAATGGTCAACATTCTTAGCCATTAGGGAAAGGCAAATCAAAACAACTCTGAGATACCATCGTATTCCTGTCAGAATGACTAAAATAAAAAGCACCAGTGACAGTTTATGCTGGAGAGGATGTGGAGAAAGGGGCACACTCCTCTGCTGCTGGTGGGAGTGCAAACTTGTACAGCCACTTTGGAAATCAGTGTGGTGGTTCCTCAGGAAAATGGGAACAGTCTACTGCAAGATCTAGCAATTCTACTCTTAGGATCATAAACTTGTTGTCCAGTGCCTGGAAACATCTTTCATATATATTCATCACATGTATGCACCTATATATTTGTAAATATATGTCAATATATAAGGATGGATGTACACACATATGCATTTAACCTACACTTTAATATTACACTAGTTTATTGAAGAAGTACTATGGGGACCATTTCTTTTGTTGTGAATGAAAGTAGGCATCTCAGAAGCATTTAACTGAATGAACTTTGTCATCAGGAATCTAACTACTATATAGACGATAAGGAATCTTTACATTATTGCCTAAAGCCTATTGTCTATTATGCTATGTGTATGCTGGAGGAATATGTGTGTATGAAGGAGTACCTATGTTCATACATGTCTGGAGGCCAATGGTTGACATTGTGTCTCTCTCTCTCAGTGGATGGGAAACTCACTGATTTGGGTAGACTAGCTGGCCAGAACACCCTAGATATTTCCCTGTCTGCACCTCCACAGCCCTGGGATTACAATAGCACTCCAACCTGCCTGACTTTCAATGTGGCATCTGGAGGCTGAACTCAGTTTGTCATGTTCACACAACAAGCATTTCACCAACTGAACTGTTGCACCAACAACAAGGTCACTTGTGTTTACAAATCATCACTCTAATGCCTCCTATTGTACCCTTCCATTTACTTTAGTATTTTTAATAAACAGTTCATCTCTGACCTTGTCCTTTATGTTGAGAAGGAGTTAGGATATTATGAGGAATTTTTTTGACTTTTCAGAGATTTTATTGTTCCCTAATAAACCTGTTGTGTTTAACCCTACTTATCAAACAAGCAAAGTATAAGGATTTTAATGAGGCAACCAGGTAACCCTGAATGGGTGTTTAATGCTATTAGGGAATTGTCATTAATTTCTAAGTGTATGAGTTTTTTTTAATAGTTCTAGTTTAGTAATACATGATAAAATATTTACAGAACAACAAAATGCTTTCTGGGATTTGTTTAAAATAGTCTGGGGGGCAGAGGAGACGGCAGATAAGTATGTGGGTAGAACAAGACATACATGAGTAATGACAGCCATTTGGGCTGTTGCAATTAATAACTTGTAAGCTACTAAAATTGTATGATCATATTCATGTGCACATAAGTATTCTCAAATAAAATGTACACAATGTAACACACATGTGCTAAGCACAAGGGAGTAGGAATCAGTAACTTACTTGACCTCTGAGTTTACTTTGTCTAGTTGAAGTAGTTAAAACAAAACATGATGAAATAACTTCACAATGATTTATTACAATTTGATACACAAAGGAGAAGGAAGAAGTGTGAAGAGAATCTGATGGGAAATTGCACAGCTGGGGTAGAGAGATGGCTCTGTGGTTAAGAGAGCTTGCCACTCCTACAGAGGACCAGAGTTTAGTTCTTGACATGCATGTCAATCAGTTCATAACCACCTGTAACACCAACTCTGGGGATTCTGCCTCTTCTGGCCTCCTTGGATACCTGCACACCTGTTCAAACACACACACACACACACACACACACACACACTATAAAAATAAATCGTTTTTAAAAAGAAAATTGCAAAGCATAACTCACAGGTGGGAGGTGGAAAGGTAGGAGGAGATGGTAGTGGTAGAATTGGGTTGCAGATGCAGCAAATAAAAGCATAGCAGTCCTAAGATTGCATGTGTGACTCAGTGACAGAGGGTTGGCAACACCCTGCTTCAATCTTGTACACCAAACTGCAAACAAACAGCAACACGAAGACAGAAAGAGCAAATGAATGACTGAACAAAAAAGAAAGTGAAAAACAAAACAGTAAACTAATTGAATCTGAATCTCAAAAATAAAGAATATATTATAACTATATCCTGTGCAATATTTAGAATATACTTAGACCAAGGTAATCCTTATTTTGTCGGTACTTCAAGTTCAACCACATGTATGTATTTCACGGTGTAACTCTAACATACCCAGGGCAGTACTTATGAGCATGGCCTCAGCATCAGAACTGTAGGTACCATGCTTGGGCCTTTCATTCTTATACTCATGAATTTGCTTGTGAGTCTGCTCTCAGGGACAGCAATGAACAAGGAAGGGGATGGACTGGTACCCACGGCATGTGTTGTGCTAGTCACTTACATTATTAAGTTATTATTGAATCCCTTCTATGATTGTTGATTTTTTTCCTTTGACGACCATTTACACGGGATAAAAATGTCTTGTGGTGTTTTGGTCATTCAGTGGAATCTATCTACATACTTCTTCCTCAAATTTTTTAAACTATTGTTTTGCCATATTCTGCCCCTGACAGTGTGTAATTTCATATCTTATTATTTTAGTGTCAGATGATCATAGTGAATACCCCCCAAGAGAGAGTTTAGCTGCAGCCCTAAAGATGGGAAATATAGGCAGGTATACATTTTTGTATGAGTTACTTAGAGACAAAGTCTTGCACGTAGCATGTGCTGACTTGGAAGTTGCTAAGTACCTCGGGCTGGCCTGGAATACACTCTTCTGATTCACTCTCCTTAGTGCTAAGATTTTGGCATGCGACACTAGTCATGGCCCAAGTTCACTGTTGTTAATGCCTTTTCTATTTGATGGCGAAATGCTTTTATGTGTGTCTTACTTGTCTAACTTCATGGCTCAATGGGTCACATGACATTGAATTTCTGATGGAGTCCTTTTCTCTGTATAGAATATAAAGTGTAGGTGTACACAAATTAAATTTCTTAATATTGAGAATTAAAAGACTATGTAACATTTTCATGGCTGAGAAGTGCTTCCAAGTTGATAACTATTTAAAACAATTTAAATACTATACAACATTCTTAAGAATTTATTCCTAATATTTTTCTTTTTGTTGTCTATTTGGTGTTTCTTAAAGGCATCACTTGTAGGGCAGAAGGAGCCATGATGAAAAATACACCATAGGAGATGCTCCTGGAGCTTCAGCAATGTTTTATTTCTGGATAAAAGTAGTGTATCATGGGTGTGTACGTGTATGTGTGTGTGTGTGTGTTTATCATAGAAAATTGTAAGACAATTATTGAGTTTCAACTATGTGGAAGACATCATTCTTGGCTGTGGATTAATAAAGTTATAAATAATATGTACCTTAGAGATATACAGAGAGTAAGAAGTAATTACAGCCATATAAATTCTTTCAAAATATATTTGTAATTACTTGTGTATATATGTGCATGAGTTTAGGTGCTCATAGAGGCCAGGAGAACAAGTCACATCACATGAAGTTAGTTGAATGTATTTGTGTTATGTCCATTTATGCAGCATCTACAGTTTCTTTGAAGATTTATTTTCAATTGTGAGTCCATAGTCTGATGTGTGTGAGGGTGTGTGCATGTGAATGCCAGTGACTGTAAAGACCAGATGACGCCATGAGATCCCCTTTAGCTGGAGTTGGTTGTGACAGATGGTTGTGAACAGCTTGGTGTGAGTGCTTGGAATTGAACTCTGGTCCTTTGCAAGAGCAGTACACACTTTTAACCACCAAGCCAACTCTATAGCCTCTCATCTCTGTCTTAAAGTCTACAATTACATGCACCACACAAGGGTGAGACTCAGAATGACACTTGGTTGAAGTCAGATTGACTCCTAATTTGCTATTTGAATCTGGAACTGATATGAAAGATATTTAAATGTCCATCCATACCTGATGACTACTTTTGATTTGACACATCAGTGTTTTTCTTCATTAACAAAATAAACCAATGAGCCACTTATCGATTCAGAAATAAACCACAATGGGCACACAGATGGTCAAAGCCTTCCTTGGGAACAAATAGGGAAAACTGTTCAGTACTCTTTCATTGTGGGAGCATAGTGTTTGTCTTAGGGGTGAATGGTAAATATTAGAGATGTCAGAGATGACAAAAAGCAGAATTAGCCACAAAAAGTCAGTTTTCCTGTTTTGGAGAGCGTTGAGGTCTCCAGAGCCTCTGTGGCCTCCTCTTTTTGGTCTTCCTGAGCTGTGGCTGCACTGGACAGAGGTCAGCATTTCTAAGGGAATAGCAGGAGGAAGTTGGGGGGGGCTTCTTGTAGAAACACAGATTATTTTTACCATGTCTACAGTCTGTCTGGTAATGACTTGTCCGATTGATTCCTCTCCAATTTTGATTCTGAGTTCTTTCATCTAAAAGTTTAATTTTTTAAAGGCTCTGAACTCTGATTAGTCAAATGAATTTAAGTGGCTTCAACAGCTACAAGCTCATTATATGCTATACCAAATGCATTAATAAATTAACCTGAACTCATCTTGCTTCTGTATAGTGGATTTTTTTTTTTGCTAGAGGTGCTGTAATTGGAATACCAGCACCAATTGCTTGTTATTTAATCCGGTGATTTATACAGATTTCTTTTAATACATAAAAAGAAACCAATTAGCATTAGTCAGGAGATTTATTTCTTGGCTCATATTTGGACTCAAATAATTAAACACAGATACCTAAAATAGTTGATAATGAGATAAAACTAGATGGAAATATAAGCTACTAATTGACTTACTGCGTTAGGAAACAAACTGTTCAATCGATGTATCCTTGGGGATTTAGAGAAGATTTAGTCTGTGGGAAAAGAAAAAAAGAAAAAAAAAAGGTAAAAGTTTTCTCATTGTACATAAATTTTCAGAAGAGTTTTGAGCTCAAAATATCCGAACTTGTACAGTAGACCTCTGTAAGGGTGGTTTGTGCTGGAAGCCTGGGCTAGTACAATGCAGAGAAAAATCTGTCCAGTCATGTGATTTCTGTCACAAGCTCATGTTCTGCAAAGGAGACCAGGTTCCCACGTTTGTCTTCTGGTCAGCTCTTTGCATTGTTGATTGATCCCCTGTAATGCTACTGTCAGGGTTTTATCAATAGTCAGATTAGATCCCATGACTGGCATTTTGCCTTTTAAAACCCATTCTCTCTGCTGGTACAGACCATTGTAGTCTTGAAGCCAGCTGGGGATGACTGCTAGCATTTCAATTATCATTTATGAATTCATCAGAATGAAACATTGACTACTAATTAAAGGCAGAAAAATTACTCCTGGATTAAATTGATAAAGGTCAGTTTGCTTGCTAAAAGTCTCTCCGTGTGTCTGGTGTTATAAGTAAGGAAGCAAACCTACCTGCTTGTCAGGGCAGGTGAAGGGACCTAATTCTTAAGGGTTCTTGCTTTTGTACTGCATTTCAATTAAACTTCTCTATTGTGTTTTCTGTTCTCAGTGTTTTTCTCTTCTGAGATGAGAAAAAAAATGCTCTGTATTAAAAGCGATCACAATGGAGGTTTTTATTCTCAAGGAAAGCAATTTGTTTATTTATTGGTATAAGAGAATTACAATGCTAAAAAGAATTATACTTAAGAATCCTATTTTGCTTTTTTTTTTTTTTTTTTTTATCAAAAGAGTATGCCTTCCACAAGTAATAGGCAGTTCTGAGGAAAGCATCCATCTGTTTGGATGAGGAAACTCAAAGCAAATCAAAATACTGTAATAAAAGAAATAATCAAAGAAGCAGCTTCGTCTGTGATTTAGGCACAGAGATGGGTATTTAAATATTTAACAACTCTTTTATCTCTACCTGTTCATGACTCATAATCAGGGAATTTCAATGAAGTGAAACAAGCTGCTACTGGCTTTGAAAGGAAGGTGGGCAGAGTGCTGGGTTTTGGATAACTTCCCTTTGCTCAACAGAAGGTCTGTCCTTGGTGTTTCTGAGTTGTTTTAGCCTACAAAGGTGTTCACCATGTCAAATGATGAAATAGGTACCAATTTGTATTATTTATATCATCGATCAGGGTTTGACATCTACCAATCTTGGAAAAACATATTGGAGATCATTCCCAGGATCTTACCGTTTGGTAAACTGAAAAAGTTTGTTTACAAAACAATAATCTTTCTAATTTAAACATCGAGAGAAAGTCTCAGCTGGACCGTGAGCCTGGCCGTTTGTGCATATGATCAGGTTGTCACAAATCGGGGAAAGGTACTGTTAGCATCTGGGAAGAGATGTGTAAGGGGCCACCAATCACCAGGCAGTATGCAAGATAGCCCTCACTAACAAAGAGTAACTTGCTAGCAAATATTAATAGACAGGTGTTGAGAAGCTTTCATCTAGAAAAACATGATTAGATAGTGTTCAAAGGTGATTATGACTCCACACCTAAATTTCTCGCTGGAGAAAACAAATTAAAATGAAAATGAGCTCCATTTCATTTTCCTCCTGCAGATCGGCAAAGCTCAAAGGAAGTGATGGCCCACTACCGTAGGAAGTGCAAGCACTAATCGGCAGGGGTTATCTGTCCGTATTTCTTTTAAAAACATTACCTTCATTAGACAGGTACCTCATTCAAAAACATTGATAAGCATAGATCTGTGTCATGTTTGAAAAAGTAGCTGGAAAAGTCCTGAATTCCAGTAAGTTAAGGGATGATTTGTGGGGTACCTATAATACAGATTATGTGGCTATTAAACTAAATTAATTTTATTGTGCTATTTTTTAATCAATGACCTATTAAATGAGTTTGATATACATCTAATGGCATGAGAGCTAGCCATGAATTTTTTTTTTAATTAGTAAGTTTCATAGTCATAGCCATACTTTTGGGCTCATTTTGTTAAAAACAAACAAAAACAAAATGTATTCTAGAAAACATTTATGACGTACCTGTATGCAGTGTTGTCTTTTTAATTATGATGGTTAGAGATGAAGGATTAACTTTGTTATTTCCTTTTCTGCTTACAGATTTACTCTTTGTATTGAGACTATATTACATTTGTAATTTACAGTGAAAACCAAAAGCCTTAGGAAGTCACTGATGGTGGCTTAGTGATGGTTTCATGGTTATTAGTATTGTTTTGTAGACACCATGGAAATGTGTACCCTTGTTGTGTAGTTATATGAACCATGGTTAGTTAGGGTTTGCATGTGTTTTTTTTTAAATTATACTTGAATTTGCAGTATAATAAAAAGAGCATCAGCATGGGCGTCTTTTGGTGTATGTGTGTGTCATGTGTCTTGTGGCTGTTTGGCATGTGGAAAAGATGAACTTCATTGAGTGTATCTTCATGCAGTGAGTAATGATGGTGTATATGAACAGGTATGGGTAGCCTACAGAACCAAGGTCTGCTGTGGACTTGTAGCTATTCACTGAGCGCTGCTCAGGGACCTATTGCTGAAGGGGCATTGCTATTTCACTTTATATCAACCTAGGAACCTGTCCTGAATCTCCTTTTCTTTTGTTGCTTTGACGACAATGATGGATTGTCCTCTTTTCCTAAAAATTGCACATGAAACATGTGTTATAGATAATATGAGAGACTGACTATGATTGGCAAAAAGAAAGAACAGGAGGAATCAATGTAAAGTGTCGCCATTCTCTTCAGACTTGATGGTGAGTGGATACACAGTAAGGCAGTGTGAAGGGATCTTGTGACCCTGACCCCAAGCTCTCTCAGTGCATCAACCAGCATTACTGAATAGATCTATGTTTCTCCTTTTATCCTACTTAGTTCATGTATGTCAAGTGTTTTAAGTTTCATGGCAACCTAATGATATGTCATTTTTTACTTTCATTGAAGATGAGAAAGCAGAAATATGTTTAAACAGATTGGCCAAAATCATAGATATCATGTGACAGCTAGAATTCTGGTGAAGAGTGAACCTGGAGACTGAATCAAATATGGTAGAAATTTTAGACTTTAGAAATGGGAACATCTTACTATTTTCTTCCAACTATGATTAAACAAAACTGAATACATTCTAACTAAAACTATTTCTTAATTGTAATAAAAGTGAATTTGTCTAGGAAGACTCTGAGTATTGAAAGTCACCTCTACCTGCTGTGATATTAGCAGTTGCTGTTTAATTAGGAACCACTTATAACTTTAAATAATAGTGTTTGTTTGTGTCTAGTGACCAAATAATGAATACAATTTCCTCAGTTTCTCTTTTCCCAAAGAAGAGAAGCATGTTCACCCGTGCTCACACGTACACGTGGAGATCAACTTACTGCCATAAAATTTCCTAGAAATAAAAGTACTGTGAATTTCAACTTTTACACCACAGTCTAGCTCTACTAGTCTGGTGATCTTGCACCCATGGCTGCAATGAATGTAGTTCTATTTAATACCTCTTTTAGCTGAATAGCAGCAGCAATACATCCCACAGTGCAGGTTATTGGATGGATACAACGAGGTCTTTAGCTTGTGCTTTCACACACCTGAGGCTTAGTTTGTTCTCTGCTTGGAGTGTTAAGACCAAAAAAGGACATTGTGGCTTCAGCCTTCCCCAATTTTAACGTTTCCATTTCCCTATCCCACCCATTATGATGTCTATAGCCCTGAACAATTGCACAGTGATACACTGTGCCACAAGATGACCGGCTTCAGGAACATGTTTGTGTCTATATTTTCCTATTACTGGTGAGCCTTCCACTTCTCATTTTATTGAATAGATTTTTCACATACCACATAAAACACACATCCTAAAGTGAAAGCATTAGATTTAGCCCATTTTTTAAGAGTCTGGCTGTTCCTTCTCTTTTGCCCCAAGGAAGACAAACACCAATACATGAAGTCTTTGTAGCACCCTCTCTACTGCTTTTGATGAACAAACATTTGTACTGACAAGGCGGTAAAGCATTGGTGTGTGAAGACGTTTGAGCAAGAGGATTTCTGACAGCCAGTTATCTGAGCTGAAGATGAACCAGCGATGGGGAGAGGATCGGAGGTGAAGGGTGGTATTTCTCATTCCTGGAAGAGATTGTGCAAGGATAGGCTGGCCCCTAAGGGGTGATTCTTAATCATGGGACCAAGCTTGGTGGAAAATGGATGGGGTCATATGACCAGTCCTTCTGAGTGTCTCAATAGACATAAACCCTGAGAGCCAGAGGGAAGATGGGCACAGTAGTGTGAGTTAATATGTCATGGGGTTTTCTTAAGAGCATGGTGAGACTTTGGGGAAGCAGGATTTCTGTTTAGTGTACATCTTCGAGCTCTTTGTAATAATCTCTCGCCTCTCAGACATCAGACATTTCATAGAGGGTGAATGGAGTGGGATAAAATAGTCTTCCCTCCTGAGGACATACAAGGACAGGATCATCCCCAGACCTTTTCCAGAGTGAACTTCACTGAAGGGAGAACTACTATGAAGGGCATGAACTGTGAGATGAAAAGATAGGACAAGAGATCTTGATCCTGATGAGAGCTGGGAAACCTAGGAAGGCTTTACAGAGGAGGCAGTCTATGAGCAGGGCCTTGAAGAAAGGTTGCAACTTTGACAGGAACAAGAACAGAGATCAAGAACAGGGTAAAAAAAACAAAGGCAGGAGAATTCCAGTGGAGCCAAGTGAGTATTTCAAGAGAGTTGCCATAGAGGGTACCGGAAGGTTGGGGAGATAAGATTGGGATCCCATCAGGGTACTCTCCATACCACTTAGTGGATGGCAAAGAGCTGATGAAGATTTTACAGTAGGTGACATCATTGTTTTATGCTCAAGTTGAATTCCAGTGGATCCCTGACTAAGTAGCAGACACAGTCTGGCCCATTTAGAATGCAGCAGCCATCATTTCTCTTAACTAGCCATGTGGGCTTTTCATCCCACCTTCCATGGGTAGGAATGCCCCTACCCATGCTGATGTCGACGGTGTCATGTCTATTTCTCACGTCCTCTTGACTTCTCGCGCTTCCCATTCTCTCTGGGCGAATGAACATGTCCCTGAGCTTCAGCCACCACAGTGTGCTATCGAGTCCCAGAAAAGGAAAACCAAAGCCCTCCTTGGCTGGCTTGCTTTTCAAAAGTCTCAGCTCCACATTCTCAGTTCTGACCAGACAACCTTTGAGCGTCTTGAGCTGAACATGCGTCCCAAAGCAAACACCTTACCTTTGCGTTGGTATTTGTGTATCTTCTGTTTCCCTGTCTTAATGGGACCACTGCCATCCATCCAGGCATCCAAGATTCAAAATGCGAGAAATAGCTTCCACTTTGGTGCCACCCAATTAATCACCAGCCCTCAAATGTACCTCTTTGATGTCTCTGCTATTTCTCCCTCTTCATGACAATTGTGTAGATGAGGGCTTCTCAGCCTTACATGTGTGAGGAGTCACCCAGGAGCTTTGTGAAAATACACATCACGGTTGTTATGTGAAGCCGGCATTCCCTCTTTCCTTCTCACCCTTCCCCATTCCTTTCTTTCTTCTTCTCTTCCTCAGCTTAGAGCCAGACACTCATTCATACTACGAACATGCATTCCCACTAACCCCCCTTGCCTGGGTCAGGTTTGCATTTCTACTAGATGCCAGGTAGGGCTGGAGTTATTGGTCAAAAAACTAGCTTTGAATTGTGTCTGTCTGGGCCATTGAAAATTGAGTCTGGTTTTGTTATCGCTAAGACCTCACCCCTCTATCACCAACAGTGTCGCCCACATTGAAATCTAATCATTTCCTTATTGAAATCCTAGAGTAGATGGACATGTTAGGCTTACTAAGCCTCATGGCATATGTAGCAACTGTTTAGCTCTGCTGTCCAGGGGACAAATCCAACTCTAGTTGTGCGTCATAGGTCCCCCAGCTAAAAAAGCTTATGTTGTGTGGGATAAGTCACATGAATTTGCCCCCAAAGAATTTTCCAAGCTTGGCCACAACTTCTAGTCTTCACAGATATTGTCATAACTTTCTGAAGGAAAGCCTCAGAGTTTAACTGCCAACTTGGCCGTCATCTTCTAACATCAGCTCCTTTTGCTGATGGTGCCTGTCTGTCTTCAGCGAGCCTGGTGATACACTCCCTGGTAAGCCCTTACATCTCCATTCCTTACTCCTTTGAGTCTGAGAACCACTCCAGAAGTGAGAACCTCCCTACAATTTACCCATCTGTAATGGTGTCTACCTACTTCTGGGTAAGCAGTTCTCCATAGCCCAGAGAGTTCCTTTAAATCTGTTTCCATTTGTTTTGGCAGCACAACCTTCCCCGATTTTCCCCATGGATTTCCATCCACTGTCCAGTTTCAGGCAGCACACATTCTGATTTTTAAACTTTATGCAAAAGCAGGCATTACTCTGTGACCCACACACTTGTAAATATGGAATGAGTGGCACTTGATTGAAATGGTACTCGCATAGTCCCCCATTTGTTTGTCCAATTTGAAGGAAACACAGCACTTTCGCATCCATCAGCAATATCCTCCAAACACTATAATTCTTGCCATTAAAAAAGGGGGTGGGATTGAAGAAGCTTAGGCAGCTCTGTCTTTTTCATCCTTTCCATCTTGAACGTTGGATGGAAGGGAAGGCAGCTTCTGAATAAGGGGAAACAAATCATGTCAGTGTGATTGATCGAGGCTGTGCTTGGCACACCCCAGGTGACTGTGTTGGATGCAGGACTCATCAATTTGCTCCCCCAAAAGGATGCAAGCTACAGTCATAAATATTTCACCAAATGAGGGGTGGCATTTGCTTTCCCTCTTATTTACCGAGAACAATGCCTGCTAGAATGTTCGTCCTCTGGACAGCTCTTCCAAGTTCTGATCCTTCAAAGACTTATTTACCCGTTGATGGGAAGTATTGCTATTGCTTTCATTTTCCTTTGAGTTTTCATTTTGATTTTTTGTTAACTGCATAGTCTCCAGAGGTTGAACTATCTTTTTCTCATGCGTCTCATGGGAAGCAAAGGAAAACATACACGGTGGGTTTGAAGTAGGAGCCGTGTCTAAAGCCTTCCACTTGTGATTCGGGAAGGAGACGTTCACTTCTTTATGGCCTCACAATCAAGGGAGATGGCAAAGTGGGCTCAAGAATCCTGGCTGGGCGCTTTTCACTTCTCATGAAGTTTCATTTTCATCATACTTTATATTTTTTGCAAAGGACTTTCAGATACCTAACTTCCTGGGAGGATCAAAAAGCCGCAGAGAAATAGCAGGCATTTTTAAAAGAAACTTGAGAGGAGCTCACCGAGTGTCAGAGAGTTAAAACACTGCCTTTGCTTAGTGCCAGGTGGTGCTAGACCTGGAGCTAGACCAGCGATCATGCTCCTATAAATTTCTTAAATATGCATGCAAAGGATTCATTAGATGATACATCTTTTATTATTTTACTCGTTAATACTGATATGGACCTTTATCCAAACAAGAGAAGATTTAGCATTCGAGCTGGCTATAGGTGATATATATTTTCCCTCTTTGCTGTGAGGACAAATGGAGCAGAAGCAGTTAGAAGTGAATGCCTTGTTGTGGTTGTAAAACAAGTCACCGTTAAAAAGTGACAGTACTCTGTGACTTTCTAGGCTCTGCTCAGTTGGGTCATGCTGCTCCGAAAGTCTCCTTTCCTCAGTCCAAATAATGAGACTGCAGAGGTGACAGCGTGCTTGTGATCATGAGGGGGTGTATCTGTGCTCCATGCTGTTCTTTTCCTGCCATGGCTGTTATGTCCCAGAAATGCAGTCACCCTGCTTAGCAAAGGATTATAGCATCCTAATGCTCTCTTACTGGGAGGCCAGGCAGTATTCATGCTGTTTCCAGTGGAGGTGAGCCCTTACTGTGTTGCCAACTGTAAGCCTTAGTAACGCTGATAAAAACTAAAAGATTGCAAATATAGCTGAAAGCATTCTTACATTATGCTTGAGACATCAGTGATACAGCCATACAGCAAATCAGACACAGGGCCGAGGCTGTCGCCCCCACTCCTGGTGATTTAAAACGCAGCATGTGTATGATTTGTTTCTCTTCTGAAAAAGAAATCGAGAGCCCGTGTAATGTGGAGGATGAGCATGTACAATATTATTTGTAAAGCACACGTTTTGATTTTTCTACCTTTGTGGGTATAGACATGTATCAGTTACCACTTTAACTTTGAAGATGTTAAATCACGTTGATGTTGATTCATGGTTATCATTTAGATCTTGAAAAATCCCTCCAAAGGGCATGTTGATCCCTGGTGCAGCCATGTTCAGAGGTGAAGCCTTTGGAAAGCAATTCAGTAATGACTACCCTGACCTCATCAGTCGATCCTTCCCTTATTGATGCATAGCTCGGCGGTTAATGGGAATCACTAGAAACTTGGGGAGTCGAGACAGACTTTACTGGAGAAGGTTGCTAGGATTGTGCCTTTGACGGGTATAGTTTGCTCCTGGGCATTCTCTGAATCCCTGTGTGCATGTGTGTGTGTGTGTGTGTGCATGTGCATGTATGCATATGTATGTGCATATGTGTGTACTGTGTGCATGTTTGTGTGCGCATGTGTATGCATACATGTGTGCATGTGTGTGTTTGTCCCTGTGCATCTGTGTGTGTGTGTGTTTCCTTCTCTTTCTCTCTGCTAGTCTTTGAACCTAGAATCTTGCGCTGAAGCCCAGTCCCTTAAACACCCCACCTTACTGCTGATGAGAGTATTTGACAAAAGATGAAAAGATGGCAGGTACTTTCTATTTGGTGGCCCAGAGAATAAGATTACACAACTGCACTTAATTTCCAGAGGATCCCTTGCTAGGAGACTGGGACAACTTGAGCTGGTGCTTATGACAAAGACCTTTTAAGGAAATGACATGTGAGCCGAGAATGTGTTGACAAGATGCCAGCTCTTCAAAGCCTGGTGGAAGAGGGTGCCGGGCGAGAGAACACCACTAGCGAGGACAATATCCTCGAGGTCTGATCAGACTTGATCTGTTCAGAAAACAGAAGCAAGATCCCGGTTAGCAGAACATGAGTGTGGTAAGGATGAGGTTGTACCAGATGAGCAAGGACAGATGAGCAGAGTCGACATCACCCAAGCCAAATGACAGCTTCTGATTTCTTCTCAGTGCAGTCAAGAATTACAAGCAGGGATGTGGGAACACCTAACTTCTGCTTAGAAAGAGACCCTGATTATTTTATGTGGGAATTACTACAGACCACCGTGGGGAGGGGAGCTAAGAAGACTAGGAAGAAGGCTTATGGGGGAGACTGAAGAAGCAATGGCTTGGCCTGGGCTGCTCAAAGTAAGGAGAGGGTTAGAAGCTGTGTTTTAGCCTGCCTTGGGCATGGACTCCTAATCCTTGTGCTCTAATGCATTCATCATTTGTACTGCCTCCCATTTCTCTCCCATGCGCTTACTTTTACCAATATTTAAAATTTCAGTTAAGTAGCTTTTCCACATGTCTTCCAAGGCTCTGGTACAAATCTCCTCCTTCCGATTGCTCTTTAGAACCAAAGTAAAATCTTACTGAATATGATGAGTAAAATCTAATAGGGCACACATAAACAAAGCACATACCCTGTCTTCTAATAACAGACAGTAGAATTGGGGAAATAAAAACAAGTTACAGAATAAAATTCATGGAGGGTCAGAAGGAGACAGTTGGTTTAGGGGAAACATAAAATAATACAGGAAGTTAGAGAAGGAGATAATAATTCAGAAAGAAGGGAGCAAAAGAGAGAAAGTGACATGCCAGAGGGGTTTTCAAATCTGGATACAAAGGCTGTAATGAGACGTTACTGATACATAAAATCCCACCCCAAGGTTTCTGTATGTTGTTTGGAGAGTAGCTGATCTAGCTTTGTCTGCTTAGCAAGGCTATCGGTTGTCCAGCCAGTTTCTATGTTACTACAGACATCTTTAGATAAGTGGGTAACCCAGGGGAACACATGTTTTACAGCGATGATATGAAACCATAAGGGCGGCGGGGGGGGGGGTTGGGGGGTTCCCATTATGCAAGCACATTCACGCCTTCTTTCACATTATGCTCACTGTTTTCCCATTAGCTAAACGAAGTCATCTATCCAAACCCAAGAGGAAGTGGGGACACTTGTTGCTATGATAAAGGGCATACATAGCATCCCAGGCTGGTGGGAAGATAGGTCGAGGGCCCTGAGAGTTATGGAGAGTTTGATGTCACTGAACACTGCGTATATTCACAAACACACAGAGTGGAAGGGAAGGAGACTACAAAGGCAAGACAACCAAATTGCCAAGGGCCCTGAACGTGGAATTTGGGAGACTATTTTCTACAATGCATAACTAAGGAAAGAACATACCTAAGGCTTGGATATGATATAAGCCATCTTGAACATGACTGTCACTTTTTTTACATGTTGGGTCTAAGAGTACAATACCCAGTCTTCAGGCTATTGGTAAAAAAAAAAAAAAATGCTTGTAAGTTTAGTTTTATCATGAGGACATGAATTGGATTGGGGAGATCTACACAAAAATGTGAAGACCTAGGTTGTAATGTCTAGCATGGCCATAAAAGCTGAGTCCCATGGGTGTCTGGAATCCCAGTTCTGTGAGCACAGAGACAGGTGGGGTCCTAGACCAATCAGTGGGCTCAGTTTCAGTGAGAGACTCTGTTTCAAAAACCAAGGCAGAGGATGCCTTAGGAGGGCAATCGATGTCTGCCTCTGGCATTCATGTGTACTTGTGCACACATGCACACTAACTTACACTTACTTACGTGCTCACACCCTCCTTACACATACAAAGATGAATTGAAGTCCTAACCCCGTTCCTGTGACTCTGACCCTGTTTGGGAACAGGGTGTGGAGTAAGAAGAGGCAAGGAAGACTTCACAGGAGAAACACACCAAGGGAAGTTTTTCCTGTGAAGACTCTGGCATCAAGGGAGGACAGTGCAGGCTGTGATAGAGCAGCAGCAGGCAGAGATAGAGACATGAGCCATTGTCCAAGAGCACCAAAGGGCGTCAGCCATGCAGCAGCTATGAGAGACGCGAGACAGCTCTCATCTGGAGTCCCATCGATACCTTCCACTTGGGTTTACTTCCTCCCAAATTATGTAGGCTCCCATTCCGTTGTCTCAAGCTACCCAAGATTGTTAGGTTTGGAGGCAGAGGCCCTGGGGAAGTAATGAACCCTAATCTCATTTCCAGTGAGTGCTTCTGCTATTTCACCCAAAGGTCTCTTCATTCTTTGCTTTTCTTGATCAGGGAAAGAATTGTAATTTCATTAAGTCTGTGACTTTTAATGAGATCATCGAATCTGTCGAAAAAAAAAATTGTTATTCATTGCAATGACCAATCAAGCCCATGCTAGTTTAAGAGTAAACAGTGAAACCCATGATGTTTATCCTGTCTCATTAAAAAGTGTAATGACCAGTTCAGAACTTCAAAACTTGGTGGGTTCTAACAGGAGGCAGCGATATGGAATGGCAAATAATAAATGTGTGTGTGTACATATACATTTTGGTTGATCTAGTCTGTGTCACTGTCAGTGTCCCTTGCCTATTACAGATTCTAAAAAGGTGCCACAGTCAGGCCTATGGCTACAGCAAAGAATAAATTCAACTGTCACCCAGAGCCCCCAAGCCCCACACTTTCCTAGCCCAGACTCTTCCTCATCTCCTGCATTTGCTGAAGGAAAAGTGGCAATAGGCAGAGGAAGAATTTCTAGACTTTAGTGAGGACTTTTTTTTTTTTTTGGAGGAAAGCTTATATCAAAGATAAAATTATTTAAAAAGAAGAAACTTAACAGAAACTCCAAGGTAGGAAAGAAATAAAAGCTGAACAAGTTTCTCAGACTGCTAGACCTTCTACAGTGGGAGTAATGGCTTCCTAATTTCTAGATAGGGACAGCAACTCCATGGAGAGTTAGAACTGCAAAGAACAGAAGAGCTATGTTAAACAGCTGCACCCAATGGCGCTTACAGTGGCATTATACCGGAGCTGTATTGAAACTTTGCATGGAGGGCCTTCGTCTTCACTATAGTGCTCAAAGGCAGATGCACAGAAGGAGAGCTTGGATAATTTTCTCAGGGATAGGATCTGTTTAAAGCCTCTTTACAATGGATAGAATAACATGTTCAAATTTAGTGCTAGATAGAGAAAATGAATTAGATAACAGAATCATTAGCACAGATGTGTGTGTGTGTGTGTGTGTGTGTGTGTGTGTGTGTGTGTGTGTGTGTATTCGCACTTGTATGTAAGTGCACAAGTACAGGGAGATCAGAGGACAACCTTGGGTGGTGTTCCACCTTGTTTTTGAAATAAGGTCTCTCATTGACCTGGAGCTCACCACTTAGGCAGGACTGGCTAGTACATCAGTCTCCGCCTCTCACGAAGCAGGGCTGGAAGCGACTGCCACACCTGGTTTCAAGTGTGACCTGCTGATCCTCATCCTCTTGTTTGTTCAGCAAGTACTTTAGTACTGCCCAGCTGAACTCAATTTATAACAACAGTAAAACCAAAAATCCGGAGGGGAAAACAAACAGAATCAGAATGTTACAGATTCAGTTTCATAATGTGTATCAAGGAAAGTATTTCTTATACTTCAATGTGCATACAACTGTTTGGGAGTCTTCTTAATAAGTTCATATTCTGGGGCTGGTGAGACATCTCAGTGGGTAAAGGCACTTGCTATACAAGCAAAGTACCACTGTTGTCCCTCCATTTTAATCTGAGTGCTGCCTGACAAACATAGATACAGCCCCTCCTCAAACACATAAAAAAGAGGAGAAAGGGAGGCATTTCATTTATGGTATTTACAGTTTACATATTCATTTCTTTTAAGTAGAAGGATTTGTTTAGCATCTCATTCAGAGAAGTTAAAGGGGCCATTTCTCTCAACATTTGTGAGGGGCCAGTAGGTAAGAGACAGGAACAAAATGGGACATCAGCCCTAGACTTACCTTCTTCTTTCTTCTTCTTCTTCTTCTTCTTCTTCTTCTTCTTCTTCTTCTTCTTCTTCTTCTTCTTCTTCTTCTTCTTCTTCTTCTCTTCTCCTTCTCCTTCTTCTCCTTCTCCTTCTTCTTCTCCTCCTCCCTCCCCATCCTTCTCTTTCTGTTATTCAAAACAGGGATTCCCAGTGTAGCTTTGGAGCCTGTCCTGGAACTGGCTCTGTAGATCAGGCCGGCCCTGAACTCACAGAGATCTGCCTGCTTCTGCCTCCTGAGTTCTGGAATGAAAGGTGTGTACCACTACCACCCAGCTAGAACTTTTCAAGTAAGCACAAGTTACTTACTTATAAAGTTGTGGAGGAAGCATGTGGCAGTTGTTTGGGTGATTTGTTGGAATCCATACCTCGTTGTTCTCTCCCCCACCATGGTTACAAGTGGAGTCTGTGCCATAAGAAGCAGATGTGTTGGTTAGGCTATTCAATTCTAGCCTGGTAGCTCTTGTTCCTACATCTGAAATTATAGGTAATTACCCTTACAAAGGGTTTTGGAGAGGATTCATTAAAAAAAAAAAAAAAAAAGTGCCGCTCCAGGAAAATCACTGTTCAGGTTCATGGAATAACCTGGTGGGTTCAACAAGGACAAGACCATCATGGCGGCAACAGGATCACCTCACTTTCCAGGGCAGGGGCTTCTCTTTCCCCTCAATCCTTGACCAGGAGTTGTCAGAACCAACAGTCTGATTTTGTTAGGAAGAACAGTGACCTATTTTTCAGCCTTTAGAATGAGTTACACTTCTCCCAAACCGTGTAGCTAGCTTTCAATATTTCCATCCAATTCACTCTAGACTTAGGACAATGAGTGAGGGTGTGGGGCACAGCCCACACACAGTGGCATTAAGAATAGCCCCTTGGTGCTCACATAAGCAGGGTTGGTGACTCACTCTGTAATTTTCAGATATGATTAGTCAGGATGACAACTATTTTGTGCTAAGTAGGCTTGCAAAGGAGCAGTAGAGCGGGTTGCCAGGCAGCCCGGCAAAGCGATCTTACCTGCTGTTAAGTATTTTATAATCTCCCATTCTCAAGTCACCAGCAAGAACTTGGAACAAAAACACCAAAGACAGCCTGACTTGTTCAGTAATCAGGTGGATACTTGAAGACACCTGGTCAGAATCCTCCCTGAATACTTTTGGAGGGATGGAATGATGCAGTCTATTGTGTTACTGTGCTGGAGCTGATAGATGGGAAACCTAGAACATTTGCAGCCTCTTTTTTTTTTTTTTTTTTTTTTTTTTTTGCCCTTGTTATTAGCTGACTTCAGGCTCCAGTCACCACCACCCCCCATTCCACATTTTCCCCTTGAAAGAGAAAACACATGAATTATTCTGATTGACTCAGAATGTTGGCTGATGGAATATTGTTCTTTGCTTCTATTTCTAGCCCTGCATGTCCCTCACTTAGCGGTCCCTGAAATCAAGGACATGGCTGGCAAATGCTGTGAGCATGGGCTCCCCTGGTGTAACAACTCATCTTTTCATTGATTTGGGGACACCCCCCGTAGCTGGCTAGAGGCTCTCACAGGGGACTGTAAAACCAATCATTAGGTGGGTTTGCACACCTACAAAGTTAGCTATTTAAGGTATGGTTTCCCTAATTTTACCATTTCTTAGTATTTCTTTTTATTGTATTTAAAATTCCCATACAAGGAACTATAATTACATTGGTTCCAAATATTATTATCAAGAATTTCTATATGTGGGAGTATTTATACAGCCCAATGTCTCCAATGATATGTGGTGTTTAAACTACAATGGAGGAAAATAAAAAGACATGGTCCATGGAAATTGTCATATGGGTACAAGCAGAGTTGGTACAGAGATGGTAAGGAGTATAAGTGTGTGTGTGTGTGTGTGTGTGTGTGTGTGTGTGTGTGTGTGTTCATGTATGCCTGTATGATAGAATATGAAGGCACAAACCTTGAGAAAGACTTCAAAAATGAGATGTTTGTCTCTTCACTGCATAAATATGTTTTGAATATTGAAAAATAATAAGGCAATTCTTTGTCCTCATTTTGCTTTCACTGAGTTAACAGTACTTTGGAAAACACATTTGCAGTGATCTTCCACTGTTTGATGTGTAGAATGGGCTTCTTTAGGTCTTGGACATCTTGAAGACAGGGGAAGAGAAGTGAAGAAGAAGAGTCTGTTATAGTGTGACTCCTGCGGTCACTGTGAGATTGGGGTTTCCACATTCATGCAGATCAGGTTGGAATCTGTGCGTTCTAATGAGAAGGCATCCTCAGAGAGGTAATTTAGCCCTGCGTGTGATGAAGGGAAAGAAGAGGAACTACCCTCAGCCAAAACTGTGTAGTAATTAACAAATGCTTCTTGATCTGGACTGCATGGGAATCACCCAGGGAGTTTTTCAAGCCCTTGATGTCCAAGCTACACCTAGACTAATTAATTCAGACTCTTTAGGGATGGATCCCCAGAATCAGCATCTTTAAAAGTTCCTCAGATAATTCCAACATGCTGGGAATGATCATTTTAAGTGATGTGTAGGCAATGTTACCATATGTGTGTATTTAAAGTAAAAAAAAAAAATCAAATCAATAAATCTTAGGTCAAGATGGAATCCTAAAAGCACCCAGACTCACTTCTTTTCACAAAGGGACCACCGTGGACGAGATGAGGAGAGCCGCTGACAGAAATCAAATTCTTCCACACCAGAGGCAGACACCTTTTTTTGACTGACATAACTCCCCAAGAAGAACTTGAATGGAAAACATCCACATGGGTAGAGCAAATGGCTACCTTTGGAGGATTGTTATAATTTGTTCTTGAATTTCCATTTGTAGCAGTTATTTCTGAATATGCTGCTATATAACAGTATTTTTGTCTGTTTTGATAGGTTTGTTTTTGTTGTTACAGCCTTTTTCCCATTCCTCAAAGACTGTCCAGGAGGCTAACATTAGAAAACTAATTTAAATTGTATCCAGTTCTTGCATAACTGGTGTATCTTTGCTGTCTCAGAGAAGGACTAGGGAATCGGAGGTCAACTTGAAGCACCTCATTTATATGATAATTACCAGTAAGCGGTGGCCACTGATTCATGATACGAATCATTTGTTCCTCTGGGACTTGTATGTTTACTGGGTAGGAAGTGTGTGATTATGTCTTACTAATTAGTTTCTAGGTGACAGAAAGAATGTAGCACAATAGAGACTAAGTTTGGTAATTGTCTGCTATTTCCTTTCTTTATTTACTTGTTATGGCAGAAGCATAGTTTTTCATTTAATTTTTAATCCTCAGGAAGTCTCTGGGTGAAGAAACATCTGAACAACTGGATAGGACCCTTCATAGTATCACTCTTATAGTTTCTAATATGCTAATCTTATGAAATCCTAGCACTAGTCCTCTAGGCACACAGTCATAAAACTACCTGTGCCTGGGAACCAACTCAAGGGAGACATTAGAGCAAGACAGGGTGATCCTACACCCCATCCTGGTGCAGGGGTCTTGAGACACATCTCCTATAGCTATTAATGAATGTTGAGAAACGGGAATGAAACACCAGAATCAGTCACTGAGCTGAATTTTTCTCTGTTTCTGCACCATTGTTGTTTTAGAGGTAGTGAAATAATATAGATGGTGGTAAGGAGAACAAGTAAGTTCAGAAAGGTTGCAGTTTCACAGCAGAAATATAATCAAAGCTACAGTGGGCAAATGCCGATGTACAAAAACAAAACAGTAACAATGGACTGTGTTCTATAGACCAAAGAAAAGAGACCTGAGACAAAGAAAGTAAGAGCGAACTTCTGAGTGAAACTTCCTGGAGAATAGCAACAGTGGAGAGGCAGGGAAGGACAGAAAAAAAGTGAAAAATAACAAGAGAATACAGTGAGAAAGAATTCTGTCATTAAACCAAGGTAAGGTGCGAAATTAGAATGAGATGAATAGTAAGTTCAGTTTCTAGTGATTCTTTTTTTCCTTAAGATGTTTCAGTGGTCCAGAAATCATCACTCAAGAAGTTGGTAGAAAGTCATTATTCTCTGAGATGGAACAAGAATAGATTGCAAGTACTCCCACCCACAGTCTCGCATCCACTACGTTTGTCTTCCAGGCAGATGTTCCTTGAATATGAATGGCAACTTCTCTAACAAATGATACTGGGAGTTTTTATCACCTGAGACACAGGGGAGATGCTAGAATCATGGAACTCAACATTCCTCAGATGTAGGGGATGCAGAAATAATACTCATTGAGTTGGCAGATCTTGTCACGCTCATGAAAAGCCTGCGGCAAACTGTAGCTAGGATGAGAACCTGAGGCTGTTTCTACAGGTGATAGCCTGTGAGCTGATAGACAGAATGAGTCCAGAGAATGACATTCTGTAAATCCAAAGGGCATCCTGTTTGATTTAATATCCTTTTTTAATTGTCAAGATTCTCTCTAAGGAACATCGATATATGAATTTTCACGATCAAGAAAATATTGTGGGGGTAAAATGAATGGTCTCCATTACATTAATATTATCTTAAGTCCTCAAGATGGGCTATCAAAAGAAAGTCAGAAATAATTCATGTGTTAGTTGGGGATCTTGGAGGGAGAGAAATAATAGGTTTTATGTATAAAGAAGCAAGGAGGAGAGAGAAATTGAATTAAGGAAGTCAATTTAAGCATTTATGGGTTGTCGGGAAAACTTATCTCTGTGAGGTGGACCAGCAGGCTGGAGACAACTGAAAAGACAATACTGTGATCTTTCTTCTATCCTTTAACTAATTTGGTAAGGCTCATGAACTCATGGCCTGGCCAGCCTACTTTATTCAAAGTCCACCAAATGTAATGTAACTATTTCCCAGAGCACAACAAAAACATTCATGATATTTAACCAAATACCTGGTTATGATAGCATGATGGAATTGGGAAAGAAAAATAACATTCAATTTACTTTTCTACTACTTGACTTTGTATGATCCTCCCCTCCCGTGTGTGTGTGTGTGTGTGTGTGTGTGTGTGTGTGTGTGTGTGTGTGTGTGTATTTGCTTTATATCATTGGCTGGCTAGAGAACCTAGTACTATAATTTAACTTTGTAATTACCAATGTATTTGAGAGCCAGTGAATGAAAACACACAGTAGGACAGAACATTTGACAAAATTTAAGTAGCCATGGATGATGTCAGCTAAAAATTTCTATGTGGATGTGTGTTTTTATTTTAATAAATCAACCCTCAGGTGTGTATATTTGGGTAGAGTTGGAAAATTGATGAGGATTCTCACTATTGGAACTCTTACAGAGGAAAGAGCCACTGCTACTATTGATTTATGGAAAAATAGTAAGATCATGCCAAGAACTTCACATGTGTGATTTTCATATTCCAAGTATTTAATGATTCTTATAGATGAGGAGATCAGTGCACAGAATGGCTAGAAATGTGTCCAAGTTCCTAAGTTAGCAGAAGTCCTTTGATTAAGAAGGATTCTGTTGTGATACGGTGTGGTGATTCATTTTGTTTAGTAACCCAGTGTGATTTAGATTCCCATAGGACGCAAACCTGTGGATATCTTGTCTGTGAGAGCATTTCCAGAACAGTTTGATGGAGGTAGGAAGATTCACCCCAGACGTATGTGGTACCCTCCAATCTTTGACTAAAACAGAGAAATTGAGTAGAGGACCAGCATTCGTCGTTTTGCTTACTGACTGTAAACGTGATATGCCCCATTGGCTTAGGCTTCTGTTCCCATTGCACCCTTACATCATTGAGGGACAATATAATTAAGTCATGAGCCAGAGTAAATGCTTCCTTCCCTAGGTTACGTTTGTCGAATATTTTGTCACAGCAATGAGAAAGCTCATACATTTGGGTAGCTTTGAACCCAGTTCCCAACTCCTTTGGACCACAGCCCTGACCTACCATCTCCACTTTTGATACTGAAGGAAGCACTCTATCCAGATGTCTGTTATGGGTGACCTACATTTCAGTGTACATTCTCTAGCCCCACTTGGGTTTCCATGCTACTTGGCCATCATTTCGCTTATCTCTCGCAGATAGATTCCTCTATCCCTTGGATGGCTGATTTGAATCCACACCGTGCTCCTAGGCTCTGATTTCCCAGGAGGGATGATTTAGTAGGCTGCCTCCCTGATAGAATGGAGGCCAGTTTATTTCTGCTCCACCCTTCTTCCTTCTGTCTTTTGGTAGCCAACCTCAGCTTTTTAATCCACGATGGTTAGTTCAGTGAAATACAGGATACAGTAAGGTATGACTTTTGACCTCCCCAGTTTTCAATTGTCAGATTCAAATTTATGTATCCTATTATTCTGTTTATCTTGGTTTGACATAGGAGTCTTTGTCCCATGTTTTTAGGTTTTTCTTTCAGTTATAGCGATCGATTACATCTAGAAAGAATTCTTGGAATTCCAACAGTGGCCTTGTGGCCTCACAGTAATAGCTGCCATTTCCTGAGTATTTTCTCTATGGCGGGTACAATTTTAAGTGCTTTGCTAGGACCTCAAATGAAAATACTTAATATGCCACCTATGATTAACCTTTTTGGGTGAGTGCCTCTTTTCCCAGTGAGAAGGTGGCTTGGCTTTGGTATCACATGAAACAAACTATTGAAACTTAACCTTTCAAATTTAGATTTACGTTTGATTATTTGGATTTTTGTGGAGGGTGCCTTTTTCCTAATTTCCTATGCTTGTCATCTGATTTCTCTAGGACCCAGAATCCATTGCAATTTCCAAAATGGCCTTCCATATGTAGCTGTTGGTTGGTGCTGCCTGGCATCATTTGGTGTATGTTGGCACAAGGCTTGTTATGTTTCTTGTGGGTATTTCCATTTGTCTCTTTGGACAGCCTCGTGGTCTGGGAGTCTCAGAGTACTTAGAATTTTTTGCATGGCATCTGCATTTATATCCCAAAGCTTGCATTAGAAATGGCAGAGTCTTATATCCTCTGATCTCACATTTATGGAAAGGAGAATACATAGAGCAAGATTGTCAGGAAGTATGTCCCACAGCAAAGTTACAGCCAAGGATAGTCATGTTCAATTTTGTGTACTCCAAGAAGTACATAAGCTTCAGTACAGTGTACAGAAGAGAGAAAATCCACTTGAGTGGGACCTTGTCTGGCTCATTAAGTTAGTTATCTTACAGATGAAGGAAGGTTGGAAGAGGACTATGGAATATTCTTTCAAAGCAGACTGTAGAACTTGAACATCACTCAGCAGGCACTGGGGAACAATTGAAAGTGGTTTGTTGTTGTTTTTAAAAACAAGGGCAACAGACACAAATACTGAAATAATTCAAGAGAATTATAAGAATTAAGAGATAAGGATTGTACTCAGAGGGACCAGTGTTGGAAATCTTTATAAGGTTGTTGAGTTATAGCTCAGGCATTAGCTTTAAAGTCAGAGCCTAACAAAATTTTCCCTAATAAAGAAGTGAGACATAAAATTTTACTGTGAAAGGATGTTGTACCATGTTGTGTAACAAATACATAACACCATAGAAAATTTTATATGTGGTATTGTCTTGTGTGATTGGATTAACAAAGAGCTCAGTCAGCCTTTATGGCTTCAGTTGATATTAAAAACAAATCAAGCAGTGAATTTTCAGAACGACTTTCTACCCAGCGTTAACACAGCTCTTGAGTATGGCTGTAGAGGATAATGAGTTGAGTATTAAGTCATTCTTTCTTGAGTCCCTCATAAGGAAAAGGAGAAGCCTGTTGGGTCAGAGCAACCCCTGTGTGTGAGTAGGTTACTTCTCATTATGAGAGAATGCACTGAGGGGATGAGATTCATCAGTGGTGGTTCAATTTCTGCTAGTCTGCTCAGAAAATTGAAGAACCCATTATTTTGTCCTTGAGATAATAGGAACAACATGATTTGGGGAACACACACACACACACACACACACACACACATACACACATACATACACACACACACACACACACACACACAGAGAGAGAGAGAGAGAGAGAGAGAGAGAGAGAGAGAGAGTATTGGATGAACCTAAAGCTCTGGCTATCTCAATGGTGGAATGTTTTTGCAGCCTTAAATTTGCTGCTTGCTTTTCTGGGGTTACCTGTGTTGGCCTTAATAACTAAATTTCTATTCTCTACTTTCTGAGAGTATCTCTAACTGATGAGGCAATGGAGTAATGCTGACATAACATTGACATGGGGGGCTCACTTGGGTCTACTGGCCAACATTTGAGGAATTGAACAGAATGTGAGCTAGGGTACCTTCTCTGTGTGGAACTAATCTGAGTTCATGGGTAGCTGGTATTTCTCAAACTGGATGGAAAGCTTTTGTTACATCCAGGGCTTTTCACTTAGTTTATCTGAGAAAGAGTCTCAGAACAGGGAGTTTCACAAATCTGACCAGATGATTCCCGTGGGCAGTCACTCTAGAGAAATGCTGCTTTATTTCCTTGGTTTGTTGTAATGGGCTCTTACTGACTGTGTTAATGATCCATGCTTCCTGCATTTGAAGGTTAAAATTACCCAGGATAGATGGTTCTCTGGTGCCTACGAGGAGGTGAATGGTAACAGGATTAAGAGCTGTGTCTGTGGAATCAAAAGTTATTGGCATAAAAAATGCAGGGTGTTGGATTAAAGAATCTTTGGCTTTCCTAACATTGAAGTTTCTGTGGTGGACAGCAGACAGAAGCAGCCTGGGATATTTGATGGTATCGCTCCGCCTGGGAATGGGAGAAGGATGAGGAGGGTGATGAGGAAGAGGGAATCAGAGGTGGGAAGGGAAGGCAGGGGAGAAGACAAAGAAAGGGATGGATGAGAAGAGAGAGAAGCAAGAGGCAGTGTAGGGAAAGAACAGGAGGAGGAAGAGGAATCGAAGGAAGGAAGGAAGGGAGGGAGGGGAGGAGGGGGAACAGGAGGAAGGAAGATGGGTGAGGAGGGAGAGGAGGAGGGGGAGCAGAAAAGGGCAGAGATGGAGGGGAAGGGGAGGGGAGAAGAAAGCAGAGGAGGAGGCAGAGAAGGAGGAGGAAGAAGCAGAGGATGGAAGGGGAGGAGGGAGAGTGGGAGGAAGGAGGAGGGATGAGGAGGAAGTGGAGAAGGAGGAGGAGAGCCCTTATCTGTGTAGTCCGGTTTGGTTTGCCCACTCTTCTGCCTGAGCACTCTGACACCAGCACCCCTGACTTCCACCCATCCCTCAGCTATTTGCCATTAGCATCGCCATGTTTCAGTGTCTGTCCCTCAGCCTACTGATCACGCCGCAAACCCTGACTGCGTTTTGGTTGTGCAGCACTGAGTCTGGCCTTCACCTCTCAAATCTGTGTCTTAAATTCAGAACCCACAACACCTGGCAGTTTCTCAACTCCATTCCATCTCCTTTCCTATCAGCAAACACATTCATGTCTCAAATCAAAACCGCACTGGGAACTTTCGCCTGTGTCCCTGTTACCCGTACTAGAGAGCATGTGTTCTTACCTCAGCAGCAGCAGTCTGTATGCTGACGCTGTGAACACTCTTCAACGTACGGAAAGCTACAAAAAAATTTGTGTATGGGCGCGTGTGTCTGTATGTGCATGTGTGTATGTGTGCATGAGTGCAGGCGTGCTTGCATGTGTGCATGGCTGTGTGAGTTTGAGTATGAGCATGTGTGCTTGAGTGTGTGTGTGTGTGTGATGTGTGTGTGGGGGGGGTGAGAGAGAGAGAGGGAAAGAGAGAATGTTTAGAAACTGAAATACAGACAAAGATAATGGTCTCTGCTAGACTTGCAAACAAGTTTGACCATCTGTCTTGACGTTGGTGGAAAACTTTGTGTCTTGAATTGCCCTCTTAGGGTTTGAATCTATTCAAATTGATCTTTCCTATGAGTGGGCACATCATTTCAGAGCCATTTCTGTGAAGATGTGCTGTTTTCATGCTTAGGGGAGCACACTGCGTGCTGAGCGAGACGGGAGGAAATGCCAAATTAATTCATTATTTCCGTGGCAATGTTCCCTTTCCTGGAAAGGACTGCCGTAATCAGGCAGGTGGCTGTGTGTGCCGTGGTGTGCCTGCCTCTGGAGGAAGCTTGGTAATCCTCTCCCTAGAAAATACAACCTGGTGTTTGTTGTCTGAGGCTCTTGCATGTAATATTAGTTTACAGCCCCACTCTTGGCCACATTATAGAAACAGTGTGAGAAGAATGACAATGGAAATTACGACTGAGAACTGCTTTATTTAAGCCTTTCAAAAATGGACATTGTTGTGCATGGCTGTGGGTCTGTTTGCAGCGCCCTGCCTGCCCGAGTGAATGGCTGCTGTTTCCAGCCAAATGCCAGCAACAGTGGGGCCACTTCAAACCATCAGCCGAACAATGTTATCAAGCGCCGGAGTCCCTGCTCCTCGTCAGTAAGCCATCATTACTCCTCATGAGCCAACGGCAGGAGAGGCCACTGTGACAAATACACTATTATGCTGCGTTTTAATGTGTGCCAATCAGCTTAATTCTAGCCCTGACATTTGTCTTGGGGACTGCTCTTTTCTGCAATACAAGACTGCGTGCCTCCTTCAGTTAAGGTTCCCGAAGTTTCTGAAAGAGTCTGTAGGCATAAGTGAGAGGTCGACTCCAAAGAAAGAGAGGGGAACTCAATCTGTGGGCTGCTTGAGCTTTTTCCAGTTATGCTCTGTTGAGTATTTGTAAGTAGTAGAAACATTGGTGTCTGAACAGTGCTCACATTCACGGGTATGGCGACTGCTGAGACTCTCTCCAGTCAAAATTCACCAGGTCCTTTATGTTGGTCTTTGGACGCGTGGAGATTCAGCCAGGATTCGCTTTAGTTTTATTTTTTCTTTGTTTTTACTAGAGAGTGGAGTAAAATGTGGAGGTGATGCTCACAGTCCTCAGTCAAGGTTTGGATATGCAAACTTCCATAGGTTGACTCTTTACTCAGTCTCTGGGCTTTGATTCAAGACGGTGGCTGCCTACAGTTGTGGAATGCCACTTCGGCTTCTGGTAGCATGGCTGTCTGGAAGAAGAGACAGTTGCGTCCAAGGTAGTGGGAGACTTGATTTAAGCGCTTAACTTGACAGTCACCACATGTGGTAAGGTCTGGAAGTGTGCTTGAACTCTGGGCTGAGAGAATCCCCCATTCAGCTATGGTTACTCAATGTATCTTGACTTTAGAACAGAAAAAAAAATTCACCTTAAATTCAACAAGACAGAACTTTTTGAGATGGCTCAGGCATCCTTGTATCAAAGATTTCTTGTCTCTTGTTTCAAGACACTCGTTTATCATGCCTTCCAGATGTGGTGATGGTCTATAAAGACAGCAGAAAGAGGCAGAAAACACACAAGATTGTCTTTAAAGAGATATATTAAGTACTGTTTATTTTGAGATGATGTCTTTGCACTTGAGGTTTTTGGTGAAGTGATAATAGCCCACACCAATGCTGGTATGATGTCCTCACTTGGTGAAAAGAAGTTTGCTGTATGGGTAGCATCTTCTGTTGTTTATTCATTCAACTACCTATCCTTGCTTTAAACATTATGTCCCTTGTTCTTGAAATCCCAAAGTCTAGGAGCCATTGTTTTGAATGACTAGGAATTAGACAGATGGACAGAAAAATGACCATCTAGATAAAGTAATATCCCTTCCACATAAACATTTAAGATGGCAGACCTCCTGTTTCTGCCTCCCCAAGACACAGTTGGAAGGCTTTCTCCTACCTGATGGAAGAACATCAAGGGACAAGGGCTGTCAAATCTCTTTCTTGGGGAGGGTGAGGTTGGGGGTCTTATGGCAGAACCAATTAGATTCCCTTTCTTTGTTCAGATAATTCAATCCCCTAAAGTAACCCCAAAACAGCAATACCTCTCACCTCATCTCTAAATGTGAAAGTTTTGGCTCTGAAAGACAAACCAGGACACAATCTTGGGTCCTTTCCTATAGATGGAGTATATCTTTCTGTGCTTTGCTCTCTCTCTCTCTCTCTCTCTCTCTCTCTCTCTCTCTCTCTCTCTCTCTGTGTGTGTGTGTGTGTGTGTGTGTGTGTATGCGTGCACGCTTTAAAAAAATTGGCTAAATGCGGAGAACTTGCTTTTCTTCATTTTTTATTCCTTAAGTTGTTGAAGAATAAAAAACAAAACAAAAACAACAACAAAACCCCATCCATTTGTATGAGCCTAGATGACCTCACCTTGGTGGCATCAGTTTCACCAAATAAATCACAAATTCTTAAGAAATTCAAAATGTCCACAGGCTCTTCCAGTTGCAAGGCAGAAATAAGTAAGACAATGAATCCAGCAGGTGGTGATATCAGCTCTAAACACATAAGAAAAAGGAAAGAAAAAGGCAGTTTGCCCATCTCACTAGCAGTTTCCTACTTAACAGTTTATGTCTTCTCATTAAGGACAAGCAGGTAGATGTTCAGCAGTTAATGTACATCAACCAGTTTTCACACCCAGCCATGGGATGCTTGCCTTAGTGTCACGGGAACTGTTAGTGACTTTTAAGATATGTGAACTGTGACACAAATAGTTGATATCTACTCTCTTGAAGTGCCCAAACTTCTGCCTGTCTAAAAGTTTCAGTTTTGAATGCCTTGACCAAAGTATAATGCAATTTCTCAGTGCTAATGTGTATGCTTTCAAGTCTCTGAAAGGTGTCACTGAAAACAAGCTTAGTTTCTTCAACTTCATTATCCGAATATTCATGATGGACGAGAGTCTATGCAATACTTGGGTCTTGTGTTATTTCTTCTCATAGGCATGTCTTAATATATCAGCCTTTGAAAGACTTGCAAAGTTTTTATTCCTCAGGTCATACCAAATTACCACAAATGGGGTTGGCTTAAGGCAACCCTGCATTTGTCATCCAAGAGTCTGGGTGTGGCTTAGTGAAGCCATCTGCCAAAATCTCACCAAGGACAGCCATCACAATGTCAGTCAGAGCCAGGTCTCATCTGAATGCCTGATAGGGAAAGATTCTCCAGTTTGTTGATAGAATTCCATTTCTGTAGAACTACTGGGTTGAAGAAAATAGCAGGTCTTGCTAGTATTCTGGGGGAAGAGAATCGCTCAAAGGCATGCATTCTAATTGGCAGGGTTGTTCGGAGGTCATTTTAGCATCTACCAACACACTCTTGGGTTTCAGAGATATTACTCCCAAAATTCATGCTTATTTATTCCCTTCCATCCCTTCTTACAGAAAACATGGGGTTTATTTTGAGATAGTCTGAAACGATAAAAGGTCTGAAAAATAAAATGATATGAAGTTGTAATCATGCTGTTAACAATAGAAAATACCTTAAAATATATTCAAATAAAATACTATCAAGGAAAACAGTTGCATGGTATCCATTTAGTTGTAAGTTTGTTTTCACCCCAGTCAATTGTTGAAAGGTTTCTTATGTTCCCGGTACCTGATTAATGTGGTGAGAAGTCACAAATTAATATTATGGCAAGATTTGTTTTCTTAAGAGATTTATATTTAGAAGTGAGGGGTTGTGAAGCGGGAACACAGTGCACACTGCTGTAACAGAGAATAAAATGAAGTTACATAATCAAGTTAGCAAATGCATTTAATAACACCCTCAGTGCTGGCACAAAAAAGAAAGATCAATGCTAGCTGAAATTACTAAAAGCTTTCTCAAGGAAGTCAGGCTTCAAAGAAGCTTGGTGTTTGGGTAAGAAGTGAGGGAGGAGATCCAAAGAGAAAATAAAAGAAGACACAAAGTCCTGAAAACTCGTAAAGAAGCTAGCTTCACGGAAGTGCATGGAGGGCAACGGAAATAAAGTTAGCAGGATGTTGCTTTTGAAGGGTGTTGGGTGCTCAAGAAAATAGGGCCTTATTGGCTAATGGATAATCTGTATTCTTCAATAGAGGAGAAAAATGGCATTTAAGGAAATTGGGGTAGGTGTATCTTGTGCTTAATATTAAGAGGGGATGGAAGAGAATTGATTGGGGGGTTCTATTGGCAATAGTGAAAGCAATGTATTAGAACAATACTTATGATTAAGAACTCAAATGAATGTTGTGAGTGCAGGCGCATGCACCTTGAATGTATGTGTGGAGAGGCTAGTCAGGTGTCCAGCCCTACCACTCCCTGTCTTATTCACCTGAGGTGTCTGGCCAGCCAGCCACAGAGAGTCTCTTGTCTCTATTCCCCTACAAAATATGGGCAAGAAACATGATGCCCAAACCCAGCTTTTCATGTATGTGTTAGAGAACTGAAATTAGGTCCTGTGCTTGTACACTAAGCACTCATTGCCTACAGTCATCTCCTCAGCCCTCAAGACTAAAGTGATGAAACATATGTGTTTGTTACTGCCCTTTCATCTCCTTTTCAAATGTCTGTGGGGTTGCCAAAGGCTCACTTAGGCCCCTGGATCCGTTGGCTACACTAAGAATTCTGTTTCTTGACTTTAAATCTTTGATTCCTGGGATATAGTCTTATTAATAAATAACTCAAAGGCCTGACAGCCTCTAAAAGCTTTTTGACCCTTTATCTACTAAAATGGGAATGCTGTTTAAAAAGAGACCTTTAGGTTTCTTTTCCAATGTATGTGATGGCATGTAGACTGTAGCAGTGCCTTTAAAGGCACGTCCAAGAATATAAGTTCTGAAATATTTAATAGGTTTTCTTTTCAAAGTTATTTTATTCTTAATTATGTGTGAGGGTCTGTGTGTGTGAGTGTGCATTGAGTGCCGGTGCCCATGGAGGCCAGAGAGGGCATCTGATCCCCTGGAGCTGGGTCCAGTGTGGGTGATAGGAACCAAACTTGTGTCCTTCATTAATGCAGTCTGTGTTCTTAACCACTGAGCCATCTTTCCACCCTCTTGAGTAGGTTTTCTGAAAACAAAGCAGGCAGAAATCAAATGAAAGTTGTAGAAAGAGTCACAATCATAAGTTTTGGGTATTTATGTTAAGATGTGAAATGTTCAAACTATTACAATGACTATGGGCTAATCTAGAACCAAGTATTTCCCAAATTTCTTTGATGATGGAACTCAATATGTGTGTGATGGAGAGGGTGCTATGGGTATATGCTATGGATACCTGTGTGTGTTTGTGTGTATATGACTGAACATGTGGCATGTAGGGTTCATAACTATGGATGTGTGTGGAGCTTGTTAGAGAGGGGTAGGAATATGTGTGGTGTGTGTGTGAGTATATGTGTTAGCACACATGATGTGTTAGAGGTGTGCATGTGTATGGGGAGGTATGAATGTGTACATGTGTGTGGTGTGTTTGGAGGACTATGGCAGTCTGTGCATATATATTACTGTCTTTAGCATAAGGATTCTTACAAATGCCATTACATTAATAAGTCTTCAGTGAGGTCAACAATTTTTCAGGAATTACATTTTTGGTTTGTGAATCACCATGTTCCTTCCTGTCATAACTTCCTTTGACATTTTAGGTAACCATGTTTTAAATCCACATCGTTTCCCTACAGGACCTTTGCCAATGGTTAGATATGACAAGTAATGGTTTCCATGATAGTCTTATAAATATCTGGAGAAAAAAAAAGGAAAGGAAAATTACTCAAATTAGGATGCTTCTAGCCTGGAATATCAAAGATTCTTTGCTTTATCAAATTGCTACTCAGGGAAGATGATGTAGAGACTATCTCTTGGCTGATCTCCAGTTACGGGTACTTTAACAGGTCTCCTTGTCTCTTAGCTGCCTTCTCTTTTCTATGCTCTCCCACTACTTTATATTATTACACTCTGAAAATTGTATAAACTTTGTAGAAACACAGTCTTCTAGAAGAGCAGTCCTATAGTCCTATGAAAGAGAAACTAACCCAGGAAAGAGAATCTTTAGAATGAATGTGTAGTTCTGTGGAGGACTGAATGAGAAAGGCCTCCATCTGCCCATATAGTTTTTACACATGGTACCTATTGGTAGGACTTGTTTGGGAAGGATTAGAAGATGGGGCCTTGTTGAAGGAGCTGTATCACTGGGGTGTGCTTGGGGGTTTCAAAAGACGACTGCTATTCCCAGTGTGTGTTCTCAGTCTCCCTCACCCAACCCCATCTCCCACCTCCTACCTGTGAGTCAAGATGTAAGCTCTCATCTGCTGCTCCAGGTATTCCTGCTACTCTTCTTCTACTCTTACCGGCAAGGGCTCTGAAACTCCAAGTCCACTTAAACACACGCTTTTATAAGTTGTCTTGGTCATAGTATTTCTTATAGCAATAAAAAGAGTAACTATGACAAGTATTTTTTTAAAACCTTAGATGGAGAAGTTGGATATATGGCTTGGGGGGTAAAAAAACTCTTGCAGAGTAATTGGGTTCAGTTCTCAGAACCCACATCAGGTTCACAACCACTTGTAACTCCAATTACAGAACATCCAACATCCTCTTCTAGCTTTAATGGGCTCTGCACACATGCCATATAATACATATGCATATCATATTACACACATATACACATAAAATACAAATAGACATTGAAAAGTATCTCTGATTGGCCTTTCTATACCGTCCTTACCTTTGGATCCCAGATTACTGGTTCTACAAAGCAAAGCGTAGCAATTAAAAGAAGTGGGAATTAGCAGTTTGCTGTTGACCTGAAGTATTCCACTAACCTACTATATTCAACATACTCTCACCAGCTTGTGTCATTCAAAAAGGGCTGTTTGTGCCACAAGATGAGTGTTGTAATAGAACTTATTTTAGATGTCCACGTCACGTCATGCCATGTCACGTCTAGTTTTCACTTCATTTGCAAGACTCTAACATGATTAGGTCACTTACCTTTTTGAATATGTTTATTTACAGGAAGGAAAAGAGCAGCAGAGAAAACCAGGTAGGTGCTAAAATACCCATGTTTCTGATTTCTAAATCTTAAACTTTACAATGCTATATAACAAGGTGTACAATGTTTTTCCTATGGAGCACATATAATACAAGCTGTCATTAGTTTTTGGAATTTAGATTTTTCCATCATTTAGTTATGATATGCGGCGACAAGTGTTTTGAAAACCAGAGCTTCTAAGTGGTGACCTCACCGGGATTTTGCTCGGACTGTAAACCATAGGTTTCTTATATAGCCAACATAGTTAAATCCATAGCAAAGGACAAAGTTACTGGCAGAAAGTGGTATTTGAACGTGTACTATAAAGTCCAAGAACGCACTTTGCTGTGAACACATAGTTCAGGCTCTCCTTACCCATTCAGATTAATTAAAACGTCTGTGAAAGGACACTCCTGATACACTGCAAGCAGACATCAACAAATGATAGTTCTTATACCCTGTTGAGTATAAGCTTGAGGCAGTAAGATTGAAGCTGGGAACAAAGGCATTGTACTCAGTGATCCTGGTTTAGGTTGACCACAGATTGCCACTCAACCTTTCGCATGCAGACTTTCAAGACCCCTGCTTGTCTCTAGACCCGCGGGTTGATTCTACAGGGCTCGGCCTTTTCACGCTAGAATGATCATGAGTTGTCAACCTTCACAGGGACTGCTGTGCCATCTCCATTGGCTCTTAGTTTGAACTATCTTTAGCTCTACTAAGTCCTCATGATTTTTTTTTAACTGAGATAATTAGCACCATGAATTGCTTTTCATTATCGTCTAGTTTAAGAATGTTTATGTACATCATTCCTAAGCTAGTTAACATTTACCTGAATGTGTGACTTTGTGGCATACTGCTCTCAGGTTTTTTGTTTGTTTGTTTGTGTTTTGTTTTGTTTTCATCTTACAATGCTACCCCTGAGAAATTTTCCTGGATCTCCCAGCCAGCCAGGGTGGAATCAATGGCTCTTCCCAGGGTTCTCTGCCTCTGTCACATGAATGATATTTCATTATTTAGATGTTGAATGCAGAGCACAGGTGCTATGTATTAATCACCACTGCGTTACTCTCACCAAGCATAGTGTCTGGATCATAAATCATCATTGAGTTGAACTGAACAGGCACACACAAAAGATAATCATGCCAGGAATCAGAGATAAGGTCTGTATCCAGGCCGCCATCTTCAGAGGTGGGTAGAGAGCTGTTGTTAAATGAAAGAAACCTCATGTGGGGAGAAGAGGCTTTTTTCCCCTTCTTTTGGTAAATACTTATCAGGAACATAAATAGGTAACAGCATCCAAAGGCTTCAGCAAAGCTAGAACATTTAATATATTTACTGGCTTGTAAATATTTATTTTTTTAAAGCATAGGAAGACAGAAGTTGAATCTGAATGTGTGTGCTGGGAAATGCAGAATTTGCCCTTGTGACAACCCGCTATGAATGTTAACAATATTTGAAATATTTTGTTGCTAATTAGCCAATTTGATATTTGCCTGCTGCCTTAAGGGAATTTACAATGACCTATTAACAATTTAATACTAGGCCAATTATGCAAAACTTTAGCTTCCTGGAAATGCCTCAGTGAGTGATGGAAGGAAACAATGACATCATATATATAGGTAACTAGCTGCTAACCAGAACCCTCCACCCCCACTTAGGAAATCTCTTTCCCAGGCATGCAGGTCTGTGGTTCAGTGAACACCCACAGCCCACAGCCCTTCCAGACTGATAGAAGGCGTAGTGAGGAGGATGCTGGGTCAGGTGCTACTTGACAGAATTCTCCTGGGTGAAAACACACACACACACACACACACACACACACACACACACACACACACACCATCATCCCATATAAGGAATGGATGACAGACTGAAGTACAGATACCCTGAAAGTCCAACTTAGTGAACCAATGAGTTTCACTGGGGTTACTTATAAGAGTATGGGCGAGGACCAGGAATGACTCAAAGCCTACCCCAGTATGGATGACAGCTCACAAAAACTGGGGACCTGGAGTACACGTTACAACCTGAGGGCGGTTCAACTGGCTGAAGAGTTGTCCTTTGCAGGGGTCTCAATTGCTCCGAGTCTCTTTCCAGGCAGCTTAGCTGGTCTTCGTTTCTCTGCACAAGTTCGGTTGGTTGCTGCTCCTTCCTTCTGTCTGGCCTGTCGAGAGTCTCCTTTGCAGCCTCCCTTGTCTGAGAGGGACTGTCAGCAGTCATTACTGCTCCTATACTCCCGGGGAAGGAGGGACCAGGTGAATCTGGTCAGTTTCAGGAACTTCCTGAAGGGATTTTGAGTTTTTTACTTCATATCTTAGTGGGCTTCCCTGCAGGATGGTGTTTTCTCTCTCTCTAGAACATCCGGGGTTTCTCCTCCTTGTAAACATCCTCTCCTAAAATGCCCTGTTGTTTCCTTCCCTCTTACGGTCTGGGTAAGAAGGTTCCTAGGAGGAAACTGTCATGCAACAGGACAATGGGACAGAAGAGGTGAACTGCATCTCTTTTCTTCCTACCCATGTCACATGGGCTGCCGTGTGGCTCTCATAGAGCCCACGTTCTTTCTTTAGTTCTCACAAAACTACTCATATTTGAGTTTAGTAATCGTGTTAATGGGCATTCAGATGCCAACAATGGAATTGGGAGACACCATCAGACTAAGACAGGCCATCTGCTTTCTTATTACCTTTTCCTGACGCTCATCCTCTCCCATTGTATTCTCCGGCATAGCCATATTTCCTTTACCCTGTATAAAGATAGTTATGGTACCATCCAGGTCTGCTAACCAAGGCCCTCCTCACTCCCACTTAGGAAGTCTTTTCCCTAAAACTTAATTCTGTGGTTCAGTGAACATTCACAGCCCTTCCAAGCACTGCCAATATCTACTGTAGGGCAGCTTATAAGTCTCTTCCTAACCCAGTGCATGAAACAAAAAGTCTGAAGCCAAAGCTTTTTATTCTGTTCCATGACTTAAAAATCCAAGTTGTGCTTAAGCCTCTAAGGGGGAAATAACAAGACACAAGGCCCCAGCTCGATAACCCCTTCAGCCTTATCCATGGCAGACATCACTAATCAAATCAGTAATGTGGAACTCAGACAGTCTTAAAGTAATTCAGATAACCAACATGAAACAATCTGACTTAAGAAAAAATCTTTTCTAAATTCTTTTGCTCTTCTAGGTAAAATATAAAAGTTTTGGGCATAAAGATGCCAGGTAAAATTCAAATTCAATTTAATTTGAATTTCAAATAGACAATTTTTCAGCATAAGCACTAAACTAAAAACACCATTGTTATCTGCATGAAATTCACATTTGACTAGTTAGATATTAAATCCAGAAACTCTGGTTTGAGAGAGTTTATTCAAGTATCAAAGGTTGAAAAGGGGAATGGCACAGTACTAGCCAATTATAAGGGTTTATTCATTCAGTCCATCTATTTTAACTTTGGGGACAGTATAAAAAGTTCTGACTTCAGACTTCCTTCCTCATGCATTAGTTGAAAAGATGATTTTCAAAGGGTTGAAGCTATAGTTTAACCCCTTTACAATATTGAATGTATAAACTGATGGTTTAAACCATTTTTATTGTGCATAATTAGAGAATATAAAACTCCCACAGTGGTCTTGCTTCATCTATTTCTACTGTCTAGTGAAAAGAGCCCAGAGATAATGGTATCTTGGTATATGGAAAAAATGCTATAGAATTATCATAACAGACTACCTTGATAATGGCAAAAAAAAACCTAATAGTAATTTTAAATTAAAAAAATGACAGGTATTCAAATGTTGACAAATGCCTGATGCAACGAACAGAAACCACTCTTCCTGTACTATGCTGCAGATATTGCAAGCTCTTAAGTTCTCATGTGTTGTAGAAATGCTCATCTCGGCCAAGTACACAGTGTGCCAGACTTCTTAGAAGAATAGTAAGTCACATCCCCATTATATTCTAAGAGAGGCCCAGACAGAAACCACTGTCAACTTCTTTATGGGTTTATTAGAAATTAAACCTTAGTTGTTATATAAACTCAAGTCTATGATACTATGTTCAATTTCCATAAAAGGCTACAAAGAGAGTTGTAATTGTAGGTCAGTTTTATGGTCATCAGATGGCCCCCAGGGGGTTCAATATATCATGTATCTCAGACCAGCCTCAGAATTGATGGATAATGAAGAGTGATTTCCAAATCTTACATCCCCCCCCCAACTCTCAAGTATTGGAATTACAAAGACCATGCCACGGTGATTAGCTCAGTCAATACTTCAATATAAAGACGAGGGTTCTAATTTTATTATTAGGCACTGGAAAAATATGAGTTGATGTATATGCTTCCCAGATACAGACTATGTTATAAAGGCATATTATCTCTTGTGTTTCTAACTAATTATAACCTTTCAGTGTCTGTAAGCTGGCTGGAATCAGTATCGCTTTCTTCTGAAAGAGTTTATACTACCAGTGTGGCTTGACTCTTGCTTCATGGATTTTGTCCAAGGTTGACCATGTTGTATTATATTCAAGATGGATACTCCTTTAGTTTCTCTTCCCACTTTCCCGATTATTCTCAATAAGGGTCCTGTAATTATGTTGGGAGGCATGGCTGTTGACTGATGCCCCTGCAGATCGCTCATTAACATGCCATCTGAACAATTTAATAACCTTTTTAATTAATCTGAAATTGGCATGTCCCTCTTCAGGCTACAGTGCAGCTTTTACAAGAGTTGGTCTCTTGGTAGTTCTCAATTTAGCTTATTATTTGAAGCCTAAATCTGCCCAGGCTAATGAGCATGACCGTTTCTGCTTCCCCAGACCATGTAGGAGTCCCCATCTGCACTCACCCAAGGAGGAGAGGAACAGATGTCTCCGGGTGGTGGTATTCTGGTTCTTGGCTTTTAAAAGAAGTGCCTATCAGTCCAGACCTAAAAGAAAACAAGTTTTTAGAGTGATAGAAAGTAAATTTGGCTCATAATTTTCTCATAGCATGAATATGATTTTCTTTTTGGTGCTTTGTGACTTCTGTTCTAATTAGTTCTCCACACATTGGTGATGGATATAATTTGAGATAACTTAGTGGTTTTTTAATAGTCCGATATTATGAACTCTTACTAAGTCTGAGGAACAAGGCTACCTATGTGGAGTTTGGGTTTTTGTTTTGTTTTCTTTGGAGACAGTGTCTCAAATACCCTGGCTTTGATTCAAACCCAGAAGCTCACTTATGCCAAAGGATGACTCTGAATTCCTGGCCATGGGGCTAGGATTACAGATGTGGAACACTAACCAAGCTATGTTAACCTATTTGAGTATACATATTTGAAAGTTTGGGTTGACATTTGTTTATTTATTTTTCTTTTAACTTGGAAAGCTAAGGCCAGAGAACATTAATTTTCAAACTGGAAAAGTGTGTGTGTGTGTGTGTGTGTGTGTGTGTGTATGTATGTCAGAGAGAGAGAGAGAGAGACCCCACCACACTCTCCAATACTTGAATGACTTTTCATCCATCAGAGAGAAGCTTTGCCTCTCACATTGTACTGTTTTAGCTGTTTCATTATTTGGACTCATGGGAGTTCCAGCCACCATAATTCCCTGGCTTCCTGCTCCCAAGGTCAAATGTGGATGTTTTCCAGAAGAAGCTTGGCTTGATGAAGACAAAGCCCTCTGTGAGTGGACAGGGAAGTAGGAACACCATTGTTTGCAAACTGAATCCCGTTGGAGCTTGGGTTTCACATTCTTGGCTTGTGTTCTGTAGCTTGTATACTATAGAACTGTTTAGCTGGCACTTGACAATGAAGAAGAAACCCTGTTCTTAAGAACACATTCACGGTACTCACAGGCAATAGACAGCCTGTGTCTTACAACAGTTTCCAGTTAAGAACACATATCTTTCTACTCTGCTCCAAATTCTCTGTCCCTCTATAGAACTTCCTGTAAAAGTTGCTGTGGAATGGATCTACTTTTTGATGAATTCTTCTCTTGATCTGTAAATGGAAGGTGAGCCATGCAACAGAGAGCAGAAAGGTCTACCGGGTCCACTGTAGAAATTAGAAAAGTTCTTTTGTAGTAGAAAATGTAAGATTTGAGGGAACCATATCTTAAGTATGGGACTCAAATATCCAGAGGGAGGGTGGCCAAGGAAGAGCTGGGAAAGTCTATGGATGTTGAATCTCTGACAGCCCTTGCCCTTAAATGAGTTTCACCTTTCCCATGCACACCGGTGTTAGAAGTATGTCCCCCACTCCCGTCTTGACCCACAGCGGCGCCAGCCCCAAATAACACAAAGAGACTCTGTATTTGGTATAATGCTGTAGGCCAGTTACTAGTTTCTTATCAGCTAGCTCTGTCTTAATTATTAACCCATTTCTATTAATCTAAGTGTTTCCACGTGGTCTCATCTTACTGGAGAGAGAGGCTGGCATTCTTCTCTCTCCATTGTCCATCTTGTACCTCCCTACAACTTCTTCTCTTCTCCTAGTCTCCTAGTCCCGCCTATCTTGCTTTCCTATTGGCCAAAAGTGCTTTATTCATTTACCAATAAGATAAATATATTTACAGAATGGCATCTCCCATCACACCGGCACCATCTATAGTAGAGATTGGGTTGTCAAAGAAACAACTGTGATAAGACACATGATTCTAAGAAGCAGATGTTTCTTCCTTTTTTCAAGGCTTAGAAAAAGAAGGAAAAGAAGCCCAAGGCAGAGGATGTGCCCTGGGCCTTGAAACTCTCACACAAGGGTCCCCACCCAAAGATGTTGGCTACTCCTAGAGGGTGAGGCCTGTGCCTTTCTGTCTCAGGGCTTCGTTAACTTCATGTGGCTTATTTTGTGGTGTGTGAGAGTGGAGGTAGGGGGTGAGGGTTATGCTTGGCAAGACGCCATATTGTTCATATTGAGTTTAGCTCCATTTGTGTGGGCAGAGTCTTCATTTGGGCAGGCTCCTCTCTGCTGAGGGCTCTTCTGCCGTATTATTATTTTTTTTAAAGGGAGAGCAGCAAAGATGCAAATTGCCCAGTGTGCTCTGGGAGACAAAGAGGCCATTCAGGCAGATAAGTGTGGGGCTTGAGGGGGCTCCTGAAAGCTGGGTGACATTGCAACACTTAATCCTGCAAGAGGGGGCCAAGACAGGCTACATTCTTCAGGTCTTCTGCTGTTTGTTAGCTTATTAAGTACGAAGAAAGCATTTTGAGCCTTGGTAGCTTCCAGGCTTAGAAGACAGATTTAGAATGCCAAGATCGAGACATCTTGGGCTATCCACTTCTCAGGAATGGAAAAAAAAATCACATCTTTGTTCAAAGTGTCATGCGTCCATGCATTAGACACCAGCTACATGGTGGCTGAGCCAGTCCTCTCCAGTCCCCATGCTGCTTTTCTTCACCTCTGCCCCACATTTTCTTCCAGTTTCAGCCCCTCCTGAACTGGGATTGTACTTTCTGGCAGACATTTGCAGCCAGCTACCCAGGAATAGAAATGCTATTCTGCTGTGGGCATTGCTGCTGTGGGCATTGCTGCTGTGGGCATTGTTTCTGTGGGCATTGTTTCTGTGGGCATTGCTTCTCTGTCATCAGACCTGGGCCCTGGGCCTTATGTTGGGAGAATGTTAGACTTTGGATGAGACAGAACTTTACGATGTCACAGATGGCACTATGATTCTGGGAAAACCCTTCTCCCCTCTAGGGACCTTAGTGACTGCTCTTGTAAAATGAGGAGGCTGGACTAGAGACTATACTATGGAGCCCCCTCCTTGATAGTCTCAAATCCAGGGGCTCTAATTGCTTCATTAAAGCACCAGGGAATGCCTTGCAAGCATTTGTTCTCCGCTTCCCTTCTTGCCTACTCCCCACTGGGCTCTGCCTCCAAGGAAACAAAAGCAGCTGCTCTCTCCTCTGGGGTTTCCTGGGAATCCACAGCCCCTCTTGATAGCATATGTGCACAGACTTTCTCTGTCTTTCTCAGGGGCTGAGGGCCTGGGGAAGGTGGGTGGTGCCATTTTTTTTTTTTTCAGCCCAGCTCTTCTATTTTTCTGCTTTCTTTGCTAGCATAGCTGGCCTCTAGCCCAAGTGAGATTCACATTTATGTATTGTGCCCCATCTTGAACACAGACTTAGAGAATACAGCTTTGCAAAAAGAACCACTTGCATTCTGCTTCTGCTGCAGCTAAAATGCCGAGGGACCAGAGGAAACTGAGGTAGCTCAGATGCCAACAGCAGCGAGTGGACCAGAGAAGGGTGATCTCCAATAGCCATTCCTGGAGACAGATACGCTGCTCCTGGTGGCCTCTTCATGCCCAAGTAGGGACCCTTTCCCCTGCTAAGTTTATAAAACTAGAAGGGAAGGGAATCAATGATGTATTTGAAAATTTAGCTTAAGGATCCAGTCTAAGAACCTCTTATTGATAGGTCTAGAATAGGCTGTGTTTCCAAGGGGCAGAAAACCTTGTGTTTTCATCTGGCCAGACAAGAGATCTGAGATTGGGATGAGTTTGGTAGACGACTCAGATCTAGTTGGAAACCAAAGACTGCAACAATATCAGAGAAACTGAGCCTAAGGAGGTAACTGAAGGAAGTGTCAAGCAAGTTTGGGGAGGGAAGGTGATGGTATGCTGGGTCTCTAGCCTAACAAGGCAGTCTGGCCCTAACAGAAGGTCTAATCTCAGGGATGAACAACTTAGTTATGCCCTTCTTAGCTTCTTTGTGGCAGGTGGGTGGCTGTGGGTAACAGATTTGTGATCAAAGGCGGAGCTTTGTGGGTGATAGCTGTTTCTGGCTCGAGTCGTTTTATATGAGCTTGAAGAACATGTTCAAATATAAGATCTGCCAACTTAGCATCTGCTACCTTATGCCTTATTTTTTCATCTTATAAATAACAGCAGATAACTCTCCTGGGGGTAGTTGTGGGTATTAAAAGTGCCTACACTATGCCTAATGTATTAGAGAAGTCAATAAATGCCAAATGCTGTTGACCATTTTTATAATTATTTGTTACGGACTTTTTACAAGAGTCAATAGAAAGACCCATAACAAGCTGGGTATTGGTGGTGCATGTCTTTAATCCCAGCACTTGGGCGGCAAAGGCAGGTGGATCTCTGTGAGTTTGAGGCCAGCCTGGTCTACAGAGTGAGTTCCAGGACAGGCTCCAAAGCAATACAGAGAAATTCTGTCTCAGAAAACTAGAGAGAGAGAGAGAGAGAGAGAGAGAGAGAGAGAGAGAGAGAGAGAGAGAGAGAGAGAGAGAGAGAGAGAGAAGAAAGACTATAACCTATAACATATTTTAGCATGTACCACTATCAACTATCCAACTATCTGGAGGACAGAAGTTGTTAAAGAGATAATAAGGATACGTGCCCTGATTCTATGACTTACTGGATGAAAAATAACATGAACAACTACTTTTTCTTATACACCAGACATGTGCACAACTGAGATCATTATATAACAAATGCTTACACTATGCCAGACTTTGCACACATTCATGATACGTGGTAGCCGACAAGCCTATGAGGCACAGACACTACAGGGCTTTCAGAATGGTTTAGTTCCCAGGTACTCTATCATGAGTGGTGACAGCATACCAGCTTGAGCTCTACACACACACGCACACACACACACACACACACACACACACATACACACACACACGCACGCACGCACGCACACACTCTGGAACATTGAATTGTTCTGCAGACATAGGCATGCCTTTCTTCTAACTTCTATGCCAATGCACACTTTTTCCTCTTTTATTAATGAAAGCTTTGTTTGGACCAATTGGATCTTAACAGACATGATAGTTTGTCGCCCCAAGGAAGCCACACCCCTCTGCTTATGGCATGAGAATCCAGCCCAGCCTGGCATGGCTTGCTGCCTTTGGTAGAAGGCAGCACATAGCTCAGGTAGGCCCAAGCAGAACATGGATGGAATGAACTAGCCAAGTTCACCAGAGCCGTCAGGCACACCCAACACAGGACTGCTGATGTTCCACAGGCCCATATCCTTTCGAGGTCAGCAATATTGGGAATTTCATGGCATTTAGCTTAGGGCTTGGTTTGGGCCCCATCTCCCCAAATTTTTTAAGTTTTAGGTATGGGAGCCCAAGAAATTTTCTAAGGGTCCCTCTAGGAAATTATGATATTCAGCTAGACTTAGAACTCACCAAACTCATTAAAGCTCCTCTAAGCCGAGAGGATAAATGACACAACGTGCCCACAGTCTCAACCCATGTTAGGGTTAATGTCAGCAGCCCTGGTACCTCAGATTAATACCCTGTCTTCCTTATTATGCCTCTCCTTTTAATAAATTAACGTGGACAAAGAAAGTCTTTCGATCTCCATAGTTTGAGATGCCCATGGTCAGGAGACTTTAGAATCCACTGATGAAGGGAAACATGCTGCAAAAGGGATATATTGACTTTGGTTGTAATTGCATTTACTGTGCCAAATGACTCAGCTCAGGGTAAAAACACACGGTCACTGAATCACGCACTTTAGAATGAATTTAAAGTATGATATTCTTTTTCAACTTGGGAAAGTGTATGCAATTCCTAGGCAATTATTTCCCGTAAGGACGAAAGTGAAAGTGGCTGTTTCATCCATCCTCTTCGTCTTCCAGCAGCTTCTCCCTCATTAGTGAACTCCTTCCTCTCGAGCTGTGGGAATGCCCTCAAAGTGCAGCATCCATTACAGCCCAAGTTCGTCTTGCAGGCCTGACAGCAATACAGATTGGCAAACCGAAATGTCTGTCTCCACTGAGACCCAGACGGAGTCACATTTATTGAGCAGCTGCTATGTGCCCAGCACTATGCTGACTGCTCCCACCCTACCATCTTATTAAATGTGCGGGAATTGACAAGGAGTGGGCAGAAATCTGCCAAGCGTTTGGAAGGGGAGGAAGAACAGTCTTTGATAGCTTGAGGCCATTTTAGCCAGCTCCTGTGACATTTCTCTATTTGCCCAGGCTGTCCTGCTTAATTGCCCCTAGCTGAGACTGGTAAAGACTGTCTTTTTTGTCATCTCACCCTCTAGCCAAAACATCACCTCTCCCCATTCTGTTTACTCTTACAGAGACAGTTTAAGTAAGTGAAGCCAGACAGGGTGCTAAATGTTCCTCTCCAGAATCAGCAGGAACAGGACTCTTGGCCCATGGCTCTTGCTGTTTCCCATTCTCATCACCATTTGGCATTTCTCCCCGGTGTAATTTCTCAGACCCATATTGGCTTTAAAAATGCAGCACTCAGGCCCTCAGCTTCAGAGGGGAGTCATCCCTATAATTCTCCCTGCAATGTTGCTCCTACAGTGTACCTGCTCTGGCCTTGCTGTAGGCGATGGCTGAAGTCTTGCAAGTCTCCTACCATCACCAGTGCTCCATCCTTCCTCTCCTGCTTGTTCTTCATGGATGAAGCTACAAACACTTGTGCATGCACAAACCGCAAACACCCACACGCTGATGGTGTCCGCTGAGAATTCTCCGTACCCTTGGATATGGGCATCTCGGCCTTCCTGTTCAGATGGGGACAAGTAATGGGAAGTGGTGAAGGGCTTAGAAAATCAGAAAGGTCACACTGGGACCGATGATCCCTCACCTTGAGGTGCTTCATGGCTGGATGCCACTATGCCAGTGGGCCAGAGTTGACCTTGCTTCTGCATTTTTGGAAGCAATAAACCCATATTTTGTATGTAATGTCTAGATGCTTATAAGGTATAGAAATGAGACAAAAGCAAACAAGAAGGAGGAGGAATGGGGGGGGGGAATAATTGAAAACCTTTATGCACCCAATAAGACAAATTCAACTCTATGCCATTTGCTAAAGCAAATCCAGCCAAACCCGAGATTCCAGTTCAGTCCTCTCCCGAAAACCATCTGTATTTGTCTTGACCTCTGTGCTCTTTCTGCCTAAAGCCTCTTATACAAAGAGATGCGACAAAGTGATTGTGAGCACTTGGGGCAGAACATCAGTGTGTAGAGCCAGTTGCCAGCTGTGCAACCCTGGACAAAGGGACTCAGCGCTTTAAACTTCAATTCCCCACTCCTAAAGGGAAAAGACCCATGCTATTGACTTCATGGAAAGATGAGAAGAGATTCATGTCTCATGGTATTAGCGCAAAGTCCCAGAGAGAGGAAGTTCCCAGTCAATGTCAGTTCTCACTGTTCCGATCTGCAGTTAGCCATTGTCACCCAGCCTTGATCTAGATGCTGCTTTCCCAGGAGCTAGTTAACATCCTGACTGTGGCTTCCTACCTGCATAATTTGTGGCTACGTGATCGATGGCTTTATCCTTGGGGCCTTAGTTTTCTCATATGTACAGTGAAGGTAAGCCCAGCTGAGTTTCTTGGAAGAAGTAGGGAGCCAATAACAATGTGTGTTTGTTAGGAGAGTGCCTGACAGAGTGTCTAGTACTTTTCTTAAAGTAAAGGAAATGCCTCTGATTATGTCAGCTTGCACAGTAAGCACAATCAACAGAGGAAGTGTTTAATCAGTTACTTCTTGTATATCAGTTCTATCTATACCAGTGGTCTACATGCTCCAGCCTTCAGGATAACTCCGTAGTTCCTCTTGGTTTTGTCAATAAAGTTTTATTGGGGTGTAGACATCCCCATTTGCTTATGCCTTATTTTCAAGCTCTCATGGTAGGTAAAGCAAGCTCAACAAGCTTAACTTTATTTTATGATTTTTACCAGGAAAGCTTATTCAGTCCGGGAGTATAAGCTTTCTCTGGGTAGATGTGTATCAGAGATTGTTCATACTCTCCCAGACACCTAAGAAATGAACATGAAAGTTATAATTGGAATTATTTCAAAATCACATGATCCAATTTTCTGTATAAGCAATAATTTTTTTTGTTTTGTTTTGTTTTTATCTGTGTCTCTCACAAAAGCATTAAATGGATTGGTTTTCCATGGTTATCTTTTAAATACCTCCTTCTCACCCCCAAGTCTGATGTTTCAAACAACAGCCACTTGTTTTCATGCTCAAATTTGCTGGGGGATGGGGTGACTCTGACTCATATCACTCGTCATCCTCTTAGGACCCGTGGCTTAGTCAAGGCATGTTCTTACGAAAGCACCAGAAATGAAACAGGGAACAACCGTCCTGTTAGCATAGGTCCAAAACAATTGAAAATGCTATTAAATCTGCTAGCTTTTGATTGACCGAAGAAAGTCACATGGTTAGAGGCAACTTCAGGAGGCAGCATGAGGCCTTGGCAAGGGGACAGATGAGGTATGGCGGAAGCACCGGGTGAGGCCCGTGACGCATGTGTAATACCAGTATCTGCTCTTATTGAGTGGTACTATAACTAATTGTACCAAGTCAGATCTCCCAATAGTTGATATGTATCTATGTTTCTTTGCACAGCATAGCAGCATCTTTTGTTGGAGTGTCGAGGACATACCGTAGCTACAGTAATTTGTCTCCCTATTTGTTAGAACTGACAAGTGTGTGACAGCTACCATTTATTGGGCAACTGCTAATTTTCAGATCTGATACCTGGTGTTTTCTAGCTCACTTCTAAACACTTTCAGCTGGCCTTTTAGGTGGGTATTATTTTACCTATTAATCCTGTTCACACTTGGGAAAAATGAGAATCATAGAGAATCCCCCCCAAATTATATCACTCCAAAATGGCAAGTTTTGACCCAAAACCAACACACTGTATTGCCAGCATCAGTTGTTGATGTAACATTTTAAGGTGGAAAGGATGGATTCTGGGAGAAAAGTCAATGGAGAGTTGATAAAAGCAATGAGCTTGGGCGTGTTTCATGGCTCATGTTGAAGTCCCAGGGCCTTACTGAATGTGCTGTGTCCAGCAGGTACTGCACTAAAAGTGAACGTTTCTGTCTGTTCATATGAGTGGGGGTGTACCGCACCTCTACAGGTGTGTAAAAGGCAACAGAACAGCACTGGGTGTGGGTCATCACCCTACCTTGCTTGGGATAGGGTGTCTTGGTGCTCACCATGTATGCTCACCAGCTGGCTATGACCGTCCAGATTCCGTGTCATATCTTTGTCCGGGGAACACTGGTATTACAGTCTCTTGTTACTGTCTCTGGCTTCACATTGATTCTGGGAGTCTGGCTCAGGTCTTCACATTTACGTATCAAGCCCTTTACCTGCCCTTTACCTGCGGAGCCATCTCCCTAGCCTCCAACATCTCTCTTTTATGGTGAGGATGTTAACATCTGCCAGTAGAGGATGTTTCTCTTGGCTGTGGATGGTGTCTTTTCCTTCTAGCCACTCCCAGATTATCTATCAGAGTTAAACGGGGCACAACTGTAGGCAAGGGTCAAATAGCTGGGCCAGTTCTGTCCAGATACGTGTCCAAAGTGGGTAGAGCATTGAGCACCTGACAGTTTTACCTTGATTTAGTTCTCCCAATCTAGCATGACTGCGTCAGACCTCTACCTACAGCTGTGCACCACCCATGTCTGTGGGCTTCCCCTCCCCTTCCCCCATCACTCACCTACGTGCTCTACATCTGTGAGCTAACTCTGTCGAAAGGAGACACATGAAATTCGCCAGCTTTCCATGTTTTCCAAAGGCTTCTCACCTCACCCATACCTTGTCTCTTCCCTTCAGCTGTACATGGGGCAATTGTACAGTGCTCCTTGGATCTTTGCATTTGGTACGACACGGTTCAATAAGCCTTTACATTATTAAGCTTTCCATTTTTAAATGACCATGTGCTTTCTGCCTGCTGATTAAACCCGCCATGATACATACCTTCACTCTAAACATGCCCATTAGTAAATCAGACATTTGTCTTCTGCTTAATTTATTTTCTAAGATTCTGTATTCACTGTCTTTAATTCCTTCCCTTCCAGTATGCCATTGGGTACTTAGCGGGGACTGACTGGGTGGCTTGAAACCGTAGACAGCTGGGAAGGCAGCGCTGGGAGGAGCCCCTTAGCTTGAACAGACAATGTGGGTTAAGTCGTTGCTTCTGGGCATGCTACCACTGGTAAAACACCTGCTTGAAGAATTCAAGTTTCTGTTCTTAGCTGTCACTCCTCAGGTGCTGTCTAGCTTGTTTTGTTTGCTTATTTTTTTTTTTTTGTTTCTTTGTTTTTTAAGACATGATTTTGTATTCATCTCGAGCTTCCTATTTGACTAGGCAAAGCAGTTACAAAGCTTGCTGGTCCCTGCTTCCTCAGGCCTTGGATTACAAGCTTCTGTGACCATTTCAGGTGTTCTGGGTGATCAAACTAAGAGATTATATTCAAATCCTCCCCCTTGTGAGGCAAGCACTTTGATGACTGAACCTCCTGAATTTATTTCTTTAACTATGTGAGGAACGTGCTCTTCTGTAAAACAATAAAAATGAAAGTTACAAACATTAAGCGATCACTTTTATTTCCAGGGACAGAGTCCACAGCCATCTAAATATTGTGTAAAAGTGTTGTAGAAGTTTCTAAGCGCTTACCTCAACTTCCAACCTTATGTTGCCATGGTCTGGTAACAGTGTGTGGTCTTCCCTTTTCTGGGTTATTTTACCAGTGCCAGGAGTTTTTGTAATTTGCCAATCAATCCTCTCTGTCCCCTTTGCTTGTATCAGGGGTTCCCTTTAGTTTTCCAAGGCACAGGGTGGGATTCTCATCCATCCCTCTGGGTCTGTCTATGTTACTGCTCTTCAGCCCTCCCTTCATTCCATCCTTGCCCATTGCATGGATTTTGTTTTCTTTTTCATACCCACAAGCCCCTCTTCCATTTATCTGGAGGTAGTAACTGTGGCAGAATAGTGTTTCCATGTTTCCCTGGGCTCTTGGCCACTGATCCATAAACACATGCAGGACCACTCTCCCTCTCTGGGTCCACAACCCATGTTTGCAGCTGATAAGAGCCAGGAAAAGGATTGTTTGCATTTGTCATTTGCCTTGATAGCATGCCTTGCACCTACCAGTAAAGCCAAAAGCCATGCATCAAAGCCTGAATTCAGCCAGTCATCCAGGAAAACACAAATGACCTGGCGGTGATGTCCATAATTACAGCTTTGACTGGTGAAATGGAGGCAAAGTATGGTACCCAGCCTCCCTGTCCCTCCATTCTAAAGTGGTACGCCACACTCCTGCTCTTAATTATTACCATCATACTACTCTATCTAAAATTATGTTTGCAAATTTCTTCACAATCTATGGTAATTCCATCGAGTTTGTCCCCATCTTTCCTCTGGATTTCTGCCCTGCCTTCCCAGCTCTGTTTTTCAGCCAAAGATTTATTCTGTATTCTGTGCGAGCTTATCTATTGTTGGTGTTTGCTAGCTTGTAATAGAAACACCCGGCCACCAAAGTGCGAGTTGAAGCTGTATTACAATGATGCTGCCCCAATTTTACAGATGCTGCTCCGTGCCAGAGAGCTTTAATAAACGCTCAAGGTCACAGAGCAAATCCAATGTAGAGTCGGGGGGTGGGACCAGCTGTTGTGAATTCCGAGCCCACATCTCTTTTCATTGTATCAAGCTGCCTCTCAAAACCACAAGAGATACTCTTATCAATGTTGTTTGGTGGGCGTTCAGTTTGCGGCAGTCGATACTGTCAAATGAAATCTCCAAATGCCAGAAGTATGCTGTCAGATACTCTTCACCTTCATGAACTCCAGCGTTACTGGCAGCAGCTGCACAGATGCGACCAGGAAATCCACAGCCAACCCTTAGCACTGGTTGTTAAAAGTATGTCTGCTTGGAAGTTGTTCTAGGGTGACAGTGATCAATGCTGGCATTCATTAAAACAGCAGTGACAGAAACAACAAAAGCCACAACCCACCTAAAACAGTCCAAGTTACCAGAGCGACAGTTCTATGGAGAACATAGAAATCCTGCCCCAGATAGCCCAAAGCATTCAATCCAAAACAATGGTGGTACTGAATGTGAGTTCCCCAAATATCATTCTCCCTTTCCTCCCTCCCTCCTCCCCTTCTTCCCCAAGTAGTCTGACCACTTCTCCCTTTCTTTTTTATTTGGAACTTGTTGTGGAGAAAGGCAGGATTGTCAAGGAAGAGTTGTGAAACCCTGTTAATATCCCAAGCCAATAGGGGATACATTGCTTATAAACATTCACGTTACACTGGACATCTACACCCACACATTTTATACGTAAGTAATAAACTGTCAAATAATTGAAAACAGGAAGACAAAAGATAGCTTTGGGTGACAAGTTGACATGGAGGATAATGAAGGGGGAAACCTTAAAGTGAATGTGAAGGAACAGTCACCTGCCAGAAGACAGCCTTTGGGACAGAGGTGATCACAAATCTCAGGCATGTCCATGGGGTTCATCTGTATGTTAAACATGAGAGGCTCATCTCCATCCCTGGAAGACTCTTGCTGTCTCTGCACCCAAACTTGTTTCCTGGGGACTTGATTTCCTGTATCTACTTGTAAATTCCTCTTAAAATCAACTCATACTTGCTGTTTCTAAATTCATCTTTTACCAAGTATATACAAAATACTGCATTTCTTTATGACATTTTCCTGAATATTTTATTTTGCTGCACTAATTGCTGCCTTAGCATGTTTTAATGTCATATAGTCTATTCTCCCCACCCTCGTCCTCTCTCTCTCACACACACACACACACACTCTCTCTCTCTCTCTCTCTCTCTCTCACTCACTCAGACTTCTGTGTCTTTTCCATTTGTGTCTTCTCATTAGCATCTTCTACTTCTCCCTTCCCTTAGACACCTTCCTTCTGCCACCCAGTACTCTTACTACTTTAATGCCTTATTATAGTTTTTCATCCAGATTCGATGTGTGGAACAAAGTACATGGCAGTTATATTTGTAGGCTGGCTAATTTCACTTAATGCCTCTTCCCTGCAGGTATCGTTTTTTCATTCTTTATAATTGGTTAAACCACCATTGTGTGTGTGTGTGTGTGTGTGTGTGTGTGTGTGTGTGTGTGTGTGTGTGTGTATCTAGGCTGCTCCCAGTGAACGGTGTTGAGTAAACACGCATGTATATGTAGGTCCTCTGTGTGCTGAGTTCACTTGCTTTGTGCGTGTAACCAGTGTGGCACACAGGGATCACACCTTTCTTAGTGTTTTGAGCCTCCATGCTGATTCCTACAGTGTCTGTATTCATTTGCATTCTCTCTAACTGTGACTAAAGGTTCTATATTGTTCTCTGGTTTCTTGATGACAACCATTTGACTAGGGTAAGATGGAACTTTAGTGTGGTCTTAAATTCTACTTCCCCGATGACTGAGGACATTGTTTTCGTACCTTTATTGGCCATTTGTATTTCTTTCGTTAGGAAGTGTCTGTTTAATTCACTTGCTCATTCATTGACCTGCTGATTCCTGATTTCGCTATTTGAGTTTTGGAGTTCTATATAGACTGTAGACATCAATTCCCTGCCAGCTATGTAGTTGGAAAAGACTTTCTGCCATTTTGTAGGCTCATCCCTTTCTGCTGAGGACTTTCTTGCTGAGCAGAAGCTTTTTATTTATTTATTTATTTATTTATTCATTCATTCATTTATTTATTTATTTATTAAATTTCACACTACCCTTCTTGCCAGCTACAATTATTCCCTGAACTGTTAGACTCTTGCACAAGTCTTGCCTCCGCCTGCACACGGAAGTGTTCCCTCTGCTATCCTACAGTCATTTCAGACCTGCAGGCCTTACATAAAAGCCTTCGGTTATTTTGATTTGGCTTTTGTGCAGGGTGAGATATAGGTATCTAGTTTCATTCTTATCCACACGGGTATTTAGTTTTGTTGTCACCTTCTGTTGAAAAAGCAGTCATTTTGTCATCTGTTTATGGTACCTTTGTCAAAACAGATCTATTGCCGAGTCCCTCTCTTCTGTTCATGCCTGTCTTTATGCTATACCATATGTTCTTTGTTACTATGGTCTATGATGTAATTTGTAATAAGATATTGTGACACCCCCAACATTACTCTTTCTGTTTAGGAGTATTTGAACTACTCATTGTCTTTGTGTTTCTATGTGAATTTTAGGATAGTTTTTCCTAGTTCTGTGAAGAATAACATGAACTTTGGGGAGGACTTCACAGAATCTATAGTCATTTCTGTGAGTGTACCAATTTTCATAGTTTCTTTTTAACTGATCCATGGACACATGATATCTGTGGTTCCCATTATATAAGAGATTTTTGTTCAGAAATTTTACTTGTGAGGTTATAGACACATGTCAAAAGACAATAGCAAACAAAAGCACTTAAGAAGCCACAACGTTTGTATAATAAAGTCATACTGTCATCTCAATTGTGAGTTTTTGTCTCTTCTCCCAGAAGGCATGGAAGTTTTCTCAGCTAGAGGCAGGAGAATTTCTTCCATGATTCTAAATAATAGCTTCAGCTCTTTATGTGAAAGGCTAATCTTAGTTCCATGCTTAGATTAGACAGGCAGTACTTTAAACATGTTACTCACATTACCTTATTTCAGCCTCAAAGATGTATGTATGTATGTATGTATGTATGTATGTATGTATGTATGTTTCCCCATTGAAACATAGATGATTTAAAGAGTCACCCTCAGATCACACACCTAGAGTTGAAAAACACTAAGACTTGAATCCAGGAAAATTAATTTCAGAGCCCTTGTCTGTCTGTTAGTCTACTTGTATCTTTAGAGTGTGCATAAACCATGGCTGGGAGCGTCTCCAGGTTTGGCAACTCTGGTTCCTTTCTGAGTCCCACCTTCTAAAGATGGCCCACCCAGTGTTGTATTGACATCCCTGCCCTTAGACATCCCTCCACTCCTCTGATATGTTATAGCAGCTCCAAATATGCATGTTTGGCCTCTGCTCTGGCTGCCACCCAGAAATCCAACTCCTGTCCCAGGCTGTCTTCTGTCATTGAAAATCCCTTCCTCATCCATTTCCCACAGATTCTTCCCCTGAGTTTTGACATCTTTCTGCAACAGACTTGAAATATGCTCACTTTCATCTTTCATTCACTTATTCATTCAGCAATTGTTCAGCAACTTATTATGTGTTGCTAAGACTCAGGAGGGTACATGGATGAATAATTCATCTCCCACATTCTCCAAGGCATTCACAGTCTCCTGGGGTATAAAGGCATGAGGATAAATTCACTGCACTGTAGTAAATGCTTTGGAAGGGGTATATAGAAACAATAGAGCAGGGGTTCTCAACCTTCCAAACATGCGACCCTTAAGTACATTTCTTCATGTTGTGATGACCCCCCCAGCACAAAATTATTTTCACTCCTACTTCATAACTAGTTTTGTTATTGTTATGAATCATAATGTAAATGTTTTTTAATATAGAGGTTTGCCAAAGGGGTCGTGACCCAGAGGTTGAGAACCACTGCAACAGAGGGAATATATCTGTGAGTTAATTGGTGGGGAGTTGGGGTAGGTTTGAAGTAGATAGACATCACTTTGGATGGGTAGAACTTTCCTAGCTCTTCAGGATAGGAGAAGGTCATCCCAAAGACAGCAAAGATTCACAATGTAGAGATTTTCATTGCTGTTACATACTATGGATAGAACCCAAGGATTCTCCCACACTGCATGGGCATTCCCCAAGTAAGCTACATCATTAACATACCTTCCTTTTTGTTTATGATGGGGCATTAATAAGTTTCCAGTCTAGAACTTTCTTTGTATCCTGGCCAGACTTTGAACTTGGGGTCTTTTTGCTTCAGCTTCCTTAGTAGCTGAAATACAGGCCTGTGAATATGAAGAATTACTTTGTGATTCATTCATATCTATGAATATTTCTCAAGTGCTCTCCACCTTGTGGAAAGCCTCAGATCAGATTCTGGTGATACTGTGTATACCCTCATGAAGCATAATGTCAAGCAGTTGTTCGCTAAAGAGGATGGTATTGCCTGTCTGTGGGCATATGGAAATGACGGTGGTTGTCATAATAACTAGGACATATTAGCTATAGTCATATCATGTCTGATTACTAGGAATTTAAAAATACCCTTCTCTAAAGGTCTAGTGCCTTGTTTAAGGAACCCTATGAAAAGGACAGAAATTCTATGTACACATGCACATACATACACATGCATATACATATGTGCACACATAATTATATGCACGCACATGGGGACATGTATACATACACACAGATATATGTTTGTGCACATGCGCGCACACACACACACACACACACACACAGAGAGAGAGAGAGAGAGAGAGAGAGAGAGAGAGAGAGAGAGATAGGGAGATTGATTTTCACAAAGAAAATTCACTAGAGCTCTTTCCAAGTTTATTTTGCCAAGACAGAAAATTTTCCAGAAGCAGTTCACCCTATCTTTTAATGGGTTTTAGTTGCTCTCTTGTTCATACTGCCCTCCATAGGGGTGGTATGCTACAGGTTGGCTTATGTCAGCTTGCCTGTTTGGTTGTTTAGCAAATGCCTTTCCCACCGTGAATGTCTCTAAGAGTCATTTATGTGACGTTTCCAAGAACTTGTTCCTAATCTTCCACTGTTTTCATTTTGTTTATTTACTTTTACTTTTGCTTGCTGTTGTTGTTATTGTTTTACTTCTGGGCCATGACCAACCATGCGAATTATTCACAATTGTCTAAAGGTCTGTAAGGTCTTTGACCTTAAAGGACATCTTTGCCTATGTAGCATGAGTAGGCAGTGCTTTATCTGGTAGAGAGATAGGAGTACTGCTATCTTGGAGGATAGCAAAAGTCCGTGTTTGTTTATATGTGCACCCTGAGCTAACCCATCTGCAAATCCAGTGTGGCTTGTTCTATCCTTCCCTCAGTGCACACTTATGGTCCCAGATGTGGGAGCTTTAAGGGGGTGATGATGTAAGGACAGTGACACAGGAGCCTGGCCTGCTCTCTTGTGTTCTCCGACTCTGCTCGTGCCTGGCTCCTCTTACGCTTTTATTGCCAGGTGATGGGTTGCCATTGGGCCTGTTCAAATTTGTGATGGGAGTATGTGCCAGGATACGTCACATGACTTCCACACTCAGACTCCCAGGCTTTCCTACATCCTTGGAACTGTTTTATGAGTAGTGTGAATTCTCTAACACTGATAGCTGTTCGCATTTCAGAATGCCAGGTGGTCTGTATTGTGATTCTCCTACTGGGCATGTCTCAGCTCTACATCAAGAGTTTAACTCAACTAAAAATGTAGAGGGAATCCCGCCCTCATGGTTGCCATCAGCTGCGTCTTTGAGGAGATGTCCAGTGTCATCCTTGGTTTTAATAATTCACTGGAAGAACTCACAGAGAACACCGAAAGCAACCACACTCATAGTCGTGGATTGTAGGAAAGTGATACAGATAAAAATTAACCAAGAAAAGATTTATATATAGTTAGAAAATGCAAACGTTAAAACTCCTGGGAACCTCCTGTGGAGTCAGAAGCGTGGACTACTTTCCGTTTCCACATACAGTAATGCCCACTGAGCACTGACCACTGGGGCAGCTCAGTCATGCCTCTGTGTCCAGGGTTTTTATTGAGTGTCATTATGTAGATGTGATTGATTGGTTGGTTGGTTGATATTGCTCATATGCTTGTCCTCAGGTCAACTGGTACTGTTAAATCTCCACTACTGTTTATCTGTCTGGCACTGCCAGCTTTTACAAAAAGGGGTAGGCAGCACCCATCTGAAGTTCATTATTAGTAACTACTCCAAGGCTCCTAACAAGAAGAAAGTGCCTCTCAGGAGCCCAGGGCAAAAGCAAGGCTTAATTCCTTTTGGTGCTACAGTAAATTGTTACATGAAGGAGAGTGTTTTAATTGTGTTTGTTTTGGGTTTTGAGAAAGGGTCTGTATCTCAGGCTGGCATAGACCTCAATATTCATGCCTCAAATTCACTCCAGTCTTTCTTCATTAGCCTAGCCTACCTAGTGCTGGGTCACAGATATGAGCCACCATGCCTAATGTGGGCTTGTTCTGTTTTTTAGAAGTCACAAATATCTCTGTCACAATGGGAACAGGCAGATTGTATAGTGACAGGACTGTTGGTGTTGAGCCCTGGACCTGTGCAGGTGTCTTACATGTCACAGGTGGACATATTGAAACAGAATATTCAAATGCCTTATGTATGTTGTCTCTTGAACCCAGAGAGACATATGAGATGTTTTTCTTCCTTCCTTCCCAAGGCTAGAAACACAAAATAGCATGATTTTTCCCATTTATTATGGAATGGGGTATCTTGGTAGGTCCTAGGCCATGGAGGCCAAAAAATTGCTGCTAAAGTAAGTGCCCCATGGATCATCATGCCTCTGATCAATCTGACAAACATAGCTTATGGTATCCAATGTCAGGTGGTCTAGATATTTTCATATGGGATAATAGAAAGTTGGGGATTTCCACAGCCCTGAGGTGAAAGCATAAATATATGTGAGGTTTTGTTTAGTTTGATTTCTGGTCACTTCAGGTCTCCTCTCTGGAGGGGGGTGGAGGAGTGTTATTTATGTTCTGGGTACTTCTGCAGAATCAAAGCTTCCAGGGGCATCTGCAGAGTCTCCAAATGAATCCATCCAAATATCCTATCTCAGTATTTTCCATTTCTTTCCAATTAGAGGGCCCTGGCCTTGGCACAGAGTTGCTAGGATTGAGGAGTTAACCTTCAGAGAGCTTTCATACCCTTACGATTAAGTCCTGGCCTGGTCCTCAGCCTTTTCTGCCCTCTGGCTACAGGAGATAAGAGTCTTTTCTTGTGCTGCCAAGGGGCCGCTTTGGTTTTTACAGTTCACCTAAAACTGGGGATAACACATTCTCCAGCCTTCATTGTCTTTCCCATTGCATTGAGAACTGTGAGTAAGACCCGTTGGATTAGAGTTCTTCTAGTCACCATTTCCTGTAAATTTCTCTGGCTTCTTAGATAGTGTGTGTGCCAGTGCATTTTCATTCACTGGTTCGGCATCATGGTTCTGCATCAACAAAAGTTTTGAAAATGATACCACTGCAACTTGCAAAGCAGGCTCCTACCATACTTTCAAGGAGTCAGCCCAGCACCCAGATAATGCATCTCCAGAATTGCATTTGGGGATACCTTCCTAAAATGGGTTCTGGTACCAATGTTCTATTAGGTCCAATTTCCTCAAGAAACAGACACAGAGGTAGAAATTTGCAAGTGAACATTATTTGGGTGATTTCTCAGGAATAACTTGTCAAGAAGAGGGAAACAGGACTAGAGAAGGGAAGAAGGGGTACTGAGATCAACTTGTGTCACAACAGGTTCATTAGCCAGTAATCTGTGAATTTAGGCCATTGCAACCATCCTTCAAAGCTATCTTCACTGAAGTTGGGAGGCTGGGCCTTTCTTACCCTCATCACCCAATTACTAGATACTAGGTATGGAGCACCCTAGAGAAAGGTCTTTTCTTGGGAATTGCACTTTGTTTTTAGTTGAGGACAATGAAAGGTTTTAGCTAGAAGATTTAAGTTGTAAAATTCCAAGCTTCTGAGGTTATGGGGAGGTTGCTCATAGCACCCTCTGCACTCAGTAACCAGTGATATTTAGATATGCTATTACTGGGCCTTGGAGTGACCATAAATATACAGTGACTATAAATATACAGCTCACTTTTGTTGGGCATGTTTGTATTTGAGAGAATGGAATCTTTGTTGTCAATCTCTGAGGTTTCAGCACTTATTTATAACTCAAATCTAGCCTTTTAAACCTAATATATCCTCTATAGCAGCATGTGTTCTTATTTCCATTATTATTTTTAATTCATCTATTCTATGGGTAATTACTTCTAAATACCACAGAAAGGCAGAGAGATGGATTAGTAATTAAAAGTGATTGCTGTGCAAGCCCAGTGTCCTGGGAGCAATCTCCAGAACCCCAAATGGGTGGAAGGAGAAAGCAGATTCTACAGAGTCGTCCTCTGGCCTCCACACATGTGTTGTGGTATGCACACACCCATGCTTACACACACACACACACACACACACACACACACACACACACACACACACATCATCATCATCATCATACAAACACATACACACACAAATAACAACAAAAATTATAAAGTAAATAAGTACATACTACGAGAGAAGGTAAGTGCTGTATTCACAATACAATACAAACTGAAGACCGACCCAGGATTCAGCTAGAGTCTACCCAAACACAAACCTCCATGTTCCTTTTTTTTTTTTTTTTTTTTTTTTGCAAAACCACATACTGCATGGGAATACTCCACTAAAATATACTGTGTCAACATGAAAGATGTTGCTCTTTGTGACCTAAAATATAGGTGAATGTGCTTATCTGTACTTTTCTGGAAACAACTGAGAATAGGTGTTGCTATTATAGGGAGATGATGACAAGAAATGGCTTAAGACCAAAGGAATAGTAAATAACCACATTATTAGAGATGGAGAGGGGGGAGGCTAAGGCCTGGAGTAGAGGGTCATTGTTACCTTCTTTGTTTTGGACTTGGGATAAACAGAGGAGCATCTGGTAATCTCCAGTTAGGCAAGGCATCCATCCATAAGGACCCTAGTCACCACCCCTAATATCGATGGGTTTGACTTTATCGAAGATTTCCCTTTGACACAGATCCTATAGACAATACTGTCGGTAGAAAAAGAAGTGAATATGTCTACAACCAACCAGAGGTTATTTATAATTAAACAAGAAATCATTGTAAAGCATCAATAAAAATAGAAAAGTGAAATTAGATATATAATGGGAAGGGATAAATGGGACATTTTTGAAGAATAGATCTCATTGTCTAGCATATATGACAGAATACTTGACATCATAGTCATCAGGGAAAATACAAATTAAAGCCACAAAGAGATGACACTTTAAATCCAACAGATGGGCAAAAATTAGTGAGTCCCATCTTGGAAAGCCATGGCAAAGATATGAAGATATGGGATCCTGCATATATGACAGAGGAATATGTAATAGGAGCCAGCTTTCTGCACAGAATATAATTGTGCAATTCAATTAAATGTGCAAATCTCACGTCCAGGAAGTTCATCTCCTCAGATGGACCTCTGACATGCTGACTCAGGTGCATATCAAGATGCTTGTGATGTTGTTCATTTGAAGGTGTCCGTGGATTACTCAGTGCTTGGTCAGCCTATAACATGTCTGTCACTGCTAGAGTAAATGCCTCTCCTGGTTTCCTGGCTGGGCTCAGACACTTTCGCTGTGACTCTTGGGTCATGGTAGAACGGCGTCGCCTCTGAGTAAAGGCATTTCCACGAGGGTTCCAATGGAGCTTTATGAAGCAATTGAAACATGAAAGATGGCGCAGGAGATCTGTGTGAGTCAGATGGTAGTCAGTGGAGTGTGCTCCAGCTCCCCTTGGTTCCTGCCTCCCTCGGAGCCTACAGCCTGCCTTAGCCTTCTGTTCTTTCATTGCTCATCAACACTACCAGCAGAGGGTAAACAGAGGATAAGTACTGGGAGTACTTTGGGGTGCCTAGAAGGTCTTCCTTGGGCCTTAAGTCAATAACTTGATCCCCAACAGATCTCCAGGCCCTGTATATGTCGACACGCAAGCTCTAATTTGTAATGTAAAAGTAGCCTTTCCCCCAGAAGACCTTGTTTTGAAACTCAGTGACAAGAACAGGCTTTTATTAGATGCCCAATCAAAGAGGAGATGGACAGTTAGGTAAGAGACACCTTATCCATCAGTATAGCTTCCATCTTGGGCTGGGGAGCCCAAGAGGCGTGATGCAAGGAGCTAGTTTTCATCTGGTCCCACCCCTGCGGCCCTTGTGTTTTTATTGTGTATTTATTCCTGAATGTCTGTGTATCATTGAGGCCCCTGATCGATGGAGTTTTGGGACTCGGGGCTTCTGTTGTCCCTGCCTGTAGCTCAACAACTCCATGGCTTTCTCTGTAAGTTAACAGGCAGCTCTTCCTATGGTGTAGTATAAGCCACTTAACATCAGTTTCACAGATGGAACCTCTGTGAGGTCCCTGCAATCCACCCTCCCCGCCTCATCTGAACAGCTGCCGCATTAATTCCGATTCTTCTAAGCAGGCTGAACTCACTGGCTCCTACACAGCCCTCTGGCACTGGCCTCTTCTCACAACCATTCCATCCAAGGCATTCAGCTTCCCCTTCAGAAGCCGGGCTTAATGTGTGCCACTTACAAGCATGGACTCTTCAGAAACCCAAATGCCTGCATCCCTCTTTCCTTTGGGCTTTCAGAACTCTTCATTCTCCCCGTGTAACGCGCAAACCCTCACCTTGCATCAGTTCTAAGCTGTCTTATAAAAACGAATGGGCACGTGAGTCTCTTCCCTTAGGTGCTGAGCTGCCCTTAGGCAAGTTGGGACATCTTGTGCCTCCCCAAAGTCCAGCCCAGTGCACAACACAGCAGGACCCTTCTTGACTACTGAATCAGAATGTTCAATGGGAATTGCTGATTCTTATGTCTACCCACATGTCCTGTAACTTCTTGAAGAGTGTATGACAAATGACAACCAAATGCCACTGCAAGCAACGAACCACCTGCGTGTTAGGACACTTTAGTTGGAATACAGCCACTCTTATTCTGAGTGTTTTGCATATGGCATAATTGTACTGTAGATGCAGTGCTGATCATCTGGGCTGCAAGGTCAAAAATATTCCCTACCTGACATTTTACACAAGTAGGCAACTCTGTGCCCACTACACAAAGGGCAGGTATTTTGCTTTATTTTCATAGGTTCATCACAGGAGACACAGTAAATACTGAATGAATGAATGATTCAACTACTCAGTACTTAGCCAGTAGCTACAATCTCAATGGTTGTTTGTATTTTTGTTTTGAGATGAGCATGCTGTACAGCCATCTGATGGTGTGTTCTTGCCTTCCATTCACTAATTCAGTCAATTTCTTGTACACTAAGCTTCTACTATGTCAGTGACTATCTTTGGTATTGAAGTACATGGTGATCCAAACTGGCATGGTTCTTATTCTTATGGAACCCAGAATCCTGGGAGAGAGACAGACATCAACCCACTGTCAGGTGTATCCTGTTAGTTGTAGTAAGAGAAGAAGAACCACGTGGTGCAGTAAGCTCTGTCAGGTAGGTCAGGAAAACTGCCGTTTGCAAGACTGAGACAGGAAACTGGGAGTTCAGGGCCAGCCTGGTCAACTCTTAATTTAGCAGACAGTATGTCTAAAGTAATAAATAATAATGACAGTAATAATAATACAATAATAAACAATAGCAATGATAATGGTAATAATAGGTCATGGATGTAGCTCAATGGTATAGCTCTTGCCTAGCATGTGTCAGAAAACAAAAGAACCCTTTTACTTCCCTGCTGGAGTAAATGCCTCTCCTGGTTTTCTGAAATAAAATAAATAAACAAAAGGATCTCTCCCTCTCTCTCTCTCTCTCTCTCTCTCTCTCTCTCTCTCTCTCTTTCTCTCTCTCTCTGTCCCTTGAGTTTAATGAGACTGACTAAGTACACGGAGGTGTCATTAAGTCATGAGATTTCCTGTTGGTAAGCTGGGCCCCCAGAGTGACACCAGAAGTCTCTGGAATCAGCAAGAGCTTGGTTAGCATGACCTCTTCCAGGCAGCTTGAGAATATAAGAGGATGTCATAGCTTTCTCCTTGGTACCACTCCAGCTCACTCCCTTTATTTTTCAGTTGATTTAATTATGTGAATGGCATCCCAGCCATTGCTGAGAAATAGAGGAGGGAGGAATCATTCATGTCTGAACCTCATGGATCCTACCTAACCTCAGGCAGGCTCAGATTGTGTCTAACCTAGAATCTGTTTTAAATGTTTTCACTGCAATTGGATGTGAAACTTGAAGCTTGAAAAGGATGTCAATAAAATAAGTAAAATCCACCTGTCTGATGGAAGGCATGCCCTCTGGGGTTCAACTCTGTCTTCAGAGGTCCCCTTTTTTTTTTGGTTGTCACTTTTTGTTTTATTATTTATTATTTATGGCTCCCATTTGATTGCCAGATCTGTATTTCTCTTTTTCTTCCTTATTGGGCATATCTTTTTTTCTCTCTTCTTTTTTAAAATTTTATTTACTCATTTATCATTCTTTGGTTCACTAACTTCTTTTTCAGTCTCTCCATGATTTCATTAATCTCTTGGTTCAGAATGAAATAGTTAGCTGTAGATAGAGGGAAAAGAGAGAGAAAGAAAAAAAAACCCACCCAGATTCAATTTGGGAGGGACTCTGATGATCAAAGAAGAAATGAGATCTGTGAACCGTGAAAGATAAGAAGTCATACAAGGCTGATATTCATGACCTTGCTCGGTGCTAAGTGTCCTGAGCGTCAGTCGGTAGAAGCATAGTCTGCACCCTGTTGTCACCAGAACAAGAGGAAAGGGATTGGGGGAAATATTATTCCAGAAATTAGATTACAGATCTTTGACTGAAACTATTTAAATCTTAGATTTCCCCTAAGCAGAGCTGATCTCAAATCGATGACAATCCTAATGTCTTTCAGGGCTAATGAAATAAAAGCAAAGATGCAATTTGTTTTCATTTCAAAAACCATCCAATAAAAGTCAGTGTGGTCTTACATAAAAATCTAACTGTACCTGTTTGACTCTCGGACACCCGGTGGACGGCACAGGGAGAGTGATTCCAGTTAGCTGTGCACTGTCACATTAAACATGCACACGACACCGCAATCCTGACACAGGCAGGGTGATGGTAAGACAAAGAAGGTTCCACTTTCACATGGTCCCGGATCAGCTGTTTGAAGGACCACAAAGAGGAATTACAATGACCCGTTTATTGCAAGCCCCTCAGAGAAGGCCATATGCTGAGTATTCTGTGGCAAGCTTCAGAGTGCACAGAGCAAGCACACATCTGGAAAAAGGCACCACCCCAAATCCAGGTGACAGGAATTTCTGAAAGCTTTCCAGTCCACCAAAATGGACACAGGCATCTATGTCTAATATGAAACACAAAGCAAATTAAAATGCAGAGGCTCTTGGCCTAAAGTAGTTTGTGTAGACTGAATTAATACAATGATTTTTTTTTTTTTGTTTTCATTTTTGTTCTGTGGTTAAGATAGAATCCCTGTCCAGTGGTGGTGACACACCCTCCCTTTAATCCCAGCACTTGGGAGGCAGAGGCAGGTGGGTTCAAGGCCAGCCTGGTCTACAGAGTGAGTTCCAGGAGAGCCAAGCCTACACAGAGAAACCCTATCTTGAAAAATCAACACGAATAACAAAAGATGGAATCCCCTTTGCTTCTGTAATCATAATCCTAGATAGACTAACCTCTTTCTGTAGTCTTGGTACTTTAAACATATGCTACGTGGTTGCAGACTTGGTCTGAAATTAGTTCTAGAAGCTTCTTCAGAAATGTTTATCAAAAAAAAAAAAAAAATTCTTGGAGCAAGCCAAACAATACTGTAACAGGCCATGTTTGTATAGAAAACATATCTGGATTTCTTCTTCCTCTATTCATAGGAAAGTATTGTGCCTTTAACTGCAGGCTGGTAATGTTGCTTCTGCATGATGAGTGCCTCTCTTTGACCTGGTCTGGCTATTTATTATGTGTTATTATCAACATCATTGTTTTCTAGCTCAGAGTAGAGATTACAGTGATTTCCATTGCAACCTCTTATTTTTCTTCATTTACAGTCCTGAGAAATGAGGTGAATTCGTTAATGTGGACACTAAAAGACACTTCAGTTCTACTGTGACCACCCACCTGGCACTATCTGACACAATGAATGGGACTATCAAGACACTGATATGTCTTTCTGGGAGGTGGAGAGGTGGATTCCCGAGACACAGGCATTTTGCCATATTTTATGTTACATTCATTATCCTTTTTTTTTTTTTAATTGTTGAAAGTTCTGTTAGCTTGGAAGTTGATGTCCTACTCACGCATCCTCTTGGCTCCCCAGTCAACATTTGCCTTCCTGCTAAAGACTGAGCAAAACGGGCTTAAGAAAGAGAACCTCGTTCCATATATAAAAAATTCAGATTTAAGTCTCCAATACAGCAGGTGGGGTGGTGGTAGAAGCCCTGGAGAGGTACAGGGAGTAGGGTCAGAAAAAAATTCAGTCATTGTTGGCTAAATAGTGAGTTTGAGGACAGTCTGGGCTAAAATACCTAGTTGCAACAAACCAACGCTTTTCTCAATACCATGCTTTTCTTCTGATCACCTAATGATTTTGTGTGTTGTTAGCATTTACTATTCTAGAAGGTTTAACTCTGTTATAAAGCTTTCTAACCTGAGATAATGAATTCAGCAGAAACAGGGTCATGCTAGAGATGTTGAGATGGATTGGTGAGATAACCAGTAAAACATTTAATAACATTGAGGTAAGGGCAGAAGAAAAGTCATGCAATGGCACAGAGATGATTTGATTAAAATATCCACTGAATAACAGCATCGTTAGTTTGAAATTATTAGCCCACAAATGTGGCTCCTTGAATTCCAGGGTGGGATTTCTTCTCTTTGCCTGGCTGTATTGTTCAATACAGGCTTTGGTGGATGGCAATGCTTCTCAAAGTCTGTCTCCTGAACCAGAGACACCTGGACCAATCAGCAGGCAGTCAGTTAGAGCTGGGATCGATTGCATCAGAGGCTGCCAGGGTGGGATGTGAGTTCTTTTCTACAGCCTCCTGGGTGACTGGCATAGAGCTGCCTCTGTGAACAGTAGTGCCTGGGGTGCCCCTGGGTAGGGAAGACCGCTTAGAATTCTGTACCCTGATGTTGACTTGACCTCTTGCTTATGATTTGAATGCCTTGGTATCTGCAGTCGATTCAAGCAAAGGATGGAAACCAAACACCAGTGTTGTTTAGTTGTAGATCAGCACAATCAGTAGCTTCTATGTCAAGGGTCAGGGGAGCTGTTATGTAATCTGATTTTGAAGGTGATGGCTGCAGGGTCATCAGATGATAACTCCTCCACTCCCAGGATGCTAAGGGATTGTCTGGTCATCTGTTGTTTACTGATGGACTGTTAGTTACACAACTACACACTCTTCTTAGTATATCAATTTTCTTTTCTAAATTCTGTTGTTATTTTTTCTGGAAGTTACAAACAGAATTTCAGCAAAACCAGACCTTCCAAGCCTTTGAAGAAACCTGAGTGTAGAAAGTAGGATCTGAAATGAAGCATGCTGTTGTAGAATGACCACAGAGTCCCACGTCCCCATGAAGACTTCCTCTTCCTAGCTCTTTTGCATGTATTAAAATTTGATCACTGACTGAACCTGTTCATAGTGACCTCTGCTGTTCAGAAGTGGTACTACAATAATTCAAAGAGAATAGCAATTAGGCCTTGATGAATAAGAACGACAGAAGGAAGTTATTCAGAACACGGAAGTGGAGTGATTTACTGCAAATTATCTGTTTTCAAAGGAAATTGCAACGTGGGAATGTCTGACACATTCCAAAGAAAAATTAATAAGTTTGTCCCTCATTGCCAAGTTATTTGATTCTTGATGTTATCTTCGACGATGCCTGCCTTCCTCTGACTGCAGGGAATAGTTAACTGGGAAGTCAGCTTGATCTCAGAATGACACATAATTTAGTCTTGAACATTATCTATCACTAATTTTTCTGGGTCACCTGAAATGACACCTTGCCATTCTCAAAGGAAAAACAAAATACAGTAATTTTATATGCCTTGAAATGAAGTAATTCTCTTAAATGCCATGAACAGTGGTGTTGCTAGACCTGGGATTCTTAGTGTCCAGTCCTTGATTGAAAGTATTTGTCTACATATTATGTAAGACACGTGTTACAGAGCCAAGATGTCACATTTGTGGCATCCTGGGTAACCTGGCATCTTGGGTAATCCCACCTCCAGAAAGAAAGGCAACCAAGATGGCTGCTTACTCCAGGATTATTACTTTCTGCTTGCTCTACTACATAGGAGCTGATAGAGAATTGGAAAAACACCATTTAAATTATTTTCCTTTTTCTCTCTGTGCAAGATTTATCAGTAAGTAATTTAACTACTTTAGGGGTATTACCCATTCTTAATATTTAGCTAAGTTTTTGGTCTTTGGTTGTGATTTCTATGTCCCTATCTATAGCCATACTATCTGGAACATGCCAGATCTCATCAGATTTTCTCTGCTTAGAATTATTTATTGAATGTCTCTCATGTGTCTAGATATGTACATTATAGCAGAGTAAGTACAGCCTTTGCAATAAAATTGTAGTATTGATGGGTTCTTCCACCATGTTTATAGTTACAAATCAGAGATTTCACTTCTCTGCAGGACCTTCCTCATCTGTAATGGAACATGTGTAATTGCTGCTGTCAAGAAAACCTTAGAGACAGTACAGGGAGAAGACAGTGAATGTTCACTGCCAGGCTAACAGTGCCTTCAGCCACGCATATCTGAAAGCTACTTTCTGGATGAACTATGTCTTAGCTCCTTTTCCATGGTGCCAATGAATACCTCTGTCCAGTGCAGAAAAGAACTGTTAAAAGTCGAGTTCTCTTGTCTCATTTAAGATTAACTGGTTCTGCAAGCCACTTAGCAACACCTCCTTTTCTCTCCCTTAGGCCGATTATAATTCTTGTTTTTATAACTTGCATGGGCTTTTTTATCTTCCTAGTTTCCTTAATAATGGGCTACATAAAGCTTGACACATACTTATTATATATCTGTATAAAGATTATGTTTTTAGCATTTTAAAAATTAGGATGTGACAAAGTACCTTGAAGAACTTTTGTCAAAACTGAATGAGGACCTATGAGAGAAACATCTACTCAGTAGCGGTTAGCATGCAATTTCATTCCTTCCTCCCTCCTTCTTCCTTTCTTTCCTCCTCACGCCTCTCAGTGTAAAAGTGGGGAAAGTAGGCAGGTTGGCTCACCCTGCAACTGACAGAAACTCCAGGAAGAAGACCTTGTGATAAGACTGTGAATACGACAGATCCTGGCTGCCAGCTTGTCATTCTCCCTGACATCATTTGTCCCCTAACCCAGAGTGCTACAAGTGTCTACTCTTAACTTACAATTCCCCTGCAAAATAAAATAATTTTTTCTTGGATATCCAGCTGGAAGGGAGGCATTATCCTTTTATGCAGAGCGTCCTAATATGTACTGAACACAAGACACCATGGGGTTCTAAGAAAGAGTGAAATGATGGAGGGATCCTACCCTTGAGATGGTGGAGGCTCATATGTTTGAATGTGTGGTCCTTAGTTAATAGAACTACTTTGGGAATGGGGTGGGCTTTGAGGTTTCAAAAGCCTGCACCAGGGCTGTCTGTCTATCTGTCCCTCTTTCTTTGCCTCTACCTTGAAGATCAAATATACAGCACCATGCATATCTGTCTGCTGCCATGTTCCCTGCCATAATGGTCATGCAATCATCCCTGAAACAGTAAGCAAGCCCCAATGAGATGTTTTCTTTATGAGTCACCTTGGTCATAGCATCTCTTCGCAGCACTGGAACAGTGACTGAGATAGCAATTTGTAGGCTGTATGTGTTGTTGTTGATGATGATGAGCTTCTTATTTAGGGATCCTCAGCCCTGGACCTGAGAATGACAGAGATCTTTGTCTTCTCCTCTAAAATTTATTGATTTACAAAATGGAACTGACAGCCAGATATCCGTTAGCCTTGTTTTGAGAGTATTCAAATGAAAAGTATGGGAAAGGGCTACAGGCAAGCTCTAGATACTTTTTTTTTTTATTTATTTGAACTAGTGAACATTATTACATTGTTGTAGTCCAGGAGGAAACTAGGTTTGGTCCTGGCAATTTTCTAGTTGCAATTCTTTAAAAATTGATTATTAGTGGCCACTTCTATGTCAGAAAGATCATCAAGTATGTTAACTTCTTGCTGACGTGGATACCAGAGGACTTCAACCTCTAAAATCTCTCCCGCCTGAGGTGCTATCCATGTCTTATGATCTTTGGCTGTATGAGCTCTGCCTCCCCAGACTTCATATAAATCATATTTAAAGTTCGTGTACTGTCTCTGAGTCTATGTAAACATATTGATCCATAAGTTGAGCCATCTAGGTTCAAATTTAATCAGCTATTTACTTGGGTGACAGGAAAATCACATAGCTGTTTTGGTCCTCTGTTTCTTAGTCCATCAGTGGAGACATAATGCCTTCATGGAAACTCTGTGATGGCCAGGGTAGTAAAATTATATGATACATGCTTCTACACAGATCCACATGCCATGTATGCCATGCTGGCTATGGAAATCACATATTCACTTTGACTAATCTTTCTGTGTCTACAAAGTAAACATCGTGCTGTCTGTGAGAAGGGCACATTTCCAATGACAAGTTTTTGAGTGGGAAATGAAGAGAAGAGTTTAGGATACAGTAATTCATCAGAATGCCTCGATGCTCTGTGAAGGTATAAGGCACAATTCAAGGAGAGGAGGCATGTGTTGGGGACTTTAGATGGCCTTGGAGCTGGATGTGAGTGCTGAATAGGTTTCTGTACTTAGCATTCAGAGGCGCAAAGGAAGAATCATTGTAATTAGGGGATCCCACATCCAAATCAGCAACACTGACTTCACTAGACAAAACAAAACCCAAGAAGGGGAGAATACTGGGAAACACATGCCCCAGTTAATTTATTTATCTAGTCCGAGAATTTTGAACAGATAATAAGCAAGTGTAGGTCTAAATACTCTTGTTGTTTTTGGTTTTGGAGTCATCTTGTATTTAGACCACGAGGCCCTTAGACTCACAATGATTCTCAGCCTTCTTAATGCTGCAGCCCTTTAATACATTGTGATGACCCTCAGCCATAGAATTATTTTTGTTGCTGTTTCATAATTGTAATTTTGCTGTAGTGAATTGTAATGTAAATACCCGTGTTTTACATTGGTCTTAGGTGATCCCCAGTAAAGGTTCATTTGACGACTCCCGCCAAAGGGGTCACAACCCACAGGTTGAGAACCACTACCTTAGAGGGACTCTTTGTGGGTGGTTTTGTCTACCAAAGATGGTATCTCTTGTCACTAGATGTCAGCGTTTATAAATGGTATTAGAGTAAGTGGGCTTAAAAGATGAGTCTAGTCACTTTGTCTTTTGAGGAGAAAAGAGATTGTCAAAGACTCCTAGATTCACGGGTCAGGACTTATTAGCTTGACTGTTTTCTTTTCTATTGTTTGGATTAACATTAAAATGAGGTGACATGTGACAAGCAGGAACTGGAGAGTGACTGGAGGTAAATAAAGAGATAAAGGACCACTAGTGCCACAGTGAGCACTGTCATCTAGAGAGTAGGTGTGCTGTGGATCAAGAAGGCCACCGCCAGCCAGAAATACATGCTTAGTTATCAACAGATGTGGGGAGCATTCATAAATACGGCTCAGCTGCTCCCACATCCTCGCAGCCTTTCCCTTTTGCACTGGGCCTTGCCCTTCCCACCAGCAGATCAACTCTCTTCCACTCCCTTTGAAATCCAGACCAGCCTCTTTCTTTTCTTAAAGGCACGATGTAGTGGGAGTGGGAAGAAATCACTACTTGTGTGCTTCATCCTGTTCTCTTGGAACCCTGCTCAATGAACCGCTCAGAACAGCCTGCTCAAGGACGAGAACCTGTAGACCCAGGTCAAGGCAGCAAAGTTATTCTTCTCTAAAGATGTGATGGTGTTCAGGGCACGATCCTCAAAGCCTCTTGCTTACCATGCAGATGAGCGCTAGATAGAAAGAAGTCTAGACAAGACTGGAGGGGACACCTGCCCAGACCAGCCTAACTTGCTAATGTTCTGAATTTCTCGTAAATAAGTTGTTCACGAAGCACGTTAGCAGACTGAACTCAGCTCTCTGGCTGCTGAGGTATGGCTATCATATTTGTTTCTGCTGTTTGCACTATCTACAGATCTTCCCCAGATAGAATTAAATGACACTCCACCATTCTTTCCCTTGAGAAAGTATGGTTTTGTATTTGTTCTATGATCACCCTTCTTACCTCCTGTCCTTTCACCACATAGGACAATATTTACATATTCATCATTCAATGAATTTTTAATACAAAGTCTTGCTAAACTTTCTGCTGCTTAATTCAAGAGTATTGGGATTCTAGGCATGAGCCACCATGCTTAGCTGGGCGTTTCTTCATTTACTAGTTGAGAATATGTTATGGTTTGAATGAAAATGTTCCCCACAGGCTCTGACATTTGAACCTTTGTCCCCCAGTTGATGGTCCTGTCTGGCGAAGTTTAAGAGGGACGGCTTTGCTCGAGGGAGCATGCTCCCGGAGGCAGGCTTTCACACTTCCAGCTTGGTCTCTTTGTCCTGTGCATGCAGTTAAAGAAGTGAGCCCTCAGCTCCCTGTACAGGACACAGTGTGTGCTACTTACTGCCATGCTTCACTAATATAATGGACTCAACCCCTAGAACCATAAACCCAAATAAACCCTTCTTTCCATCAGTTGTTTTTGATCGTGGTGTTTTATTACAAACACAGGCTGTATCCAGTTATAAAATCCTGATGTTTAGATGAAAATAGGATGTCTAAACCTAGCATTCTGTTGCTTTTCTCCCCAGAAATTTCCAAGGTTGAGCCCGTAGGAACCACAGGCATCACAAGTAGCAGTGGATGGGTGGAGATCACTGTCATCATTGAGATTCTTCCCTTGGTGAACCCAGGTAAAATCTTTTTGCAGGGTGTGCATCTGTGTTCTGAGAATTGTTCTACTTCCGTTGTCATTTGGACCCATGCAGACATTCTATCCTATACTTTTTCTGTGTCCCTTTTTCTTATGTTTTTGTTCCCTGTTCTTTGATTATCAAGCCTGTATTGTGTATTATATGTATCTGTTTCTCTTCCTACTTTAATATTATGACCTTTATGTATTTTGCTTAATAAATCCTTCCTCCTTGTAGTCTTTCGGTTTAGTTTTGAGAGCACAGATGTTCAAAGACAAACGACACCAAGCTTCTCATGAGCTGTGATAAATTAGTTTGCAATTGAAGATGGGGTGTGTGTGTGTGTGTGTGTGTGTGTGTGTGTGTGTGTGTGTGTGTGTGTGTTTCCTCTGTATGCTCTATTATTAGCTTTCTGGGCAGTGTTTCTGTGAATTGCATTTGGTATTGAATTTTATAGTGAGTACACTTGTGTTCCGAAGATCACGCCCACTCTTCATGTAATGCCTGAATTGATCTGTAGGACACGTCATTCGATGTTTTAGTGGCACATTCTTAGTAAGGAATTTTCTCTCCTATTCAATGGTGGACTAAAGTAAAATTCAGATTGTAGCTGAATAAATATTATGTTTCTATGGACAGGTTAGTGACATATTTAGACAAGACTGAAATTAGAAATTACATAACAACAATCCCAATGGATGGGGAAATCTGTTCCCTACTCTCTTATTTATGTTCGCTCTTTATTGGCAAGAAGCTAGAAAACCAGCTTGTTTGCACCAAATCTTCGTACTTGAGGGCTTGTTCTTTTCTTATTTTAAAGCTTTTATGTACATTCCCTGAGTCTGAAGAATATGACTGCTTACAAGGTACGAGGCTTTTCTGCCGTGTGTAACTCGGTCATCTGGAGCTTAGCAGGCGCTCTCCTCCCACAGGAGAGGGAAAGAGCCATCTTGTCAGACTAGGTCAGAAAGGGAAGACATAAACATTAGGCTGTATGAAAGGCTGACCTGAAGTGATTTCAGTGTGACTTTAAAGAGAGGAAGCCCTCTCCTTCTGAGTCATCTTCTAGAGGGGGAAACGTCTCCTGTGTTGCACACAGAGTGGTTGTGAGAAAGGCCAGCCCAGTGGAGGGGGATAGACAAAGCTTCGGGGCCATGAACATGCGACCTCTGATTGCATCCACAGCATATACTGTTGAGGGTGAGGGAGTTGATGGTGGGTCAACCTCAGTGGGGGCTGCATTCCTGAATGGTGCTTTTCAAGGCTTTTGCCATTAGTCAAACCAGCCCTGTTTCTACTGGCGCTGGGCAAGAGGGAGACTTACTGGGGTTGTGTGCTTTATTGACTGGAGACCAAGCAGGGCCACAGATGTCGTAATTTCCCTACCATCGTTTTGCCGAGTGCTTTTCAGCCTCCCTTCATTATCTCACTCCACACTCCCCGTTCTAAGTAGCCTCTTTATGGGGTCCACACTGCTGGTTCCCTTTGGCAGTGCTTCTGCGTATGGGGACCCAGGAACAGAATAGACAGGGACATTGAGTCTCCTCATTTCCACAGCGGTGAAAATTGAACATTTACCTTGCTCCTCCCTGCTTGGGGGACATTTCCTTCTTCAGAATGGAAGGCAATGAGTTCATCTACTCTCCCCCAGGGCAGAAGAACAAGACATCCACAGCAAACGTGGGGGCCTTGAGCCTGGCACTGTACACCCTAAGGAGGACTGTTATTGGAGGCAAAGTCCTGCCTTTACAGGCAGTTTCCCCCAAGATGCCATCCAGATGTGTGGATAAGTGGCCAGTGGTCCAGCAGAGTGAGCAGGCACCAGCTTTGCACTCACACTGGGAGCAGGATGCACTATTAGGCTTATCTTCTCTGAGACTCAAGACCATTCCTTCAGGGAGGGCTTGCTTCACACGGGATTAAAAACTTCAAAACGGGATTTCTGATAGAACTCTTGGACTGTGTGAGACACACTTTTCTCTTCTTGATGTTTCATGTCTTCTTGGGCTTTATTGAGGGTATGAACTGCGTACCATGATGTTGCCTCTGCCCACGGCCTGGAGACCCTTTCTGAAGGCAGAGATCACAGCAGAGCCTGGTCCACTATCAGTCTGTACAATACACAGCTGTTCAGCGTGTTGGGCAGGAAAAGAAAGGCCCTTTCTTTCCTTGTCACCAATTTCATGGCTGGAATTCCCGTGACAAAAGACAAATTAAGAGAGAAAGGCATACAGATATATTTATTATAAATTTTATGTGACAAGTCACAATCTAAACAAATATTTTTCTTCTGGCAATCTAAATGTGGATAGGAAGGGACGTAGAGAAATTTCTGCCATCCCTTCTCCACAAGGCCCCATGGGGACCTGTGAACTGGCATTGGTAAAGACCTTTGTATTTCTCCAGCTTTTGGTCAGCCATTCTTCATTTCATCTGCAGGGTTTGGAGCAGGTGAGATATTGCCCCCATCTCGTCACAGCCTTCAGAAACTGAAACAGAGGGAAGGTTTCTGTCAACCCTTCCAGCGTCCCTGGTTAGGGCTGAATAAAAGTAGAAAAGCATGCATGTGTATGTCCTATGTTTTACGTGGTCATGTGTACATAGCATGTTTTATGTGGTTGTGTGCATACAGTATATTTTATGTGGTTTAATGTATACAGTATGTTTATATGACCATGCGCATATAGTAGGGTTTATGTGGTCACATGTACATAGTATGTTTTATGTGGTAATATGCGTGTAGTATGTTTTATGCAGTCATGTGCTCCAAGAAACAGGTCTTCATGCACACGGCAGTGCTTGTCTTGGTGAAGGACCACCATGGAGGGGAAGGGTGGCAGAGGGCGAGGGTGAGCTAGTTGATAGTAATAGCTAGGTGGAGATAAGACAGGGGAGGGTGCTCTGCCAGATCTGGTGCCTGAATGCTTCTCTGGCCCTCTGTGTTCTCTGTGGCCAAGGAGCAAGCCTCTTCTGAGAGGCCTTCAGACCTTTCAAGGAGAAGGCCAGACAGTTCTTCTGACATGTTATGAAACATGAAAGAAATGCGCGACCAACCAGAAACCTTCCTGCTTCTTCATTGTCCTCAAATGCCCTGTGGGTTAAAGTCCCCAGAATGCCACAGTACAATGCTTTGGGTATTGTGTTCTGAGCCCTGTCATGTGAGTGAGTGAACACAACTCCGCTGTACCCCAGCCGAGGAAGCTATGCACAGCGCATCTGCATAGCTGCCATGATAAGTAAGTGATGTAACGGTTATAAAAGCCCTTACAGGCACAAAGCTGTAGCAGTTAGTCATATACAACTCGGAGCACCTCCCTGCTCCCACGGCCTCCTTCTTTTCTTTCCTCTTGGACTTGTTACAAGCTGCTAAGGGAATAATGGTGCAAATGTTTAGAAAAGCCTAAACAAATACGTGGTGGTTTCATTGTCTCTTAATGGGACCAGGTGGACCAATGTGGAACCATAGTGGCTACAAACGCATCCCATTTGAAAGACTTCCCATTCTCCCACCGGCAAATGAGCAAGACAAAGACAATGAAGTCTGCATAATGGCACTTTTGTTGGGGCCGTTGGACAAAGAGAGAGAAAGCGCAGCATGTATTCGAGCAGGTTCAAGAGTTTAGCCAGAGAGCCAGAGACATAGTCGACCTATATGGCTGGTGACATTTCCTTTAGAATATTGACTGGCCACAAAGAGCATCCACACCTAGGAGGTGTGTGATGTACATCGTCTCTCGAAATCTGTGCTCCACTAGAGCCGAACCAGCCAGCAAGCATAGAGCAAGCTGTGTTGTGCAGTTGCATTTTTAATAAGCTCGCAGGGAGAGGAGTAACTGTTTGTTTCAGCCTGCTTTGCTGAAGCATAGTGGGGAGAGAGCTTCTGTCCAGGAAGAAGGGACTGTAGCAGGCAAGAAGGAGAGGGGAAGAGAGTGTGTCCAGAGAGGAATACAATGAACATATATAGGGAAACCTGATCAAAGGGAGAGCAAGAGCTGCGGAACACAAAAATGGCAAGAGATGAAGGAAGGCAGGATGGAGATACCACACAGGGCAGGGGGCCTCGTGCTCTCACCAGGGAGAGCAGGGAGTCTGCAACCAAAGAGTCCCCTGCATGGAGAGGGGTGTGCGTGTGAGATCCACACTAAGGAGCAGGAAAGCATAGAGAGCAGAGGAGGCAGGGAAATTCGGGAAGGAAAATGCCCGGTGGGTCACCCACCCCTCTGGCTCCCAGTTGCTGAGGGGGCTACTGCCCTTTGTTGTTTTTCATGTGATCATTAATGTCTTCTGGATTAATGAGTTTGCTTCTTCTTTCCCAAAATGCCTTACCAGAGGCTATGGCTTATTATTTTTTTTCCCATAACCTCTAGTTTCTGAATATACATAAAGAATATAAAAAGAGAAATCAGGTAGCAGAGAGAGAGAGAGAGAGAGAGAGAGAGAGAGAGAGAGAGAGAGAGAGAGATAGGGAGGGAGAGAGAGAGAGAGAACAAGGAGTCCTAGATGCGGAAACTCACACCTGTTTGGCAGTCCTTAAGCAAGCACAGTGTGTTGGGAAGCCCTTGCTGCCTAAGCAAAAGGCTGCTACTCTTCCCTGTGGGGCCTCATCTACAAAGGTAACAATCCACAGATTTCCAAAACGCCATTTAGAGACTTGGCTTGTTTTTTTTTTTTTCATTTTGGTAAGGGAGGGAGTGGAGAAAGGATGAGAGGTAAAGAAACACAGTAGGAGAAAAGGGGAGGTGCTTGGAATGGGGAGGGTAGGAAGAGAAGGAAGTTGATCCCAGGGGTAAAGGGTGAAGATTGCCATGGAGAAGGAGCGCAGTGCCATATAAAGCCCAGCTAAGAATTTGGTGGCTTTCAAACTCTGGAGATCAAGATCCATTTTCAGAAATGTTTTGGCAACTGAAATAGTTGTCCTCTGAGGGACGATTTTGGTCACTGGGTGCTTTCTAACAAGATCTGGAATGGTGGCCTCATAGTCTGGAGTACAGGTATAAGAATGTTGCATGGGCATTTGATAGGGGCCAATAATGATGCCACACACACTATAATCCATGAAACACAATCCTCAGCAAAGACCCATGAGGTCCAGAGCAACCTTAGTGCTAGGTTTGAGGACCCTTGAGTATATGTGTGTGGGCATGGGCATGTGTGTGTGTGTGTGTGTGTGTGTGTGTGTGTGTGTGTGTGAACGCACACACACCCACACTCATCCACACCCCCCCCACACACACACACAATGTAAGGGGAATGCAGGGTTCATGTGTCACTCATCATGAATCCATGTAGCCACTCTTATGTTTCCCATCCTACTTTGTCATTAAACAATGCTTGCCATAATCACCAATCACTAAACAGATGCCTGGATGAGCTCTTTGAAAAGTACCATGGAAAGTGATTAAAACAGAACAGAATTCACTGCTTTTTGCAAAGTGGTTTTTGTCATGGTTGGTGCCCAGCTCTCAGGGCCCATTCATATGGCTTCCTGCTCCACTCTGTCTCCCTCTGGATGCTTTGGGAATACTGCCTTCCACCAGTTCCTAGGGGGCTCATGCCTCTGAGTGTAGCACATTCCTTCTCTGCATTTGGCTCTTCTTACCTGTCAAGTCTGTACCACTTTCCACCAGAATGAAGCTTCTGGGGAACAGAGACTATGTCAGTCTTTTCCATTTTCTCCTTGGAGCATAGCACAGTGCCTGAACAAAACATATGTCAGTCAACAAATAGTTGTTGGAAACTTCTGGATAAGTAAGCAATAGAATACCCTTTGGACAAAGTAGATGAAAACACATATTGAACAATATCCTAGGAGGGCTCTGGAAACCAAAGAGAATAATTAAAACGAGAATGTGGATAATGTTTCTGTGTTTTTCCTTCCCAGCTCTTTGTGTGGGCACTGTTCTTCAAAGGAAATGCCAACTCTTGCCTTTCTTGAAGCCGCTATGAATCCCTGGTATTTGCATTGGTTTACACCATCCACAGTATTGGATTCCATGAGCACAATCCATGGAGCCATCTGACTCTTCCAGTCAATAAGCTAGGAAGCCCCTTACTGATCCAGGGCAGACTTAAACAAGATTGATTTTTTGCCATTTGCCTGCTTGGAAATGCATGCCAGAAAATGATTCCACGAGGAACAGAGACAAAGCAACATTGCAAGTCTGAGCTTCTTAATTTTATGCTTGATGATGAGTTTTTAACATATGGTGGATGGTGCAACCCTAAGCCAAGTCTTAGATTCAAAAACAGGGTCCAGGCATGTAGGTTGAGTATTTATTCATCAACATTTACATAGGATTTGTAACTATGGGTCCAGAGCCCATCAACTAAAATGCATAGAAAAGGAGAGGAGCCCAAGAATGAATCTCAGCAAACATGAGAATTGTAGGTCCAAGAAGGAGGATAAGTCTGAAAGTGCAACTGAGAAAGGATCAGGTCAGACACAGGTGTGTGGGGAAAGGAGAGTGTGGTATGCCCAGCCCAGGGAAAAGTCAGGACCAGAGGGATGTAGGAGCTGTGATTCTACAAGAAATAAGATCAGCAGCAGCCCATTGAACAATATCCCAAAGACCTGGATGCATGGCAGTGAGGGGTGTCTAATGATCTTGCACAGGGCCACTTGAATAGCCAGAAGACAGCTAAGAGAGCTGAGGAGTGAGGAAGAAGTGGGAACTTAGAGGAGAGAGAATTCATTGTTTGGTTCAAGAGGAAAGTAGGTGCAGCTCAGGAGCTTGCTTCTTTTCAGGATTGGGGGTTGTATGAGTTTAGGTGTTATCAGGAATCCTGGCAACAAAAGTGGATGAAGACACAAGAAACAGATCATCAAGAGGATGAGGTCCCTGAGTTCAGGAGGGGTTATGTTTTTCTCTCGGGATTAAGAGCAACATGGTGAATTTAGTACAGAATACTCATCTTCCTTCCTTCCTTTTTTTTTTTTTTTTTTTTTTTAAGTAAATGCAATCCACACTGAGGTGAATCTCATCTCTTCTATAGAAATAAACTCTTTTTCTTTCCTTAATGATGTTTTTCATTAATAGCATTTACAACTTTTATTTAACTTTGTTTAGTCTTAACTCTGTTAACTAGAAGAACCTAAGATTGAAGAGGTAGAAGGTAGACTCTCTGGGACAGGAATGACCAGAACATTTTAGAAATTCATCCCCTTGAAAACTAGAGTAATGATGAGAAATATTTGCTATAAGAAAGGTTTTTGTTCATTGAGGAAAGTTAGGAAAAAATGGGAAGTCATTAAAAGTTTCAGTATGTGAACTTGGGTAGCGCTGAAGAAGTAATAAACCTTAGGGCTTAGAAATGACACAACATTCTCTCTCAAGCATGTGAGGGCCCTTGAAGTAAGCATGCAATACAGCGTTCCTCTTGACCTTTGCCTCTCAGCTTGATCATTTCCAAATTAGAAGCCATTAATAGTCCTTCTGAAAGGACAAAGCCCAGGATGGGATTCCTAGTGTGGAAACTTTGTGCTTTCTTTTTCTTCTCTTGAGTCCCTCAAGAGTAGGAAGCCATGCTTCATTTGTCCTCTCTTTATGACCTCAACTTGCCTGTGGACTCAAGGGAAATGAACTAGAAAGGAATATGTACTGTCCCTTCTGATTGGGATGACTCAGAGGACTGATGTATCCCGTTCATCTATATGAGGAGATCAGCATGCCCTCTCTCCATTTTTCCCTTTCCAGAGGAATTTTCTTGAATTGCACACTGATACTTGAAACAAATAGGTCAAAAGTGTAGCATGGCCGTCAAACACATAAGGAGATAAGGAGTCACATAGCTTGGAACCAGGAGTGGTTGGGCAGAGTGAAGGAGATGACAGCAGTTGTCAAGAGAGGGGACTTGAAGTTCCAGTGGATAATTAGGTGCAATTGAACACAATGGAATGCTCCTGGGTGTTTAAGTAAAATGGGACTGGTTTAGAATCTTCTCTGCCACTTCCTCTCCAAGTGACATGGCCCATCCCTTAACCTCTCTGAATGCTGGCTTCCTCATAGGTAAAAATGAAAACCCAGTAAACTGAAAATGCATATGTATATGGCTCCCCAGATGAACTGGCTTAGCAACATGGTGGATTGGGAACCCCAGTTTGCTATGATTGCCTAATGTCCAGACCCAAGATCCTCCTGAGCCCTTGGAAATTAGAGATCATCTGGACTAGGGTTTCTATAGTTACATTAAGTTTTGCACCTAGTTTGCTCACTTCTCTGTTGTTTTGTTTCCATGAACAATGCCATCAAGTAGTATTTTGTTTCAGGTATTGATGTAGTACTCTCTCTCTCTCTCTCTCTCTCTCTCTCTCTGTGTGTTGTGTGTGTGTGTGTGTGTATGTGTGTGCATGTGGTATTGTTGTTGCTCTGAGACTGGACCTTTCTTATTCCAACTGTGCTTGATTCAAATACTTAACAGTGTTGGACACTCATATTCACCAAAGATTAACTTGAGACATTAACTTTGAACCCATGCTCTCACACCAATAGGTGATGAAAGATGCAAATACTCTTGGGTATTTGCAAAGCAGAAGTAAGATTTATTAAGAGATATTAAGAAACAATGAGAAATTAAGGAAAGATGAGAAATACCTGAAAGAGACAAGGATTCCCAGAAGAGAAAAGGCCAATGAATTCCTTTTCTAGAGTGCTTTCTAGGATTATTACAGAATCTAGACAAAGGCTAAGGTTGTTAGTTCTGTGTGCTGTCATGGGCTGAGCCATGGAAAGTTCACATGCTCTATGCATGTCCCCATGACATACCCAGAGATAATTATCCATGGTTGATATATTATCTACCCAGTTATGAGTGGTTAAAGTCCTCTTCTATCCACCTATGAGATGCATGAGTCTAAACTAGGAGATAAAAATTTGGATGCAAAAGGTAGTCATGGATGAGGATAGCTCTTCCTTGACCTCTAAGAAGTCTCATGGGTCACTGTGACAATGTGATGCTCTCAGAGATGCTTTACTTGGTGGTAAAAGGTTGAGGAGAAGCATCAGAAATGGTTACCACACGTAGAAAAGATTTCTAGTACCAAGAATCAACACTCCCAGGTGAGGAAAGGAATCCATATAGGCAGTAAACATTGCTCCCTAGAAGTCTTAAACTATAGAGCTTATTGATGAATTGCAGAGCCTTCCAATGAAACCTTCATTATGGCTGGGTCCTACCCATTTCTCAACTGTAGCTTCATTTACCTGGTGTTTGGGTCTGATTGTGTTTCAGCTCTACATATTTAGCCATCAGATTCCAGTGGTTTTTCAACAATAGCGCCCATTCAACAGCAACTTTGTAAAGCCCATTTGGCGGCTAACAAAGTAACCGAAATGGCATAGTCTTAATCCTCACCCAGCTGAAGCCAGTGAGGGTAATAATAAATCTAATCTAGAAGACGGATGATGCTAAGACCTGTGAAATTAAAGCACACGGCAATAGGGTTCCAGGAGGGATTTCAAGGTCAGAGAAGACAGATTTGAGGAAGACAACATCTGATGGGAAGATTAGAAAGTATCTTGGCAAAGGGCAGGTAGGTGGTCAGGCTGTGTCACAGAACTCACAGGATGCCTCCCCAGCAGGGGAATATGCTGAACAATTGTGCGTAGGCCAAATAGAGTGTGATTCATTTCTTAAACGAAGGAAGTCATTTGAGTGTGATGACTGCACTGAGAATCACCTAGGAGGCCCCCACCTCTGGGTATGTCTGTAAGGACATTTCCAAAGAAGTCTAATTGAAGAGTAAAGACCCATCCTGAATGTGGGTGTTCCCTCCCTAGGGCTAGGGTGCAAAAGGCAACAGAGAAGAAAATGAAAGAAAATGAGTGCCTGCATTCATCTCCCTCTGTTCCTTGACTTCACTGTGACCAGCCAGCTCCAACATGATGGGCAAAGTTACACTTTGCCTCTGTGGCATCCTACTGTGATGGGCTATATCTTCTCTTACCCCTGAATCAAAAGCGAATCCTTCCTCCCTTACATCACTTCCTCCAAGTGTTTTACCTCAGCACCAAGAAAAGTAAGACAGATGGAGAGAGAACAGATGGAGAGAGAAAGTTACCTGGGCAGGAAGACCTAGTCTGCATCCTGCTGAGCCTTGCTAGCCATATCAACAGTGTGGATTTCATAACATAAGGCAGTTACTGCAAAAGCTGTTTAAGCTGTGTGTGGAAGGAGACATCACTATCAGACGTTCTTTTTAAAAAGGCTCTTCGTGTAGGTCTGTGGAGGACTACTGACGGGAATTGGAAGCAGAAGGAGGAGTGGCAGGGAGACATGCTAGGGGAAGAAGGTCAAGGCAGGAACGAGAAAGGTGGGAACATTATGCAGAAAGGGGGGACTTACTTCAAGAACTGTCTTTTCAGAGGTAGAATCAGTAAAACGTGGATGATCCTTAGGGTTTTGGCTCTGCTAAAATCAAGGGGCTTGCGGACACCTTGACATCCCAGTAACTGGTCCTAGTGTGCTACACATGTCTTATAAAACTATTGACTATGAATCTACTTCTTGTTCCAATTGCATTTTTCATTCAAATCACTTCATCTTAATGAAAAATTCTTAATCTCTGTAACTTGACTTCCTTCCTTCCTTCCTTCCTTCCTTTCTTTCTCTCTCTCTCTCTCTCTCTCTCTCTCTCTTTCTTTCTTTCTTTCTTTCTTTCTTTCTTTCTTTCTTTCTTTCTTTCTTCCTTTCTTAGGTTTCAGGGATATTCCTATCTTAATTGCCCTAAAGCTGGTTAAAATAGGATGAGCCATGCTTTGCCAGTTCTCTTTTATCTTATATTTTTGAGATATCCACCCACCTGCACCTGTTGTACTGACCACGCCCATTGGGGGGGACCTGTGGGAGGCTAGGTCTGGGGTCCTGGATCCAAGCTTGTGCTCATGGTTCTGGTTGGGTCTTAGAGAGCAGCCTGGGTGTGAGTCTTTAGATCACTGGTTTCTCGTGTAAGTGACTTCTCCCAGAATAAAATATATAACCCATATTCTATCTTTATCCCATGTATCTTAATCTGTGCATCATTACCATTGTGTAACCATCGGTGATCTTTCTAGTTCTCCTGACCTTTTTATCTTACCTGTAAGGAGAGAAATTCTTGGATACAAATGTCAGTTTTCTACTGCAGATCAATTAATATGATATGATAAAGCCAGAAAAATCAGAGTTCAAAGTCAGTAACTAGAATGACTTATATAAGATTTTTTTCCCTTTAATCAAGCAAGATTATTTATATAGATTGAATCACTTACAGAAAGGTCAAAGGAAGAATAGAGCACGTTTATTAATATTAAGAAATGATCAGATGAAGTACAGAATATGGAATATTCTTATTCTAGGAGGTATCAAAGTATTAAGAAGGTATTGGTTTCTTAAATTGGTATCAACAAATGAAGAGCTATCTGGTTAGATTTAGGTTTTGGTTTCTAAGAGTTATGCCAAGGACTATTGGAAACCTTTAAATGTGTGTTAGTGGATCACATTGCAGGGTTTCATCTACTGTGCAAGGCATGATAAGTCTGTGGTGGCTATGTAGGAGCCTACTGTCTTAGGTGCACCATTCTGTAGTATTATGATAGACCGAGTCAATGTGTGTAGCTTTGTGATACTTTAAGAAAAATAAATACAACATTTATATATTGTAAACTCTGTGTGTGTTGGAGGGATGCTTACTTGTGTGGAGGCCAGAGGTTGACATCTGTTTTCTTTTCTTTCTTTATTATTGAATTCCACCTTATGTTTTGAGATACTAAGCCTAGCATTTTCCATTTTTTGGTGGTTTGGTTGGCCAGCGAGCCCCTAAAATTCTAACAGGTATACACAGCCACTCTTGTCTTTCACATGAGGGTTGGGGATCTGAACTTAGATCCTCATGCAGCAAGCACTTCACCCATTGAGTCATGACCCTGACCTCATAAAATTCAAAAGTCATACAAAACCACAGTTTGAACACAAATAGTTAACCTCCAGCATTCCACATGGGGAAGCTGGTTGCCAGTCAAACAGGTGCATATTGAAAAAAGTATGTATCTGTAAACATCGGACTCAGACTTGGCTCTTTGAGTGCTGACCCTCTTTGAGAGACTAGAGAGATGAGACTGCAGGCCAGTAGACCTGGGAATCACATATCACTCGTGGAGACTGATGCTCGTGGCCTGGAGTGAAATCCAGAGGCCTTGCACAGTGACAATGGCCAGCTCCCCTTTGTGAGGTCATCTTGCCTAGGTGGTTTGCTGGTCTTTGCTGTGTACTCGCTGCATTTGTACTTCAGGTAGAATGTAATTTTAATATGTGTACGTGTGTGTGGGTGCACATATGTGTGAGTGTGCATGGAGAGGCCATAGAACGATATTGGGTGTCATCCTCCTGAATTCCCACCATGCTCTTTTGAGGCAGAGTCCCTCACTGGCCTAGAGCTCACAGGTTGAGCAGGTTGGCTAGTAAGTCCCCATGACCACCTGTTTCCTCTTCCCTCAGTGCTGGGATTGCAGGCACTTGCCATCAAGTCCTGTGTTTTTCATGGGTTCTGGGGATTCAGCTCAGATCCTCACACATTTTACTAACTGAGCCATCTCCCCAGTTCTGTATTATGATTTTTTTAAATTGGAAACTCTGTATAACTGGGTATGCCTTCTCAGTTCATACTATTGATCCCCTGTCCTGATGCTCAGTTACTCCCATTGGCCCATCCACCTCTACAGCCACTATCTACTTCTCATTCTGTCTTCTTTGGTCTGGGAGCCCAGATGTTTTGACTCTGGAGGCAGGCTCAATCTGAGCAGTGTGACTATATTCCGGGGTCGTGTATGTTTCCTGAGGCAGGATTAGATCCAGGTAGGGCAGAAGCTTATACAATTTTAAAAAGCCATCCTTGAGAAAAAGTCCCATAAAATGAGACATTAAAAATGAGGTCCAAAAGTGAATGCTTATTTTGATTTGGAAAAGTATCACACAACCAATCAATTAAAATGAAACAAACAAACAAAAAACAAAACCAATGATCTGCCTAGGTCCATAAACTTAAACCAGTAAGGTAATTAAATTAAATTTCAAGAATCAATAACACCTAAGACTTCGTCTAATGATAATTTAAGGCCATTGTTGGCTATGGAGGTAATATAAAGACAACCCTACCTTCCGTTTACTGTGGCTACTGTTGCTCATCATGGAGGGATTTTCAAACTTGCCCTCATTATAAAGATTTGCAAATGGCCATGTCCTGGGCATTACTGAACTTACTGTTAAACTGGGAAGTCCCTTTCCCAGACAAGCTGTAGGAGCTTGAGTTTCCAGTTTTCATGTGCAACGACTAATCACAGATTCTCTTTGAGTTGACAACATTCATTAGCCAGTTTTTTCATCAATGTCATTATAAATTTTTTTGTCAGCCCTGAAATCTCACATCGCTATTCTGAGCATGTCAAGTGCAGCGAGGCCAGACCCAGATCGGGTCATCTAGCCCAGAAACATCAACAAGCTACACAAATGCATTCTATTTGACATGAACTTCACATATCCATAACTCAACTACCATTCTGTGAGATCTTAGGAGTAGCCCTAACTAACATAATGATACAGGCTCAGGGTAAGTTAGAAGGGAAAAAGGTGGTTGTGAGAAAATCATAGCGCATGATAGTCCAGATTTTAAATAAAAAAATTTACAAATATCAGTATACTACCAAAGCCTTTCAGGTGCACATGCAAATGAATACCTTCGAGTTAAACTATTCAGCATCCTGGTAAGCCATTCAGTACTGGAGGTAAACGCTTCTCCATTGCTCACTAACCAACACCTCCTCTGACTACAGTGTGCTCTCACTAGCAGTTAAGGCTTATTAAGGTTGCAGTTAATTTCTTTGAAATATTTTATATAGTGTTACACATTACTGAGGACCCTCACATAAATTAAGTCACCAGTACAATTTTCTTCAAACATCATTGCTCAAATGTCTCTCTCTGTGTAATTCGTGTAGCACAGACGAATCTTCTGGCACTTTGGTTTTTCAAGCCTGGCTGCACACGAGATCTCCTGGCGTACTTTTAGAAAAATAGTGATAGGTATGACATGTGCAGTGGCATTTTTAAAAAGCTCTCCAGGTGAGCCTAATGCTTAGCCAGAAATTCAGAAATTGATAGCCATTGCTCTAATGGTTGAAATTCCTGTTTTTTTTTTTTTTCCTTTTTGCTTGAATGTCAAAATATTGTTTTAGCACTCCCCCAACTCTTTGGGATAAAATATAATAATGGATGATTCTGGAAATGTAGCATCCATGTACAACACAACAGACCTTATGCAAAATATGCCTATTTTATGAATTTGCTAGAAAGGTAAAAATTCCTGGAGAACACAGTGCCCTGATGTGATACAGATGACATGAACAGCTCCTAATTAAAAATAAAATTAATTTCCTACCAAGCCTCTGTTGTACTTGAAGGCAAATGCAATTTTGTTCATATAATAGAGGGTGCAGTGGAGGGGGTCAACTATAAAGGAGATTTCAAGCAGGAAAGTGTCCATCATAATAAATCCATACCAGCTTGTCAAACACTGGGCATCCTTTGCTGTGGCTCAGGTAACCTTTAGTTAGTCAGAACATCCATTTGGGTGCAGTGTCATTCACCCACGTGGGTCATACCTCACCAACAATGGGTAGCAGAGTGTCCAATCTATCCATGCACGCTGTCTTGATGTTATTTCTCCTCAAATGATTTGGAAGATTAACCAGGAACTTTCTCTCTCTCTTTTTTTCTTATGAGGATGAAAGAAAATTAGAATTAGTGACTTTTTCCTAATTAAAACATTTAATCTTTCCAAGGTGATTTTTCATCTGAGCACATATTTAATTTGATTCTTTCAGAGATATTTTGCTTCTTCGATTGCAAAACTTTTGCATGTCACCCTTTTATTATTATTTTACTCAAACTTTTAAGGTGTTCGATCATTGCACATGGATATTTAGAACAATGTAACATGCTATATATTCCTAATTTGAGCATCTGCCCCTTCCCCATACAAATTCTTTTGACACCACAGCACAAGTGGAAAATTCCAGTTTGTGGTCATATGTTAAGGTCAAAGCAAACAAACACTAAAAACATTATAAAATATTCTCCTTAGCCTGTTTGTATATGAAACACAATTTTGTGTTCAGATTTTGGGTCCTGTCTCCAAGGGGTCATGTTTTGTTGGTACAAAAAATCTGAAAATCTCAAACACTTGTGGTCTCATGCACTATAGACAAAGGATATCAACCCATGTGTGTATGTGTGTGCAGAGTCCTCTCAGTCCTGCACAGCAGTCAAGTCCTAATACAAGGGGCCTGCCTCCCATGTGAAACCAGCCTGATTTTATGGCTTACTGCTGAAAACTTGGCTTCTGAAGGATTTGGAAGTAGTTTCTGGCTCTAAAATGGTTTATAACATGGTAGAAGACAACAGCAACATAAAGAATGCCAAACTGAAATAAAATCTCCAGTAAGAAGGCCAGAATTAGATGCTGGAGACACAGCCCATCTCTCTCTTTTGCTCTCTGAGAATTGGTTGAACAGTGGTGGGGGTCTCTAGGCTGTAGCAACAGTGTCTCCCACCAAATATTGGGGCAGGTGAAAGGATTGCAGAGCATGTTCTGAACCTGCCAAGAGGGCGAAGCTTCTCATTCAGCAGGATGGAGGATGCTGGAAGTATACCCACACCAAGTGTTTCTAGAAGCTAGGATGAAGAGGGCTTGAATCTCAAGTAAGAGGAGCTTTAGTCCATCCTCACAAAGGCTTCCTGGATGCTTACTAAATTGTTTTGAACTTGCTGGCTACTTTGGTTTGAGCTTGGGTAAGTCAGGCTCTCAACTTCTCCATCGTGGTGTGTTTTCCTGAAACATAACATGTTAGAATTAAACTTGAAATTCTACATGATGTCATCTTCTAGCTTTCAGAATCAACTGTGTGGATTGGCTTCATTTCCATTTTTATTTTCTCTTTCCTTAACACATTAAACACATACATTGAGTGCACATACACACACCACACATAACACACACATTGAGTGCACATACATATGCACACACATATATACACATATTTAGAGAGAAACAGAGAGAGCCAGCATGAGGGACTAGTCCTTAGGTTCATCTTTTTTTTTTTTTTTTATACACCCAATCCACTTATCAAACTGTTTCTCCACCTTCATAGAAATTTGGCTTAGATGTCTCCTTTTGAAGTTTCCTCTGAATTTGAGCTGGCAAGATTAATCATACTTTATCAGGAAGTCTCCTGAATTTCTAAAACTTTGTAAAATCCCCATATGTTTATAAATGTGTTAGGATATTTATTTTGCTACCATGAAGTTCAGTTTTTAAGGGACAGGGGCCATTTGTCTTTGAGCGACGGGGGGGGGGTGTTGAGCAGGATGGGGTGTCTGTAGCATTACTATAGGTCAGAATGAGGGGTCTTTCAATAACTTGATCAACTGTACAGAAGGAACTAAAGTTGATTTCTCTGCCATTGATTCTCTCTCACACCATGAGCAGCAAGATCAGGAAGGGGCAAGCCATTTTTATTTTAAATATGTCACGTAGCTTTTTACAGTTTTTCTTGGATACAGACAAAGCTATATCTGTTGCCACTAACTCTAAGTATTAATTGAGTATGCAGATCATTGCTTTTTTTTTTTTTTTAAATTACTTCCTAGAAAGTCTGCCTGCCTGGAAAGATTATTGAGGTTCCAGGAGTTAAAGGGAGACAAAGATTATTTTTCATTCATCACAATGAAGCAACCAAATTGTTAACCTCTTATTCCCTGATTTGCTGTAGTATCACACACACACACACACACACACACACACACACACACACACACACGTATAAAAGAGCATTTTATACTATAAGATTAGAACATACTTTACCTCTTCCTCCTGCTCCCCTTTGAACACTCCAAGCATCCTCATCAATCATGTATCAGAGTAACTACCACTTATGATAGAAACCCCAGAAGCCCCATATACAGATGCTCTGATGGACAAACTTGGTCTGTCTTTCCCTTCTAGTCACCCCAGTAGGAAGCCAACCCTCCACACTGACATTTCTAAGTGAAAACTACTTAAACATTATATAGAACAGAGTCCCGAGCCAGCTGAGCCCTGTCCAAATTCTGGCCCAGAAGTTGTGCAATAGTAGTAGAAGAGATGTTACTTTAAGTCTCCGCATTTCAGACTGGTTTGTTAGGAGCAGCAGCTAACTGGACGCCAGGCTCTCCCCTGCTGCTGCTCCTTATTGTCATCACGCTATCAGTGCAGTTGTGCAGTGGACTCCTCAGAGTTCAAATTCTGGGGTCAGTGCACTCCAGTGTCTCTTTCCTTTCCTTCCTTGGGCAATGAGCCTGATTCATTAACATGCTTAGAGCTCTCCTTATTCTTCCTTCTTTTTCTTCTATCCAATCCCATATCTACCCCTGCTGTACTGCTGTATCGTTGTGACAAACACCAGCAAATCCAGAATCTTCTCTCCTTTCTTTTTGAGAATCTCCCACAGGTTTTACTGCCAATCAGTTTTTGAAATGGCAATAAAATAATATTGGAAGCTCCATATTCCTGGAGAATTTTAAAAACAATAGGCAACATATTTCCTCTACCTGTTGCATGGAAAGATATGAATATTCTTTATTTCAGAATCAGAAGATTTGAATTAGGTCACCTCCTTTAAACCTATTGTTCTGGAAGATTTTATGATAGATTCAGATACAACCATGCTTACTCCTGATGTTTTTGAGTTATTGAATTATTGATAACATAATTTTATTAGAGGTAAATAATTTCTTGAACCACATTTTTAAAAAATATACAATCAATTTTATCTTTGAGATGCATTTGTTTTTTAAAGTAATGGTAAATATGGATTTCTTCTCACCTTAACCAAGATTTATCACTATATTGATTTCTAGTATTTTATAGTCCACTCTATTTTGTGTGTGTGTGTGTGTGTGTGTGTGTGTATCCTCATGGTTAATCTGAAATTTTCTCACTTTGGGAAGATTTAATTGTTGCTTAAGTTAATTTCTTTTAACTACCTTGTATATAAAATATATGGAGAGAAATTTATGCTTTCTTTTGGTGACTAACCTGCACACATCAGAAATCAGTGTGTTTTGTTTTCCCCAAATCACAGCAAGATGGCTCTCTCGGAAGGTAGAAATCAATACTCTGCTTCTCTCTTCTTTGAGGGTCTTCTCCTCAGTCTGGTGACAAGAAGCAGTATAGTCAATTACAATAACCCAGTAGCTTCATGTTCCTCTTCAATGCATATTCAACTATCCAAGTTAAACAGGTTTTAGCCAAAGACGGCACCATTTCCCAGGCACCTTGTTTTCCTTACCAAACACAGTGGGAGCAGGGTTTTCTGTGGGATGTGCTAACCGCAGAGGGCTGTGGGTCTGTATCCTACAGCAGTAGGTTCAGATCCGGGACACAGTGTCCTCGAAGGCCACACATTCACTCCTCAACAATCTGTCATTTGGTGACATTTGGTGGCTGACATGGAGAGACCTCGCATCTACACAGTTCCAGCCTTACAGGCTGAGTAAGAGGAGTTCACATTGAAAGAGACTCACAGTAAGACTCTTTGTCTTTCCACGTGACGAGGGGGACAAGCCAGTGTCACATTGTGTCTAAGAACTCAGAGTCACGCTGGGGGAAGGCTCAGGTAGCAATGTGCCACAGAGTTCAGAGTCACAGAAAAGCCTTCAAGATTAGACTTCTAGAAACAGTAGGAGGAATATGGATTTTTGCCTTAAGAGTGTGGCCCAAGCTGAGAAGAGGGGGTGTAAGAGAGGGTTCAAAAGAATTAGATTGGGTTTGCTAAAAACTAAAGACAACAGAGCAGAAGTTTAAGAAAGGCAGAAAACAGTTTCTCAGTAAGGTTGAAAGTTGGGCCTCAGAGTTCTACAGGACGTCATGGTATCAGGAGCTGTATGCGGACATCTTTGTCCCTTCAGCTGCTCCCCCAAATAACCACACAGAGACTTAATATTAATTATAAGTGCTCAGCTGATAAATTGGGCTTGTTTTTAGCTATCTCTTATAACTTAGCCTAACCCATTTCTATTAATCTGTGTGCTGTCCTGAGGCTCATTTACCTCATCTATGTACTTCACTCACTCTGTGTCTTATGGTGTCTCCTCAGACTCTGCCCTTTTTCTCCCCAGCATTCTCTCTGCCCTGAAAGTCCTGCCTGGCCATCAGCCAATCAGCTTTTTTATTAACAATGAGAGAAACATGTCTTCATAGTATACAGAAGGATTATTCCATAGCAAGGAGCAGAATTTTCCTCCATCTTGTTCTGCTACATGTACTCACTTTGCAGTCAAGTCTAATGGCTACACCAATGCCAACCACAAAGTCTACATTCCCATGAGCAGGAAGGAGGAAGGAAGGAAGTCATTTTTTTCAGTCCCCACGGGGCCACCGTATATTCCACTTATATTCTAGATCTGACTCTGCTTCGAAGTGAAGTCTTAAAATACAGTCAGCCCCCTCCATGTTCTTTCTATGTGCTTAGGTAAATGTGGTGAGAGATATGCTTTTAAACAGCAAAGGGAATGATTGCCAAGATACAGGCACACATATGCACATGCATCTGCACATATATGTTTGAACATCCATGTGATTTGTACCCATATGTACATGGCCATGAATGTGTCTGAGAGGCAGAAGAGGTGAAGATGTTGTGGAAAGGCTTGAAAGAATTTACTTGGAAAATGGAAAAAGCAAAATGAAGCTGTTATAAGGCATACACACACACACACACACACACACACACACACACACATATATATATATATATATGTATATGTAGGTATTTATGCATGTAGGTATATATGCATATGTGTATAATAACTGGTTATGGGTTTAATGTTTTAAAAATTAGGTGGTGTTTACAGTACATTGACAGATATACACAAGTTCAATGGAATGGATTACATCTTCCTTTGTGTTTCCTTAATGACTAATACTAATATTAACAGAACTTTTATTTATTTATTTGTTTGTTTGTTTATTTATTTATTTGTTTGTTTTTGGTAATAGAATAGCCTTCTCTCTAGATGGAACATTCTCGAGACTATTATCAACACAGTTTTTAGTAAGGGGGAATTTATTCTCATATCTAATTGCTCCCTCTATGTGAAGAAAAATCTATTAGAGTCATCACTGTATAATCTCTTCATCTTTTGGGGGAAAGTTGAGGAGGAGTGGCTTACCTGAGAGATGTTGGGTTGAGTAACACCTACAAACTATATCTCAAATCCTACATGGTTATTCTGCTCTTAGGCTCAGGTGCTAGACTTCAGAGCATGAATCAGCCTCATGCAGGGCCGAGAGACTGAGGAAAAACACTGAAGTCCATAGGTCTAATGGTAGATTAGGGGATAAGAAGCTGGGCATGTGCATAACTCTGTTCCTGATTATTTTCTTTCTGAATCTGGTTTGGGACTGTGTGTTCTGGATTGTTATGTGTCCCGTGCTCAGTTTTGCAGCTCTCAGGATAGGACTGTGGTAGTTTGGAACCAGCAAGCTTGTGTGGTAATTCCCCCTAAGTCTGTTACTCGGCTTGAGGAAACTCGTTTGTCTTAAACATAAGAATGAATGTTGTGTATTAGTACTTACACATTTACTTATTTTTGACCTTGAATTTGCCATCTTTTTGCCTCAGCACCCTGCGTGCTGGCACTAGAGACATGCGCCATCACATCTATATGTATATAACAGTTTAAAAACAAAAAAGTTCAATTTCATAGTTTTCTCCTTTGTCTCAGCTGAGTCAGACTTTGGGTGAAATGAGATGTCCAATTTATAAAGAATTCCCAAATCCTAAAATCATCTGTCTCTCTGTTGTCTGTCTATCTGTCTGCCTGTCTATCTACCTATCTATCTATCTACATACTAATTTAATACAGAGTGAATAAATGCATGGATATTGATCTTATGATTGATATTGACAACTTTCAGAGATCTAACTTCTAAAATAACAGAGTATGTTATATAAGTTCTTGGATATATCAAGGGGAAGAACAAAGAAACCCAAAATCCAATACACCTGTGGCATCTGGACATGAATAAGTGGATCTGACAGATACCCACTGTCAATACCTTTCTTACTTATCCACCTTGATTTGCCATGAGAAATAACCCTCTTGACCTTCAAACTTTTTGAAGAGTTCTTGTCAAACCAGTGCTCTTAAAATGAGTGAGTACCCGCAGCAGATACCTTCTGCTAGCGTCACCTGGGACCTTTGTTTGTCCTGAAATGGGAAGCGAGGCTTTGTACACAACTCAATTATGTCAGAAGGGAATGAGAAGGGCCTGGAAGGTGTGAAAAATAGTGGATGTCAAGGTGTGGAAGAATGTGGACTGAACTGAAACACCAAGATTAATGTTTGAGAAGCCAGTTCAGGAAGAAAAAACTGGAAGCCCTTTCTCACCTAGGCTTCAGCTAATGAAGAGAGGGTGTGCATGTATGTGTGCATGTGTGCGTGCGTGCGTGCGTGCGTGTGTGTGTGTGTGTGTGTGTGTGTGTGTGTGTGTGTGTGTGTGTGTGTTGTGAACAGGACAAACAGAGGGCCGGTATACTCGGTATACTTCATGGTTAGATGCTTTGAGGGCTCTTTTCTCAGCTTATTATTCCACTTCCATTCTTGGGGAGTGCTTTTGCTTTCTTAAAAAGTCATCTCACCAGCATCAGGCTATCTGTGAGGAGCACCACTGAGAGCCCATTATCAGTGGTGTAGCAGAAAGCAGAGGCCTAGAGTCAAACCAACGACTCCTGGAATGAACACGTGCAGGTAAAGGGCAAACTGTGTCTCAATGGACCACACTGCAGCTTTCATGACAAGGTGAGTCTTCTTTTCCTTTCTTTGGTTTTCGTGCTGTTTCTTTTTCAGTTTGACTTTTAAATTTGGTTTTGATTTCTGGAGGAGGTTGTAAGTGCGGAGGGCAGATGTGAGGAGATGGGGAGATAAGTAGATTTGGAATGCATGATGTGAAATCCACAAGGAATCAATAAAAGTTAAGGAAAAGAAAATCCGCCTCTAGTTCTGCCTCTAACCATGTGTCCCTAGTGCAGTACTTTGCCCTGGAATACAGGATCTTGGGCTTCGTGCTCTCTGAACTCAGATCTATGGCTCCATCCACCTAAGCACGCCTTCTGCAACCTCTGGACTCCTTCATTGTTTCTCTACTCTCTGTGACTAATTCCAAAGCCATGACCCTTTCTTGATGTTCCCTCCTCCTGACAGCCAGGATTTCCAGCTTGTCTTTGCTGCTCTTTTTCTCTGACTCAAATAAAATTGTCTTCAAACTTCCTTCTTCGTTCTTTACTAAGTTCTTGTTACTGCTGAGAATAAGGGCCACAAATGTAAATAAACCCCAATTTCTCTAGTAACAATGATAAACTGTGGGTGTTTTGTCAGCTGGATGGCAATGAGGGGCAGTGATTGGGAACTCCGGGTCTGAGCATCTGCAGGGGGAGCAACTAAAACACTTTTACCACCACAGCATTCTAGAGTTTCCTCTACTTCCAGTGGGTTTGGGTGCCTGTTTTCCGTTTCTGCATGATTACTAAAGAGCTCACACGTAGGAATCATGAGGAAAACATGTGGCCTCCCTTTTGCTGTACATACATTGCTATATATAAATAGGTTGCAGTGAAAAGCCACATTTTGCTTCAATTTGGTGGCTGAATGCAGGTATGGTAGAGATTTACTTATATTTCACTCAGTGCTAAATGTGATGTTGAGGGTAAGCCTAGAGCTTTCCCCTATAAACAGAAGATCTCAATAATTAGCATTAAGATGGATTGTATTCATCCAACACTATTAGTTTTGAGGTAGGTTGGGTGTCATTCTTTAGACTGTTAAAAAAAATCCTACATTTGTGCCTTCTTTCTCCTTTATCTGTTGAACTAAATGTTGTCAACACAAAGGTGCTCAATAAATATATCCTGCTGGTGGCAGGCTTGGGCATAAAAGCAAAATGGCACTCAAAATTGTGCAAGAAAGTTGGTAATACTTAGATTTTTTTAAAAAAAGGCCACAGTGGCATAATTTGGAAAAATCTCCAGTTTCCCTTAAATGATGACAAAGTGTTCCCAGCACTGTTTCCATAATGCCTCTGAATGCCTAGAATAAAAATGAATTAGGGGGGAAGGTCCAAGGGATTTAGCAGAGGGCTTTATCATGACAGGATATAGTGTGACATAAATCTGAAAATTCTCTTTGAAGAATCAAGTCTATTGGTAAGCTTTTCCGAAAGGGCACAGGTATACCCGTATTAACTTGTAAAATCATAGATTACTTTGTTCTGTCTGCCGTATTATCACTGACTTGGGGGCTTTATCAGTGTCTCTTTCCTGAGACAGCTTGAGAACAATGGCCAGGCTCTGAGATTTGTCACAATGTCCCTTACATAGATCTAGTAACCTATAAAATATGGTCCCCTTCATAAAATGACCTCTTCTGAGCATGAGTTGTGCAAAAGGGAATCTTTGCTTTTACAAAACGGTACTAATGCACATAGGGCAGAAGTTGACAGTGAAGAGGCCCTAAAGCATGGTGGTCTTTGCTGAAGGTTAGAACGAGGAATAGATGTACATTCTTTAGGGACCCTTTGCTTTCATGGAAATGTTATTTAAATAAGGGAAGAAACCATGGTCGATTTTTCAAAGTTGTATTTAGACATTGCGTGATATCTCTGCAAAAGGCAAGAGGTTGGCTCATTGGTGGTTTATGGACAGATTTTCACAAGTGACCATAAAATAGTTGAAATAGTTGAAGCAGCAAATGATTTATAAGCATGTATGATGGCTGAGAACTGAGGGGAATATATTATTCTTTCCAGCGATCTGCAAATCTACCAGCTACAACCAATAGTTCTCTGGGAGGGTGGAACTGCTGTGTATACCCCCCATTTTTAATATTTTCATGTTCTAGTCTCTTTATCTGATGAATTTTTGCCTCTCATCAGAAGGTTTCTTCCCTTCTCCCAGTCCTGATGTGTGCTTTTGAGCCCACTGGGGGTGACAGGAAAATGAATAAATACCTCAGTTGCAAGCAGTTATGGTTGCTTTTGCTTTTCTTTTAAAAGTTTTCCTTTTAAAATTCTTCTGCTGAATCTTCTTGATAGCATACCTGCAGTCTAAGTCCAGGCTAGTAGCCTATTTTAGCTGTCTTCATTACTTATCGGAAGCAGAGAGCATTGTCCCCTAAACTCCATTTTATGCAGATTTAGGCTAATGACTATCCGATATGCATGCATTTCTATTTAGTATTTATAATAGAAAGCACAGTAACTAATCATCCTAAAAACAGCTACCAACTATGGAGCCCTTCTGCTGTGTTTTCCTTAAGCTCTTTGAGACAATCTTTGCTTCTGTAGAACAGGAAATCTTGCAGTATTTGAAAAGCTTTATCATCTTTGAAACCTCACACGTACAGCAGAGGCTGCTGTTTTTTTTTTTTTTTTCTAGATGAATCCTTTCTCCCTTTCTTCACCAGTAATAGAGCTGTGTCTGGATTCAGTCTGGGACTACAGTTTGCAGACTTTCTTATACCTATGTAAGAACATATGGAACTCTATAGCCCTAGACTTCAGCTTTCCTTTTCTCCCTTCCTTTTCTCCTTCCTCTCTTCCTTCCTTTTTCCTTCCTTCCTTAATGCCTTCCTTTCTTCCTTCCATCCCTCCTTCCTTCCTTTTCTCCTTCCCTTCCTCCATGTGTGTGGTCTTCATATATATGTGGTCATGTGTGTGCTAGTACAAATGCCTGCATGAGTAAGGAAATCCAGTGTCTTCCTCCATTGCTCTTCACCTTGTTCCTTTGAGACGGGGCTTCATACTGAACTGGGAGTTTGCTGTTTTGGCTCAGCTGTCTAACCAGTGAGCCCCAGGCACTTGCTGGTCTCTGTCCCTCAAACTGGGATTACAGGCATGGACAACAACTCCTGGCCTTTTACCTGAGATCTTGGATTCTAACTCAGATCCTTATGTTTTCATAGCATGCACTCTTTCCTACTGAGTTATCTCTGAACTTCGTAGCCTATCCCTTTTCTGATGTGTTGGAAGGACTTCAGCAGAGTAATCTTAGAGGTTCGATTATCAAACTCATCCCATGATTTGAACTGGGGAGGCACCTCTCCTGGGACCCTGAGTGATTATGAGAACAGATATGTACTTTGAACTTCCAGGCCCATTTGGAACATCATATGAGTGTGCCCTTCCTAGCCTCTGTATTGGGACTGAGTCTAGGTTGACAGTTTTACAGGAGTTCATAGTGTAAGAGAATAGGAAGGGACCCGGGAGGTCATCTTGGACTAAAAAATAATGTTTGCAGGAGAAATGGGCTTCACTTGGCTACCAAACAAGGTAGTTACAGGACTGGAATAAAATCCCACCTCACTGCACAACCTTACCTCTTTGTTTATATTAAGTGAATAATACATGCACATTTTAATACCTAAGAAATGGTTCACACAGAACACTGTAAATGGCATGTAGGCTTTTATAACCCATGACATAAATGGCAAACCTGAGAAGTGGGTGGAATTTTACTTATGTATCTGATAAAATGAACTTCAAGTGCTTTTACACACCATGCCTGAACTTCAAGGGTCTAGGGGAAAATATCATAAACGGAGATCCTCTTGGATCTGTTGAGCAGCCTTAGGGGCAAATGGGCAATCTGGCAATGGAGCTGGGAATGTTTCAGTCACAGAGCTTTTGTGCTCAAAAAGATTGATCTAAAATGGCTTCTTGAAACCTAACCCAAGGAGAGAGACAAGATTATGTTTTTAGCATTTGAACCAGAACACGCTCGCTCTGCTTTAAAAGGCCTTATGGGACTGGAAAAGCCCAGGGAAACAGAAGTTGCTGTTCTCATTAGAGGAGAGAGGTATTTTTATTCATTGTTATTTTATTCACATCAGTTAATTTCACATGCCTTGAAGGGGCCTCTTCCACCGTAGCAGTATTAAAGCAGCAGCTTATTCACTGATTATAAACAAACATTAGTCAAGTTTACTTGCAAAAGTTGGTGCATGGATAAAAAGCAAAAGAATTACCTCCTACCTGACAGATGGGATGAGTCCCAAAGGCATCTTCCAGCCTGATCACAATATGCCATGTAAGAAACTTGGAATGGAATCCAAATTCTTTAATGGCAATTTATAATTCTCCCTAGGATCTGGTCTGTGCTTTCTTCCCTCTCCTGTCTCCGCTCTTCTACCTTTGCCTTGTGCTTGAGATACCTACATAATCTTTACTCCCCTCCACTGTTGCTTGAAACAAAATGCTCTTCAGACTGTTCTCGTGGCCTGCAGTGACTCTTATTTAATTTCAACATTAAATGTTGCCTCTTGGCGCATGTCTTCCCTGAAGACCTCCGGAAGGTTTCACTCCATTCCATTTCCCCTGGAATCATTTCTAGAAATTATCCCTCGCTTTATTTATGTCTATATATTTTCTGACTAGAATTCATCTGTCCTATCAGATAGCAACTAAATGGTTTCAAGACCCATTATGATGTAAAAGGGCAACCTAGGAATCATCTGGGAGCTTCATGTTGAAGTGGGGCTGTGGCTTAGATAGAAGTTGAGTGACTGCTAATAGAGAGTGGGACTAGAGACCTGGATAAGGTTTCTTTTGGATGGACTCACTCTCATATGCAAAGGCCAACAAAGTCCAGGACCTGAAAAGTCATGAAGTCAAGGCCGAAGAATGGGAGAGATCTAGAGAGATGGTTCTGTCAGCAAAGTGTTTATTGCACAAGTGCAACGGCAGATTCTAGTCCCTAGAACGCATGGATAAAAGCCTGTGAGGGTAGAGTGCTTTCGTAACCCATGACCTGGGGAGGTAGAGACAGGCCTGGGGGTCATAAGTCAGTCAGCCTAACTGAATTGGTGAGTTCCAGATCAAAGTAGAAGACCCCGCATTAAATGTTATGGTAGATAGCACCCAGCAAAAGGTTGAGATTGACCTCTGGCCTCCACACATATAAGTATACACATGTGAAAACCTGTGCATCTATAAACACATGAAAATACAAACCCACACTAAAACAGTCAAAGGGAAGAAGCAGAGTTTTGGACGTGTGGAAAAGTTTGTCTACCTACAGCTGTTAAGCTAACATCTCAGCACATCCTTGGGTAGCCAGGTTTTAGATCATTCCCCATCTCCAAAGACCTGAGTGATCAGAGATGGGGATTGATTGCCCTGACCCAGTAACTCTATCTTCTCATGTCAAGCAGATGGAGAACAATTCTTTCTTTTCATTGGTATTATCTCCTTTCATTCAATTCTCAGCTATGATCATACCTTAGCAGATGTGCTACCTGGTCCTGGCAGTGGATTTGCATGCATGGTCTAGACCTTAAACAACTCTCCCTATCTTCCCTCACTTTGACTATCTCGTGGCCCAGTCTTACATCCAAACATTCTCTAAGGTTTATTACTTCTTACAGGATGACCCCTCTCGCCTTCCTGAAGAAGAACCCAGAATTTCATCTTCTTATCTCACAGGCTGCTCTCTAACAGAGGCAACTCTCTTTTAAAGTCTGCTTTTTGTTGTTGTCATAATGGCAGATGAGCCTTCTGGAATGCTATGTTTATTGGGAACATGGTTTGGAGGACCAATTTCATTTCAGTTAAAAAAAAAAAAAAAAAAGTCCTACACCCATGACAGTCTTTGCTAGTCTCAGGGAAACCAGGAGAAACTGATAGGTAATGGAACCAAATCTTGGCAACATGATGAAACCTGATATCTAGCATGTCCTACTTTATGGAAAACACATACTGCTAATAATACAAATGTGCTTCCATTATCAGGGTAAACTGTGCAATAAAATATGCGGATCTAATGGCAACTTCACAAGAGATAAATAGATGATAAATGGTATAAACTTGAATTATTTTACTTAGCTTCCATGTTAATATGTATAAACGGAATGAAGCCATGTTTAAGATGCAAAGAGCGGTATTATCCTAAATATATTTGCTAAAATAGAAGGCATAAATTGTAGGCAAGTTTTGTGAAGCCTAATGTTATGCATGAATGTTTAGTTGTGATTAAATGTGAACAGTTGCTCCTTTAAGGTAAAGGTCTCTGTCTGTGTGATTAATCAAATTGAAATGAAAGTGCAGACAGCTCATGCCATGCCTAGTTATCAGAATGATTGATTTTAGTCTGTGCTTCTGGGTGAAAAAATATCTGTTAATAACCCCAGCAGCCAAGCCCCCAACGTCAGCTCTGGCTCGATGATAGCGTGCACCCTGCATTATTGGGCTCGTTTTCAGGTAGAGGGTCTACACAATGATCCGTTGGTTCTCGGAATTAGAACATGAAGAACAGTGACATAGATTTATGCAAGAGTTATGACTGCAAAGTGCATTTCATCAACGAGAAGCCGAAAATTGCTGCTGTTGTAGCTGTCATGGGCTTGTTATTTTCCTTGGTTTGTGTGTAGGCAAGACTGTCAAGGCTTTATCACACAAACTGGTATTTTTGTGTACCACAGCTCTCTGCTCACTGATGACAGCCAGCCTCTGAACCGAGTTGTTATTAAGTTTTTAGCTCTAAGATAGTACTTTACCAACTTAGTTGAATTACACTTGATCATAAATACCTTAATGTTTTACAGACATAAAAGGTTCAGAATAAAATAGGGAAACATCCCTTTGCTAAGTACTCTATCGTGGATGGTGACTATAGCTCCTCATCACTGTGGAATAAAATGGTGTGAAATTCAGACTTTGCAGCAATGTATCTTCTGGCAATGAACCTCCGGGCAGGGCTCACAGAAATCTTTGCATATGGAATGTTAATGTTTCTTCTTCCCTGGAACCCTGGAATTCCAGGCCAAACGCTAATATTTATTCTCTTTCACAGCTATCAGAAGTTCATAGCTGGAAGCAAGCTGGTTCAGAATGTAGAAGGCAGGGGTGGAGGCTAGGAAGCTGTCTCATTCAGTGAAGTGCTTGCTGTACAAACATGGACCTGTGTTCAAGCCCCAGAACCCACATAAAAAGTTGGATGTGGCAGTGCGCTCGAGTCATCCCAGTATTGGAGAGGCATACACAGGCAGATCTCTGGGGCTACATGGCCGGCCAGGCTATTCTAATTGCTGACTTCTCAGGAAACCAAGATAGGCAACACCTGAGAAACAAGAATGGTATCCAAAATTGACCTCTGACCTCCATGTAACCCCCTCACATGTATCTGGGTTCACATATACAAAATATGGGGAAATTTGTCCGGTACCAAGTTGTACCCACAATTATGCTTTTAACTTAACAAAAGCCAGGAAGAAAAAGACAGAACAATCCATGCAAACTTTGGCGGGAGAGCAGAAGTCATCATCTGGATCTTTTGTATGATGACACAGCGTACCAAACATGTCCTACCTCTACAGTAGGACATGTAATGCCGAAAGTTTACCAGTGCTTTGATCACCAGGTTATAATATGAAGCTTATGGTAGTGTGCAGAGTTGAAGGACATGGCACGCCCTAAAAATGATAGCACAAATAAACCATATTAGATTAATTTATTTAATTTTAATTGTATTGCTTATTAAATGAATGAAGCATTGTATTCAGAAACCCCTTCTAGGAGATCCCACGTGATAAAACAATAACCCCTTTTCATAGAGTACTTGTGGCAGGCCAGGTATTGTGTGAGACACAATTAGGAATATAATTATAGCACACACATTTCTTTGGTAGATAGCCAGATGGTGTAGGCTAGAGCAAACTCGACAGAGTAAATGAGCATTGCAGAAGAAACTCACACTTAATTTGCAAACTCCTTCCAGATTGCCCCTGGTTTGACTCCTAAATAGCTCATGAGGATTCTAACCTGTTTCTTAGGGACTATGGTGACCATTAGCCACACATCATGTTGAAATATAAGTTAGTGAAGATTCTTTATTCTGGTCACAGATGTGCTCAGAGTTGTGTGATCAGGGCCATCCAATCAAACGTAATCTTCCACTGAGAACACGGTATTAGGCAGTACTGCTTTCAGATAAACCCCGCAAAGTTTGGTACCCCCAAATCTGAAAAAAGCACTGTTCAGTCAAGCAAGTAGCACAACAGTCTGGGGAAAACAATTAGAAAAGAATCAAAGAAGATCCAATTGCACCCTGTAGATGCACTTAATGGCCCCAGCTCCTCTCGAGCGACTCCATAGTTGGTGGAATTGGGCAGATTAAATGGGAAGGGTGTCAATTCACCATCCAACATTACTGTCCGATTCCCTTCGGGCAGGCCAGGGGTCTTTAGGAGACACAACAGGAGGACAGACAAAGAGTGACAACTAAGTCACGGTTTCACGGTTCTAGAATTCTAAATATTGTCTTCAGAAGTGGCCTGGCAGACACAATGTGATTTGAAAGTCCCTTGAATGCCTCTGAACTGAAGTGTTCTTGCAAGTCAATTAACCTCATTATTTAAAAACAAAATTGGGCCAAGGGCAAGCCTGTGCACACACACTCAGTGGCCACAGGAGGACGTCACTTTCCACCTTATTCTCCTAAAAACAGTTCATTGCTCACTGAACTTGAAGCTGGAAGCTGTGACTAGGCTTGCTGGCCAGTGAGACCCTGGGGGCTTCTTGTCTCCACCCCTGAATGCTGGGGCTGCAGGTAGGCACCACTGTGCTCAGGTTTTATGTGGGTTTCTCATTCGTGTATGTCAAGTGCTCTTACCAGTCTCTGGCAATGCATTGTTTTGAGTACCTCTTAGTTATCCATCACATCATGCATTGTTGCATTTATTAACAATGCCTGCTTAATTAATCCCACGAGAGGCAGGAGCTAACATCTGTCTTCATCTTGACAATTGCTAGCGCTGCAACTGATGGCATTGCCTTCAGAATAAGTCACCAGAATTGAGTGAGTGTGACAGTGCACTGATGTTTTGCCACAGAGACAAGGTGAAAACTCAGACGGCTTTCGAAGATAGTTTTTCAACATAAAAGTTTCTCAACTTTATTTCATGTAGATTTTCCCCCCCAAACAATTTAAGTCACTTCAGTTAAGGAAAATTAGAGAATTCTAGCCTCGAAAGATCTCTCCACATGTAGCCTCCTAGGGAATTTGAATGCAGTAAATTTTGCTGAACTTCACTGAATTGAAGACTGAAATTGTCACTTATTGGAGAATGAAGTGGGTTGCACAGCATTGTCAGCATATTAAATTCTTGGGTGAACGTTATAAATATTATTGATTGTTTTTAAATTGGAGAAGTGTCTGTGCACTCGATATCAATTTTAGCTCATTTTGGAGAAATCAAGGAATACATCAGAATTGTAGTGCTAGCGGGGACCTCACATGGCAATCTTCTTTCCTTCTAGCCCTCGAAGCATGCCAGACAGAAGTTATCTCGGGGTGCATGTTGTGAGCAGGGAAGTAGGATGGACACAAAGCAGGGCTAGGCTGTTCACAGTATTGACTCAGTACCAGCTTTGCCTCAGTTTCCTCCCACCCCCCCTCGATATCCCTGGACCTCGGGTTCCTGTAGGTTAAATGATAGAAACGAGTAGGATATTTTCTATGCCATCTACTAACTGTGTAATTTTTCAGTCACCACATAGCTAATTGCCACAAACTCAGTGACTTGAGATAGTGTGTGTTTGTGAACTCCGGGTTCTGGAGTACAGGCATCCTGGAAGGCGCAGTTGTATTATTTACTTAGGATTTCTTATAATGAAAGTCAAAGTGTGGTCAGCCAGGCATGGGACACATATTTGCAATCCCAGCAATATAGAGGCTGAGACAGGGAGATAAATGAGTTAGAGATCCTACTTGAAGCCATCCCAAATAAAGTAATAAAATAAAACAAATAAGACAAACCAGGCATGGTGATGCATGCTTGTAATTCACGGAACTTGGAAGAAGGAAGAGGTTGGAGGGTCAAAGTGCTGGCTGGGTAGGGTTCTCGTAAGTGGCTCTGGATAAGCGTCCCCCTCTGTGTGCATCTGCATTGCTGGCAGAATAAGGCTGCTGGTATGGTCGGGCCCAGGTTCTTGTTTTCTTGCAGGTTCCCAGCTACTGAAGGATTACTTTTTACTTTTAGATACCACCCTCCTTCTTTGGCCACATCTGTCTTTTGCCAGCAACAGCTCATCAAATCCTTCTCTGAATTCCCTCATCTTCTTCCATAACCAGGCTGGGGAAAACATGCTCTTCAAGGATCATATGATCAGAGCCGGTGCACACAAATACTTGCCTTTTTGATGAACTCAGAGTCAGTTGGTGAGTCATCTCAATTATAAATCACACACCACACACACACACACACACACACACACACACACACACACACACACACCAAAAACCAAAAACAACCAAACAAACAAACAAAAAACCACAAAGCACAATCACTACATACTGTTGCAGCACTGGGGAAATGGGTGTGTCTGAGGCAGCCATTTTGGAATTTGGTTTTTCCGCACTGACTTCCAGAATCTTTCACTTCATGTCCTACACACTTGCAGAGCATGTTTTTCTGCAAAAAAAAAAAAAAAAAATCTCCTTTTTTTTTTTTTTCCTTTTCACCTGTCAATCATTTCTGATATCTAGTGTTAGTTTCTCTTGCTACTATTAAAACACATTGCTCTCAGACATGTATTCTTTTTAAATCAATACATACCTCCAGGCCAGAGGCAGCGGGGCACTTCTAGCTACTGTTGTTTCTCCAAGCATACAAGCATTTTCTCAGTTGTGTAGATGGAGACGATGGTTAAAGGGAATGGTGAACAATGGTGTAATGAGCCCCAGCAGGTGAGGTACCAGCATGGCAGCCTACAAAGGCAGAGGGATAGTCACCCTTCCTCTGTTGCCTAGGTGATTTGAAGTGGAACTTTCTAAAATTAGGTTATTTTTTTTTCAAGTGTAGCAACTTTATGATATTTCCAAGTATCTTGGGTGGTTATGGTGGTGGTTTTCATTATACAAATAAATGGAGTAAACTCTAAAACTATAGATCACTCCACGGTTGACAATGAAAGTTGCCATCAATCAGTCACCTCCAGGGTGATGGGGCTGTCCTTCTGTATACATGCTTCTCTTATTGGTTGATGAATAAAACACTGCTTGGCCAATAGCCAGTAGAGGCAGAAAGATAGGTGGGACTAAGAGATGAGGAGAATTCTGGGAAAGAGAGGCCAGACAGACATGATGTAGTTGGCAAAGGAATAACAGGTCCGGGCATTCTCTGGTAAGCCAAGATCACGTGGAAATGCATAGATTTATAGAAATGGCTTAATAATTAAGACAGACCTAGTCAAGAAGTAGCCCTAACCATTGGCCAACTGTTTAATATAAGTCTTTGTGTGTTCATTTGTGGCTGAGAAGGCTGGCTGGCCCTGGCAGGACAAGAAGCTCCAGCAACACCAAGGAGAATAGATAGTCTTCCTAGATATTGTCTCTTAAGGCATGGGTAAATTTGTTTTTAACAGGATATTATACAAAATTTGGCAATTCACAGTGAAAGCCTGTCATGTCTATAACGATATCTCATTGACATTATGTTTAGTTACTGTCCCCTGATATTTATCTTACTAGTATACAATATTACTCAGTCATCTTGGAGAGGCAACACAGAAAGGGCTCAGTGGACAGGCAAGAATGATTGCTCTCCTGGCATAAAGACCTGAGCTCATTCTGCAACCACAACACTGAAATGCAGAGACAAGTTTGCCCTGCTTCTTGGCCAAGCCTAGAATAAAGTAACCAGACTATGGTTCAGTGCAAAACCGTGTCTCAAGGCAAAAAGATGAGGGTGACAAAGGGAGAGAGTGACAGCATGCTTTGGCCTCTGCAAAACATCTGTACACTCATGTGCATGCATCACACACACACACACACACAAACACACACACACAAACACACCACACACATTTGGAGTGGAGTGTCTGTGTACATCTAAGTAGCCAGATCTCTGAACTGATTCTGAATTACTTGGGACACAATTCTAACAGTGAAATTGATTAGACAAGCACATACATGAAAGTCATTCCCATATACCTTGTCAATCATTCTAATTGTGTAATGCCTGTTAGATAACATGAACTCATGGAAAGAACATTGGCTTTGTTGCTAGCTCCATAGTTTTAATCAAATCAACCTTCTGACCTTCAATGGCCTTATCTATAGTAACATTCATTCTATCTATTCATGAGTTATTTTACAGGTGAAGGAAGATGGTTGGGGGATACAGATGGAGAATTAGAGAGTGAGATAGAATGCTGTTCAGTTAATAGAGTCATTGTTCAGTGTGGCAAATAGTCTGTTAGATCCCATTAAATTATATCACTTTGGGTCTGTGATTATATTAACATTGGCCCCAAATGCACTTCAGGGTTGAGGAGACAACAGAGTTGTATCCTTGCCTTTCTCTCAGTATAACACTGGCTCCAGCTCTGACCCTTAAATGTGTTTCCACGCTGGTGTGCTTGTTTCCTTTCTGGTCCAAGAAGTCTCTGGTGTGAAAGGCTACTGTGTGATCACTGTATGTGTTTGTTTTGGCTCCCTTGCCTTTTCCAGCTGGGATTTCACTCAGCCTTCTGCCATTCTGTGTCTGTTATATTTTCACTGAAGTTGTCTTTATTCATACCATAGGTTGGTTGCATGTAGCACTCATATGCAGTTTTCATCTTGAAAGCATTTTACAGACATTAGCTAATTAATTTTTACATCACAGTATGATACATGGGAAGGAAGCTAATCTAAGCATTTGAGCCATAGCAATGAAAGTTTTTGTCACAAGTAGTAGAACAAATTATTATTTTTTTATTATTCTTTAGACAAGAAAGAGGTAATTATGTAATTTGTCCCAAACCACAGAAGGCATTAGACTGTAGTTGAAATAAATTTAGGCCTGGTCTCATAAAGTTAGCTTGTTTGGACCCAGCAAGTTCACAGGGGGTGTGCTATGGGAATGGGACACAACAGGTGACTTTCCTTTCCATCCTGTGGCAGAAACAGCTTTAATTGTGCTTGAGACAAATTCATGAGAAGGAGAGGTTTGCAAAACAGAAGGTAATAATACAAGGGTCAAATTGGGACCACAATTTTCTATTGTAATTAGTAAGACCATAATATCATCCTTGGTTGAGTAAATGGGGTTATAGTAAAGGTCAAAGCAGTTGGCTTGATCCACAAGAACTGAAACTCAATGGTCCTGGAATATAGTGGGAGATAGATAGGGAGTCCAAAGCCTAGGTCCGGCCCTGGTCCCAAAATTTAATCTTCATCGTCTGGGTTTCCTTAAATTTGACCATTATTGCCTACCTCCCCATTGATCTTGAGGACATCAACAAGAGTCTCTTCAAATAGATTTGTGATGAGAGAATGGTAGTAAAGATGGTTGTTTTAATGAAAGGGAACTTAGTTGTAATTCTTCAAAATTCTTATTCCTAGAAAGTCCATAAATGAGACTCAAGAAGGGCGACATTGAATCTTCAGGCTCTTCCTCTTCTGTGAGATGCCTGATGGAGGCTCGTGTTCTCATAGGGAAATATCCACTTCATTTTAATGCATCCTGAAATGTGGTCAGTGCGTGTGAAAATAATAATTTAGGTCACAAAAGCTTTCAACTTTGTAAGTTAAGGGTAGGGAAGGAGGAATCCAGCAAGAACAAGTCCTGGGTAAGATATCTGCTCTGATAGAGTTCCCTGGAGACACTAATTTCTCGCCAATGGGTGTCAATCTGAACACCTAGACAGGTGGCCTAAATGAGAGGGGAGATTTGACATTTCACTGTTAATTTATCTTATAGTGTGGGCCGTCATGTATTATACATGAGGTAAATAAAAGTGATGGACTAATTATGGGGATGTGCACTGCCTTCCAATTACTCTTGGATTATATGTTTAATATTTTGAAGTATTCTAATTACAGGGGGGGTTTGACACTGGAGAAATCTTTGCTTTAGGAAACCTAACGTCCTCTGCAGAGCAACTCAGCTTATTTACTGCTAAGTAAATGAACACCCTAGACTTTCCAACACAACTGGCATTTTTTTTTTAGTTGAACCATATTTTAGGCTTATATTTTTGACAACCTATTTCACAGTTGGCTGGCCTCCCCCTCCCAATATGAGATTCGAGACCACTCTTAAATAGTAGATCCACATTTTTTGTCAGAAAATGGCAAATTTGTCATTTTTTAAAAGATTACTTTTCTTTAATTCAAGTTCTGTAACTTGTTTTGGTCTATTAACTACATCATATTTCTTTCAAGAACAATTTTGTTAGAAGGAGAAAGAATCGACACAGCAAAGTAGTTTAACGTTATCCACATGTCTGGTTAAAAATTATGTGTGAATTAAAACAAAACAAGGCAAAACAGTGGCAACTAAGCTATTTCAAACTCAAGGTGATGTCCCTAGGTGGAACATGAACAAAGCTAAAAGTGTGGTTGACTCTGTGTCTAAAGACATGATGAAATAAAAATTTAGTTTTAGACCATATTCTAATTTAATCTAATTGGGCATATAAGTGATAGCCCTCTTAACTTTATAAAAATAAAAATTTTATAAAAATGGATTTTTAAAAGTTTATTAGCTTTTTAAGCTCAAGATAATTATCACCTAGCCCAGAGCTTACCGATTTTATTCTGCTCTTTTGAAAATAACAAGCTTCATACAGTGAAGCAAACAGCTCTAATGTAATAATACAAAGAAAATGCTGTGAGTTTTATGGTTTGAGCATTACGTCCATGAGCAGTGATATTGTCTTTATATGCTTGTGTCTAATCCCATTCCAAAAAAAGTCATCAGAGACAGCTTATGTGGATACACACACCAGAATGGGCAGATTCTGTGTGAGTTATGAAACAGGATGAGGTAACCATAGGAATAAAACCTTAAAATGTACAGAAGAATTTGAGCATAAAAAGAAGCCCCAAGGATGCAAGACAGAAAGCTTTGACTTTCTTGGCATCTCAATAAGCAGGAAAGCAGGGCCAATTCTATAGACAAATAAACCCTATTGACAAAATTCATGTGAGACAGATACACCTGTTCTTTGGAGTAAACAAATCTTTTCTCTTTGTGGTAATTAAGTTGTTTATATTAGTGAATCTCTATAATAGAACCTTCATATATTAATATATTAATATATTAACATATAATATATATGGAAATGTCTTAAGACGGGTTTTACTGTTTTGTGTTAGCTCTGTAACAAAGCCCAAACTTGGATGCTTCAAAATCTCTACTCCCTTGATTACCTATAATGTTCTTTCAGTTTGGGTAGTTTTGCTCGGCCTGGAGGGTCTATGCTGGCCTCAGTTAGGGATTGATTATAGAATCATGTAACTCCAGTTACTCTTTTAACCTGTAAGAAGGCCAACCCAAGTTCCTTCCTCTGCTGGCAGAAAAGATTCACAGATGCAAGACAGCAAGAGCCAATGAGCAAGCACTTTCTAAGACACTATGTGATTGTTAGTCTCTGATTGGTCATCAGGAAAATAGACAATGGGCGTAGCCAACCCAGGTTACAAAACAAACTATCCCTCCCAGAACCACTCTTAGTTTCTGTCATTCTTCATTGCTCATGAGGTCTGCTCTGAAGTAGAGGAGAGGGACATTGTGTCTGCTGTCACCTTGCTGACTTCCTCCACTGAATACACACGTCATTTAATATAGCTGTCCCATGGTAACCAGTGACATTCCTTTACACTTTTCTCCCTCGACTGAGCAGTGGTGAACTCCCTTGGTAGAGGGCATTTGGGGGATATTTTAAGATGGAAAGGCTTATTACACTTTCTTCTAGGTCTACAGGTCAGCAGTGTGGAGTTAAGGACCCTGCAGAGCATTCTCCAGCTACAGGCCTAAAACATGCTCGCTCTGTGACTTGGCAGCTGGGACCTTATCATAGCCTTCCCACTGGCCTCTCTTTATGGAAACTTGTAGAATTCACGAGCAACTGCAGACAATCACAGCCTGAGTGACCTGTATACTCTGAAGACTGACATTCTGTTTTTCTCAGTACCTGACCTCTGGTCTTTGCAGCCATGTTGCTGTTGCAAGTTGTCTGCCCCCATCCCCTCTGCATCTCAGAGATCTTGTTCAGCTCTGGTCTGGCTGAGGCACCAGACTTCTCTGCCATCCAGGACCAAAGCACAGCTTCTTCTAGGAAGGGCATCTCTGCAGTGACACCGAGTTCCTCTTTTATAATTCCCCTTTAACCACAGAGAATAATCCTTGTGTGCAATATGCCTTGTTTAACCTAAGGGTAGCTTCCAAATGCAGCATGAGAAAGAAAGAAATAAAGGAATGGAGGGAGAGAAAGAGAGAGAGAGAGAGACTGGAAAGCTAGAGAATGCCTTCCCTTGTCCTAGAGAACAAGAGGACCCCTCAAATATATGGACAATGGAGACGCAATGGGAAGGACTGAAATGAAGGCAGAGGAAAGGCGTTTTCTCCACTATTTCTCTCCAAGACAGAAGTCAGGGATGTGGAGCTTGGACACTAAAGGGATTAAGTCTATACAGGGTAGCTGACCTTTTAGGCAAAAGTCTATCATGACATGAACTCCTTTGCAAAGTTCTGGCAATTGTTTTTGTACATTCTAAACTGAAATGAGCAACCTGAATTCCCATGATCCACAGATTTTAATTCTGAGAATTAATCCAAGGGAAATGAAAATATGGGTCCACAATGAAGACATGTCCAGGGACATTCAGAGAGGCTTTGTTGGAATAAGCATAAATAGGAAATAACTCAAGTGACTGCCATCAGGAATATGGAGGAAAATCTTGGCTGGGGATGTAGTTCAGTGGTACATTGCTCACTTGGTGTGTAAGACCCTAGGTTCCATCTTCAATTCTGGGAAAAATAAACAAAGAAACAAAACACCAAACACCAGGCAATGATGGGGCATATTAATATGCATAAATTCTTCTTATTAAGAAATAGGCTAATAATAATGCAACAACATGGATATCATATCTTTCCATCTAAACATCTATCCTATCCATCTACTCACCTAACTTTTCCGGTGTTTTTCAAAGTTAACTATAGTCATTACTACACTTCAATGTAAATACTTCCTCGTTCTCACCAATTGTTTCTATTTATTCATAGATACGTGAAATGAACCTTATGAAAAAGATCCATATAATACAAATCTATATGGAACTCTAGAAAATGTACAAGTAAGTGTTGGAAAACTATTATGATGTTGATTTCTGCTAAGGACTTATAGATGAAGGCAGTCATAGAGGCAAGAAGGAATTTCTTAGGAAGACTGTAATGTTCTGGTGTCTTTTTCTTTCCATTGTTTTCAAAGATAAGGTAGTGTAATTTTAATGAAAGCAAGAAAGCCTAAAAAATGCAAGCCAAAAGCCAATAAAAATCCCAACTCAAAATTCTAACATTTTTACATGGTATTACGTACTATGAAGTTCGATCCTTAACTATAAAGTATACTCTGCGGCCACACACTCATGTACGTGGAAGATTACAGAACATGAGTAAGTACAGAAAGCTGCTCCACAGGAGTTTAAGGTACTGACTAAACACAGGTGTGCGTGTACAAATCAGGAGGCTCTATAGGTGGAAAAGTTCTGGCAAGCTAATTTTGGATGTCTACTCACACTAAGATATGATTATTATGAAGCATTTCCTTTCCATGTATGAAAGATTTAGGAAAACCTGGAATCACAGTGTGAAAACACTTTCCTGCTGGACTTAAGAAATGTCACACTCTGCGATGAACTGCCTGAGCTCTGTCATGCACTACTCACTTATTTCATTTGGCAAACGTGCAAGCTGACTGGACTTTTCTAATGAAGAATCTTTTTCAACCAGCATTTTCACCACTATCTCGAAAGTTTCACAGTCTTGGTGGCAGAATTGTTTAACGTCTTTGGGTTTTAATGCTGTGGCTTTAAGGTTAGTTGCTCATCAATTAATTCTGTGCCGTCTCTTCTATTTGACTTAGTCCTTGCGGCTGATCCATGAGTGTTGTGAGTCCAACCACAAACTCAGACATTGTAGTCAAGGCCCTTTCATCTGCAGTCTCTGGCTTTTCCATAGTCTGCTCACTTGTGGCTTCAGGAAATCTCTTTTCATTGAACCCACTGAGTTTCTTTAACATTTCTGATGAAGAAACTTGAAGTGTGTGTGATGCTTTCAAAGACCAGCCAGGTCTCCCTTTACCCCCTGGCTTTCTCTTGTAGTGCCATGAGTGTGCATGAACCTCCTATGACATGACCTATGAGGAGAACAGTGTTGCCTTAGTTTTGGAGAGTGCCTTCTTCTAGATCTAGATCTTCTGTGTAGGAAGTCCTTTGGGCCTACAGTTGGTTTTCTGAAAAAAAATAAGAACCCTCTTTATGAGAAACCATTCTCTTGAATAATGGGAAGAGGAGGCACATTCTAAGGTCATCTTCATGCCTTTGTGTGCTTGTAGATAGACTACTTCTTGTTCTCCTCAGGCCAAAGTCATCACTGTGGGTATTCTGAGGGGGTTCTTCATCACAAGGTCAACTAGATCACATGGCTCCTCGTGTGTGGTGACCGAGGGTGATGGAGATGTGAAGGCTGGACTGGCCACAAGTTCACATGACAGTAAATGTTAGCGGTCCTTTCACTGAGGCACTGATGCCACTTAAAATTTACCTGCAGTCCAGAAAGGCTGAACTCCAGGAGCCATGAGCTTCATTGCAGATTGATGGCTCTGGGTTCCACGGTGGTGGCATGTAGGGAGTAGTGAGATGTCAAACCTTTCTGGGGTTAGTGAAACTCTGTCTCAAAACTAACTAACCAACTAAATAATTAAATAATAAATGTGAAAAATGGAAAGTGATTAGAAAAGATATCAAATGTTGACTTCAGGCCTCCATACACACATGCACACACACACACACACACACACACACACACACACACACGTTCATCCACACTAACACACATACATTCATACTAGTATACATAAATATGAATGTGTATGCACATGTATAACACACAGAGAGAGATAGGGACTGAAAGAGAGACAGAGAGCATATTTTATATCTTAACGGGGGTAAAAGGCCAGAGAAAATAAACGGGGATTATGTCAGATGATGATAATCGCAATCAAAAACATAAATCTAAAAAAGTTGGCATGAAGTCTCAGAATAGAGGGATTAAAGGTCCAGGGAAGACTCAGGTGTAAGTGATGTTTAGGCATAGACCTGCAAGATGTGAAGGTTTATGCCATGTGGATCATCAAGAGAACACCTATGGTTGAAGCTTGCTTGCCATTTTAATTGAGTAAGGAAGTCAGCTTTACTTGAAACAAACAGTAAGGCATGAAGATGAGATGAGACTGGCTCTTGGAGATTAGAGGAGCTAACGACAACCCCTTACTTTCATAGAGTGGGAAGATACCGGAGAGCTCTGGACAAGGGCAAGAATGTTAAAAATGACATGATCTGAGAATGTTAAGGATCACAATGTCGGTCTGAAAAGACACCGTTTGTAAAGGGTAGATTTGAAGCAGAGGGTGTGTGTTTGGACCTTTGTTTTCATCTGGGTAAGAAACAGTGATTACTTGGACCAAAAGAAAGAGCTGGCTATGTTAAAGGTTCTAGATATATATCAAAGCCGAGCTAAAAGGGTTAGCTTAGAGATGAAAGTAGGATCAGAAAGAAAGAAAAATGTCCATGGAATGACTCCAAGAGTTATGGTCTAGCCCCTGGAGTGATAGTATCAGGCATTGGGGCAGTATTTTGTATGGCTATAAGGACTCTGAAATTAGACATGTTATACCTAATTAAACTGGTTGTATAGGAAGTTTGAGAAGTATGTCTAAGTTGGAAATCTATGTCCTGAAGTCAAGGAGGTTGATGGGCATAAATTTAGGAATTGTTGCATGTAGGTGCTATTTAAAGCCTGGCAGCTGAAAGATCACCAACTGAGAAGGCAAAGAAATGTGAGGTGGGTAGAAGGATGCCAGAGTGGGAGGAACCGAGAGGGGACAGCCAGAAACCAAACAAATACAATGCTGGAGGGAGGAGGTGGTAGCAAGTGTGTCAAATGCAGCTGCTCAGCCAACAGGCAAAAAGCAGCCCTGCCCCAACTCAGTCACAGAACAGCAGAGATCTGAAGACCCATTGTCAATCCTAGTCATCATTTCCATGTACAGGACACCCTCAGGAAGACCACAGCCAACATTTCCACATGCAGGACACTCCTGGAAGACCACAGCCAACATTTCCACATGCAGGACACTCCTGGAAGACCACAGCCAACATTTCCACATGCAGGATACCCCAGGAAGACCACAGCCAACATTTCCACATGCAGGACACCCCTGGAAGACCACAGCCAACATTTCCACATGCAGAACACTTCCAGAAGACCACAGCCAACATTTCCACATGCAGAACACTTCCAGAAGACCACAGGCAACATTTCCACATGCAGAACACTTCCAGAAGACCACAGGCAACATTTCCACATGCAGAACACTTCCAGAAGACCACAGGCAAAACTAAGGAGCCCAGATATGGGAACAAAACATTTAAGTGAGAAACTGCCTGAATCACTTGGTGGGATTGATTTTACCTGACAGGTTAAAAAGTTCTGCCTAGTAGGAAGAAATTAGGGCAGCATGATTGATTGAGTGATCAAATAAATAAATGAGTAAATGAAGCTCCATTTTCTTCAGACATCTGAACATGTAGTAAGTAATTAGTGACCTCACCTCATTAATAAATGGTCACACTCTGAAAGGCTTATTTCTAATCCACTTGACTAAATTACAATTTTCATTTTTTTAAAAAATATAATTAACAATATAGATGTGAGTTTTGAATGCATACTGATTAGAAAGGACACAGTAGTTTGTCTCAGTGCAGAGGCTACCAATGTGGGACAATTCTGTGCATTTGATAACATTTCTTCATTAAATCCATCCAGTGGTAGGGTTGCTTTTTTTCTTGTTGTTGTTTTGAGACAGGGTCTCATGTAACCTAGGCTGGCCTGGGTCTCTGTATGCAACCAAGGATGGCCTTGATCTCCTAATCCTTCTGTCTCTAACTCCTGCTGGGAATACAGGCAAGCCATGCTTTCTGTGTGGGGGCCTGGGACTCGAACCCATGCTAGGTAAGGATTTTATCAACATAGCTATTTTCTTAACCACATTTGCAGATTCAAAGTGATGATTTTGCTAGTTCCTGAAGAGGTCAGAAGAGGGTGTCTGATGCCCTGGAACTGCAATTACCAGTAGCTGTCACTATGTGGGTGCTGGGAATTGAAGTCAGTTCCTCGAGAAGGGCTCCTAAACTCAGAGCCATCTCTCTAGCCCCACTTATAGGTTTCTTAAAATCAGTAAAGAGAGGCTTGGGAAGAATTACCTAAAGTTCTCTGTAGTGATGGAACATACTTTATATGAGGCATGCTATCAGGGTCTTCATATTGTTTGTGGTAGACAGAGATGTTATCTCTTAGGAGAGTATCTTAGGTTCTCCTTAAAGTACTCTTTTGAAACAGTTGCTCTGTAGTCAGAACTTTCTGGGATGGCTGCCAGTTGTTACTGCTCAGGTAAGAGCAACGTGACGTGCGGACTAGACTCTGCCCAGTTTCCTTCTAGTCCCTATCCATGAGCCTAAGTTCATAATCCGTGTCAACTTTCTTATGAACCCGATTGACCCTTTCATTTCATGACATTAACTCTGATAGGTGTCGGAAGAGACCTAGAAATGAGCAGTGCTTGCCAAGGATTTTCAACCATGCAAAAAGAATTATGTGGCTCTGACTGTACAGCAGAGGCAGAGAAGTCAAATTCTTATAGCACCCCAACTTCGATACAAGTGAAAAGTCCTTAAATGACTATAACAAAGTACTGTGTGTGTGTGTGTGTCTGTGTGTGTGTGTGTGTGTAAAGCAGAAAGTTGTTTCCCAGCTGTAGCTACTTTTTGCAGGCCCACTGTGCCATCTTCAAATTTTATTTTATTTTGTTTTTTTTCCACATGAAACAATTGTGTTTATTGACAGTAAAGACAAGAATGATGTCTAAAGTCTACACCAAATTGTTTACATGGTTGGGTTTTCTTTTCCATCTGATATAAACGACCTGATATCATGATGACACAAAAAGGATGTAAAATATGTTCAGGGTTAGAGATATGGACAAGCAAAATTATGACAAGCACATTGGCAGGAACTAGGTCAGGTTTTTGAAAACTTTCTGTTGTTACTGCCTCAGGATTACACAAAGGTCTAACCTTGGGAACAACCATGAACATTCAGAAACCCACACACTGACATGGCAGGATTAAAATTAGTTCAGATTTCTAACCAAACAGTTTTTCATAGTCAATATTTTATCTTGTAAGCATTCCTAGAACCTAGGTGCTGAGCTTTTTAACGTCTTAAGAGTTTTCCTTCATCATGAATTGGTTCTTGTAACAGAAAGCAAGTGTGTAGGAAAGGATTTAGAGAAATCAGTTGATCTGAAGGAGGATTTCTATGTAATTAAAGAGTAAAATGAAAAAAAGTTCCCTTATCAGTGAATTCATAGGACTTCTGTCCATATGAGTTTTCAGGTGCAAAAAAATGAGATAGCGTAATGCTTGTGAACAGATTGTTGACACTTGCCAGATATTTTTCTCTCCAGAATCTTGTGTAACTCAATGTGTGTTCACTGAAGATCTTACCAAATACATTCTAGAAAGATTATGTTCAGCATGATTTTTCTCAGGCCCTCAAAGATTATTATGATATGCAAAGTGCCCAACTTTACCACACGGCTTACATGTATGGGGTGTCTCTGCAGTATGATTTTTTTTTCATGATTTTAAAGATTGATGATACATAAAAAGGCTTTACCATGTTACAATTACAGGGTCTCTCTCCAATATGTGTTCTATGATGTGTTTGGATATTATTGACATGTGAAAAGGTTTTCCCACATTGATTACATACATAAGGTTTCTCTCCAGTATGTGTTCTTATATGTCTTTGAAGGTGACCATGTCTTGCAAAAGCTTTCCCACATTGATTACATTTGTCGGGTCTCTCTCCAGTATGTGTTCTTAGATGAGTTATGAGATGGCAATGTTGTGCAAAGACTTTGCTGCACTGACTACATTCATGGGATCTCTCTCCTGTATGTGTTCTTTTATATGTTTGTAAACTACTGACAAATGAAAAGGCTTTACTTCACTGATTACATTTGTAGGGTTTCTCTTCAGTATGTGTTCTTATATGTCTTTTAAGCACACCATGAATCAAAAAAGCTTTGCCACATTGATTACATTCATGGGTTTCCTGTCCAGTATGTGTTCTTTTATGGAGTTGAAGACAACTATGACATGCAAAGATTTCACCATTTTGAAGACTTTCATATGATTTCTCTAGAGTATGATTTTTTTTTCATGCCTTTGAAGATGCCTTCTAAGTCTTCCAGAACTTTGACAATGTTCTTCAACATTATGGTCTTCCCAAATGTTGCCTATAGCAGTGAAGTTCCTACAGGTGTCCAGCATCATGTCATTGTACAGATTCTTCTGGGAAGGATTCAGTAAAGCCCACTCTTCTTGAGTGAAGTTGATGTGCCATCATCTTTGGTCACTGTGTCCTCCTACTGTCAGCTCACAGACTATGGACTGACAGCTGGAGAACTTCCCAACACCAAACAAGAGGCATGCTGTGTCTTAACTGCTCATCCATGCTCCCCTCACAGTTCCCCAAAATAGCACTCACAGCACAGTGATCAATCCACTGGCGCCTGTTCTGCTCCATCTTCAAATTTTATAGAACACTTAATTTTTATGTAACATCTCCAATTTTGCATGTTGTCATTAATTAAAAATTCCTAAGAATTGGCATTAAAAGCCGTGTGTGTGTGCTTGCGTGCGTGCGTGCGTGTGTGTGTGTGTGTGTGCACGTGCGTGCGCGTGTGTGCGCACGTGTGTTTCATAGGGGTGTTTAAGGTTCAGCCAAGTGATCAGAAGTAACGGCAATAGCACATATATGCCTCCCCCACCCTGCGTGCCTGTGTTACTGTCATCTAGACGTCATAGTTTGCACTAAGGGTCTCTGTTGGTATTGCAGGTTCTATGGGTGTGGACAAATTAGTTGCAACTATAATAAATCTTAACAGATACATGTGGTGGTGGGAGGCTATGCTTTAGAATTGAAATATATAATGCCACAGGCCTTGGTTCCAGCCTTGTGGGGAAGACCAGATCGCAAGAAGGAAGGTGATGGTCTAGACAGAAAGATGAGAGCGATGGGCACATTGTCACATCCTTATTCCTCACTCCCATTTTTTTTTTCTGTCCACCTTTGTCTTTTCTGCTCAGTAAAAGTTTGCTCTGATGAAATCTTTGCTTTTCATAAACTTGTTCAACCCGATACTCTTTTTATTGTAACCCAAACATCCAATGCAGAGATCAAAGGTCATCATGTGTGGAACGAACAGAGGATTCGGAGTGAGCAGAACATGAGGAGCTGTATCCTCTGGGGATCGAGGGGACAGGAGAAAGGCACAGCAGTGGCAACATAAAGACAGCCTGGCATGGGCTACTGACATACATGGCTTCTGTGGAGACTGGCTCACAAAGCAGGCCAGTGTAGAGCAGGAACTTTGAAAGCAGATGTGCTTGAGTCCAAGTAGGAGCATCATTGTGGGCTCGTATCCTAAGCCAGGGTCTCTGAGATCCAGCTAGTGGTTAAAGGTCTGAATGATATGAGCTATTTGAAACATTAGAGTATCTGACACAGTGACAGAAATAATATGAACAATGGCAGGGGTAGTTATTGATGATTATGACAATAGAAAAAAAAAGAAAACCTATTTTTAAATTCATAATGGGTAAAACTGACACCAGTGCCTACACAGATTAGTAGCTACACGTGATCCTTCAGAAAGGAAACAAATGATCCCTAAGCCCCAGGAATGGCTCCTAAGAACATGCTGTGCCTGATTGACCCCTCATCCCTTCCCATATTTCTATAAGGCAAAGGAAATAGGGGCATGTTATGTCCATCTAAAATGTTGGGTAAAGAAACCAGATCACCTGACTTGGACGCTTTCACCCAGAGCATTTATTTGCATCGGGAACCTAGAGTTTTGAACATGTAGGCCCTAGGAAGCCTTTCTCTATACCGACCTAAAATTTGTGTGCTTGTAATTAGTTCTGCTGTTAGGAATTCTACTGAAATTCTCCTTCCTTTGACTTCCTGAAGAACTTCCTTCCAAAATTTTCCCCTCTGTGACATCAGCCCACCATTCCCCACTCTGCTCTTCAAATAAACTAATTTCTTATGGCTTCTGGTTCCTTTTGTTCAGAACCTTTTTGGGTCATGACACTTCTGAAACATGGGCCTCTTATAACCGTTTATACTATTTCTGATGTTTTCATATTTGTGCAGATTACAAAAGGACTGATCCTCAGGATGCATTAATAGTTTGAATCTTTTGATTTCAGTGTTAAGATCATATTAAAGAGGACACATTACAGCACTGACTCATTTTTGAACTCGAGAAGAACAAAATAGATTTTCTAACTTTAATCTAACTCCCAAACATCTAGCTGTGCTATTATGGTTTATCTAAAACAAAATAAAACAAAACAAAAAATCTCCCCCCCCCAAACTCTCAGGGTTTGTCATTACCCTTCATGCTGTTTCCGCATAGCCTGTCAAAGTCTAGATTTTGTCACTAGTAGTAAGAGCTATTACTCTTGACTCTATGTCCTCTCCAGTTTCAATCTACACGGTCCTATAACATGAACCACTGAAATGGGGTTGAATAGGACAGAACCAAGTGGGGAATCTTGAAGCATACCAAATAATTCCCTTCTGCCTTGATTGTCATTAGTTGTAACTCTCTTGGTGGCGTGTCAACACACTGAGAATGCTCTTTGCAATGTGGTCAGCTTCCATCCTTACATGACAATCACAAAACATTTTGGAGTCGTGAAAAGTGCCTTGATCTGGGACTTTGATTCAATGTTTTCCAGAGAAACAGAATCAACAAATATTGCCGTATGTGTATATTTGTATCCGCATCTTCTATATGTATCTACAAAGAAAGAGACAGTAAGAGAGCAGCATATTTCTATATGGTTTTGTATGGGAGGAGTCTAAATTAGGCTGGCCTCAAACTAACTATGTAGCTGAGGGTAACCTTGAACTTGATTCCCCCTGCCTCCACCTCCAGAGTGGCTTCATAGGCTTGCAATACGTTCTTGGATATCTTTTCTAATTTGCTCAAACTTATTATAGGCAAGCTCTGATATTTTAAAGGAGATTATTTATTGTATTGTTTATTAATGAATATTATATATTGGTGGAGTTCAGTGTGATAGTGTGACACCTTGAACACTAATGCAGTCCACTTTTCTCTTGTCCATCCTCCACCACTGCACCCGTCTTACCTCTAGTGATCATGATTGTCCCTTAAGGTCAACTTCATTTATAGAATATGCAGTACTTGCCTTTCTGTATCTGGCTCATTTTATTAACATGATGCTCTTTATCTCCTTCCATTTTAATGCAAATGACATGGTTTCACTGAAAAAAAAATATTCCATTGTGTGCATACATGGTCTTGTATATGTCTTCTAATTCTACTTCTGCTTCTTGGTTTATGGATGCTATTTATTTCCTTATCTGCAAGATGGGCAAATATGCATCCAGTTGTAAGATGTGAATCCAGATGAGTTAAGATGTGTCCCTGGCTGCTCTAGTTCCTGACATATTGACTATATGCAAAATGGTGGCTTGGGTGATGGTATACTTTCCCCTGATCTGTATTATGGTTTTCACTGTAGATACAACCTCTCTGTATGCTGCTTATTTCATACATTTGTCATCCTTTGCCGTAATTGAAGATTATTTAGAAATGTTGGAGAACCTAAATAACTTCATGAGCTGCTTTCCAAATGTGTGGGGTGTGTGTGTTTGTGTGTGTGTGAGAGAGAGAGAGCAAGAGCGAGAGAGAGAGAGAGAGAGAGAGAGAGAGAGAGAGAGAATCTCATTTGTTGAAATTCTTTGTCTGGATTAAGCAAAGACAGACAGAGTCAGGGGACAGTGAGATGGGCCCAAGAGCTCCCATTGCCTGAAGCACACAGCTGGCAAGCATAATTCCAAGTTCAGGCTGAAGTCCCTTTTGACGCTTGCAAATGCAGACTGTCCTATTTTATCAAAACACAGAGTTCTAGAGAGACACCAAACAAATGACAGCTGAGCAGCCTTCCCAAACAGAGCAGAACACATGGTCACACACAATGTTTGGAAAGAAATTAGCAAGGATGAAGAATGCAGAATTGGAGTGGAAAGAGAAGACAACTCCCGTCCCTTAATTGAAAGGACTTGGCTGACAAACAGCAAAGCATGCTTTACTTTCATGGAGAGGGGACTTGGAATTATGTAGCCAGTCTCTGCTTTCAATTCCATGGCTGATTAAACTTTCAAAAAGATAAGGGTTTTAGTCTGACTCCCACCTCCAAAGGGGGGGGGGGGTTCAAGTACTTCTTAGCATAAATTAATGATAAATGGTTAGTGACTAAGAATGCATCTTGTGTGGTGTGGTTGGTAAAAATTCAGTCTGGAGGAAGAAATAGCTAAGGTTTGGGGAAATGGTTAAGTAGGTTAAGATTGCTCTCCTTGCAAGCATGAAGAACCGAGTTCGAGCTCCCAAACCTATATTTTAAAAAGCCAGGCATGGCCATGTGTGCTCATAATCCCAATACTGAGGTGGTGGAGACAGAGCTCCTTGGGTCGCTCTGGCTGGCTAGCCTAGCCTAACCTATGAGCTCTGGGCCATTTAGTGATTCTACCTCAAAAACTAAGGTTGACCACTGGCCTTCACACACAGAAACACATGTGCACCTATACATGTGCCCTTGTGTGTGCACAATACACACACACACATACACACACACACACACACACACACACACACACACACATAGACGCACGCAGGTACGCACGCACATCAAATACACACTTTAGCTGTGTATGTGACTCATGTAGTACCAGAATTCTGAGTCTAACAGACTACTCTTGGTATGTACATTATTTTTCCTAATCCTTACTGTGTTTCTGACAGGCTCTCTTCCTCTTTCCTTCTCTACTAACCTTACTTGACAGTCACATTGGAAGCCTGTGTGCCCTTGGCAGAAGGAAACTCAGTCCTGGTGTCGGGGAGGGTATCGTTCTTCTCAGTAACTCCCTTTCTCCCTTTCTCCGGGCTTCCTTTCCCCTTTCCCCTGAAAGCAGGTCCATGTGCAAGAAAGAAGGGATGAGGGAAGGAGAGAAGGAGAGATGGAGAAACAGAGAGGGAGGGAAGGATGGAGAGAGATAAAGGCATGGGCTGAAAAGGATTAATGGCATCCAGACAAGCAGAAATAAAAGGAAGGCAAAGGGAGGTCTTGACGGTGCCCTGGCTTTTTGGCTGTTGTCCATTGAGCAAGATTGATTCTATGATAGCTTATCAAGGGTGGAAAGAACTTTGTGCTTCGGACGAGATTTCTGCTTGTGTTGCCTTAATCGGCTCTCAGCTCGGAGGCCCTCCATTGACTCAATTCTCTCTAAGCCATAGATAATAGAATCTGAGCTGCAGAAAAGCCTCTGAGGTTGTCTGGTTCATTTTGTTGGGAGCAGAACTAAAGCCTTGTGAGGGATGACTCAGCCAAGGTCATCCAGCCAGCTGTGGCTGCAGCTGCACCAGAAGCTGTGTCCCCAGCCTCCGGTGTGGAGTGGACCCTTTTGTCACTGCTGCATGCACAGGCTTGGCCCACTGCTCGCCGTTCTCATCATCTCTGCTTTGATGTCACTTTGAGCTTTCCTGAAAATGTGATCAGACAAACGCCAGTTGGCTGGTGCATTAATTTCCTCTTCTTATGCCTTTCCAGGAGGCTGAGGAGACAGGCAGTCCTATGAATCCTAAACACTTTGGCATAGTATAAAAGTCCTTCCACAACCCTCTCCTCTCCACAGTGCCCTAGGGTTCATGCTTCAGTGACCCTAATCCACTTTCTGTCCCTTGCAAACATTCCAGCCCACTTTTGCATCCTGTTAAGTACTGTCCTTTCTATCTGAAAAAAAAAAAAAGACCAGCATAACAATGGTAACAACTGGCATGGATTGGTCACACACAATGCCTCGCTAACAATAATTAATTGTAAGTCACCAAGATTGATTATCTAGCGACTTTGTCCCCAACAAGCAGGGTATTAAGAAACCACAAAGCAACCATCCGAAGCTTCTATGGCTGAAGAACAGAGTTAATTGTGTTGTTCCGGGCATTAGTCAGGGATCAGAGAGGGAAATAGTCTATGCTAGGTGTGTCAAGCAGGAAAAGCATAAAGCAGAGGATGGGGTGTGTGTAAAAATCAGTTGAGGGGTTGAACAGAAAGTCCATAGACTTGCTCTTCTGGGCTTCCATCCCTACTGAAGTTGCAGGACAGTTACTAATAGTCAGAACAGGAAATTCTAGAGACTGAGCCGAGCCCCATACATGCACCCACCTCTGCGGATGAGCACTGATAAATCCTCCTGTGTTTCCTGTCATGGAAGCTCTTCTTGGTGTCCTACAGACTGGAAACTTGCTGGCAAAGAATTCTGGGAAATGTGATCCCTGAGGTTTCCATGTTGAGATACAAGGGATAGAACAGAGGACAGAATGATGCCAGACTGTATGGGGCACAATGTTAGTGTTCCTTGTGAGGGAAACCAGGGGACTTCCTTCTCTGTCCTAAGTAGGCAGGAAGTTGCTCCTAAAGGAAGTAGAGTTTCTTCCTTTCATCACCACAGTATGCCAATGGATACTGACTCGAAGAGGAAAATTTTTCCCACACAAAACACAAAGATGCTGAAGTCTACAGTCATTCTGTATCTCATGATAACATTAGAAGTCATGAAACTTTTTCTCTAACCTCTTTAGACATGGGTGATCCACTCCTGCTAGCAGCTATGCGGTCTGCTGTAGTCATGAATAGTATATCTCTGTACCAGCACATAGAAATGGGCAAGATTATCCCAGAAGATCATAGCTTTTTAATCCCTAAATGAAAAGCCAAATAGCAGCAGAAAAAACAAATCACCCTCTCTTCTCAAACAGACTCAAAAATTGGAAAGAAATATAGTTATAAAGTTCAGATATTTGGTAGAATTGTCTGGAACAATAAAATGAGAGGGATTGTAAGGATAAATAGTGGGCAAGAAATGTTTGCTTAGCTGTTTTGATTAAGGGTTGGGAGAGGTAATACAATGAATGCAATGTGGGAAATGTTTAAACTTTGGTTACTAAGTAGAGACTGGTAACAAAGTCCGTGAATACCTTCATAGCTGCTCCCTCATTTAAATATGTAGTACCTGACCCATAGACCTCTTAGCATAGAGTCTGAATCTAGGCATCCCCAAAGAACGATTTCGCCCATTCTCAAATCTTCCAGTTGCAAGGGACAGAAATCCAGTTCAAACAGCCTTATGTCAATGGGAGGAAGGAAGACTCGACTCTTGTGACTGACAATACCGTAGGTGTTCCTGGTTCCCTGTGAAATTGGCAGTTGGGGTGCATGTGGTATAAAAAGCAATCAGCTTCTCTCCATCCCTCAGTTCCTGCTTCTGTCTTCATTCTCACTCGCTTTCCTCTGCGAGAGCTACATGTACGATCTCTTTCAAGCTAGAAGGAAGACATGCATGTGTTTCTCTCCTTTCAGCTTCAGCCAAGTCCCAGCATATTCCAGTTGGCTCAAACTGGATCTTGACAGCATGGAATAGACGGCTCTGGAAGGTGTGAAGGAGAATTCTGATTGCTGCCGTCAACGTGTGTCCCTACAGATGGGATCAACCCAGGTAGAAGTGTATGGACCTAGAACAGAGGAGGGCGCAGAGCTCCTGGAAGGAGAATCTAAACGATGCTCTCAGACTTTCTGTTAGTCAGCTTCCCGCCTACTATAACAAAACCCCTGAAACCATCAGCTTAGAAAGAGGAAAGGTTCCTTTGAAGGTCACAGTTTTAATCCGTTGCTTTGGACCCACAATAAGGCAGCACACAGTAGGCACATAGGGTAAAACAAACCTACTAACCTCATCAGCCAGGCTCAAAGGGGAGAAGAGAAAACCAACGACCCAACAAGAAAAGACTTCCCACTAGGCCCCACCTTTAATGGGTCCCACTTCCTCTCGCTAGCTACCAGCCCTGTCCTTGGGCACCCAACCTATTACACATAGGAAAAAGATCTAAACAGTAACACAGTGAAATGTGGGCGAGGCAAGTAAAAGCCACAAGGGTGCTAGCTGGCCTTTCATTGAGTTCCAAGTTATTGCGCATGGGCTTAAGCACAGGTGCCAGAAGGAAGTAGACTATATCGAGCTTGCTCAGCTGAGCATCTTAATGTCCCTCTAAGTGGTGGTACTACCTCCGCCATCGGCACATTACTGGTTCGAGATCAGTAAATAAGGCTGAGCAAGCAGATGGAGCTTATTTAATTGGGGCAAGAATAACACACTTTCCTGCAAGAAACCTCTTTGTGCCTTGTTGAATGAGATAGAGGTCTTCTTTTCCTAAAGCAGCATCATTTGATCGTGCATTTTTCTTCCTTTTCCATTTTGGTTCTCATAGCAACAATTCAACACACACACACACACACACACACACACACACACACACACACAGAGCAGAAAGGGTCATTGCTTTCTTTCTCAGAGATACAGGCACCTGACTTTTTCTTTTTAGCTTACTCACTGAAGTAGATGAATTCTTTGAAGCTTTTAATAGCAAAAGAGCCCATAGATTTCATTTCGCCAGGTTGTAAAGTTGCTGGTTTCCCTATGCCTGAAACATACCCTACTCTATCAACCATGGCTGTGAGAGTTATGTGTGGCCACCAGGACCATGGTGAGCAGGCAGTGACCTTTTAGATTACTGCCTAAGCCTTCATTAAGAAGAGCATCCAAAATGACAGCCATGCCTCTAAGGAAGCCCAGCATTCCACACTGGTAGCCCAAGCAGTGAAAATTGACTTGGCGTGGGATTCTCCTCTCCCGGGTCCCCATGCTGGGAGCCAGGGGCACAAGACAGCATGTTGGCAGATTCCAGTTCACTTAGGAGCCTTTCTTTCTGATTCGGCTTTGTAAGAATGCATCTAGTTGAATCCACAGGGTCATTGCCTGTGTCTTTCAAAACACGAGGTTTTATGAAGGAATTCAGACCCAGAATCCAAGGTTCAGAGCCCAGACCTTCAAACAGATTAATCGCCATGGGGAGCAACAGATGAGCTTCCCAACTTGAACTTCATCCTGTGCCCTAGCAACCATGGGCCCCTATTCAGCAGACCCAGGTCGGCACTATGGTCCGTTGGACAGAGAGCACTGGGCGGGGAGCCAAGAACTGGGACAGACTCATTTCAGCCCTGCTATGGCTTCCCGTGTTCCCCCTGGAGCAGGTTCTTAACTGCTCCGTCTGCATTTCCCGCTTATTAAGTGAAGAGGAGAACAATATCACCCTAAGACACATAGTTCCGGGTTGGTGGGGGGGGTGAGTGGGGGCACAGGTAGATGTGTGTTTTGTGGGCAGGCAGAGGTGAGGTGTCTGGAAGGCAAGTAAATCATTTGCAGTAGACAAAGCGCACTGTCTTTGTCTGTGGATAAAATAAGTGACTGTTTGCTGGTGTGACATTTGCCTTCGGATGAGGCAAAGGAGAAGGAGGGGAGTAAATAGAGAGAAATAGAACTGAGAACAAATTAAGGTTTGCATGATGGTGTGCCTCGTGGTTTCGGTACAACTTCCTATAAGGTATTTCAGAGACATACATTTAAATTTAACACTTTGTTTTTCCAATTTAAAAATCATATCCCCCATGTGGCTTTTATGAGAAAAGTGCTAAACAAGGTGTGTCAAATTAGTAAAATGGAATCAGGAAAAAGGGTTAATTTTAGATGGTAGCCAGAAAGCGAGTTAATGAGCAGCTTGACTATCGGATGAAGATCCTGGGAGGATATGTGTGGTTTCATAATGATACCTAGCACCTGCTAAATGCTTTTGGTATGGGTTTTCCTTTCTGATAGGAATCAGCTCCTTTCTCCCTAATAAAGACTGAGGAAATCACAGTGTTTACAGTGCTCCATGTTTTATAGACTGGGAAAGGAAGGCTCACGTATTATGATTAAATAGGCCCATCTGGGGCCTGGTGAGATTTAGTTTAAACTAGGTGCTAGTGTCTTCCACTCGGTCTGGGATTACTCTGGCCAGTGCCAGAGACAAGAGGACCTGGAAATGATGATGCCACCTACAAAGAGATGCTATGCTCAGGGGAGATTGTCCGATTAGCAAGCAAAGGCACCACATGGGCTCCTATATTTGAGTAGCAGACTAATAATGGTAGTCTACTGTAAGTGTAGCATGTGCACAATATGGGTTACATAAATCATAAGGGAATTCTTTGTTATTTATTTGAAAATGTATCTGGTGACCTGTGTTTTGTCTTAAAATCTATAACCTTCTTCTTGGGATTCATGGTCACTTGTGGAAGAATTCTTTCTATGAATCTTAAAATCTTAGCCAATCCACACTGCAAAGAACAAGACCCACACAGTGAATTTCTCCCTTAATTCACCATTCGGGTTCTGCCTTCCACCTAAACCGATGTTAAAGGTACTTTTCCAGACTGGATGAAATCTAAATGCCTTGGCCATTTATAATAGATACGGGTGACTGAGCATGAGAAATCCATGAATACCTGGCAGAGAGAAGACACCCATGTGTAAATGGGCCATTATATTTTGGGAGGAATTCAGAGATAATTTCTGCTCAGATAGTAATGAGAACTGTAGGTCTGTGCCCTCCAACTGCCTGGAAATCACATACACAGAAACACGGACACAGATACAGACAGACAGACACACACACACACACACACACACACACACACACACGGGGTTGATAATAATTTTTGAAGCCCTATCCTTTATTCAACCCAGCTCCTACCTATAGTATCTGTCTGCTTCTTCTCCTTAGAGATTAAAGCCAATAACCTGGTTTTGGACAACGGTTCCCTGGGAGAAAAACAGAATTTAATTTCAGGTCTTAAATGTCATTGGATTAGGTCCATGTAGGCTTTAATTTTGCTTGTGCAGATTCCCAACCATTCTTCTATGTCTTATATGTGACCATGGTCGCTGGTAATATACTAATAACACCTATAAGTAGAGAATGTGTGCCTCACGTCAGCATTCCCCTGGTGTTGGAAGGGTGTGAACAAGCAAGGAGAAGGGTATCCAAGGGCCTGAACTTCGGAAACGACGACATTCACAGTGACCTAGAAACAGATATAAAAACGTTCATTGTCAGTGACTATGGTGCCAATCAGCATAAGCATCTCTTTCTCCAAAGAAACAAATAGAACATCCGGCATTGCTAAGCTTGAACTTTCCTTTGCCCACCCTGGAAGAAACTAGATCTTAAGTTCAGAAGATTTGGGCTTTTATGCAGGCACCACTTTCTCCTGAAAATTACCCACACGTTTGGTGGAAGGGAAGTGTTCTTCGGCGTGGTGGTCAGAAGTGAAGCTGACAAGTTGGGTACATGGTTTTGTTTTCTGTGTTTTGCACCAGTGAATTAAATAGATAGGCATGGGAGTGACTTACAAAGTCTGCAGTGTGGACAGGGGTTGTGCCGCCTATCAGATGCTCCTTAAACTTCCTTTGACTTGGCTCAAGACGGAACCTCTGATTTTGAAGTGGCCCACGGCATACTTAAGGAGGCTGACTTCTGCCATGCAAAGTGACATTTGGCCCAGAGAGAAAACCACATCTCAGATTACTTTCCTGTTGCTAACCTTGAAAAAGGCTGCTGCCGAGCAACAGTATGCATGCTCGGATATGGGATACGAATGCTAAAGCCAGTTATGGATTTCAAGCTGGCCAGTGACAGTTCATCTTCTTGCTCCTTTTATCCTCACCCAAGCCATTAGGTAATCAAGTTTAGACTATTCACGTATGCATTTTCAATATTTATCTCCAGGCCATTTAAACCAAGGTGCATTTCCGTGATTAAAAGTGGTACAATGAGGAGAGTTATGAAAAATGACTATAAAAGAAGAAAATTGGGGAGATAAGCTAAATAAACGAAACCAATTAGAACACAGGCTCCACAAAGAGATGAAAATACATGTAATTTTGTGGAAGAAATAGATAATGTTAGTTAAAGGTTTATAAAGTGCTTGCGGAGAAATGAGAGTCAGCCATTTAAATGTGAGGCAGAGGCGAGCTGGCAATCAGTGGAGTTGATGGAGTGGAGGAATAAATTATCCCAGACTCAAGGCTTTAAATGGGGTTTCAATAGTGTTTTGAGACAGAATGTCAGAAGACCAACATGGGTGAATTACGGAGATCAAGATGGGAGGTAATGAATAAACTCGAGGGGCCTGTGTGAAAGAAGGGACAAGAAGGCTTTCTCAGAGATGGAAGTAGGTTGGAGCGTTAATGAGTAGCTTATTGAGACTGAAATATGAATATTCCGCAGGAACACAAGATCATCAGATTACATAGTTAAGAAATGATAGGACCGTAGCAGGAAATAGAAAAGAGAGCAGAGAGAAAGTGAAGTGGTTTTTTGTTATTTTTTTTTTAAATTTCTTTTTAATGTTAACAGCTCTGATGACAAATTGAGGGGGAATGAAAATTAAAAAAAAAAAAAAGACAAAAACAAAAGAAGGTTTGTATGTGGAAGGAAGATGAAGTTATGACTTCTTTCCAGATACAAAATAACAGAACAAACAAACAAAAGCCCCACTGAAGTATATTTACTAATTCTTACTCTTCCTGGGAGTAATGGCTGCAGAGTTTTATATAAACTCACTTTTTATATTTTGTAGGATTTCCCTTCTTTATTTACAATCATGCCTACGTTGGGTCAGGTTATTTTCATGTTGTGATCATGCATGTGGTTTGCATCTCCCTCCACAATGCCTCAAGGTTTAGGGGCTGGCTAGGCCCTGTCCATCTTTCCCACTGGAGAAAAGGCACCTATTCTTAATGGGTTGCCTGCCTTACTAATATGCAGAGGCAATTGGAGATGCAAAACAATCTAAGTTAGGCACGAGAGACTAAAATTTAGAGTGAAACTTCAATTCAGAAATAAGTACTCTGACTGGAAGGCTAGAATAATATGAGGCCATAAGAACCAATTCAAGCAAATGTCTGACCGCTGGGGAGGTCAGGTTGACCACGAGTGAAGAAAGGCGTTTCAAGTTGAAAATTGACCGCTAGCTCCTGCCTCATCTAGCCTGACAAGGGCTATCCACACACTTAACAGAAATGGATGTTTTTCTTCTTCTTGGGCAGGCAAATCCATTACATAATTTTTCTAAAAAGGGTTGTCTTCTTGCAGTGATAGCTCTGGAGTGCTCTGTACCTTGTTAAGATGAATCACCATAGGCTTCTGTACTCTTGACTTTGACCCAACTTCTTCCCAAGAATTTTCAGAGGCTGTGCAGAGTCCAACCCCTATAGAGCAAGAAGAATTGAACAACCGAGGTAGCTAAGTTCATCTGGTAGACCTACCAGTTGAGAAGCCTATTCCCATGTTTTATTTTATTTCATTTCATTTTTTTGCATGAGAGTTGAGCTGGTCTTCAATGGGAATCACAGCTGATAGACACAAAATGGGTGGTGATGCTTCATGCAGCACTATCAGGATGATTGACAGTGGAACCCCACAGTGTTGGTGCATTGGCTTTCCTGCCTGTGGTTCCCTAATAGACTCATTGGCAGAATGCAGAGATTACTTTGTCCTGTCACTAAATGACCACTGGGATGGGGTCCTTCATATTAGGGCTTGATAAAGCCACCTTCCTGTTCTGAAGCCATTCCCCACATCTGTGTGATCAGAGGTCTCTATTTATGGTCTTTCATTGCAAAACAAATGGCAGCTTTTCTATGAAACACTAATCTGTATTACAGAGTGCTGAGCATCCTTTTTGACACCAGCAAGATGGATCTCTTCCTCTCTGAAGTGCTAATGCGGTACTTCCTGGAATCAGAGAGCAAGGCACAGAGAGCCTTGGAGGTCTGTATGTACTTCAAAACTCTAAAAATCACTTTCAGGAAACTTCCAACATGATTAGGGCCCTTCATTCCATCAGATGGGCAGCCCCCTTTTTTTCTGGTAGAGAACAACAGAGGAGTGAGTTTATAAGCATGAGTTCTTGGTGGGGGAAAAAGAAATAACGAAGAGAAAGAAAGCACATTTCATGGTGCCTGGTTAAGGCTTTGGATTGTGGTGAAGGGATTTCAACGGTCTAGTGCTTCTTATAAAATGAAATTCTTTCTGGGTTTACTGTGAGCCTAAGTTTGCAAGGTTGGAATATTTGGGTCACCACCATTTCCTCCTCCTCCTCCTAATCTCTTCCCACTGGCATTGTGAACTTCTTTACAAAATTATATTCCAAACTATAAGAGGAGCTGGTCTTGTGATCCTATTCAGAGTTCCCAGTTCTGTTTCTCTTCCACCCTTCTTGCCTTCTTTCTCAAAGTTCACTATGGGCCCAGCATTTACATTTAAAGGATGCTGGACCTGCAACATGAAACAGAGCCACCTGCTGTTAATGGGGATGCCATCATATCTCTATCAGAACTCAAGGGAAGAAAAACAGACTTTCATCACTCATGGCGACATGGGTGACCAGGAATTATTAGGGGAGATTCTTTTCCCGGTAGGGGAGAATAGCGAAGAGGATCTGGGAAGCTCTGCGAAGGCTCTTGATATTTCTAGCAGAGCATCAGGACCACCTAGATGTTGAAGAATATGGAGTACTGAATGATGATGAATTGATGTGTGAATAAAAGAAGAGGAAAAGGAAGGTAGAATTGAGGTGTCTGTCTCCACCTTGGTGGGAAAATTAACTTCTGAGTGCATAGAATAGCACAGAAGTTTTGAGAAGTAAGTTACATAGGGTAAAGCATTATATACAGACTGAACACATTGATGGCTTGGGTATCGTGTGTGTGTGTGTGTGTGTGTGTGTGTGTGTGTGTGTGTGTGTGTGTGTGTGTGTTTGTGTTGCTCTGTATATATTGTTCTGTCAGCATAGACCATATATTTTTATAATTTATTAAAATACATTTTAATTAAAATAGAATTACAACACTTTCCTCTTTAAGAATATACCCACACTCTTAAATTGACAGCCTCATCCCAGGGTGACACTCATCCAGGGTGACCATTGCAGATTCTCTTGAGGTAGGTATTGTTGGAATGAATGAGGGTGACTGTGGCTGTGGGAGAATTTTAAGTAAGATAGGAAAACAGTGAGATCAATACTTTAGAAGGTGACTGTGGCACTAGTATAGGGTACAGCTTTATAGCCTTTGAGTATAGATTATAGCAGCATGGTTCAAGGATCCCAGTTTAAGAGGGGGGAAGAAAAAGGAAGTCGGCACACATAGCTCTGTTTTGAAATGCATGTGTACCATGATATACTTCCTACAGTGCTGTGGGCAGAAACCCTTTAGGAAAATATTGGATTAAAGTTTGAAGGAGACACGGAAATATGGCTATATCCATATTCAAGGCAAAAAATATTGAAACTTGGCCTTGGCAACTGTTTTGTATTGTGAGGTACTACACTGGGCTAATTCTGTACTTAATCCTTTATAATCCCGTGTTGTATTTTGGAGGACAGTGGATAAGGAGAGGGATTGGTAATGCTGGAGGAAGTTTCTGTGCAAAACCAAAGAACTTGTGTTAGTCTCTGCACCACTATCCTCATCAGAAGAAACATTTCAAATATATACTCCCTGGGTATCTGAGTCCTACTCTAGTACTGAAATGGCTGGGCTCATAGATATTTCAGAGACGCTAAAAGAGCTAGATCAAAGGATCTAGCCTTCACCACTAGAGGTTGAATTGGTTGTTCTGTGGCTGTTGCTGCAAATTACTACACACTGGTGGCTTGGGACAGTAAGAACTTCTCCTCTTGGAGTTCTTTTTTTTTTTTTTTTTTTTTTTTTTATAAAAATTTTGGAGTCAAAGCGTTTTTTTTTTTTTTTAATTTATTATTTTACATGTCGATTCCAGTTCCCTCTCCCTCCCTCCCTCCCTCCTTCCCTCCCTTTTGCCCTCTCTGCCCTCTCCCATGCACTCTAAACACCCTCCCCTCCCAACCCCCCACCACAATACCATATGTAGGGGAATGCCATCCAGTTGGGGTCATGTAGATCTGACAGGTCCTGTGAAGTAGGGACTAGGGCTTCTCTCCTATCTCTAGAATAAGGCAGTTATCCCTCCATGGGGGATATGTTTGCAAAGTCCTTTTGTGCACCAGGGATACATCCTGGCTCCACTGTCTGAGGTCTCTTAGACTGCTCAGACCTTCTGGCTGAGACCCATATTCAGGGGGGTCCGAGTCAGTCCCCTGCTGGCTTCCCAGCTATCAGTCTAGTGGCCCTTAGCTCCTCCTTGTTCAGGTAAGCTGTCTCTATGTACTTCTACCGCATGGTCTTGTCCTCTCCATCTGCTTCTGGGTTCTAGTTCGGCTCAGTGTTTATGTATGGGTGTTTGCTCCTGTTTTCAACAGGCATTAGTTGAGGACTCCATGGAGAAGTTAGTTGTTGATCTCACTCTCCGGGAAGGGCATTTATGATAGCCTTTCCATGGAATCTCAAATTGTTAGTTGGGAGCAGTCTTGTAGTTCCCTCGACCTTTCTTTGTGTTCAACTTTATCTTCAAACCAATATTGGCTCCCTCTTTTATGTTCTCTCTCTCTCTGTCTCTGTCTCTCTCTCTCTCTTTCCTATTTTCCATTCCTAACCAGGCTCAATCCTCCTGGTCACACATGCCTTCCTCTCCTCCCTCTCATTTTCTCCTACTTCTCTCTCCATTAGCTGTCTTCCCCCACTTTACCTGAGGTCTGGGGGACTTGTCCCTTCCCAGTTCTGTGAGGGACTTTATATGAATCTCTTAGAATACAACTTGTATCCTAGTTCCTCTGGTGATGTGAATTATAGGCTGGTGATCATTTGATCTAGTTCTAAAATCCATATATGAGTGAGTACATACTGTGTTTCTCTTTTTGTGACTGGGTTACCTCATTCAGGATGGTTTCTTCAAGTGCCATCCACTTGCCTGCGAATTTCAAGATACCATTACTTTTTTCTGCAGAGTAGTATTCCATTGTGTAGATGTGCCACATCTTCATTAACCATTCTTCAATTGAAGGGCATCTAGGTTGCTTCCAGGTTCTTGCTATTACAAATAGTGCTGCTATGAACATAGTTGAACAGATGTCTTTGTTGCATTGATGTGAATCCTTTGGGTATATGCCTAAGAGGGGGATTGCCGGGTCCTGTGGTAAACTAATTCCCATTTTCCTGAGGAACCGCCATACTGATCTCCAAAATGGCTGTATGAGTTTGCACTCCCACCAGCAGTGGAAGAGTGTTCCCCTTTCTCCACATCCTCTCCAACATAAGTCATCACTGGTGTTTCTAATTTTAGCCATTCTGGCAGGGGTAAGATGGTATCTCAAAGTTGTTTTGATTTGCATTTCCCTGATAGCTAAGGATGTGGAGCATTTTCTTAAGTGTCTTTCAGCCTTTTTGATTTCCTCCATTGAGAATTCTTTCTTCAGTTCTGTACCCCATTTTTTAATAGGGTTATTTGGTGTTTTGTTGACTAGTTTCTTGAGTTCTTTGTATATTTTGGAGATCAGCCCTTTGTCGGATATAGGATTAGTGAAAATCTTTTCCCAGTCAGTGGGCTGCCGTTTGGTCTTGTCAACTGTGTCCTTTGCCTTACAGAAGCTTCTAAGTTTGAAGAGGTCCCATTTATTAATTGTTTCTTTCAGTGTCTGTGCCCCTGGAGTTATGTTCAAGAAGCGGTCTCCTATACCAATTTGTTCAAGGGTACCTCCTACTTTCTCTTCTAAGAGGTTCAATGTGGCTGGATTGATGTTGAGGTCTTTGATCCATTTGGACTTGAGTTTTGTGCATGGCGACAGACATGGGTCTATCTGCAGTCTTCTACACACCCTCATCCAATTGTGCCAGCACCATTTGTTGAAGATGCTGTCTTTGCCCCATTGTATAATTTTAGCTCTTTTGTCGAAAATCAGGTGTTCATAGGTGCGTGGATTAATATCAGGATTTTCAATTCGATTCCATTGGTCTACCTGTCTATTTTTATGCCAATACCAGGCTGTTTTCAGAACTATAGCTCTGTAGTAGAGCTTGAAGTCAGGAATGGTGATGCCTCCTGAAGTTCTTTTATTGTATAGGGTTGTTTTGGCTATTCCTCTTGGAGTTCTTAAGGCTGGAATTCTGTAATAAAGTGTTAAAGTGTTGACAGATCTGTGTTCTTCCCAAAGGCTGTAAGAGAGGCTATCCTTCCCCTTGAAGGTTCTGATGGCTGGTGACATTCTCTCCTTGGTATCTGCTTAACTCCAGCTCCTATCTCTCTACTTTCTTCTGGGTGTTTTATCTTTCCTCTATGTGTCTCCTGAAAATATGCTAGTCATTATATTTGGGGCCACACTCAAGTTTTCCTCACTTCAAGATCCTCAAATTTGATGACATCTGCAAAGAACCTTATTCCAACTAAGTCATGTCCACAGGTTCTGGGGATAAGGACATGGATGTCTTCAATGAAGGCCATTATCCCACCCTCTGCTGAAGGAGTCTTTGTATAAGATACACCTGTAACACTTTACCCGAAAACCAGGCCTGTGCATCTCCTAGGTGAGTGTCCTCCAAAGGTCCATATGTTAACTGGCCAGCTACATCCTGTGAGCTGTTGGAAAGTGGGAGAACACTTAAGAGGTGGGGCCTAATGGGGAGGGGTCTTGAGGTAAGCGGAGGTGTACCGGTGAAGACTGTGCGGCCTGAGATCCTTCTTCACAGTGATATGTGCAGCTTTCCTCCTGTGGGCACTCCCTTTGCAATGTAAACTTTGCCTCACTAAAAGCCGCGGAGACAACCAAACAGTACTGCAGCCACCAACGGTGAGTCACAGGTTAGTTGTCTGGATGAGGTGTTACCATAGCCAAAAGCTGGCTAACCAACAGTCAAGCTCACAGAGGAAGGAGTAACCCCTTTGTGCGTGAGACTGACCTTCAGGGCTGACACAGCCTGGCCAGGAATAAAGGTTGTCACAGGTTCAGAGTAGAGGTTTTACTCTTCATTACTAGGACAGGGTATTTATTAGTATATATTTCATTATATTATATATTAATATATAGGAGTATATATGTATACATTCTAATATATGGCTCACACATATATACTATTATATGCATATACACTGGTATGTATCACACATGTATGATTTACATTATATTATATGTATGTACATATATATAACATATATTGGTATATGTTTTCCTATGCCACTATTCTGGAAAAGTAGCCCTACATTAATTTATTTCTCTCATTGCTCTGACAAAATACCTGACAAGAAGCCACTTAAGGCAGCAAGGATGAGTGTTGGGGCTTCTAGTCACGAGGAAATGGTGGCAGGGTAGCAGGTGTGGTGGCAGCCCCTAGTTCACATCTGAGTAGACCAAGAAGCAGAGATGTGGGCGTGCCTGGCACAGGATCAGTATACAGTCTACGAGGCCTACTCCCAGCCACCGACTTCCTCCCGATAGGTCCCATCTCCTAAATGTTCATCCAATTCCCCAAACTACAACACCTGGGAACCAAGGGTTGCAGCCTGTGAGCCTGTGGGAGCTAGGTTACATGTAAAACATTAACAAACACCCAATGAAACGGCATTCGTGTACGTACTGCAAAGTTTCCCCAGAAGAATCCACCTATGTTGTACCGTTTGGGACAATTACCCAGTCTTTCCTATAAAATGAGTCAAACGGCATGGCTTGAAGTTCCCTTCCACTCTCCAGTTCATGTTCCTCTGGAAGAATTACCCAGCAGGTGTCCGACTCCCACAGCTGCTTCTCTGCTCTTGTTGCGTGGTTAAGTGTGGCGGTTTGCTCACATCATAACAAGATAGCTTGCAGGCGTTGTCAGAGGCCTAACCCCACAGCATCCTGTTTCTCTTTCAGTAAATGGGCCTCTGGGGAGTCCCTTAGCAGACGCTACCTCCTTTAAACAAATTAAAAGTTTTATTAGCGAAATATAACTTGATAACATACATGTATTGCCATTATAACTTAACAAGAGAGAATACCCATTTAGAGACACCAAGAGAAGAACAGGCAAAAGTTTGTATGGGAAACACATAACACAGCCCCATGGAATTGTGGACGTTCAGTAATTGCACTTAGAATTTGAGGACAAGCCCCGTTGCTAGCTGACACTACCCCCCCCACCCCCGCAGCAAGCCGCCACACACTTTTCCTTCCTACTTCAGAGCAGGAGCTGAGACTTCACTTGGGCAAGGGTTCAAATAACCCTCTAGTGCCTTAAAAGCATCAGCCTGGTGGGATGTGGCTCTGTTTGCTTCCCTTCCTGTTGGATGCCCCTGGCATTGTATCCACTCTAGGACTTTGGGATTCCAGAAACCCTGCAGCCACAATGTGCTCTGGTGCTAAATGGCCTCAAGCAGTCTGAGGATTTTTGCCTCTGAAGCCTGGCACCTCTGGGCTTGTGGCTTCAGTTCTGAAAACCCCTTGTGTGACTGCCTGTTCCCGCCAGCACCAACCATTTAACAACTAATAACTTACCCCGATTCCTGGCAAACACCATCCCGTGGTGCTGTCTTGTCCACCAGGGATCTAGCCTTTATCCTTTCCTTTTTCCCAATGAGGAAGAGGTAGCAAAAGTCCGGCCAGTTCTAGATGTTCAGCTCCAAGTTCTGGCCCAACTCTTGGGTGCCTGCCTTTTAGGCAGTTCAGAGGCTGCTTCGGAAACTGAAAACTCAGCATTCCCAGGGCGCTCAGCCTTCATAAATATTGAATGGGCATCCTGAATTTACCATCACTGCTATCAGACTCAGTAGTTTGAACACAACTTCAATCCACTTTCTTCAAGTAATAAAAGGTGGGGTTTTTTTGTTTAGTTAGTTTTGTTTTTGTTTTTTTAAATTCCTATCTTGAAGAGCCCGTTTGTTGAAGGCACGGTAGAGTACAACCTAGAAAATCTCCAATAACTATTTCACAAACAGACGAATGGCTTGATAAATGCCTGCAACCATGGGTAATGGTCTTTAACACCAGGGAATGAACTCCTCTAGAGAAGGGGGTACACACTGAAGACAGTCTACAGGAAATGGGGGGCACTTAACCTTCCCTGGTTATTTTCCAGGAAATGTCTATTTCCAGGAAATAAATGTGCTTCTATTATAAAATTTCTCACTACATTTGGTCATCAATATTCAGTCATACCAAAGTGCTGATTCCTTGTCAGTCTTTAGCCAGATAAATATTTACAAATAACCTAAGATGTTTAGGTATAGTGACAGACATCTATAATGCCAGTTACTCAAGAGGCGTAGGTAACACTGGTTGATCCCAGGAGTTCAAGGCCAGCCTTGAACAATGCTGCTATTTTCTGTTTCTTAAAATAAAAACAAATGAATGAGTAACATAAAAAGAAATGAGTGAATGAATGAATGAAGTATTGAATTATCCTCACACTCCATGGCCCCCCAAGACATTGCCTGTGTTTTAGGGTTTGCATGCACTTTGGCTCCGCTCCAGAAATGCCTCCTCCTGCCTCTGTCTAAATGCCTTGACTTTCAGCCTCTAAAATGGCCCATCGTAGCACATGGAACATTATACTAAATTGGAGTGAGTGATTTCACTGACCCTTACACAATATACTCTCTCAGTTCTGAGACTCACAGATGCCTACCTAACATGCCTGCTACACAGACTACATCCACAGGGTGCCTATAGGACAGAGCATAGCTCTGCTTCCCACTCCCTCCCTTCTCTCCTGGTGTATTCCCTCTTTTATTCTCTAGTGTCTGTAGTGGGCTGTGCTTTAGCTCTGTGCTTGCACTTTCCTTAGAGAACTAAGGTCAGCACAGATTAGATAGAAAACTGGGCCAAACGGCTAGTGTTTAAGCCTGCCCAGCAAGCTGGACACATCCAGCCAGGGAGCTGGTGTTGAGTTCATCATCTCCCTTGCAAGAGAGGAGCAGCAGCAAGTTCTCCCTCCCTGAAGCAACACGCCCTCTCCAAACCACAGGAGTTGTTTAGCTGATGAGTCTCAGGCTCCATGGGGTAGACTGTTGAGATCTCTTTAAGTGGGCAGCCAGATGAACTGGAATTTGCAAGGCAGAAAGCACTATAGAAGGACCCTATGGCTTTTTATTGAGGGAGTCTTCCCAGTCGCCCACTCTAAAGGGTCCTTTTAGTTTTTGATATTATTGCTTCAGCTCTCCTCTCCTACTCTTGGAGAGCCTATTTTTCTTGAACTCAAAGTAAAGAATGGGGAGGTATAAAAATTCAACATCTTCGTTTCTAGACTCTTGAGAAATGGCTCAACTCTTAAATATTTAATTTCTTGCTCATTTTAAATATTTAATTTTTATTACTTTAAATAATACGTGTGTGTCTCTGTGTGGATATGTAGTTATGAGTACTGGTGCCTGAGGAGGCCAGAGGCATGGGATCACCCAGAAGCTGGAGTTACAGGCAGTTGTGAGCCATTGGGCATATATGCTGGGAACGAAACTTAGGTCCTTGCAAGAGTAATATCCTTTCTTAAGTGCAGAGCTATCTCTGGACTGCATTTATCTCTTGTGAAATACATTTTTTTAAAAGTGACAGAGATAGTTAATGAAAAAAATGAAGGTAGTATTGACTGTTTTGTCAAAACTTTGTGCTTTTAAATTTTTAATTGATTTATAGAATTTTTAAATGAATAGTTTAAGAACAGATTTTTTTAAAAAAAAATGCTTTTATTTATTTTCTGAGAATTTCATTAAATATATTTTGATTATTTTCTTTCCCTCCACCCAACTCTTCCCAGGTCCTCCCCGACCTCCCCACCCACTAAACTTCATGTTTTTTTCTCTCTTAAAAAAACAAACAAACAAAAACAACAACAATAAAAACCGAAAAAAAGGTCTGTCTGGTGTTGGCCAATTACTCCTGGGTATGATTGATAATACCCAGGATGACTGGTATACCGAGTATCATTCCACTGGAGGAAACGCATTTCCCCTCCTCCAGCAGACATCCACTGTGATTAGCTTCATGGATAGGAGAGAGGCTTCATGCCCACATTTCTCTCCTCTGTGCTGAGATTGTCTCTGGCTGGAGTTTGTGCAGAGCAGGTCATGTGCGGCTGCCAGTCTCTGTGACGCACTTGTCTATGCCCTATTCTGTCTGAAAAAATGTAGTTTCCTTGGAGTCGCCCACCACCTCTGGCTCTTGCAGTCTCTGTACCCATCCCCTTCTGATCCCTGGTTCAGATCCCTGAACCTTTGCGGGGAGTGGTGTGAGACAGTCACCCCACTTAGGGATAAGCGTTTCAAAATCTCTTACTCTCTTCATTGTCCAGTTGTGGGTCTCTGTGTTAATTACCGTTTACTGCAAGGACAATCTTACCTGTGATGGGCTGAGTGACACACTGATCTGTTGGTATAGCAATATGGCTTTGAGGAGTGGCTTACTGATATATTCATCCTGCGGAATACTAGTGTGTTTTCCTCTAGGCCCCAAGACCTGTCTAGCCTCAGATTCTTGGCCTCATTAACAGAGTCATGTATAGATTTTAATTTTGTTTAAATACGCTGGAATTCTTGTTCAGAGATAGAAAGCCTGAGTCTGAGCCCTGGCGTTTTTACTTTCTAGATAGAGAGCTCGATATTGGGCATTTAGTAGAGTGGGAGTGAGCCATAAGTAGGTTGGAAGTTTCTCTGCCTTCTCTCCTCACCCTGCCCTTGCTCTTACACAGTCGACTCCAGTTCCTATGAGCGAGTCCCATCGCCAGGGACAGCGTGTGTAGTACACGCCCTTTCCTGAAGGCAGCTGGAGAAATGAGCTGCACATCACTTCACTGCCCAACTCTGGTAGTACACCTTTAAAATTAAAGAAGACTGAAGAATCACAGAACACCACTCTGGCTCTGAAACACAATAGCAATCTGATGGGAAGGGTGGACGTGTATGAATGGACAGGAGATAGATTATTGACTCTCCACTCCCCCTGCCTCACAAACACACAGGCATTCATACATATAAACATGCACATACAAATGTACTCAGTACAACTTAACAAATATAAGGGTTCACCATAAATAAAGAACTTTAACTGCAAAGTATATAAATGAGAGAGGCACCAGTCTAGTTTGTTAAGTAGTGTATAGGTGTAAAGGGAGATGGACTTAGTTTACACATGTCTACATGGTAAAAGGAAGTGTGATACATGTATAAGCAAGATGTAAACATATGGCTGATGAAGTCCTAACACAGGGCTCTGCCAACACATGGCATCAGGAAGGGGTTAGAGAGAGGCTGATGTCTCAGGCAAACCTTTCCTCACAGCTGAGGGTTTCCCCTAAAGATTAGTAGCTGGGTAAATAACAGACACCTGTAATCTCAACACTTGGGCTGAGAAAGGAAAAACTCAAGTCAAGGACTTGATGTATTCAAGATCTACATAAAAAGTATCAGGCTACCCAGAGCTACAAGGCAAGAAGGTCTCAGAAACTCAAAAACATAACAAAACCATCAGGAAGATCAAGGAAAGATTGGTTGGGTGCCTTTTATTTATTGATTTTCATGGTGAAATTTCACACTTAGATGGAAGTCAGTCTCTAATTCCTGTCTTGAAATGGTGCATTTTCTGTTTAAATACATTTTAAGTGTTGGACATAAACTAACAGTTCTGGCCAATGAAAAGTTTAACTGCCTTCTGAAATTGCTTGGTCATTTCTGCTTGCTTTCTGTATGTCTTAGGAGCCAAGTGTATTTGTTCCCCAACTTAGTATAATTTGATGGAATATTATATATAATGAATAACGGGAATGGAGCTAAGGGAGGAGAAGACAAGCTGCTATCTCTATAGCAATTAAATTGTTTTAGAGAGGCTGTTAAAAATAACAAAGGAACCCTACTGAGTAGAACTATGTTTACAGACAAAGTTTAGACTTCTTTCCCCAACAAGTTTGGTTAAAGTAAAACACTGGACTTAAGTGTATTATTTTTATGATTTCCTGTGTAACTTGACATTCAAATTTCATTTCATATATTAGGTATTGTGGAATACTGCTCACATCCTAGGCATGTCCAAATGGTGAGTCCTTTTGCACGCCTGCAGATTTGATCAAGACCATAAATTCACACCACAGACATCATGCTGGGTTTTTTAAATAATGGATTATTCTGAGGTCAATGCTGATTGTCAAGTTTAGATTCTGGCTTCCACAAGACCAGTACTGCTGAGAGACAGACACCCCAAAAATCTGATAAGAGAAGGAAGGAGTTCCCAGGGGCACCCACGGAATATGCCTGCTCACTGTTTGTTCTTTAGGTATTTCCTTCCATTTGCACTTTCCCCTGTATATTAAGTTCAAAGTCTGCTTTCCTACCTACGCTTTCTACTTTTAACCCACAGTTATTATCTCTTACCTGGCTCACAAAGCCTTTGTCTCTAACTTGGGGTATTTCTCAATGCTATCATAATTTAATACCTAATTTGTAAATGATCTTCAATATCCTCTCCCACTTTCTCAACAGAGGACTATCCAAATGTCAGCTCAGTCAAGCAGGATGCATTTTACCCAGCAAGGACTGTACACTTCAACCAGCAAGGATTGTAACTACACCTAACAAGGAGTATGCACTACACTTAGATATCATGTATTGTTAGGAAGTGGTCCAAAATGAAGTCCAGCATAAAGATCAAGGCTGTGTGCTTAAAAATTAATGACAGTTGAAAATGTTAATAACAATTTTCTGTCTTAACTATTATTCAAGACATAGATTTCTTGTCACTATAACCTTGATAGATGGTAGTGTTTACTGATACCAATATTTTTCTATCTTAGGTTTTTATCCGTTAGCAGACTAAGGGATTTGTGGATATGCATTGCTTAAATCTGGTTTTGTCATGGAATATCTTGTTTTCTCCATTGATAGTGATTGAAAGTTTTTCTGAATATAGTAATCTGGGCTGGCATCATGGTCTCTTAGTGTTTGTAGAATGTCTATCCAGGACCTTCTGGATTTCAGAGTTTCCATCGAGAAATCAGGTATAATTCTGATAGGTTTGCCTTTATATGTTACTTGGCCTTTTTCCTTTGCAGCTCTAAATACTCTTCCTTTATCTCTTTATTCTGTATGTTTGATATTTTGATTATTATGCAGCAAAGGAACTCTTTTTTTTTTTTTTTTTTTTTTTTTTGGTCCAGTCTATTGGGTGTTCTATAAACTTCTTATGTTCTTCTTTAGGTTTGGGAAAGTTTTCTTCTATGATTTTGTTGAATATGTTTTCTGCACATCTGAGCTGGGATTCTTCACCATCTTCTTTATCTATTATTCTTAGGTTTGGTTTTTTTACTGTGCCCCATATTTCCTGGATATTTTGTGTTAAGTGTTTGTTGGACTTCATGTTTTCTTTGGTCAATGAATCTATTTCCTCTAGTTTATCTTGAACACCTGAGATTCTCTCTTCAATCTCTTACATTCATTCTGCTGGTTATGCTTGCAGCTCTAGTTCCTAATCGTTTACCCAGCTTTTTCTGTTTCCAGCATTCCCTCAGTTTGAGTTTTCTTTCTTGCCTCCATTTCAGTTTTCAAGTTGTGAACTGTTTCCTTCACCTGTTTGAGTTTGATTTTTTTTCCCTCTGCTTTCTTTGCTGTATTTAAGAGATTGGTTGATTTTTTTTTTTTTGCATTATTTATTTATTTATTTATTTGTTGTCCTTTCCTCCATTTCTTCCAGTTTTTGTTGTTTGTCTTTTCTTCCATTTCTTTAAGGAATTTTCTCATTTCCTCTTTAAAGGCCTCTACCATCTTCATAAATTTGTTTTTAATGTCACTTTCTTCTGCTCCATCTGTGTTGGGATGTTCAGGTCTTGCTGGTATAGAACCTCGAGACTCTGGTGGTGTCATATTACTCTTAGATGTTTTCTTATTCTGTTATCTTCCTATCTCTTTCCGGTGGGTACATGTGGGACCTCTCTCAGTGAGTGCGTTGTGAAGGCTCCAATGGTAGCAGATGCTGGTTAGTATGGGCTGCCTCCAGATATCTGGGGATTTGGTCATCTAGACCTCTTTTACTGTGTATTTCTAGTCTTATTTGAACCTGTGAGCTAACTTTAAACTGCTAAGCTATACTGAGTCATCGGAGCTGCTATGAGCTGCTCCCCAATTCAAATTCTTGATAGCTGAGCAATAAGAATAAGTGTTTAGGTTAGAGACCCAGTATAGGAAGTTGGCCTTAAAACTACTTTCAAACAATTGGGTACCAATTTTTGCTATAATTTTCTATGTACTGCTTACATGTGTCTTTCAGGGTTACTTTGTTTTTAGTTTTTTAGTTTTCAAATGTACTTCACTTGCTCATCTCTGATCTAGAAGTTACTGCTATTTTCTGAGGACAACAGACTGGTAAGGCTACTGGCAGTAGCACCAGCAATTCCCCAGTCTGGCTCCAGATGCTCCTGGAGAGAAGTTTGTAAAACATAGGATGTTATACTTTGAGACCTCCAACTAGTTAGGAGGAAGGAATCAGTGGGTAGTTTTCGGGTAAGTTGCAGAATTCTTTTAAACTCTTCTCCTTAATCTCCCTCTCTGGAGTCTGCAGCCAAGAGTTAAGGACTGCTAGACAAACCCATCATCATCTGGTAGAAAGGGGTTGCAATGCAAATTCAGGATTCTGGGCAAATCACTCTGAACAATGGCCATTTTGAACAGGCTTCAGAGACTTAAGAGCTGAGCAGGGACAGTGCATCCCACTGCAGTTTGCTGCCTGAAGAGCATCTGAGATGCAGTTAAATCCACAAGCTGGATTTGGAAAGGTTTCGCACATTACTTTTATCCATATTGGCTCAGTATCTCACCACCTAGAGAGCACAGTTAGAGCATGCAGCTCCACATCAGTAGAATCCAAGCATTGTCTTTCCCTTGCCCTGAACCTTGTCTGTGTGAATAGTCTCCAAATGCAGCGATGCTGTCAGACCACCACCGGTGGACCAAACCCTGTCTTTCAGAAGGACTAGCTGGCAAGAAGGCTAGTGATGTTCCTTGGCTAAAAGCATAGCTTTGGTTTTCTCAGCACGGTGCTCCCCACATGCCTTTCAGCACTCATCAAGTAGTTCTACATCCTTGATTTTCTTGTCCTAGAATGAAGTTCTTAACCACTAGACTCCCATTTGCCTGTTCCTTCCCATCGCCTCCTCCCTTCCTTGTTCCTCCTTGGGGTGTGCCAGTTTCTAACTCTCATGCTGGAAGTCCTCCTCCTTTCTCTCTTGATTGGTTTCCTCTGGTGATATTTAGTTTAGCGCCTTCCTGTAGGAGTCCAAAGGCAAAGCCTTGGACTCCTTGGAGAAGTGTTATTAACCCAAATTCCTCTGAGTGCCAGATGAGTGCTGAAACCTAGTAATCTATCTAGATAGGGGTTGGGCTAAAGAGAGGATAATAATGTATTCATCTGGATGTTGGCTTCGTAGAATATGGGCTCAAGGCCATCAGAGGTTCTAAAGAGGACCTCAAGCGAAACATCGTGATTTTGGAGGCTGTAGTCTGTGATCAGTTGGCCCCACTGCTTTGGGTTTGTATGAGAGAGTCCATAAGTTCTGAAAAGGTGAAACCCTTCACCCTATCTACCAGAAAGCAAATGTTTCAAAAGTAAAGATTCAGGATTCTACAGTCCCTTCCTGTGGCATGCTCTTAGTAGCAAAATGATCTCCCATCACCCCTCACTTTTCAAAGGTCTCACTATCTCCTGATAACCATCCTAAGCCTCAAGTCAACACTTCCATCCTTGGGACCATTCAAACACCATTCATAAATCCTTACACATCCTACGTAATTAGAACAGGGGATGGATACAGCCCATGATGCTTCTTTTGTCCATTCTTAAAGAGATAGTAAGAATCATCCTTCCTGGCCCTCTCTCTGCCTCAGGAAGTTGGTTCTCGCTATTGTTTGAGTGTTATTCACCCCCTCTGAGGAGGACCACCAAAGTGTGTGCTGGGCCTCTTAGATCAGCCTTGGATTATTCAGAATGCTTACAGAAGAAGTGAACGGTATGGAGGTTGGCTTATCCCCTTCTTCCAAGCTTCAGGGACATTGAAAAGAACTTCTCCCAGGAACCCTTCATTCATTTCTCCCCACAGTAAGAGAAAGGAATTAACCGAGAAAAAACACACAAAGTCATGAGTGCCATGCCATCTTTCCTCTGTCTCCTTGTGCAGTAGATACCCATTCTGTTCTTCTATTGCTGTACCTGCAGTCACCACTCTGTGTATGGTCTAGGAAGGATGTCTTTAGGATCAGGACACAGTGAGCTTCAGAGATAGCCCAACAGTTAAGAGTGCTTACTTCTCTCCCAAAGGATCCAAGCTTGGTTCCCTGCACCCAAGTCAGACAATTCAACATCTACCAGCTCCGGGGGAATATGATCCACTCTTCTCTGCACTCTGTAGAGAGCTGCACTCCTGTGCACATACCTACACACACACACACACACACACACACACACACACACACACACACACATTCTGCAATTAGAGCAGAAGGAAGAGATGGCCCATGGTGTTTCTTTAACCTTCGCCGTCTCTGCTGCATGCTTCAGCTGCGCTTGCTAGCAGTGAATAACACTGACACTTTCCTTTCCATTTGCTTCACTGTGTGTTCCTTAGTTGGTTTAAAACATCCTGAGCGAAAGTTGATCTCATGACCATGGTGATGACTCAGTTAGCTAAGTGCATGACCAACAATCATGGGAACCTGATTTTGATCCCCAAAACCCATATGAAATACTGAGTGTCGTGGTACAAGTTGATAATACCAGTGCTGAGGAGATGGAAGGTACATGCCTGGGAGTCTGCATGCCTGAGATTCTCGGAACAGCTAGCCTAGCCCCAGGTTCCAGTGAGAAGCCTTGCTCAAGAAACAGGGTGGGTAGCATCTGAGAAATGACACATAAGATTGACATCTGACCTCCATATTCTCACACACATTTAGGTACACTTGGCCACAGGCATGCATTTCTCAGAGAGGCACAGACAGAAAGAGACAGAGAGTAACAAAGACAGAGAGACGGAAATAGAAAGAGACAGAGGGACAGAAATAGACAAAGACAGAGAGAAAGCAAGGGAGAGGAGGAAAGTCAACTCAAAGAAGTCAGGAAATAGATGAGTGCTTAGCAGAGCCTGGATCTAGCATGAGGGAAGATGAGAGAAGATGACTGACATGTTTTAAAGGTGTAGTGAGTTAGTGGGAAGAGCTCCTAATGCACCATGCCGTAGTATGATGATAACCGTGGTTGACAGCACCTAATTGAAATATTTCAAAATATCTAGTGAGAATTTGGAATGTTACCAAACACAAAGAAAAAGATGTATGCCTGAGGTGACAGATGTGCAGGCTCCCTGATCTGATCCATATCTTAGCACATGTGTGCTTAAATGCCACACTGTACCATATAAGTGGGAAGATCAGCGTGACGATTTAAAACACATCACTCTTCAAAAAGAAAAACCACTGCCCACCTACGGCATGATTTTAGTCTTAAGGAATGATCTTCAGATATTTTTATATTAAATGCTTTCTACTTTCAAGCCCATCCTGGAGTCATTCACTCTCCTGTGCTTCCCAGATATGGTATGAAGGTTCTGGCCCTGCCCTTTCCTGTATTCCAACACAGTTACATCCTGGAGAGGTGATGCCAGAGATAGCTGTCTATTGTCCTTGTCCTCAGAACTTGCAGTTGATATTTTCTTTATATTGTAAACTAGATTTATTTAAGTCACATCATGGTGGGAAGCCATCAGGCATGGCACAGAACAGTAGTTGAGAGCTTTACCTCACAGTTCACCTCAGTAACACACCTCCTCAACAAGGTCATACCTCCTAATCCTTCCCAAACAGTTCCACTAAATGCAGACTGAACATTCAAATATGTGACCCTATGAGGATCATTCTCGCTTAAACCACCAAAATATCCTAATTAATTGTGTGTAGGGGAGGGATCAAAGAACAATTTTTGTGGGATTTGTTTCCTTCCACCATGTACGTCCTGAGAATCAAACTCTGGTCCTTAGACATGGTGGCAAGTATCTTTCACCTATTGAGCTATCCTGCCAAGTCTCCCAAATTTTAATTCTCATTAGTCATATTAAAAACCTCTCTCTCTCTGTGTGTGTGTGTGTGTGTGTGTGTGTGTATGTGTGTGCACATATGCTTGTGTATGGTTTTCTTTGTGTGTATGTGTCTCTGTAAGTGTGTATTGGGAGGAGAGCAGGCAGCTCCCATGTCCCATGCCAGGGCACATCTGTAGACTTTACAACACAACTTAAGGGAGTTGGTTCTCTCCTTCTCCTGAATAGTTCTAGGGATTGAACTCAGGCGGTCAGGTTTGGTTGCAAGGTGCCTTCCTATTTATGTCATCAATCCTCAGCACTGAAAAAAAAATCTCCTGAGAGACTTCCTTTCTGGGTATCAAATCTGTATTTGTATCTAGCAGTTGAATCTCTGGTATTTTCTTCCTTCCAGTGAATTCATGGGCTTGGACTATATTTATCTTTTCTGATATTAGGCCAGGAAGCAGAGCCAATACATTTTCTGCTCTCATCAAATATCATCAAATGTTTGTATCAGGAACACTTGTTTTCTTCCAGATCTTTTAATCACATTTGTATTAAGGGAAGGAGGAAAAGGATGTGTAGACATTTGAGGCTCTTGGTATTAGTCAAAGCCAAGTTTCCTACAGTTGGATTTATTAGGAACTGCTGAGATCTCTGAAGCTTTGAAAGTGAAGAGAAAAACAAAATATGAAGAGGACCACACGCTTGGAACAGTTGAGAAAAGCACACTATTTATTTATTTCCATGACTTATCGAGGCTTGGCATGGAGTGTTCTTATCTGCCTACAGGACGTATGTTAAACTCGAGATAGAAGATTGATTAGTGGTTGTATAATTCTGACCAACCTATATCAGAACGTCTTTCCTGGCATGTGGAAAAAGCACTTCCCAAACTCTGGGTACCTTTTCTGCCCCTCAGCGGGGCCCCTTCCATTGTAACATTTATTTACTCAGTAGCAAATTCTACTCCACCTTCCCCTCTACATTTGTTGTACTCACCACCTGTCTTTCCTGGGTCCACATTTCACTAGATTCTGCTTCCATGGAAGTCCACCCTCATCTTATTGTGAAACGGTTTAGTCAGTAGTACCTCCTTATCTTTCTTTTTCCACAATCACTAAGCGAAATAGAATCCAGACTTCTGCAAATAGAATCAGTCTCTTGGGAAATAAACACCCAGAAAACACTGGTTCACTATCTCTCTTTTCTTCTGTACTCTGATTTTTCCGCCAGCACCCTCTGAAGAGTAACATCTATGCTGCTGGCTTCTAACATCCTGAAATTGCTTGCTTTCAACTCTGATGACCTCTCTATGATGCCACGGGCCCCTAGTGATCTCAGTCTATTTCCTACAACCTTCTAATCACACTCTTTCTCCTCCTCTTTTTGATTAAATTCCTTATATTTTCTTGGTCTCAAGTACCCTGTTTTCTTCACAGCCATTTCTTTAACTCCACTGCCTGGCTTCCGACTTGTAATACACTTTCTTGCTTGATGCCTCCACGCCCTTCTCTTCTCCTGCCCCTTTGCTTACCTGCCAGTCTTCTCTTCTTCATCCTCACCCTCGTGAACCCAATGCAAGGTCTTGGTTGGTATTTTCTGCATGCCAAGGATTGTGAGGAATCATGAGACATTAGCTGTTTTCTCCCTTTTTTGCTGTCTGTTGCTCATCTTTGCCGTCACAGTCTTGTTCATATGCATGACGTCAGCAGTCACATTAGTGCATTGTAGCACGTAAATTTCATCATTAGTCCTTGTCTTTTCTATCTCCAAATTCTGCATTTCCAACTGCCTTGTTGATATCTCCACCTCTGAGTTCTTTCGAAATCCAGCCTGCCCTCCCAGTTCCTGTTCATGTGGTAGCAGTATCACTACTCCCAAAATCACACAAAAATGTCAAGGTCCTCTCACTTCTCAGCCTAAGTTTTTGCACAATTAATATCTCTGTTGCGTTCATAAGTCTCCATCCTTGTTCAGTGTCTCGACTACTACAATGATCTACTGAATGATGCTTTAGTTGAATATTCATTGTAATTAATCTTTATAATACATTCTTCTGTTTAAATTATGTTAATGGCTTCCTATATCGTGCCAAATAGATTTCGAACACATTGCACAAGTGCCTCCCAAACTGGTCTTACATTATTACAGATGCTTCTAGAACACCATTGCATCAGTCTCACTCTTCTGAGAAATCTATAATGAGAAATTCATGTTCTCACTATTTTCAGTATTCATAATCATTTTACTCTTTTCTACCCCTGGAAGTGTGATTTCCCCATTGTGTATTAGAAAAGTAAGCTTCTCCATTAATTCTGTCCGATTCTATCAGTTGTCTTCCTTTCATGAATACCAGTGGCATTTCACTTTAGTCTCTTAGCTGTGCGTCTGCCTTGCATCAATCACTCAGATTCCTGTGTCTTCGGGACATCAAAGTGTTAGAATGAAACAGAGGAATTTCCTGACTTCAAAACCCAGTATTCTAGTGACTACTATAAGCTTCTGCCATCTCTAGTCATTTACTCAAGCTGCTAAACCTCAATGACTTTGTCTTTTTCTGAAAATCTGGAACAACAATTCCTTATTTGTGCTAAGGACTAAATGTACATGCAATAAACAAATGAACAAACAAGAAACTAGTATACATTTTGCTAGACACAGCAAGGAAACTATTACCAGAACCTAGAGGAAACAACCCTTAATTCATTTTATATTTCTATCTTCACACCCATGCATGTGAAAGCCTTGACTGGCAGGTGTGACAGTCAGTATTGGTAGAATAGACAAATGAGCAAGTGGATGAATTAACTGATTAAAGAACACTATGTTGAAATTGTTTTATTTATTAATAGAAATTGTTGTATTCAAGCTTGAGCACACATACTAATTCAGTAGTGTTGATTTCTTGATGAGGTTCTTGTAACAATATCCCACAAACTGTGGCTTAGCTAATAGAAACTTGCTGTCTCTTAGTTCTAGATGGTAAAAGTCTAATTCAGGATTAGCAGGATAGCTCAGCGAAGAAAGCAACTTGTCACTAAGTCTGGTGACCTGAGTTCAGTCTTCTTCATAGTGGAAGAACTAACTCCCACAAGTTGCCCTTTGACCTTCACATGCATGCCACAGCATGCACACATGCACACATGCACACATGCACACACACACACACACACACACACACACATACATACACACACACACACCAGGTACATAAGTGTGAAATTTTTAATTATAAAAATGAAGTGTGATTTCAAAGTGTGGATGAGGCAGTTGCACATGAAGGCAATGTAGACAAATTTACTTCAAGCTTCATGCCCAGCTCTTGGGTTTTCTGGTGATCTTTGGAGTCCCTTGGCTTACAGAAACATCACCTCCCCTCTGCCCTCATGTCTCATGTTCTCTGTGTTTTGCTCCCATCCCCTCCATCTTTCTATATGCATGTCTTGTGTCCAAGTCACCAATCGCTTATAAAGACACAATAATATTGAGCCAGAATTCATCTTAACAACCTTATTTTAACTTGACTCTGTCACCTGCAAAGACCCTGTTTCCAAATAAAGCCAGGGTCACATTCATGCATTCTTGGTCCCGGCTGACTGCATCCTTAAACTGTGAGCCAAAACAAACCCTACTTTCCTTATGTTGCATTTGTCTGGCATTTTGTCTCAGCAATGAGAGCAGTAATGAACTCCAACATGCCTGCGGGAAACACAACCCAGCTTATAACAGCTGCTAATTTATAGAAACCATAATCTCAAAGGGGATGAGAGACTGATCTAAAAGTAATTGCTGGAGTAACTATATAAAAGAGTATATATTTAATTATTCCAATGAATGACATGATCTCATAGTTAATAAAGCTAGTGGCTTGCAGGGTCCATGGAAGCCTTGTGGAACAAGGGCGATTTGAAGGTGAGCTGTTTCCTTAAGTAAATGTTATTCCTCAATAAGTTTTTCTTTTTTTTAATATATTGCTACTGCTTAACATTTTGAGACAGCTTCAGATTACTGGAGTTAATGAGACAGCTCGAACAATAGGATCGGGCTGTTAATGCTGCACACAGTAAATGTGTGTTGAGAGAAGGAAGTTTCCAGGGAACCAGGATTGCTATGGTAACCTGATATATCATTAAAAATGTAATGAATAAATATCATCAGGGTCTCAGATTCATCACACAGGAAAACTTCTAGAGTGAGATAAACTAAGTCATTCTCACACGGATTGCTCGGTGTTTTGTAAGCTAAATCAAAGTGATTGTCCATTAGCAATAAGTAGTAATACTCAAATAATCCAAGACTCCATAAGGCAATAAAACCCCCTCAATGTCACCTCTTTATTGAAATCGTTACCATTTTCCTCAAAATATTAATTTTAACTGTAAGTAATAGTCATAATAATAGACCTGATTATATGCTTTTCAAAAGAAATAATATTTTGCCAACTCTTTTAACAGCGGAGTCGACACTATAGCGTTTGGGAGTGTGGAGACGCATTAGGAAGGAGAACCCACTCCTGCTGTTAAGGAATCCACTGCTCACACCCCCATTTTCCCCTCTCTTCCCCATCTCAGTAGCTCACAGACACCTTCAGACATGCTTATCACTTGTTCATTTCTTGAATCTCATTTTATCACTGTATGCATAAATGCGGCAGCTTTCACAGCATGCCTATGACTAACTAAAATTCATCTTTGGGGGCTGTAGATCTGGAAGGTCCATCCTGGAAAGAGGCAATGGAGAGGACACAAGTTCCTGCTCCCATTGGGTCTCCCATCACAACACTATAGTTGTACCCTGCCCATTGCTCATGACCAGAGTGTGGTCTTCTCTCCAGGCATTCGCTATGTCCCTTCTAACTCATGGCCTTCACATGGCTCATTCCCTTGCTCTGGAACACTGTTCTTTCCCAATTTGCCTAAGTAATTTTCCATTTGTCCTGTAAGTTCCAGATCAAGTTCTAGTTTCTCAGGCAAGTCTTCCCTGGACTGGCCACATTTCCTTCCCACCAGCTCTCATAGTCCATGAAACTTCCATTCATAATACCCATCTTGGTGACATTTTACATGAATGTTCAATCAATGGAGGTTTTCTTAGAATAATGATTAAATCTCTTTTGTTTGCCATTGTGTGCCATTGTGTGGTCTTAAATGCCTATCAAGTAAATGAATGGATATTTGTGTTTCTACGATTACACTTATGAATTTCTGACATAGGGCTCTTACAGCTAGGATGTATTTTGGTTCTTGCTTGTGCTGGCACAGAGTGTTAGCAATTAGAGTGATTTGTTCTCACAATCTATAACTATGCCACTAATGGCTGCTGAGAAATGGAAATTTGTTTCCTCCTCTCTTTTCCAGAAGTGTGTTTTTTAGTCCCATTTCATCAATACAGCACCCTTGCTGCTATGTGTTGTCCGTGACATGGAGCTCACAGTTGTGGGTGCAATGTGTATGCTCCCCGTGGAGAAGGATGCTCGTCTTAGTGATCTGGTGTATGATTGACTGATCACCACTGTAAATAAAGCTGAAGAGAACAACAACAAATGAGCAGCAGGCCTTTGATGTATGCAATTAGTGCTTTAGAATTATGGGAACGCTGGCAAGGTCAGAAAGGGTTTGTGCCATGGACCCAATGGGCATAAGTGATTAGAGGATTGTGTGCTTGCTCTTATCGGTATAGTATTCTGGAATGTTGGAAAGAAATATGGGAGCTATTCTGTGTGCACAAGAAGCTCATAATCTGGGTAGAAATGGTCTACAGAAGCAGAAGATCTGAATTTCTAACAGTGAAATCTCACACACCAGGAAGGGTGGAGGGATGAGGACCACACTCTTCTGTAGTTGTTATTATAAAGACAGCACCATCCCCTTATTCTGCAGCATTGTTTGCCCAGCTTCCCTAGTCTCTGTCACATCCACTTGTCCCACAGCTATTCCATGTCCAACAAACTTGCTTGCCCATCTTGTTGTCTCTCTCCTGTCTTCCAAGGCATCCAACACTAACCACACTTTATAGTTCACCCTGGAGTTTTGATAACTTTTCTCCCTGGAACACAGATCTTGTTTTTCATGGCTGTATCACCAGTGCACAGCATAGCACTGAGCATGTAGTAGCAGTCCAGTTAGCACAGGAGAGTATGCAAGCTGTGGGAGAGATAGTCTCCCACTGCTGTGAACACTGCAGTCTTAGACTCAATCTCTAACCTCTGCCAACTTTACCCTATTTCCCACTGGAATAGTTCCCTACGTGGCAGTATTTACTGAATTCTGGAGTGAGACCAGACACTGTGTCTCTTCTCCTCTGCATCCTTCTGTGAGATGGTGTACAGTAGAGCCTTGATAGCTAAGCAACAGACAGTGGTATCTGAACGTGTTTCTGGTTAAGAAAGGTGGCAGACACCATAACGTCAATATTCCGGAGGCTAAGGCAGGAAGATTGTAGGAAAATGGAGGACAGCTGTAGTTACAGTGTGAGGTCCTGCTCAAAAAATAAGACAACAGAAGGGTAAAGGATGGGTTTCTGGAGAGGACCTGGTGGATTAGCCACCCCAGGGTGCTGTGTCTGCCATTACCATGCAGAAGAGGGTCTTCTTCACATATAAGGGCATGAAAAACTCAGGGTAGCCCAGACAGTCTCAGATAGCCACCTCCTGGCACACACTGGGTAGATAATGTTTCATTGTCCAGCATATTCACTTGTTGACAACTCAGAAAACAAAGTCACAATGCTTGAAGTTGTGAAAGAGCATCTTGTGCAATGCTGGAAATGTCCCTGGTTTGTGTCTTGATGGTGGATATCTTGGTAAATGAATGTGTTAATTATGAATCTGTGTACTTTGAGGATGGAAACTAAAATTCATCCATTCATGTTTAACTCTAGTGAGTCCTCCATTTTCCTACAATCTTCCTGCCTTAGCCTCCGGAAGAATTTTATTGAATTGGGTGTCAGAGCATGTGTGTGCTCATGAAGGAGACTTTGTCAGCTATGATGAGCTCATGAGAACCATGGCCACAGGAGCACTTAAGAAGGGAGAAACTAGAGCAAGGCATTTGTCACTGAAGGGAGGCACAGAGGACTAGGGCTTGAAGCAGCCAGCTCTTGGTTCCCCAGATGTTGCTGAGGAGATGGGAAAGTGATGTTTGTGGGCCTATGCAAGGAGAGGATGGGGTTCAAGGGGATGGATGCTGAGGCCACTCAGAACTGAGTCTCCACACAGCCAAGAGACTTTAAGCAAGAGAGTTCTCTCTAAAGCTAAAGGACCAAACAAGAGAGCTGCGAATCCCAGAACTTTCTGCTTTCATGGCGCGGGAAGCTGGTAAGCAGTTCCCCTTGGGAAAACTGGAGATCACTTTAGCATCACAAGGTAAAAGCCCTAGAACCAGACATCTGGGAGAGCACATGCTGAGTGTGAGGGGCTGCTTTTACTGCACAAGAGTCAGAATGGAAGATATGCGAGGCCCTCAGAGCCATTGGACTCAGCAAGCTTCTTCTGGACACTGGAAAGTCACAATGTGACTTCCTTCCTTGTCTTCTCTCCTTACCCACCCCTCCACCTCCCTCTTCTTCCCTCCTCCCTTTCCACCATCCCTTCCTGTCTCTCTCTCCTATACACCCTTCCCCCTTTCCTCCCTCTCTTCTTGGGAAAGCTCTTGAATAAGGGGCTAAGTGATTACTTTCTAGGTATTAACAAATTTGTATTTCATTATACTCTAGTCAATAAATTGTTACTGGAATCAAATTGTTTAATGTATTTAAATGTATTCAGAATCCTTTATCTAATTGAACCTGTGAAGCAAAATAGCTTACTTACTGTCTGCATAGACACTGTCTTTAAAATCTGTAATAAGATTGTTGTAGGGTCAATAGCACCTTCACAGAAGGAAGGCAGAATCATTGACATTATAATCTCAGGTAAGCTGTGCAAACAAATACAACAGCACGCCTTCGTTTCTTTAATTCACATGGAGTTGTTAGGAAAATTACTTATGTTCACAGTATGTATTCTTACTTCTGGCTCATTAAGACTAAAACAGAAAGAGATGATATAAAAATATTGAAAGAAAAGCCAACAGTTAAAATCTTCAAACTTAACTTAGCCATCATCAATTAATCAACCAAGGAGGGGAGTCAGTTTTGAGAGAGATTTTAGAACATTTTTAATTAAAAGGAGAGGATTCATTTTCATCCCTTACAGATGTCGAAGGTGTAATTGAAATCGAAATATTATTTTTAAATTGGACACTGAGATTAAATTTTAATAGATTGTTGTATGTATACTATATGGGACTTACTGTGCTTCTTTTATTTCAAATACTATTTTCACCTTTAAATAAAATTAACTTTGTTAGGTTAACAAAAACAAAGTAAGATAAATTTCTGTCTGTGTAAGTGCATATGGGGAAAACCTTTCTGTCCTCTAAAAAAAGAAATTAAGAGAAACATAGCAATGTGGAAATACGTGTTCTCTTTGATCCAATCTGATCATAAAGGAAGCTGGGCTATGGAAATTTTTGTCTCTTTGATGCAGGTTTTGATCAGAATATTTATAAGCCCTGGAAGAGTTCTTGCAGACAACCAGAGATGCGAGCAGCCTCCTAACCGAGACATCCTCTGGTTCCAATGTGCCTGGTATAATTCTAGAGAATGCAAAGGAACTCAACTTTGATGAGGGGTTAAATCAGATTGCAAACCAATATATATCTGACATCTACAGGGCACATAACTTTGAGTTGCACTCCAGACACAAATAGCAACCTTTGTGTGCTCTGCTCTGTGGGTACTAGACTTATGGTTAAGGGGTTCACACTGGCAAATGTTGCCTTAGCTATTTTTAATTCAGAAACTGGCATTAGATCTGATCTAAAACTCTTGCTACTCTGGTAGCATTCAAAAGGTTGGTATGGAAATGATCTGGGAAGGCCACATCTGTCCTGGTGTAAGCGGAGCATTGTCATTTCTTAGTTCTTCAATTCCCAATATCAAGTAGTAATTTCATTCACTTAGGAATGCTGAATTGCCCCTAGAAATTCAGTGTGGGCAGGGTTTCAGTGCCTCTGTAGATTTCTAATGGATGTGGGGTCTCCTTCTCACTTGTCTGTTTATTTCTATTGCCACCCAGCTCAGGTTTCCTGGCTTTCAAGCCCAACAGAGCAGCCAGCCATCTTCCTGGACCTGTTGTCTGGGTCTGGGCTGCTCAATTCTAGAACTTCATTCTTTCCTCATACCCATCCTAGGAGGAATCCTGTAAAAAGACAATGGGATAGGACAGTGTAACATGAGAAATAAAACACCCAGAGACTGGTGTTCAGAGTCAAGCTCCAAGCTGAAGATCAGAAAAGCAATGCAGCCAGCCACTAGCTCTTACCTCTACCTCATCTTAGACCAAATGGGTGATCCTCAGACTGCTCCCGACTTCACTGCTCCTCAGCTTCACTCAGACTGCTATGCTCTCCTCATTGTGGCTAGAGACCCCTAAGACTGACTACTGAAGACCCTGTTCCTATCTTTTGTACCTCTCTAGTGCTGGGATTAAAGGTGTGAGCTCTGTTACCCTTGTAGACTGATTTAATCTCATATAGCCCTGGGTGGTCTTCCTTTGTCTCCTGAGTCCTAGGATCAAAGATGTGTACCACCACTGGCTGATCTCCATAGCTTGTGGCTGACTTTGCTTTCTGAATCCTCAGGCAAGCTTTAATAAATTATAAATAATATATTACCCCAGGACAGAGATGCCCATAACCCGAAGATAATCTCAGTATTGAGAGCTTTTCCTTAACAATAAAACATTCTTGTTCCTGGGCCCATTTTCTGGAAATTTTTATTTTAGTAAGTTCTAAGTGATTTCTACTAATGAGATCTTTTGACTATATAGTGAGTAGAAAGTATTAAGAAAAACGAAAATGTCCAGACATGATTGCTCAAGCCTATAACCCTGTCACTATGAAGGTGGTGACAGTTGGCTCATGAGTTCATGACTACCCTGAAGAATATAGTAAGAGTCTGTCTCCAGAAAGTATCAGCGTGTGTGTGTGTGTGCATGTGAGCCTGTGCATGAGTTGTGCAGTGTATGAGTGTTTGTAGCAGGTATGTACAAGGTAGGTCATTGTGTATGGCATGTGCATTTTTGTGCATGGAAATGAGAAAGCATTAAATTTTATACCTGCTATATTGTTGTCCTAGGAGTGCATTAGCAAAGCACCCCACATTGAGTAGCTTCAACAATAATTTACTTTGTCACATCTCTGGAGTGAGCACAGATCTGCTCTCTGTGAAGGTCTGGGGAAAGATCAACTTTGAACACTTCTTGGCCGTGGCAGAATAGCAGTCTTAGCGTAGTTTCTTCTAGGCTGCATATATGCCTCCAGAAGTCCTTCTTTTATAAAGATTTCAATGAATTATGGTCCCCCCAATTACTTTATTGTAATTCATTGAGCTCTTGAAATATTCAACGTGCTGAAGATGTATATAATTTGTCAGAGTGTTTACCTATCATGTGCAAAGTCCATGTCCAATCTCCAGTACAAATCATCTCCAGGCTCCAATCACCCATATAAATGGAGTGTGGTGTTATACACCTGAATTCTGGCTCTCTGGAAATGGAGTCAAGTAGATCAGAAATTCAAGGTCATTCTCTGCTACAAGCAAGTTTAAGGTGAGCATGGAGTAGATACCCTATCTCAAAAAATCAAAACAAACAAACAAAAAGGTTGCATTCTGAGGTACTGCCTGGATTTCAGCCTATGAATGTATTGGTGGACATTATTCAACCCAGACCATCCCCAGTAAGGTGACAATAAGGAACAGATGTGGAAGCCTCCAGTCTCTCACCATCTCTCATCTGCATGCTTATCTCAAATTTGATCAGAAGCACTGTGAAGAAATGGCCTCTGGGATTCCTATTGTCTGCCCTGGAGGTCAGGCCAGCCAGGCTGATTATGCTCAGCATCGTTCACAGAACACAAATCCTGCCTTCTGCTGACTTTTACATCCTGACCGCAAGTGAACGGTGGACCAAGGCAAATATCCTTGATGGACTACTGGCAAAGTTTATTTCCACTAAAAATCAAACCCACCATCATTTCCTTCTAATGGTGCAGGTGATTGCTGATCAAGACCTACAAATCCACACAGCACACAGTCCTAATCACATTGGGAGACTAAAATGTCAGCTATTTTCTTTACAAGGCACTTTGTCACGCTCCCCTGGGGCGTGCTTTACGATCACCTTGTCTGCGAGGTGTGGTCTGCGCATAATCTGAAACAGGCAGCTACAGGCTGAACAGCCCTGATTTAGAGCAGACTCCTATGGTTGCATGGGCTCCCGTTAAGAGTCGCCTGTTTGGAGAAAGGCGGTGAAGTGAAGCTCAGAGTGAGAAATGACTTGCATCTGAGCACAGTCATATTTCCAGAACTTGAAGGGACACAGGAACCAGTGCTATCATATAGGAGAAACTTCCACCGGGAGAGGATTTCACCGGGCGGTTTCACAGCTACAGTGAGCAGCTCCCAATAGTAAAGAAGGTTCACATGAGATTTGTCAAGGGAACTTGCTTTCCTGCACTTAAATCAAACTCAACATATTGAGAACTTGAAGATGTGGATACAATTGGAAAAGAGAGGGGCACTTCGTGTAGGATCTTCCAAATGTTGCAAATATGGGACTGGTTTTGCAAACGTGATCACTAGCGACCAGAGTGGGGGCAGGTGTAGATGGTGCCTGAAAGTGTCCTAATGTGGACTAATGTGTGCCAATCGCATAGAGGCCGCATAGGGCTGTTGAGACTTTTTGACCATGACTTACACTGGAAGATAATTTTAGATTCGGACATAGACCACGTGCATTGCATTTATATATAAATCAGAAGCGAGTCTGTCTAATTGTATCCCCTCTGTGGTTTTTTCCTTTCTTCCCCTTCAATCCCTCCCTCACTTTTTTCTTCCTCTTCTTTCCTCCCTTCCCTTCTCTTTTCCTCCTCTTCTCACTTCCCATATCCTGTCTGACTCCTCCTGTCTCAGGCTCTTCCCTCTTGTTCTGATCAAATACCCTGAAAAGCAGTTTGAGAGAAGAAGGACTTACTTAGGTTCACAGCTCTGGGATACAGGCCATTATGGCAAGGAAGTCAAGGAGTCTGGAACCAGAGCCAATTGGTCTCATTGCATCCGTGTCAGAAGGATGAATAAATGAAAGCTTGTCCTCTCCATTTCATACAGCCAGGACCCCACCAGTCGTCACCACCTAAGCAATGGCTTTGTCCCAATTGAGATGCATCTTCCCACATCAGTCAATGTAGTTAAGATAGTGCCTCCCAAGCACACTACAGGAATAACCTGTAATGTAGGCAGTCTAGACAGATGTGCCGGGAGCTGCTTCCTAGATTTGGAATGGACAGTAGTAACAGCCATACTGTCCCTGCTCCTTTCCTTTTTCCTCCTGCTCTCCTCTGTCTGCTGCATTCCGTTCCATTCCACCTCATCCTATCCCATTCTATCTGTCTCCAGTTTCTTCCCATGTTGCTTTACATCACTACATTGATTTTATGATCCCCTTACTGCATCTCACTGTAGGAAGGATGAGAAACTTGCTGTGTATACCCACGGTTCTCAAAAGTCCGGCTCTTGAGTAGAGGGCTGTGAAGTTTGGACAAGGGTAATGGTTGATGAAGACATAATGACTGAAATTTAATTGCTTTTATCTTTAATAAGTGGTAAAAATATTCATACACCAGAGTTGTTTTAGATTTATGATTTACCATCAACATATGATCTACATAGCTATTTTATATAGCTACATACTTAGGGGTGTGTAAAAGTTCTTGGATAAAAGGGTAGGCATACATGTAGACATGTTTAAGAAGTTCAGTTACAGAACACAGCAGGTAGGAGATAAGGCCTGCATCAGAAAGTCAAGATATGTCAGGCAGTTGTCATCAGGTTGCAATGAGCCTTCATCACAGTCATGGTTCTGAGAAAATTATACTGTCTCTGTCCATACAATGCCAGCAAACGCTGCTTGGGACACTTGGCTCAGATTTGAAACTATGAACTGTAATGAACTGTAATGTTTTGAATACACTATGAAGTTTTGTCCTATTATAGAAACATAATGCTTTAATTATGTCAGACGTTACAAATTAATCTGTTTTGTTTGTAAGGGTACTTTGTCTGTGTACCACATGCATGTCTTGTACCCAAGGAGACCAGAAGAGGGCATTGTATTCCTTAGGACTAGTTACAAACAGTTGTGAGCCACCATATGGGTGCTGAAAATTGAACCCATGTCCTCTGGAAGAGCAACCAATGCTCTTAACCTCCCAGCCATCTTTCCAGCCCCAGGAAATAAAATAACATATTTGCTGCAATTGTTTCTAAGGATGCAAGCATCAAATTAACATGTCTTTGGCTTGCATTGTGTTAAAGTGTTCGACTTTTAAAATTGCCATCTGGGTTGCCAAGTTGAGTTTCATTAAAACAACAGCATTAAAGAACCTTGGCTTGAGGACAGAACTTCCAACACTTTCTGAAATGGTCCTAAACACACTTTGCCGTTTTGTTTAAGTATTTATGCAGAGCAGCATTCTAAACATTGACAATTATAAAACCAAAATATCTAAGTCTGGGAAAAATGTTGAAGATGCTCTATGTCCTGCAGCATGAAATATTCAGCCAAAATTTAATTCTTTATGCAAAAATAAGCAAGCATCTTATTAGCATGTAAATTTGATTTTATCTTTAATAAATGGTAAAACTATTTGTAAAGTATATAATTGTTTTGTATTTCATTGTGGCTTGCTATCAATAAATATTTTGTTTTAATACTGAGGGTTGTGCATATACATATGCAAAGAAGATTGGGAATGGAAAGATTTTAAGAAGGTGTGCTCAAGAGAATAGCAAGTAGATCTCTGGAACTATTTGGGGTGTGTCACAGTTGGAAGGGTGTGCAGAGGCCAGGTTTATTGCAAAACAATGCATAATATAAATGACGCCGCTGTCATGTCAAGAACAGCCTTTCCCCAAATGAGAATACTCATGTTATTGCTACTGTGCTGCAAGAGCCTGTTGTGTCCCCATCTTTCCAAGCAAGCCTTGGGAAATGATTTCAGTCTAAGTTCCTGGGCCCCAGTGAGAGGTTCAAAACCCATTCTAGGTGCCAAGAGTAGTACAGAGCAATAGAGCCCAAGGGTCGCCCCTGACCCTGAAATCTCCCTATGAGGCCGGGGATGGCAGGCTTGGGTTGGTGGGGTGACCAGCCCTCCAATGAGATCAGGTCTTTCCTGCTCCTAGCACTGGGAGTTCTGTCTCCTGAGAACTACTTCAGTCCTTGACAAGTAGGGACCCTGGTCACTCTACCAAAGATGGGAACAATTCTGCTAAGAGAGAGGATGGATGCTCTGGAGCCATTGCTTGCACAAGCATGAATCTGATTATGGAAGGGCACAGAGAGCTTGGAGTAAACCTCGAAGGCATCATTTTTTGAATGTTATTAATGGTTTGGGTAACAGTCTTGTGAGGCAAGGCTGAAGACCTGCGTTTTTCTCCCCAGGAGGCAAAGCCTGAGGAGAAGAAGGCCTTAATCACTGTCTTCATGGGAACCAAGTGGTGCTACCGAATGATCCTACGCAGCTGATCTCAGCTTCTGGATTTGACAGGTTAGGAAGGATTCGAATGAAGCATTAGGGAGAACCTCTTGCCTTTGAGGACAGATTTTGGACTATCTTGTGGGTTTTCTTCTCCCCCCTGAGGAAAGAAGATGAGAGCCTACCTTTAAATACATATATAATTGTTTGTGATTCAGACCCTTGCTGTACGTGAGGGACTTCCAGGCTCCCTGGAAACCCTCTTTTTCTCATTCCATGAATGGTTTACATCTTTACTGGATAAGTGCCTAAGGCCAGTTGAACTCTGGAATTAATGAAAAAAGACACAAACCTTGTCCCTTAGGAGATGGCATTCCCCAAACAGTCAATCAAACATCAACCACGCTGCTTTTTTTTTTTTTTTTTTTTTTTTTTAGGTCATATCTTCTTGAAAGAGTCCCTAGAAGGATTTTTTTTTCCATTTCCTGCGAGCCAATTTCCTGGCTTCTCAGGTAGTTCCTTCCAGACCTTGGAACTTCAACTAATTAAACTTCAGCAAGCGGCTGCCTGACCTCCACCACCTGACCTGCTTTTGATGCCATTTTGTTAGATTTTGCTTCAGCTTCCTCATATCACCTTCATAGAAGGTCAACAAAAAGTATTTCAGAGCTATAATTAATGCTACAGCTTTTGTTCTTTACTTTTCCTTTGAAGCCACAGAAAATTTCCCTCACATGGGCTCTGAGTTAGGGTGGCAGCTATGGATCAAGATGGCTTCTTTTGACATCCTCTTCCTAGATGAGATTATAGTACCAATTCCTCTTGAGAAGGAAGAATTTCTATCGAAAGGGAGGGAGTATGGGGGATTTCTGTGTATGGAATAAATGTCTTGAATCGTTTTAAAAATAGAAGCCACTATTTATGTCCCCAGTGCATCAAGCTCTTGTATAGAGGTGACATCTTGGTACAGTCTGACTCAGGAAGTGAGAGGGCTGTTCACTGAGATGGGAACTGCCAGAATGGAGCACTAGAGAGAGCGCAGACGCTGTCACCTAGCCTGCCCCTGTCACAGATACTTCTGAGAGTGCAGACAAGGGCATCTGTGAGGCCGTGTGCTCACAAATGGGGCTTTCTCCAGTCTGTCAAGCTGCTTCCGCATGCAAGTAGTACATTCCCTAACAAGGCAACACCTCATTTCCTTCCCACAGGAGGAAAGCGTCTCTCTTTAAAAGCCCAGGGACTGTGTCACTGTGTTTACACTATTTTAATTATTATAGACCCATTTGCTCAATTGGAGAGGCTGTGGATAACACTTAAATACCTGAATGGTCTAGCCTGTGTTCCGAGAGTCACTGAGCTCTGAAATGCTCATTTGCCAAACCCTGATGTCTCAGACCATTAGGCAGGTACTGAGATCTATAATGATTTGGCCATTTTTAGTGACTAACACAGAGAATTGGTTCATTATCCTTAGCACCCACAGCTAAGCATACGGGTTAGAACTCTTAACTGAGTGATTGCTTTCTTAGTTCTGCCTGAAATGAAACATAAAATAGAGCAAAAGCCAGCCATCATTTTCCTCCAATGGCTGTGTTCCTACTTGTGTCGTGGAGTGTATCATGCCCTTAGCAGAAAGTAAGCATAGCAATCTCTCTTGCATTTGGGGTAAACTATCTCCAGGCAAAGTACTTGCTGCTTGAGTAGAAAGTATCTGTACCCAACAGCCCACATGAGGTAATGAGCTTCTCTGAATTGGCTGTTCAGTGGCCACAGCATGGCTCAGCATTCATACTGAGGACTGTATCATACAGAGGGAAAGTATAAAGAGATGAAGGCAGGCTCAAGATGGTTTTCCAATGTGCTGTACATTTCTTGGTCTGGCAGGGAAGCTGATGTGATAAACAGTAATGAGCTAACATTACCGGAGTGATGGAAAACCAAGAGGAATGAAAATATGTTAAATCCAACATAAATAGGGTTAGGGTATCTGGAAAGGAACAGATAATGGGAGAAGAACGGAGCAAAGGTCTGATAGATGCTAGGGAACAGAGGGAGTCTGAGTCATCTCAGGATCAGAAGCCAAATACTCAACGTGGACTGCTTATCTGCCATGTAAGCTCTCTCACACTCTCAGAACCTTTAGTGATGTCCAGCATGGCCCTCGCCTTCCTATCTGCCATGCCTCCTTTGCTAGACCGCCTTTTAAGGGATCTTGTTTGTTTGTTTGTTCTCTATGTTTCTTTACGATTTGGATCAAAGGCCTTCTGCGTGCTGGGCAAGCACTTTACCAGCCATGCCATACCCTCAGCCCAGTGACATGGTTTTGACCATGGTGCAGGGTGTTTAGCAGCTTGAATGAGAAGGTCCTCTTAAGCTCACGTGTTTGAATGTTAGACGTCTCTGGGAAGGGTTCAGAGAATTGGCCTTGTTGGAGGAGGTATGTTGCTGGAAAGTGTGGGCTTTGTGATTCCAAAAGTTAAACCATCCCCCATCTCTCTGCCCCTCTCTCTCTCTCTCTCTCTCTCTCTCTCTCTCTCTCTCTCTCTCTCTCTCTCTCTGACCAGATGCAAGCTCTCAGCTGTGGCTCCAGTACAATGCCTGGCTGCCTGCTGCCACATTTTCCCCAAAGATGGTCATGGACTCACTCTCTGAAACTGTAAGCAAGCAAGCCTCCAGTTAAACAATTAAGTGATTTCTTCTGTAAGTGGTCTTAGTCATGGTATCTCTTCACCGTGATAGAATAGAAATAAGATGGAGTGTGACTCAGAGTGGACAGTGAGAGTGAATAAATGTGGCAGTGACAACTACCATGACCAAAAGCTTCCAGGGAAATTTGGGGAGTCTCCTCTTGTTAGACTAATGTGTGTGACCCATTTAAATCCTCTAGCCAGTGTGGATGGAAGTTTCTGTCCTGCCAGGTCCCTTGGCCATTTAGTCCCAAATAAACACACGAAGACTTATATAAATTATAAGCCGATGTCTCAGGCTTCTTATTGGCTAACTCTCTTAATTATTAACCCATTTCTATTAATCTATGAATCCCCACTTGGTCTTAGCTTATGGTGATGCCCAGGCCTCTTTCTTCCTCAGCAGCTTCATGGCATCTCCCTCTGGCAACCACTCGCCTGCCTTCCCTCTTCCCACAATTTCCCTAGTCTTGTAGCCCTGCTTAAATTTCCTGCCTGGCTATTGAACAATCAGCATTTATTCATCAACCAATAAGAGAAACATATATTCACAGTATACAGAAGATATCCCCCATCAAGCTAGTGTCACCTGCAGGGAAATTATCAACAGTCCTTTGTCTTCTGACTTTGTTCTTTCTGGTAGCCTAGCTATTACTTGCAAAAATCTCTGACCTCTCTTCCTATTCCAAATGCACAGGATAATTTGTATATAGTTGTTTTTGGATGATAGCTTTTTTGGATGGTAGTTTTATAGAATCTCATTCATCAAAGGATAGAATTTCCTTTTTGTATCCTCACATTTTAACATCATTATTTTACTTCACATGAGAAGTGCTGTTGTTTTTCAAGTTCTAAATTTTAGAAGTACAGATAACCTGAGTTAGAGTCTTCATATTACAAACCTCACATCCAATCCCCCCTGTTCAGCTCTGGACTTTGTATGTTGATAGCTTCTGTGTTCAACTGACTGAATGCTTGCAGGTTATTTCTAGACAGCCAGTAGAAAATTCCTCATAGTCCAGGATTTCAGTGCAAACATATAAAGCTGGCCTGTCTAGAACCATTGGGAGCGAATTAGGGTGAACTGAAACACCTTGTTCCATATGAATTCTACCTGGTATTTTCAAAGATAATGGTGGCAAAGTATAATTAATACATCTTTCTTATCATATTGAGGATGTTTTCATAATGAAACTGAAAAGTATTTTAATCATGAGTACCATATTTATCTGCTGAGCCCTTAAACATTTCCTTGCTAGTTCTGAAACACATAAATACTACTGTATGAAATACCCACATACACACACACATATGTGAATTGCACATGGAATTATGGAATTTCTGGGGTGCTGTTACAGAATATGGATAGTTTTTGACTGTACTTGATGTTTATGGCGGGCTATGAGTGGGAGATAGGACGACAAAGAATAAATTTAAATCATCAGCAAGAGCTACAAAATAGAGCTAGAAACAATAAGGCAAGAATGTCAACTGCTATCCTGTCCTGAGTTTCTGCAGACATCAGTAGATATGAGGCCTTCTCACTCATCATGCATGGTATGTGATGGAATCTAGTGCTGTCTGTGGTTGATTCAAATCCCAATTCCGCTTCACTAGTTACATGACCTGGGAAATTGCTTGACAGCTCTGCGGCTGTGTCCACCCCTGTCCAGGAGGGTTTGTAACGGTTGGTGCTGGTTGACTAATAGGATTAGTGGGTAGAGTTATACAGCTGGAGCTGGCACTTTAAGAGCATTAAAGATTGATTGATTGGTTGAATGGATGACTATTGTTATTGTGGCATCACGATTGATTGATTGGTTGAATGGATGACTATTGTTATTATGGCATCACTGTTGCTTCACAAAGTGGGAAAGCTGTGCTGACAGTTTATCTTTATTGGGCTTTTCATCTTTCCTACCATGTATGATGTCCATTTGTATAGGGGAGTTACAGTAGCTAAAACTCATCTTGGCAGCTCTGCACATATCTGCAGATCATTTACAACGAAGCTCAAGTCTTTCAGAGAGAGATGAGGTTGCCTTCACTGTCTGCAAGTCTGCAAGCCCAATTGTTTGAGTTATTTGTAGGTGTTGGGTAGAATTGGTAGAGTTCTAAATGAGGTGGTAGAAACTCTCAGAGGCAGAATGGGATTGGGGTCTGAATGTAGCTACTCTCTGGTCTGAAATTCCAGACTAGCTTTCACATCATCTTGAACATGACATTACTCTAAAGTTAAAAGGAGAAGAAGAGAAGACCTCACCAAGACGCTGATAAATTAAATTTCTAAACCAACCACTAGACATTACCTTGGCCTCCTTAGATGAAGAGTAGGCCTGACCAGCCAGAGAGAGAAAAGGTGCATATCATGATTTTTTTCCATACAGGGTTTCTCTGTGGCTTTAGAGGCTGTCCTGGAACTAGCTCTTGTAGACCAAACTGGTCTCAAACTCACAGAGATCTATCTGCCTGCCTCTGCCTCTCGAATACTGGGATTAAAGGCAGGCGTGCACCACCACCACCACCCAGCACATACAATGATTCTAAGGTTGCTAAAAGTGACTTACCTAAAACCCTCTTATTTCTGGATTTGGGAACTTTTTTTTTTTTTTATGTCTGTCTTCCTGTCCCTACTCAGTCTTACTTTATTTTGAGTGTTGAATATTTCTTACTATGCTTCAAATTGCTCTTACCTCAGCCTAGTGAGTATTGGAATCTCAGCTGTGAGCTACGAGGCCTGGCTTCTCATACCCTCTTACAAGCATTGACCCTACAAGATCAGAACACAGTTACAAGAGAGTGAATGTGATCAGTTTTAAAGTCTCAGCAATACAAAATAAAGACAACTTTCAAGCACTGCATAACATTTGGATATCGAGAAACAGTACAGCACTACCTAACGTGTCACATTGCACCAAACCACAGCAACGATATATATAAAAAAAAGACAGATCTCAAATGTCACAACTGTAGAAGGTTTTTACTCCATACAACACAACTAAGATGCTGAAGAAATGTTAAGAAGTCTGGCTTGTTTCTACATACATATCTAAGATGTATAAAATTCCAAGAAGCAATATACCATTATTTCTATTATAAACTAACAGTTGGAAATAAATGCAGTCACCACCATGTCTTAAGGGTTCATTCTATGCCAGGCAGTATGTCTAAGTATTTTGTCGGCATCAATTCATAACCAGAGAATCTTACACATGTCGCAGAGGCTGAGACAGGGTTTCATCAGGCACAATCTGACGTCACATTGCTATGCTTCTGAACAGACAATACCACTATGAACTTAAAGGTTCACAATCCAGCAGAAGCTGATGTTCAGCTTTCCTCTTATTTTACAGTATGGCCCTGGATAGCTGACTGCTCTTGTGGCCTCGTGACTAATTGCTGGCTAGTGGAACACAAGAGGAAGTTTGTGGGGATCTCAGGAAAACAACTTAAATAGCTTCTCAAATGGCAAGACACCTACTTTTTGTATTTCCTCTCCCATCACCCCCATAAGATGTAAAATAAATAAAAGACTAAGAGTCAGATACTTGAGTTCAAGCTTCAAGCTGAAGATCAGGAAAGCAAAGCAGCCAAGCCAGCTCTGAGACTCTCTCACGAGTCCTGGGTTTAAAGGCGTGAGCTCTTTTACTCTTTTAGATTGATTCAATCTCATGTAACCCTGGGTGACCCTGACCTCAGAGAGATCCATCTGCCTTTGTTTCCTGAATCCTGCCATTATAGGTGTGTGTCACCACTGCCTGGCTCCTATGGCTAACTAGTATGACAGTTTTGTGATTTTGATCTCCAGTGGCTTTAATAAATCATAAACAATATATCACCACACCCCATCCTTTCAGACTTAAAACTTGAATGCCAATGTTTGCCCAGGAGTGTGACCTTCAGTTTGAAGCATATGTTAGGTTCATGGAGCACAGAGCTAAGCAAAGACCCCATGAAGCCCTGTCTGTCTATGTATAGGCTCCTTTATCTTACTAATATCCAAAATATTGTATATATGCATGTATGTATGTAGTGTCTGTGCATGTGTGCCTGTGTGTGTACAGTAGCATGCCTGTCACATTTTTCACATAGAAGTCAGAGGGCAATTCATGGGGTGTAGGTTCTCCCCTGCCCATTTGTATGATCCTGTATCAAGTTCATGTCACTTAACATTCGTGAAAATTCCTCTACTTGTCCAGTTATCTCACTAGCTCTATAGCCAAGAATTTTTTAAGTCTTTGTTTCCAGGCGTTTCACTTTTTTGTTGTTGTTCTTTTACTTTTCCTGTGATTCCACCTTACCATCATTCTCCATCTCTTTGTGTACACTTTTCTGCCACATGTCAATATTGCTCATTCTCTACCATTCCTCTCTCTCCTCTCCTCTTTCATCATCAGTAGCTTCTTTTCTTTTCTACCCCAAGATCACTTCCAAACACTGTCCACAGGTCTCTCAGTTTTGAAAATAGTCAATATGACAATTAAGAATCCACACAGACAGTGAGCTGCAATTTTGAATGCAAATACAATAATTGTATTTGCATGGTAGGATTACAGATAATTTCATGACTACCCTGTCACTAATATTGTTCTCTAATGTTATTTGTTTTCAATAAAACATAATGGTAGAGTGCTCGTTTTTAATTCTGCCTAAAGCACTATTAACCATCTTGTGCTTATTTATAACTTTTACTATTTTTTCTTGAAGACCATGCAAGTTTCTCTCTCAATTGAGCATGTTCATTGGTTGCCATTGATGTATATATATATAGCCTGGGAAGTCAAGCCTGTCAAAACACCGAGGAACAATAACCAGGATTGGAAGGTTAAAGCATTCTATCAAAAAAAAAAAAAAGCCATAAAACAGAGTTTAATCCCTTCCTAAACTAGGATTTAGGGCTTGTCTTCAGGTTGATATTGTAAATGCCAATGACTTGCTCCATGCAGCAATGGTGCTAATTGAAAATTAATATTTGGCTCATTTAATCTTAGAAGCATCTTGCCTAAACTCCCTTTCATTACATGCAGACAAAATATATGCTGGGAAGGAAGAGTAGAGAACAAAGTATAAGTACTTACTTATTGTTGATGCCCAGCAGCTGTTATGCCGTGAGGACACACTGATTCGTGAACTGAACACTTATCTCACACTAGCAGGGGCAGAAGTAGGAGTGAGCTGAGTTTGAGGCCAGCCTGGGCCATACTGAGAGGTCAAGGTTCATCTGACTCCATAATGAAATTCTGTGTGTGCAAACAAGGGTTAGTGAGGTAGCTAGGTAGCAGAGTACTTGCTTGTCATGCGCAAGCCCCTGTGTTTGATTTCCAGCACTGAAAAAGAAATACATCAGCATCCCCTTCCACTTACTCAATGGCCACCTCCATCCCATTTCATTGATTCATAGCTGATTGGATAGATTCATAGCAACCACTTCCGGTAGTCTGGTTCCTAAAATTGCTGGCCAACGGAAGGAATCTATTGTGAAAACAGTTCCGAGACTTGAAATTGTCTCTCACTAGTCAATTTTTCATTTTAAGGCATCTTTTAGGCTTCAACCCCAGAAGACATGGTATAGTTTTTCTTTCAATCTTGAGATTATGACTGCTCCAGCAGAGATTTTTTTTCCCCCTAAGATGATTGGGGGAAAAGGGTTCTGATTAAAATTTCTTAAAAGGGGAACAGTCTTGACAGCTAAAATAAGATTCACCTTCATTTGTGAAATGAAGTTTGGAGTAGTCCGTGCTTCATTACCAGGCACTCTGAGAAGTTCACATGAATTCTCAGAGTCTGGTGCATCTGTATGGATTGAATCATTGGGCTATTAGTGGTGGCAGGGAGCCAGGCATTTTCTGAGGTTATTTATTAATGTTACCTGTGCTTTTAAGAGGGGCCTACCAGGTACTGAAGCTTTGTTATAGCTCAGGCTTTCAGAGTCTCTTTTAACTCTTTCACGCCACCTGGCATTTTTCACAGTATCTCAGCTTGCTGTCAATTGCAAAAAACAGGTGGATCTCATTTGGGAAGAAAAAAAAAATATTTTGCTCATAGTTCCAAGCCAACTATCAGGAAATGTAATAATTATGTTCTGTGAATTATAAATTGTGTTGTCTTGTGTAGGTAGTTCAGATGTTTGTTGTCTGTTCATACAGTAAATCTCTCTCTTTTCCCTTTCTCTCCCCTTTTTTCTTACAATATTAAAAGCCAGTTCAATGGTTTCCTTATCTTAGGAGGCCAGCTGTTTCCTGACGTTTGGATCTAGCCTTTGCTTTCCAAATCAATGTCTGTCATAAGGAGACAGAAATATGTGTGTGACTTACAGGATTTGTCTTCATAATGATGAATGTTTAGCTAGAGCATTGATTATAAAAATAGCATCCAGACTCAGAGAAGCAATTTAAAGCCATGGTATCTGTCTGTTAAAATCATTAAAAGCTAATGAGTTTGTTTCTTTGTTGTACTTAATCTTTCCGAAGTCTGACTGGTAGCATTAATGTTGGAAAGATTACACTCAGTGTACACTAAGCATTTTGTTTATTGGTCTCCAACTTTTATGTTAACTATTCAGCCCATAGCTGAAATGTGGTATATGGTAGAATCTGCTTCTTAATTAACAGAAAAGATTCAGATTCAGGCAAATGGATAGAACATTCCAATGGTCCGTGCATCACCTACTTGAAGATACATTAAGTGTGATTGGAGTTTGAAATCCTTGTAAGAACAGTTGTTTTCCAGAGAGATAAAAGTAGGGTCTGGGCACACCCTTCTGCTGCTACTTCATAATTGTATCAAACGTGTGAAAAGGCTACTCAATTGATCAACACTTTCCATGCCTCTTGCTAGGATTATAGTTTATTTTCTCCATTTTTTAAGGCAACAAAATCACAGCTTTTCCTCTAAATTGGGTGAGTTTATCATAAAGCAAGTAGCTCACAAAACACCTGAAGCTCAATTCGGAAATCTGTTTTTTTTTTTTTTTTTGTTTTTTGTTTTTTGTTTTTTTTTTTTTTAAATCTGTATGTAATTATAGCTAGCATATTCAAAGAAGCATCTGTTTTTAGGTAAGGTACATTTTCATGGACATGTCCAGGCCCTATTTTATTTGTCAAAAGAAAATAAAACGTTAAAAAAAATCAGTTTGGGGGTGTCTGTGGAGATGTCTAATTTGGTAAAGTGTGTAGGCTTTACATCCAAATATCGCAAGAACCTACTTAATAGAGGGGATCCTGACTCCCTCTGAAGGAGAAATCACTTCCATCCCAGAAACTCCCAGAAAACTGCCTGTCATGTCATGCTTCCCTTCTCCCAGTGTCACTGCTCAGCTGTCTCAGCTGAGGGCTAGACTTAGTGAAGTAACCAAGGCAAACCGTTCAACCACAGCTGCAGTTATAGGCTGAAGGGCTTGAACCGCCAGGGCCACTGCCCAGAGTCTAGACTCACCCAGACTTCTCCACTGCCTCGCTGTCACAGGACCAAAATCACATCTTCCAGTGTCCAGTGATTATAAAGATGGATTCAGCTCCATAAAGAAGTTCTGAAGAAACCCTCCAATCGCAGTTAAAATAATCATCCTATCTCATTTTCTAGGCGCTGTTAACTAGTCAAACATTAGTTAACTATGATCGTTTGGTGTATGTTCTCTTAATCGGAGTCTTAATGTTAAGACTCTCCCCTCCCCTTTCCATATCTCATCTGTGAATCAAATTGGGTATCTAGCTTCAGCTTTACCTCATTTTATATTGGAAGCAGGCAGTACTCGGAAGACTTTCTCTGCAGCCTTCATTTGGAACCTAGATTTTTGAAAGAATTGTGTGAGGTGAATGGCATGGCAAACAACATTTGCAGGCAGGGCTGTGCTTCTCACTGTGCTTTCAAAACCCTTTTCAGTCTTTTAGCATCGTTGGATTGAAAGGCCATTGAGACTACCTCATCTCTAAAGGGCTCTAAGAATCCCCCAGGGTTCCCAGACTTGCTGTGGCGTAGAGCTCCAATCAGTAGGGTAGGGGGATACAAACTGACAGTCGCCGAAGGAACCTTTCTCTGGATGAAAGAAGGGAAATGCCAAGCCCGGAAAATACTGAAAACTGATTGAACATCAAGTCACCGAGTTTTCCTTTAGTCACCGCTGCCCAGTGTGTGAGCCGAGAAGCCATTATTAGTGCGGAGAAGTCTCTCGATTTCATTACTCCGGGAAGGGTGAGAATGCCTTTCTGCCATTTCAGAATAAGCTAATATAAAAACACAACACTGAATTCCACAACTGAGCATTATCTTACTGTGTGCCTCTATGCCAATTTCATTATTACACTGTAACATTGTATATTGTCTTTGTCTCTTAGGGAGTGCAGAGCAGCCATGATTGAGCCCAAATGACACAGCAGAGGAGCGAGGGAGTATTACCACAACAACAATCACACCAATACCAGTATTTGGGGACAAGGATTATAGGGACAATATTCATAGTTGTAATCACAGGTATGTTTAGGGAGGTTAAGAAACAAGAGTTAAGTCACCTGGAATAACATTGGTGATGGCCATTTTTATAATCTCGGTATTTAGTCACTCAATCTCCTCTGATAGGTGAAATGGTAAAAATTACTTTTAAAATGAATTATTTTAAATAAATAATAAAATGGCACAGGAAACATGGGGGAAAAATGGAAAAAGGAAAAAAAACATCACTCTAAATCTGCTAGGCATGAAACACTGATGTTAACTGATCCACGGAGGGTGTGCCATATATGTTTTGGGTAGTAATCATCTTCTAGTATTTGACTTACAACCAAAGAAAAAAAACATACAGAGAACTAAAGGTGACTCAACAGTTCAGTAACTATTTACAAAATAGTGACACTTAGAATATTATCTTAAGTGCAATATTCAGCTCAAAATCCTGGCTAACACCTATGGAGTAGGTCTGGAAGGCCTTGATGTAGTACCCAGTCAGAAGCGAGGGAATTGTTCACAAGGTCTTACACACATCATTCTGTGCCACCTGACTCCATAGCCTGTGTCCTTAACTCGTGTTTTACACTGACATTTGAACTGTCACAACACTGTCAGGAATACCTTGAATTCTGAGACAGTTATTTGGGCTTCTTGTGCTTCTGGGACACAGGTTGGGTAATTTGGGGTCTCCAAGTAGAGCAACTGCAAAACCCTGGCTGCTGAATTGCTGCCAGTAAACCATGGACTTAAAATGGATCACTGTTCTATCAGACTCCTAGGAAATGGTCAAGTTGATGGAGGATTTTTACAGTTTATTGGCTTTCCTTTAGTAGAAGGAGCCAATCAGATTTGTTCATAAGCATGACCTGGTTTTACTTGTTTTTAACTTCCAGAATGGACACTAACAAAAGAAATTTTTATTTGCAAATCATTGTAAAAATATTTTTGTTTACTTTAAACTCTGAATAACAACACATGAAGAGCGGTAACGGATCCTGCTGCTGAGTCTGAGTTGCAGTGTACAGCCCTTGCTTACCATGTCACAGTTTTGCCTACATTTCTCAACACATTTGTGTCCTCATTTCCAAATGCACTGAGGTAGGGACAACTTTATAAATCTTTAAGGGTGAGCTACATGATGTTTACAAAGGCATTGTAGATAAACAAAGATGTTTCCAGAGCATAGACTATAAGAGCAAACAACACAACAAAAACCAATAAAAATCTAAAAACAACCACAAAGTTCATCCTAAGTACATATTAGTCAATATCACCATGAACTATTGTGCAGCCAATAAAATTAATCAGGTGAATTTAAATTCTACCACAAAGTCCAAAATACTGTTCAAACTTACTTTCTCAGGCCTCAGCAAGTATATAGGCAAGCCCCACCTTAGGAATTACTAGACAAACACCTACTATACATTAACTGATGAAAACATTTTGCGGGATTTCTCTGCATCTCTACTTGTCTTTTCTTATCCATGGAGCTTTTATTTCCCTGAGATTACTGTCTGATCTCTTTAGGTATTTTCTGTGTTTGTCTCCTTTCTTGGGCTGATCAGAGTTCATAATCCTTTTACTCCCATGTAAGTCTAAGTCTTTCTCTTAGCCACTGAGCCATCTCTCCAGCCCCATCCAAGTCTGTCTGTGTCCTTATAACAGAAACATACAGGTTGAACCTGTGTCTGTTCTCCTGACTACCATAACCCCAATAATCAAGGACATAGTGCATACTGACAAAGCATGGTGATGCACGCAGCAGGCATGCATAGGAGGATTCGCTGTGAATGTTAATTGAGATTTTCTTAAGAGAGATCATATTATAGTAGCCAATAAAGAGAGGCAAGCTTTTCAATCTACTTTCAGATTTTTTTTTTTTAAAAAATAGTATGGGAGGGAGGAAGGGAGAGAGAGAGAGAACTGGGATCCATGTGTAAAATAAGAAAACATAAGAAAAAAAAGTAAAAAAAAAAAATAGTGTGGATCACATTTTGGCTATCACCATGAACTCTGTGAGCAGTCACACTTGCCTAGGACGACTTTAGTATTCACTAACTCATTTTGTGATAACCATTGCTCTCCATGGCATCTTCGTGGAGGACAGTGACAATGAGAGATGTCTGTGTCATGTCCTCTGGTTCATGAAGACTACTGCTAGTGGATGTGCTCTTTTGTCTCTCTCTGATGTCTGTTAAGTGTGCTATTAAGTGATGTACATTTTGCTAATGAGTTTGTTTAAAATACGTTTTCTGAGTCTCCCAAGATAAGCTGAAGTGTGGCCCCAGGTGGGTTGGGAAATGGCTTACGTACTAATAGTAATGAGGACACACACATGCACACACACACACACACACACACACCTGCGCACACACACACACACACACGATAAGACAGGAAAGCAGAAGAAACTAGGACAAGGCAACAGGAACTAGAAGAGAAGTGTTTGCATTCTCACCATCTAAGCACGTGCCAACACTGAAGATAGAACAAAAACATCCTAGCCATGTGACGGTACTTCCAGAAAGATGAATGTACATTGCCTCAAACTGCAGAAACCCAAGAAACTCTCCAGAAGATACTGCAGTGACTCAGCATGGAGGCGAATCTTTGGTATGCTATTGAAGTTATCTATTCAACGTAACATCTGATTTTCCTTCCGCAAGGGAAGCCTGAAATACAATGGGGGTGAGAGTAGGGAGTATGAAGTCTCGATTAGCCAAATGCCTGCCTTAGGCATGCTGATGAGCTATGGATAGCCCCCCCCATAGATGTCCCTGTGTTGGAAAAGAATGGGTAGAGTCTATCAACTCACACACTCTCTCACACACCACATTCTGATATCATTTCACCTTGAGAACATACAAGGGCCTCACTCCTTTGAACCCAAGGTTTTCCCACTTTGTCACTTACCATTTTGGGTCAGAATGTCAAGTGTATTTCTAATTTACTTTGTTATCTAAAATATCTCTCACACACACCCCCCCACTCTGTCCCCTTTGAAACCTCATCATGGAACTACTAGAAAGAATCTTGATCTCAGTAATTCCGAAACTACTTCTCCCAAATACCTTTCTTGGTGTCTATCTTCTAGATGTAAGACTTACTTCTACCCACCTTGACAACCAAAAATGTCTTCCTACATTGGCAAATATCTGGTAGAAGTAAAAATTCCCAGCTGAGAGCTGTCCCTCTAAAGCACCTTTATCTGGTAATGAGAGCTGTGATTAGCATTGGTCTAGCACCTCATAGCCTACAAAACATCAGAATGTTTTAGAAAATCAGTTCTTTTCCCACCGTGGAAAACAGAATGGAAAAAGTCGTGTTTAATAGTGATCTTCCACGGGCTCTTGTCACAAAAAGTTGTTGCCCACTGGGAAGCTGACAAATGGAACTTTCCTCTTGGTTTTCAGCTCCTTTCATGCCACCTGCAGTTCGGGACCCTGGGGCAAGTGTTTTGTTCACTTTAACCCCCCCCCTTTTTAGAAAATGTCAAAAGAAATACTGCCTGTAAAGAATAAGGCATAACGTAAATTATTAACTATGTTGCATTAGCTTATCGCTTACGCTCCTATTCTTCAGGAGTGTGGAAGAAAGCAGGGAGGGAGCAGTCAGGAAATCTCACCTTCTGTTGACAGTCAGAAGACTTTGGTCACAGTCTGTAGGAGAAAACCCAATTGATGCTTTAAATTCATTCAGAAGCCAGGACAGCTGAGTGTGTGAAATGACCTTGAGGTCTTTAACACTGTGTGACCAGTGCAATTTTAATGGTTGTCTTGGCTTTGTTCAATATATTGTTTTGCCATTTCAGCTATTGATCTTTTCCTCTATCTGATGTTGTCTAACATGCATGCATGTTTCTGTCCTTCCCTCCATCCTCCCCCTCCTCTTCCCCTCCCTCCATTCCTCTCCTCTTCTGCTTCTTCCCTCTCTCTCTGTTTCTGTTTGTCTCTAGCATGTGAAACCTTGGCCTCAGGTGTTAGATTAAGGATAATGGCTTTAGAACCAGATAATTCTAAATTCAATCCCAGTGTGAACTTGTTTACCATTCTCAACATTACAGTGGAGCTCACAATGCAGGGGAACAGTGCCTACGCTATCAGCCAAGTCCCTTCAGTTATGAGTGACACGTAACCTTCTGCAAGATGACATAAGGGAAAAACTGTGAGCAAAAGTCTGTGAGCACCTTAGGCAGTTAGACCTAGGGTTTAGGTACTATAGCAACAATTCATCTCTTAGCTTCACTAGCATCAACAAAGGGTATATTCTCAGATGAGTAAATATTAATGTAAAAGTTGGGAAATTAAGACATATAGGAGTCTATATGTAATCTGTGGAGCAAGTGCGTGAAAGGAAAAATGAATACTACACTACAGGATACTATTGTGTGTGTGGGTGGGGGGGGAGTTCTCTGTATAACAGTTCTGGCTGTCCTGTAGATAAGTTTGGCCTCGAACTCACAAGAGATCTGCCTGTCTCTGTCTCCCAAGTGCTGGGATTAAAGGCGTGCACCACATACTGAATTTGATGATTATTCCTTAAAGCTACCCTGAGTCACAGAAGACTATCTGCTTCTTCCACAGTTCAAGCAGCAGTTTTGAACTTTTGTCACTGATGGCATCATGGGGTGTGAGTTAATATCTGAAGTGGCCACTGTATTGGTGGAGAATGGACAGGGCAAGCCTGTGTAGCATATGCTGCATCAACTCAGCCTGGAGGCATCTAATAAAGATGAAGGCAGAACCCAGGCCATACCATAAGAGGAGCCTGGTGGTGCTCAGAAAAAAAAAAAATACAGCAAGACAGAATAAAGCCAAAATCAACGCTCATAAAACCGTTAAAGCTAATTGAAAAGCTAAATTAAGACCAGGCATCTCCTGGAGTAATTTTCTCCTGTCACGTGCTTTGAAAAGGACATCATGTGGGTGCATGTGTGTCTCGTACTTTCTTCTCTAGATTTCTAGAAATAGCTTACATGCCTATAATCAGCACATATTTTACCCTTCCTGTGTCCTGACACTGTCTTTCTCCCTGACCCACCTACATAAATAAGGGTACATTGTGTGCTTGTCATTGTCTTTTTTGCTGCCCTGTGTGTATCTGAGAGGTTTCTCTCTACAGGGAAAAGGTACCATGACGGTGGCACATCATGTCTTGCTAATTTCCAAATCCATGTGTTTGTCCCCGAGATAGCCATCAGGAGAGCTGTGTGTTTTATGCTGTAATACACTGACTTTTTAGTTTAAGTCTTTCCTGACTGGATTCCTTACATCTCTACTATGGATCTGCTTCTAATTTCATGTATTCGGTATCCTACACATTCATTTCAATTTCTTGCCAGGTGACAAACACCTGCTTTACCTGAATCACATGGTTTCTTGCCATCAGAGTTTTATTGTCAGTTTTAGGTATTGTGTCATCTCAGTTTATTAATATTCCCTTTGAATGGGTTGCTGCTTGATAGAGAGCCATTAAATATTAAGCCAGTGGGTGAGTGGGTGATTCCCCCTCCCCAGCACTGGGGCCAAGTAATTGTTTCAATCCTACATTTGCTTCCTAACATTGTTTTAGTGTATCTTCTCTGTGTGGTATCCTTATATATTCCTTTTTTATAGTTTATCTTGAAATAAGTTTCTATTTCCATGGCCACTACTTGTGCATAGGTTCTGTGTGGAGGATCCAAAATAGTGCATTAATTGGCTACATTTGTTCCTCTAGAATATTGTGTGTGCTTTTTTTTTTTTTAACTTTTAAGTATCTCCCTAGGTCAGAGGCAGATCCGGCTATGAAATGCTTCATCATGCAAGCTTTCTTTTCTCCTCATGATCACAGACTGGTGTCTAAACGGTCTAACCTTTCTCATATTATTTAGTGACTTGACTCTTGACTTTTCTGAACCAAGTCAAACACATGGACTTGCCAGGCATGGTATCACATCCTTCTAATTTCAGCGTATCTAAGACTGAAGTAGGAGGATCCCAAGTTCAAGGCCAGCATTAGGTTTAACCATTGACTTGACAAAGCCTAATCTGAGAAGGGAGCCTCAGTGAAGGGATATCCCAGATCAGATTGTGTAGGCCTATTGTGTATGCATCTTAGTTACTTTTAGGCTGAGTTTATTTGGGCCTTGGAGGGCTAAAGTTCATGGGCATCATCACAGGGAGCGTGGCAGCAGACAGGCAGGAATGACATTGGAGTAGTACCCGGGAGTTCACGTCTTGAGACACAAATGTGCAACAGGGAGCTAATAGGAATGGCTTGGACTTTTGAAACCTCAAAGCTGGCTGCCAGTGACACACATACTCCGACAATGCTGTACCTCCCAATCTTTCTCATTCAAACATGTGAGCCTTTGGGGCCATTCTCACTGAAACCAGCACAGGATTGCGGTGTGTGTGTGGGGGGGGTGTATTAGATAGGCTTATGGTCCAGGTAGTCCAACAATTCCTGCCTCACACTGGAGAAGCAAAGAATCCCATTGTTGTTCAGCCCTCAAAGCCAGATATCTCTGCAGTACCAGTCTGCTGTGACGACCTGGAGGATTCCCGGGGGGATGCTGCTTATCAGTCTACTCCCGAATCCTGACCTGGCTTCTAGTACCAGTGGAGGGATGCCACAGCAGCAGATGGACGGGTTTGCCAGTGAGAGAGAGTGCAAGCAGGCGAAAGTCAGCTTCCTTCTCCCTTGTCCTTTTGTCTGGACTGCCACCTGCAGATGTCACCCAGATGTAGGAAAAGTCTTCTTGTCCAAATAATCTCATCAAGGAATTTTCTCACAGCAGTACCCAGAAGCCTGGATTTCAGTTGATTCCATATACTAACCAAGACTACCCATCATTTCTACTTAGTTGTAGGAAATGGTGTTACGAGAGACAAGCTTCAGTGGGATTTTCAGAAGGAACAGCCATGTCAATGATTTCCAAACACAGGGTCTATTACACTCCTTGTCCTGTCCACCCTAGTCTGTAAAATCCTTATGTGGTTCCCTGTCTATCTTAGAATATCAGAAGCTGGGAGTCTGTGATCTGCCTCTTGCCTGCCTGACCACCTCTGTCTCTCATTTGGCCTCTGTCCTGCTTTAACTCGGTTAGAAGTTCTTACTATCCTTATATTTGGCATATGCCCTAACCTTGGGCTTTTGCACATGCTGTTTTTCTTTCTTGTAGAGACTTGCCCTCCGTCTTTTCCTATTCAGGTACCATTATCCCTGAGATGCCCAGCTTGAGTATCTCCTTCTCAAGGGTTCTCTCCTGGCTTTCTTGACTAGCTGTGTTAGCCTCCCTTGCAGTTTTCAAGTTTCTTCTAAATTCTACAAGCTCTATAGTCTACCTGTTTGCACAACATTCCACTCCCAGTGCTTATCACAGTGTCTAGAACACAGCAGGTACTTCATAAATAATTGTTGACTGAATAAATGGAACAATTAGTTAAGAAACTATCACTGAGCACTAACTTGTATCAGCCATCTGTCTTATTTTATCACAAAGCAGACATCCCTTCGAGAAAATAAGTAGTGGAGCAAAGATGCTTTTAAAGAAAAAAGAGAAAGAAATGAGACTATTTAAGGATCCTTGAGGAAAAGTTTTGATGTTGTAAAGTTTTGCATATTTACTTAATGTGTTGGTTGAATATGAGAGGTACCCAGGAGTCTCCCATTTGCATCTGAACTACCTAAACTCTTAAGGTATAAAAATGAGCAAGGAATTTGTTGATGTGTTTTTGGAGATGTATTTGGCCTTCTCTGCTTGTAATTGGATTATAATTACAAGAAACAGATACAATGTTCCCACATATTTCTTATTTCACTCCTTGGTCCAATATTGAATTGAGCAGACCAATAACAGCATAAAACAAGATTTTTCATGTACTGTGATCTAGGCCTTTGTCTTCTGCAATCACATACATCTGTTGTTACGTTCAGAGCATTCATTTCTCATATTTATCCTGTGCTCACATATTTATCTCATATTTATGATGTTGTGCTTGACAGATGTGCCCACTTATGGGCCTCCTTTGAGTCTGTGAGAGAAGAAAGGGGAGAGAAGATGATTGGAGATAGAAGGCACTGTATAATTTGTCCAGCAGCAGTCCTCCTACAGCTGAGGAAACTGGAGATAAATGGGGATTATATCCAAGGCCATACCTGATGTGTGTCAAACCAAGTTTTCTAGTGATCACAGCTTAAGACTGATTTCAAGTGATTGTGGCTTAGACAGAGAAGAGAAACATAAAAATAAATGAGTTTTATAATAATGCCAAGATGTTGTCATGAATGCATATCAGTTGTCAAGTACACAGTCAATAAACTTGTGTCGTGTATATGTGTATATGTGTGTGTATGAGTGTGATGTGTTGTCTTTGACCCGGATGGGACTTGAATGGCCAAAAGAATGCAAGGAGCTTTAGTATTAGCATTAATAGATCAATGTGGGCTTCTAGGCCTCTTTTAGTTATGAGCTTAACAAACTGTGTGTGTGTGTGTGTGTGTGTGTGTGTGTGTGTGTTGTATGCAGTAATATGCACCTAGTTGTCTGTACCTAGAAGCATGTGAGGAGACCAGATTAGAACATTAAATGTTACTTTCTATTACTCTCCATCTCATTTCCTTGAATGAATTTCCTTTATTGGCCTTAGAGTCAGGCTGATGACCAGCTAATGTCAGCAATCTCTGTCTCTTACAGTGCTGAGGCTACAGGCAAGTATAAACCATGCTCAGCTTTTTACATGGGTGTTGAGAAACCCAAACTCAGGTATTCATTCATCCACAGCAAGCACTCTGACCCATTGTGCTTTAACCCAGGCCCCAGAACCTTGGTTTCTGTATCATCAAAAGTAAAGCGTTGGTACCTGTTTCCTAGACAACCTCATTTTTCAGTGAACCAATCTGCAGATAATGTGAAGCTATTACATTCAATAGTTCCTGTATTTCTCTAAGGGACAGATGCTATGACTATGTGGGCATATTGGAGATTTATACTTTAGAGTAATACCCTCCTTGCCTAAAGCTGATGGCACTACTTGCCCCTGCTTGGTTGAAACTGGCCTTTTCATCCAACAGAGACAGGCTATTGAGTGCTTCCAGGGAAAGCACCATGGAAATGTGTCAGTGTTACCTGACACGGAACATCAACTGATTTTTCCCCCTCTATAATAAGCATTTAAGTGTTTTATAAAATGACCACCATGGTGGTAGCTGTTGTAAACAATAAACTTACAATTTGTTATCATTGAAAATTGCAGCTATAATCACACCAAACTTTCCTTAATGTGCTGATGGGGGCATTATTTACATATTTGTTTCAAAGTTCTGTCAGTTTAAAAGACTTGACCATTAACCAGGAAAATAGTAATTTTTATTTTATTTTATTTTAGGGCAGACAAGCAAGTCAAAATCAGCCACTCCATGACACTAAAGGAACATAACATAATAAGCTGGGATGTTGTGCCAAACCTGCAGGTTCTGGATTTTTCCATCGGAAATGGTACAGCTCTGGGAGAAAGGCAGTTGAGTTTGATGGGATAATTAGCAAGACCTTTTACTTCGCAACACCTGAATTAGCTTCTGGGTGCTCTAGAAAGGTTGCAGGACTGGGAGTAGGAACTCAGACTTTGTTTTCTCCTACCACATTATGATGTTGGGTGAAGTCACGCCCTCCCATCCTCAGTTGCCGAGACTCAGCAAACAGAGTAGCAATCGGAGATTACTCTGCTTCGTAGGGTTTTGCCTATTGGTGCGTGGGTCAGTGCCTGACATCTTGTTAGAGGTAGTTGCCTATGTTTATGTAAACCATGCCCCTAAATTACACACCAAAAAGCCCTCAACAAAACACATTGTTAATCTGTTCCTATCCTTGCCAATCTCTAGCCCAAAACTGAGGAGGCTTGAACTTAGTCCCAACTTATTCTTACTGATCTGGATATGACCATGGGGCCCTGACTGGAGCCTTGTTTCCTGCATTTGTGTAAAATGCCCTTCAGGGGTATTTTACAAGAGAAGATGTAGGCAAAGTTTTCTCTGCTTTTGCAGGGGAATCCACCCCAGGTTTCCATATGTTCTCCTGATATGAGGTAAGCCTAGAAAGCTCTTGACAGGAACAAAAGGAGCGTGGCTTAGGATCAAACAACATCAAGAACCCGAGGCATCATATAATTTATGCTTTCTTTGCTATTTGCCTAAGCCAAGGTATTCGACCACAGCTATTAGAATTTCTTCTAGAAGTTGGCATTCCACATATGAATTTGCAGAAGGAAGAATCAACAAGGCTCCTCTTGCATCATGTGGGTGCACTGCTTACCATCTTTCCTATTGTGGGCGTTTCCTCACCCCCTCAGTTGGCGCAAAGGGAATCAAAAAGAATCCCAGAGCTTGGTCCTCTACCCTGGGTCTTACTTATTCCACAAAACCCCTAAATGTTTTGGTTTTTGAGATTGTGTTTCTCTGTGTAATAGCCCTGGCTGTCCTGGAACTTGCTTTGTAGACCAGGCTAGCTTTGAGCTCACAGAGATCTGCCAGTCTCTGCCTCCCACGTGTTGGGATTAAAGGCATGCCTGACCCTAAATGTTCTCTAAAAGGAGAAGAGGAGGAGGAAAAGGAAAAGAAGAGCAGAAGGAACAGGAGGAGGAGAGGATGAGGAAGAAGAGGAAAAAGGAGGAGGAAACATTGGGCTAGGGAAGTGATTCAGTTGAGAAAGTACTTGCACCACAAGAGTGAGGAGCCCATGAGAAAAAGTTAGGCATGGTGGTTCTTATTGAGAACTCCATAGGTGGAGACAGGCAGGTTCCCAGAACTCCACTGCCAGCCATGCTAGCCTCTTAATCAAGTTCCAGTCTAATGAGACACTGGACCACAAACAACAACAACAAACACATAAGACAGAGGAGTCCTGAGGAATGAGATATGAGGTTGATCTCCAGTCTCTGCAAGCATGCACATACTTGCGCATCTACAGCCCCGCATACAATGCTCACACACACACACACACACACACACACACACACACACAGAGAGAGAGAGAGAGAGAGAGAGAGAGAGAGAGAGAGAGAGAGAGAGAGACTGAGCTTATCTTTAAATGTCTGTAAGCCAGGATGCTAATGCTAGGGCTTTCAGAAGCTTGAACTTGCAGCCGGAGGGCCGGGCATCCCCCTTCTTGTTCTCCTGGTTTCTATTTTTCTCTCCTTGGGTTTTCACACATTGATGCCCCTGGACCTCTCCATGATGTGCTTTGCATTTGTAGCTGCTGTTGGTTCTTTTCCTTTGAATGTGGTCATTCTTCCCTTGAGAGTGAAACAGAATAACAGTGGGTGTTGCTGACATAAGTTTCTATGCCCTGGTGACACGGTGTTGACTTTTATGGGGTTCCTAACTGTTCAATGTATCCTTCAATGTTCTGTAACAATAACAATGAAGCAGATTATCCCGGCACTGGGCAGGAAAATCAGGAAGGAATGAGACATGATTTCAGGTTCAGCTCTTCAGTTCAGCATGCAAATGTGGAAAGCTGTGTGTACGTGCAATGTGGCCTATGGTTTCACACATAAACTTGGAAGACAAACTAGGGCTCAACTCACAGCTCCACTACCCAGTGGCTGCTTAGCTTGCAACAAAATGTTTAGCTGCTTTATGTTTCAGTTTCCTCATCTGGGAACTGGCTACAGTTTTTGGGATCCCTCATAGTGCTGATTGAGAGGATTAAATGAGTCTTTTCAAAAGTATCAAATATTAAGAACAACACCTGCCACATACAAGATCTCAGTCATCATTTGGCACCAGGTTTGTTATTAATTGTAACAAAACCAACATTCTCCTTGTCCCACACAATCTACCTATGACCCATGTTTCAGGTCCCTCTTCTTTTTCCTACACCACTGTGTTTACAACAGCCTTACCTTAATATGATGGTCTCTCTCCAAGGTACTTACTAGTTGGCAGTATAGGGAAACGATTCTTACTGTGTGGAAAAGCTGTTTCCGCAAGGCCAGCTTTCCAGCCCCTAGCCACACTTATGACATTTTATACTCCTTTAGGACTTTCTTTTTTCATTTTTGTTTTAATTTTATTTTATTCATTTTGTATACATGGCACATGTGTCTGTATATATGTGGGTGGGTGTACATGCCATGACATGTGTTTGGAGGTCAGAAGACAACATTTGACCGTCTGTTCTCTTCTTTTATCATGTGTGTCTTGGACATTAATCTCAGGTTTCAGGGTTTGACAGCAGGCGCTTTACCCTCCAAGAAGTCTCACCAGACCATTTCTTATTTTTATTTTCATTAGAAAAAGAGAAAAAGTCCCATGTAGTCTGGGCTGACATCAGATTTCCTATGAAGCTGAGCAGATAACTTTGAATTTATGATTCTTCTGTCCACATTTCCTAGATTCAACCATTGGTTGCAATGAAAAAAAAAATGCTTATTGCGTGTGTGTGTGTGTGTGTGTGCGCGCGCGCGTGCGCGCGCGCGTGCCTGTGTCATAGTGCATACACAGTGGTCAGAGGTCAAATCTGTGGAGTGTGGACATCCCTTCCACCTTTAATTGGGTTATGGGACGCCCACTCATATGCTGAGGCTCTGGGGGACAAATGGCACCCTGCTGAGCCACCTGGGTGGTCCTCCATTCTAAATCCCAGCACCTTTAAGTTTTTATTTTGAAAATTTGTCACTACTTTTCCATTATGTCATATTCTTTTATTGGGATGTAAACATCTCATTATTTCTTTGAAGTGTTTTTTTTTTTTTTTTTTTTTTTTTTTTTTTTGGTGTGTGTGTGTTTTCTTTTTCTTTATTTGTTTTATTATCCTAAGGCCTTAGAAGGAAAGGCTCTGTCCCTGGGCATTTTTACTTTTCATCGTGAACTCATTTTTAGGTGGGCCAGTTTTTAAATTTTTATGCAGAATTTTGAGGTATGCATTCGAGAGTCCACCCAGAGAGCCCCAGCTGCCCGGCTCACTGCCATTTCTCATGTGATAATCCTTGGCCACCTGGTCCTAATCCAACCTTTAAACTAGGGAGTGCCCTTCCAGAGGCTAGGCTTTAAGTCTCAATTACAACTCCTCATCTTCAGTAGGCTAAAGTGCGCATCTCCTGTTTCTGTATGAATGTTTAAAAAGAAGGTGTTCGGTTACAAAACTGTCAACTTCCATAAAATAAATGCAGCTACAGCGCCAGTATATACCTATTCATTTCTGTTATTTGGTAAAGCCCTTCCTACATTTCCCCCCCACACACTATGGAAATTAAAAGAGTTTGGGTAGTAATGGTGACTCAGGCTTATAACCTCAGCATTTGGGAAGCTGAGACAGAATGATTGCCATCAGTTCAAGGCTGGCCCATGCTACATAGTAAGTTCCTGTCTCAAGACAAAAGCAAAGCACAAAACAAAAAGAAGTCAGTTTATTTCTGGAGGTAGATTAGTTACGTTTAGTGAGCAGTAGAAACAGAATAAGCCAGGATTTTCTTAAAATGTAGCAACTGAAAAGCTTTTTCATGACATGCATGTGCCTTTAGGGTTCTCCCAAAGTGCTGGTTCACGTTCTCTGCTTTATCTGGCCACAGCCCAGCAATGCAATTATTAATTTTTTTTTTTAATTTCACTGTCTCCCTATCTGTGATCTCTACAGAATATAGAGGCATTCACTATCCATTATCCACTTTCTAAAACTAGAACAGAGTTAAAACCAAGCTTACTACCTCTTTCCTTTTCTTCTTCCTTTCATTTCCTCTTCTCTTTTTCCTTCTTCCTTTTCCTGCATCCTTTCATTCCTTCTGTGTTGCTTTCACTTCAAGAAATAACATGAGCTCACCTGTAAAGTTATATTATCCCATAGTATGGTAAATGTGGTATTTCACACAAAAAAAGTGATACATTCATAATGATCAGTTCCTCTGATTATGAAGATGACATTATGAAATAAAAACATATCCATTTTCTTATAGCCCTACAGTACGAAAGAAATTTTTCTTAATTGTGAGGAGTGTTTAGTTCCCAGACTTTCTGATAAGAGATTTGAAGTGTGTGTGTGTGTGTGTGTGTGTGTGTGTGTGTGTGTGTGTGTGTGTGTGTTCAGTGGAGGCGTCTATTTCACCTGTCATCCCTTGGGAGTCATCCACCTTATTATTTGTGACAGGATTTCCCTCTGGCCTGAGTTCACACAACAGGCTAAGCTGGCCATGGAGTCCCAGGTAACGGAACTACCTTTAAATCCTGAACTATTCCAGGTCACTGAACTATCTACAGAAGCACCAAGCTTTTATATGTGGGTTCTGCAGATCAAACTCAGGCCTGCATGCTTGTATGCCAAGCACTTTACTGAGTAAGCCATTTCTCAGCCTCAGATCAGGATTTTCTAGCCCAATATTTTTCATTGAAATCATGTCTCAGCTCTTTAAACTGTGAATTATTGAAAAATCTGGGTGACCAACACTGCCTTGGGTCTCTAAAATACTCTACCTGTAAATGGAAATGACTGTAATGTCTACTCATGGTGATTGGAGTAAGCTGGGATAGCACATGGAACTTATCATAAACATGGCCTATGTCAGAGGAGACACATATACTTGTCAGTACTTCCTTGACTATTTGTTGTTTGTATCTCTGGGTGCTATCCAACCCTTTATGTAAGAGCACAAATACTCCCGTAAAAGCTCTTGGAATGGCTGCATGAATGAACAGATGACCTCATTTGCTCCAAATACTGAGCTGATCCCTTGTTCTTTCTCAGAATATAGGATAAAAGAAGCGTTTCCATTCATTATGCTTTTGCATACCTTACTTTACATTGCTCTTCTCTTCCTGGCAGACTCTGCATTCTTGCTCTCCATCTCAGGGAAAGTGCTCTCTTTCTGCCTTTTTACAAGCTTTTATTCACCCCTACCTGCTTGAAGTGCACCTTGACAATCAGTAATGCTGTCTTCAAATTTCTCTTGGCATCTTTTCTTCATCAGTTGTATTATTTTCCAGAATTGAGGTTCTAATGCGCTTCAGAGCTCCCCTTGCCCTTGAGACAACTGGCTTCTTGTTTTTCTTCCTAAAACAGAGGCATCCATCTGTATTTACTTAGAGCCTCCTCAAATCTGCATGCAAAGTGCATATTCCCCTCTCGTGGCTACTACCAACCATAAATGATGGAGACATTATAACAGCCATCATCCTTGCCCTTTATGAAACTATACTATCCATGACACCTCACTTTTGAATGTTCATTTTCCTCCCTCCCATCTCTATTTATGTTTAGAGTCCTCAACATCAACCTGTTCAAGACCTACAACCTTTGACCTTGGCCATTTTTGTTCCCTGGGAAGGCTTTTCTTCTGTACTGTCTTAATCCACTAACATTGCCAGTACCCGGCAAGCATGCCTAGTCTTTCTTTTGCCACAGCCCCAGGCTGGTGCCTTCTCTGACCAAATAACTCAATTCCATTGGTGGAAAAAAGCAAAGATGAATCTGTAATTGTGCTGCACCTTACATTCAAGATCATAAACCTCAAGTGGGCATTCACATGGCCTGGGCAGCCTTCTGTCTTCTAAGCTCATGTTCCCACTGTACAATTGATTAAGTATCTCTCTGACTGGATTCCACACAGCCTCCTCCAAGACTGCTTCCCTAAGTAACCCAAGCCACGAGTTCTTCCAAAATGACAATTCTGGGTCAGTTAGGGAAAACCCCCCCACCCTTATTGTTTGATCATCTTCCATATCTACTCAACTCCCCATCCCATCCTCAATATTGTATCATAACACTCTGGTTTACCGTGGCTGCCATGGAATCTACTTACCCCTCCCTTTTCCTGATGTTTTCCTCAGCATTTCTCATTCACTTGGTCCTTTGGTTGATATTCAGGGTTCAGCTGAACTCTTTCACCATTGGTCGTCTTTGTTGGCTAAGGTCGGAGTTCAGACCCCCTTTTGTGACCAACTTTCTGACGCCCTTCTTCTTCTCTCCCCCTTCAATGGACCAATTACAAAGGCTGATCCTTCATCTGTCTTCTGCATCCTCTCTTTGCTTTGTCAAGGATTCTGTTGTTCCTTTATCCACCCTGTCCTAGTAAATACCATCAAGCCCCTATCCATGGACAGCTGAATCTGAATCTTGTCATCAATTATATTCTCTGGTTAAAAAAAAAAATGCCCCGTGGACACACATACCTATTATGTCCCCCATAGCTACTAGATTACCTGCTACCTTTCGTAACCAATATTTTCAAATTTAAATAGATTGTAAAAATCTCTACTTTCTCACTTCACAGTTTTCTCTCCCAGCCTGTTATGATGGAACTGCTAGTTCTGGCACCCCACATGGTCACCTGTGAGCCCTATGGGTTTAGCCTACAGGGCTCTTTTCTCTTCTTCATTGACCTCTAACAATCATGCACACAATGGGGCCACCTCCTGGGATGGCCTCTTTCATGAGTTTCTAAGGCACCACAGTCACTGTTTCTTGACTACCTCTGTGTCTACCCACGCCTTTAAATGTTGACCTTGTCAGATCTCCAGCTTTCAACTCGCTTTCTATATTCTGTGCAGAATTTCTCTGGGTGAATCTGCCTTTTTCTGACAAAGAAAAAAAAAGTATCTTTGCATACTATTTCTATGTTGACATTATACACATGTGCATGTTCTGTCCAGACCATCTGTATTCCTTTCTCCACATTGCTTTCCTCCATATTCCTTACCCCAAAACCACCATAGCGCCATTCAAAACTAGCCTCACTACCCATAGCGTGTGATGTTCCATATACTGACAATTCTACCCTCTATGTAAATTCATCTTCATGGTCTTGAGAGCAATTGTTTTTGCCCTTAGCACCTTTTACTGGCTCATGTAGTCACCTCTATATTTACCTCCTTGGTTCTATATTCATCTCGCTCTAATCTAATTTTACACAGGGGGTATAGGGTAATTATTAAAATTCAGTTTTGACTGTGTCTTCCTCTTGTTTATTTTTTTATTAGTGATGAAATATTTTTATTAATTAGTATTTTGTGGTTAAAAAGGGTAATGTTAGCCGGGCATTGGTGCCACGTGCCTTTAATCCCAGCACTCGGGAGGCAGAGGCAGGCAGATCTCTGTGAGTTTGAGACCAGCCTTGTCTACAAGAGCTAGTTCCAGGATAGGCTCCAAAGCCACAGAGAAACCCTTTTATTGAAAATAAATAAATAAATAAATAAATAAATAAATAAAGGTAACGTTTTGACTATTTCCAAGGAATTAAGTTGATAAACAGAGCACCATCTGCCAAGCTGCTTCTTTACCTCATTTAACACTAAAGAAATCTTTGTTTGCATCTCACCCATAATATAGTTCTGTATGAACAGCTGCTATTATTTGATGCACAGGTATTTGTATATCAAAGTATCATGTTATATATCTTTTTTAAATTATTTATTTATTTTTAACCTGTCAATCCCAGTTCTCTCTCCCTCCCTCCCACCTTACCTCCCTTGCTCCCTCCATCTTACCCTCTCTTCCCCCTCACATGCACCCTGACCACCCTCCCCTCCCATCCCCCCACTCCACATGTAGGGCAATGCCATCCAGGTGGGGTCATGTAGATCTGTCAAGTCATTTTAAGTAGGGACTAGAACTTCTCTCCTGTCTCTAGGTTAAGGCAGTATCCCTCCATGGAGGATGTGCCCACAAGGTCCTTTTGCACACCAGGTACTTTTGTGCATCCTGGTTCCACTGTCTAAGGTCACTTAGACTGCTCAGTCCTTCTAGCTGAGACCCATATTCAGGGGGGCCCGAGTCAATCCCATATTGGATTCCCAGCTATCAGTCTGGGGGCCCATTAGCTCCTTATTGTTCAGGTCAGCTGTCTCTATGTTTCTGCAACCTGGTCTTATCCTCTCCCTCTGCATCTGGATTCTAATTCGGCTCAGTGTTTAGTTATGGGTGTTTGCTTCTGTTTTTGACAGGTATTAGATGAGGGCTCCATGATGGTGGATAAGTTAATTAGATCTCAGTATCTGGGAAGGGCATTTATGGTAGCCTTTTCATGGTTGCTCAAATTGTTAGTTGGCGGCAGTCTTGTAGGTCTCTAGACTTTCTTTAGGTTCAATTTTCTCTTCAAACCAATAATGGCTCCCTCTTTTATGTTTGCTCTCTCCCTCTCCCTCTCCCTCTCCCTCTCCCTCTCCCTCTCCCTCTCCCTCTCCCTCTCCCTCTCCCTCTCCCTCTCTCCCCCCCATCTCTTCTGTATTCTATTCCTAACCGGGCTCTATCTTCCTAGTTGCACGTCCTTGCCTCTTCTCCTTTCTCTTTCTCCTACTTCTCTCTCCATTCACTGCCCCCTCCCCACTTCCCCTGTGCTCTGGGGGACTTGTCCCTTCCCCCTTCTGTGAGGGACTTTATATGAATCTCTTAGAATCCACCTTGTATCCTAGTTCCTCTGGTGGTGTGAATTATAGGCTGGTGAGCCTTTGCTCTATGTCTAAAATCCATATATGAGCGAGTACATACCATGTTCCTCTTTTTGTGACTGGGTTACCTCATTCAGGATGGTTTCTTCAAGTGCCATCCACTTGCCTGCAAATTTCAAAATTCCATTATTTTTTTCTACAGAGTAGTATTCCATTGTGTAGAAGTGCCACATTTTCTTTATCCATTCTTTAGGGGCATCTAGGTTGCTTCCAGGTCCTTGCTATTACAAATAATGCTGCTATGAACATAGTTGAGCACATGTCTTTGTTGCATGGATATGGATCATTTGGGTATATGCCTAAGAGGGGGATTGCCAGGTCCTGTGGTAAACTAATCCCATTTTCCTGAGGAACCACCATACTGATCTTCAAAATGGCTATATGAGTTTGCACTCCCACCAGCAGTGGAGGAGTGTCCCCCTTTCTCCACATTCTCTCCAGCATAAGTTTTCATTGGTGTTTCTAATTTTAGCCATTCTAGCAGGAGTAAAATGGAATCTCAAAGTTGTTTTGAGATTCCCTGATAGCTAAGGATGTTGAGCATTTTCTTAAGTGTCTTTCAGCCTTTTTGAGAGTTCTTTCCTAACCCCATTTTTTAATAGGGTTGTTTGGTATTTTGTTGACTAGTTTCTTGAGTTCTTTGTATATTTTGGAGATCAGCCCTTTGTCAGATGTAGGATTGATGAAAATCTTTTCCCAGTCTGTGGGCTGCTGTTTGGTCTTGTCCACTGTGTCCTTTGCCTTACAGAAGCTTCTAAGTTTGAGGAGGTCCAATTTTTAATTGTTGCTCTCAGTGTCTATGCTCCTGAATTATGTTCAGAAAGCAGTCAAGGATACCTGCTACTTTTTCATCTAAGAGGTTCAGTGTGTCTGGATTGATGTTGAGGTCTTTGATCCATTTGAACTTGAGTTTTGTGCATGGCCACAGACATGGGTCTATCTGCAGTCTTCTATACATCATCATCCAATTGGGCCAGCACCATTTGTTGAAGATGCTTTCCTCCCCTCTTTGAGCTGTTTTGTTGAAAATCATGTGTTCATAGGTGTGTGGGTGTATATCAGGATTTTCAGCTCCATTCCATTGGTCTACCTGTGTGTTTTTGTGCCAGGCTGTTTTCAGAACTATAGCTCTGTAGTAGAGCTTAAAGTCAGGGATGGTGATGCCTCCTGAAGTTCTTTTATTGTACAGGGTTGTTTTGGCTATCCTGGGTCTTTTGTTTTTCCATATAAAGTTGATTATTATCCTTTCAAGGTCAATGAGGAATTGTGGTGGGATTTTAAAGGGGATAGCATTGAATCTGTAGATTGCCTTTGGCAATTTTTACTATATTTATCTTACCTATCCAAGAACATAGGAGATCTTTCCATTTTCTGGTATTTTCTTTAATTTCTTTCTTTAGAGCCACAAAGTTATTATATAGGTCTTTTACTTGTTTGGTAAGCATTACCCTAAGATACTTTATGTTGTTTGTGGCTATTATAAAGGGTGGTATTTCTCTGATTTCTTTCTCAGCCTCTTTGTCGTCTGAATATAGTAGGGATACTGATTTTTTTTTTTATTTTATCTTGTATCCTGCTAGTTTGCTGAAGGTGTTTATCAGCTGTAGGAGTTCCCTGGTAGAATTTATTGGGTCACTTACGTAAACTATTATATTGTCTGCAAATAGAGACAGTTTGACTTCTTCCTTTCCAATTTGGATCTCCTTGATCTCCTTTTGTTGTCTTATAGCTTTAGCTAGGACTTCAAGTACAATATTGAAGAGATATGGAGAGAGAGGGCAGCCTTGTCTTGTACCTGATTTTAGAGGAACCGCCTTAAGCTTCTCTCCATTCAGTTTGTTGTTGGCTGTTGGTTTGCTATATATTGTTCTTTTTATGTTTAGGTATGTTCCTGTTATCCCTGATCTCTCCAAGACCTTTATCATGAAAGGGTGTTGAATTTTGTCGAAGGCTTTTTCAGCATCTAGGGAGATGATCATATGGTTTCTCTTTCTTTCTTTTTTTTTTTTTTTTTTTTTTTTTTTTTTTTAGTTTCTTTATATGGTAGATCACGTTGATAGATTTTAGTATGTTAAACCATCCCTGCATTCCAGGGATGAAGCCTACTTGGTCATGGTGGATGATTTCTCTGATGTATTCTTGGATTCTGTTTGCCAGTATTTTACTGAGTATTTTTGCATCGATGTACATTAGGTATATTGGTCTGTAGTTTTCTTTCTTAGTTGTGTCTTTGTGAGTCTTGGGTACCAAGGTTATTGTGGCCTCGTAGAAAGAGTTTGGCAATGAGCCTTCTGTTTCTATTGTGTGGAACAATTTGAGGAGTATTGGTATTAGTTCTTCCTTGAATTTCTGGTAGAATTCTGAAGCCATCTGGCCCTGGCTTTTTTTGGTTGGAAGGCTTTCAATGACTGCTTCTATTTCATTGCATGTTATAGGTTTATTTAAGTTGTTTGTTCTTGATTTAATTTTGGTAAGTGATAGTTATCCAGAAATTTGTCCATTTCCTTTGAATTTTCAATTTTTGTGGAATACAGGTTTTCAAAGTATGACCTGAAAATTGTCTGGATTTCCTCTGTGTTTGTTGTTATTTTCCCCTTTTCATTTCTGATTTTGTTAATTTGCATATGCTCTCTCTCTCTCTGCTTTTTTGTTAGTTTGGATAAAAGTTTGTCTATCTTGTTGATTTTCTCAAAATGGTTTCTATTTTGTTGATTTCAGCCCTCAAATTGATTATTTCTGTCTTCCCCTTGTTTATAACCGTTTAATGGTAGTTCCTTGAGTTGGCTCAAAGTTGGCCTGAACCCTAGTTATTACTCTCTAGTCATCAACTTATTCATCCCAGTATATCCACAGCAACATTCTTCTCATTTTTCAGACACAGAATGATTTTGCTGTGTCTGGAACATTTCTCCCACACAACCCACATCTCAGATTACAGATACCTGCTTCAAAGACATTGCTAGTTTCCTTAATTTAAAAATTTGTAATATTTTATTGGCTAACTAGTTTTTCATCACTCAGTCATTTCCTGCCCAATCTGGAACTCTGTGACTGCAGGAGTAGAGTATTTTGTTCAAGAATTCAGAACCCTGACCATGAAGAATCCTCCATATAATGAGTTCAGGAAGAATTCATTCAGTGACTGAAGAAGGAAATTAGATGATAGATTCTACTGCTTCTTAAACTCTGGTTTTAGATCACAAATTTCAGAAATACCCTATAGTTTGACTCAAGATCTCAGTGTTAATTATTACTTTGTATATTTGTAGGACTATGCTACTTGCCAAAGTATAGGAAATCACTACCTCTTGACCTTCAAAGAATTTTGCTAAAATAGGGTCTTTAGTTCATGTTTACCTTCCCTGCTGTGTCTTAGAATTCTCACAGTATGTGCCAGTCGTCATATTTTATTTCAAAATCCATTTTATACTTATATTCTGGAATGATGTTAGTGTTTAAAAAGAAGAGTAGGACTAATCTTATTGTGGTACATAATTTCATCAGTACTAAGAATAAAGACATTAGCTAGCTAATTTGAACTAAACATTCCTTGGAAATTTTAGCTAAAGAAAGCATGAGATGTAATAAAGTATAGGCTATAATAACCATAAGTGAAGCTTGTGTGTCTCTATATAGACATTAGCTTTAATATGAAGCATTTAATAATATGTATCTTTAGTACTTTCAGAGAAATGTTTTTTTTTCCCTTAAGTGACAATTATCCTTATATTGGTTGTCATCTCCATACAATAACATATAGAAATAAAATTACTCACTACAGCAGTAATCAGCAGTGGTATTCATTTCCTCATGAACTGAAAAGGCATTATTTGGAGCTAAAAGTTTATTTGTCATGCATCTACAACTCTGTGACAAGAACTCAATATATTTAATAAGTAGTTAGAAAGCAGACATTTCTCTGAGGAGTGTGGCAACCTCTGACTAGGATCACTCAGGCACTAACATTATTAAATCCAATGAGGACTAGAAGGAAAATGAGTGTAATATTTATAATGTATTTAAATACTCAGTTTTAGTAGAAAGAAGAACCATGTGACATGCAGAGGAGCCATTAATAACCCATCCCTTGCTGTAGTGGGTGCTTACGAGCAGAGCCTGCCTTCTTCATGCACAGGTTTTTACTGTTTGACTAGGAGTAGTCTGCACTCATTAGGAAAGTGCTATGTATTTAAAAAGTATAGGGAAAATGATACACATAAAATTGAGTGAACTGAGAAAAGAAAAGAATCAGCACAGGTTTACACATTGCTGTAAAAACTAAAGTAACTAAAATGAAATGTTTTCATTGTGAACTTTTATGTTTAACAAGCCTAGACGCTCAGAACCATGTAAGGGATATTAAAGCCTTTTATGAAGGGATTATGTTTTGTATGATGAGTGTTTTAATATAAGTATGGTACATTGCATAAAATGCAACTACATTTAAGTCATTGTAATTATGAGAATTCAGGCAAAATTATTTTTCTGCTGTGCAATCTCATTGATACGGGAAAAAAAAAAATCTTCTGGAACCTTCCAGAGACGTGCCTGTGCTTCAGTTATTTTTGGCAGTGTATATTGTGTCTGTGCCTCAGCTACCTTTTATATCGACAGTTGGTAGCACCAGCCTTTTAATGCACAAAGGGGCAACAGTGCTTCAGCCAATCTGTGATAAAAGGGAAAAAATGAAAATCACTATGGAAACTGGGAGAAGGATCTAAAAGCTCCCTTTATAAAGTAAACGTCTGATGTTTGTGACTGTGGGGTATAAAAATCACAAATCTCTACGGTGCTATCATTTCTGATTTGTTGTCTCGGCAAAAGCCAAGTCCACGCAGCCTGACCTCTGCTTCATTAAGTGCCCTGTGCTCGGGAATAGTGAGGATTCAACAGGAAGAGGACCTGCCATGGTGTGTAGGGAGGAGTCGCTGGCTGAGAGCACCGTGCAGGAATGAAGGAAGAAACTCATTTGCTTAGAACGTTCGTTTTTCTTTTCTTGCCTGCTCTTCTTTTCCTTTTGATCTGCAGTGACTTGGTGGAATCCAGCGCACAGACTCATACCGTCCCGCCTTTTGTTTGTGGCGTATTAAGTGAGAAATAAAGTCTGGTACCCAAACTTAACTCAGAAAGCTGCTCTCTTCCCATTGCATGTCAGGCTTTGATCTTGTGTTGAACACCACTCAGCCTCTCCTCTCCATCCAATAGAAAATCACTGTCATGGAGAAGCCACTCCCACTCTCCCTTCACTTTTTGTCTTTGGAGGTGGCAAAAATAGCCTCATGGAATTGATGGAATTATGACCGCCCAGCTCTGGGGACTCGAATCTGACACTGGACAGCAGCAGACATCTGTGTCTTGAAGGAGTTTCTGACTAAGAGTCAGTGCTCAGAAGTTTGATCAGCAGAAATGGGTTAATAATTAAGGCAGAGCTAGCCGATAAGAAACAAGTAACAGGGCCAACAGCATTGTATCAAATACAGAGTCTCTGTGTGTTATTTGGGGCTGGCGCAGCGGCAGGACAAGACCAAGCGGCAGGCGGAAAAACAGTACTCGTTACAAATGACTGTCATAAAGTAGCTGAATTGTTATTTAAATCGGGCTCCTTTAATGGACAATAGCTTGCAGGTAGAAGAGAAACCATAGAGGACATGGAAAAGTTCTCAAAAACTGAAATCCTTTGACTTTAAGAATAGATTGTCAATTCAGAAGAAGATGGATATTGAAGTAAGTAGACTCCATTTTCGATTTGCATGACTACTATGCTTACTTAGCCAATGTTTACAGTGTTGTTTCATGAGATCAATTCTTAGGTAATAGTAACTGTTGCTTTTTTTAAAAGTTTATGGCAATTTTACTACAGTGTGGAAACCCTGAACAGTCAGAGACTGATGTACATGGTAATTGATTGATTTCATATTGTCATGCTGTATTTAAACAATTAGAAACATTGCTAATCTAATGTTTCAAGGTACTTATGAACCATTAGTGATCACACATTAGCATCTCAAACACACACTTTGGATGATGAGAGTGTCCTGAGATAAGCCTTAACATCCTAAAAGGATACTTAGGAGTAAAGAAACAGTCAGAGAACAAGACAGAACTTTTCTACAAAGAAGGCTACCAAAAGTCAGCATGATTATTAAGGGGGACACACGGCTCGATAAGCCACTTGCTTAAAATAGTCCACTTACTATTGTACATCTCTACTAATGACAAACTTGGCTGTACACGTAGGCTTCCCAGTGTCCACGGGTATGGGGTGCTCTCTGTTACATTAGAGGAGTGTTAATGATCAGTTACACAGACTCAAATGAGAGAGTGTTTGGGCACCCAAACATAAATACAGACATACTTTCACTTGAGAATTTTTAAATGTCTCATGTACACCGATTTCACTGATGCTTTCTGTGCATATAATGAAAGTCAATTATCTGTGGAGAAAACTTGACTGGGTGGAAGGAAGCGAAATTGTTTTTTAAAGACTTCTTTAAACAGTAGCAGCTAGGGAAATGTCCAATAACATTTTGGTTCAGATTGTAATGACTTTGCCATATTAATAAACCCCACGTCATCCCTACTTCTAACAAAAGATTTGGATGGGAGGCAAAAGTTAAGACTGGAGCCCTTCCTGTGAGGTACTTCTATTAGTTGCTGTAAAGCTCTTTCTTGGAGAAGCCAGGTTAGTCCTATCTCACTCAAAGCTCTGACTATAGGATAATGGTTGTCTATTAAGAGAAACATCCCAAATTGGAGTTTCTGAAGGAAATGTTTGTTCTAGCTTATTCTGTTTTTTAAAAGGAGTGTTCAGAGATGCAAAATAAATGTAGCAAAATCTTTTCCTTCCTTTCTTTTTTTTTTCTTTGCCTAATCCTCTTGTGGGAGTTTCCTAACTTCTGTGAAATGCTTTTGTGTTGGGTATCAACTCTCATCAGTCAGTTTCATGTTGACTTCTTATTCATTGTGCGGGAAGTCTGAGAGTACTCGGGAACACATTTACAGGGACACAGAACAGCATATTGTTTCATTTACACATGTTACAATGCAAATGCTTTGCTTTTGCTGCCACTCAAAATATTAACATTCTCCCCCCTGTGCGTGTGTGTTCACTAACTTGACTTCCAGCAGCTACTGTAGAATAAGGAAGGCAGAGTGTGCTGCTATTATTTCAAAGCATCCTACTGCTTACTAACTGATGAATAAAAATACCTCACAGAGCTTTTCTAAAGCCAAGTGGTTATCTCATTTAAACGATAGGGCAGGGAATAGATCAGCTAAGCCACAACATAGATCAAATCATGGGATACTGAAAGAATGATGAGGGAAAATGTGTAATTTTGCTCCTACTAGGAAGACTGCACACATTGGAGGGGGTCAGATGCCTCCTAATATATCCAGTAAATTATCCATGACTTTTTAAAACAAAACTTGCAAAAAAGGTACTTTTGTCTAGCTATGAATTAAATGGAAACCCAGCTAACCAACCAATTATGGATCTGAAATTCTGCAACACTGTGGTTTATACTTTATTGCATGTTCTCTGAAGTACATAGTTGGGCTTTTAATTTTTTTTTCATTTTCAATATCATTTATGCCAATACTTCCCCCTTGTGTCTTGAAGAAATGTTAGCTTTCCTGACTATTGTCCACTAACTTTCAAGAGAGCAAAGTTCTGGGGAATGGAAGTCACCAAGAGATCTTAGGACACCAAGTAGCCATGGTCTAAAGAGAGCCTCAGAATTTATTCATTGTCTTAATTTTCTCTCTATCACAAAATCTCTATAATTCTTCCATTAGTGTACACCCATCAGAAATCATCATTCTTCACAAGTTTTCACTCCAAATCAGAATTTACTTTGTAATCTCAAATCAGCAAATGTAGATAAGACAGAGACTTTTAATTAGAATTTTAATATGTAATCTAAGCCATTTGTAGAGTGTGAGCAGAGGTGATTTTCTGTGTATGCAATAGCTGCATGGAGAACTTAGATAATGTTTAATTTGGTGGAGGGACTATTTTTAACTTTACAGGAATTGAGTTACTTACAGCACTCCCAAAGTGTCCCTCAGAAGTCACAGCAGCCTGGCTTTATTGTGTGAATTAATAACTGGAGGAGACTGTGGCATGTTTGTGAGGGTAATAAAAAATTGGAATACTCTCTAGTATAATGAAGACATTATGTTTCCTTGCAAATCTCTTCTGGAAAAACTCGGTCTGGGCCCCTATGATAGAGCTATGTAGACACAAAGAGTTAATACTTAGTATCAAGTACCAGATGACCCAGAGTACCCCTAGCTGCTATGAAGGGTAGGGCAGGGTTTTTGGGTTTTTGTTTTTTGGATTTTTTTTCCCTTTCAAATAAAAACAATTGGCACATCCTGTTGGACACTTTCTTGAAGTGACTTATTTGGAAAACTGGAGATGGCTGTGAGCTATAAGCTTAGAGCTATATTGATGCAGGCATCCTAGAAGGAACTTCACAGAAAAAATAAATCCCACCAAGATTGTTTCCCTACTCCAAAGCATATAAAAATGTGTTCCCTACACAAATACTGAAACCCATTTATGCACAGCAGACACACATATGAGTACACACAATCCATAGTGTGCCTGTTGTGTGTTTCCCTGTGCATATGACTCCCATTAATGTTAATAGACTTCTTCATGCTGATAGACTTCTTCGCACGCACCCAGGAAATGATGTACCCTGACTCTGAGAACTGTCTGTGTTCAAACATGCTAAGAGCACACCAAAGCTCAGTTTTCTGAAGGGAACAGAGGAGGGACAGAAAGATCAAAAGGGGGGAGGGCATAAAAGATAACATCTGGCTGGGGGCTGGGTAATGGTCTAATTAAATGCATTTACTCTTAAGTCTTCTCATGAGCTCAGGAGTGAGAGGCTATGTGTCCCCTCTAAACCGCAGTCTTAGGGGCAGCCCTGAGAGCTGGAAATAGGGGTCACCTTTGCTGAGACCCAGGGCTCTTCAGGAGAAAGTTCTATAATCTGCCTCCTTGGCTTCCATTGAATGGGCTTCTGCTATTTTGCTACCAGGAAAGTCCGAACAAAGTTGTTCATTGACCAAACAGAGAACATAGTCTTTAAAATGGGCTTGGAGAAAAAGCAGATTATGAACAGGAAGGCAATAAACTACAATATCTTGTTTTCTTCTCGACTTCTACATTAACATTAGAGGTGTTTTGTAAGAAAATGCTTGTACTTTTTCCCTTTGCTCAGGTGAAGTCCAGCTGCCATCCTGGGTCTAATAGAAGCCCCCCCCCCCCCCCGTCAAAGAACTCAAGGTGGCCTTTTCAGATGTCACCAAGTTAAGCAATTTTCACTTCTGGGTTTCCAAACCCTGTATGAATTGCTCAGGGTCTTAGATAAATCAGACTGACTTGAAACGGTTTCAAAATGCTGTAATTTAGAACAAGAGATGCTTTACTTTTTAGCAGCACCCCTATCTCCATGCAGAGTTTCCTAAGACACCCTGATGGAATCTAGTACTAGTGTGCCTTTAAAAATAAATAAAGCAAATCCTAAGTATTTGGGAGAAGCCGTTCGGCAGTGCATGGCTGTGTTCTATATGTCTCATTACCATTAACAGCCATGCGTGACTAAACCTCCTTCTACTGCTCTGAGTGTTTGCCCTCTGGCTTTGTAAAGTGATGCCTGAGTGTAGATTTTACAAAGGGTTGTCATAGCCATCTCTGCTTTCTGCAGCACACCTACTATTTCAGAAGATGTGCGGTTTCCCTTGGGGGGGAACCTGGTGAGAATGAATGGTGTTCATTCTAGAGAAAGCGGAGGGGACATCGTGGGCCTTTCCTTATCACCTCTTGTCTTAAATCAGTGAAAAGCTACTTTTCTTTTATTCTATCCCCCATTTTCCAATAACCAATAGCAAAGACTTCATTTGCACCCTAGGAAGAAAAAGCATTCAATTAATACACACAGATGAAAATTAGAACACAGTGTGGACTGCTGAGGTCCAGGAAAGGAAAGAATCAGGTCCTGTCTGGCTCTTCAGACCCACCAGGGAGAATGGAGAATGTCTTTTTTTTTTTTTTCCTTCAAGCTTCTGTAATTTTGCACAATTAGACATTGGTGAGGAACTGGAGATGAGAGATATTTGGGGAGGGATTCTAGGGAAAGCAGTAGAGTTTAAAAAAGGGGGGGGTCAGGGGAACCCAAAGGAGTCCAGCCCCTAGGGAAACGGATTTACTGGGGTTGGTTTTTATGGTGAATGTCTTAAGTGGGTTTTACCCCTGGGCTCAAGATTGGGACCCTCTTAGTTTAAGGGACGTCATCTGTGCCTAGACATATATATGTATAGTCAGGGTTGAAATAGCCTCGATTTTCATCTTCCTCATTAAATAGACAGCCCTGCTCATGTTGAACATCATGGCTTTTCTCTTCTGCGCTATCTTCCTCTTGTCATCTAGCACTTCATTTCTTCCCAGAAAAAGAAGGCATTTACCATCAAATGCAAATTTCAGGACTAGTAGCTAAAGTCCCTCTTTGTAAAAGAAGCAGGTTCCTGCCATGAGACCGTCCACCTCAGCCCCAGTTATTTCTCATGGGTGATGAGAAAACCTGTGCTTCTCAGCAAAAGGCACTAGTAAAGAAGGAGTTAAAATGAAGGCAGGCTCGCTGGTTTGCTGAGATCTGTCAGAGGCTGACTGGCTGGCTACATATCTGTCTCTGGAACAATAGGTACCTGTATTCTGCACGGGCTGCTGGGCAGCGCTAGCACTCTGGAGAAGGTCTGCCTCTGTCTGCGCCTTCCTGGTGAGAATCCCCAATGACAGTCCTACTTTTCAGAGGAGGAAAAAAAAAAAAGAAATAGCTGTGTAGTCTGTTGATGAAGGACAAAGCTTTGATCATTTTGTCCTGGCTTCACTTGGCTAGAGGTTTTAGGTTCTTAGTCTCAAGTACGCAGTGCTGCTTGCTTGCTTTCTCTCTTAGTCTCTCTCTCTCTCTCTCTCTCTCTCTCTCTCTCTCTCTCTCTCTCTCTCTCTCTCATTCTCTCATTTTCTTTCTGCCACCCTTCCTCTCTCATTTCCCCTCATAGGTCCAATGTAGGCAGATGAGTATCACAGCTGTAACTGAGGTACAGAGTAATCAACACACCGGAGCCAATTCCCATGATGGCAAGAGGGGGAACCCGAGGAGGTGACCACATAAGAAGAACATTCTTCTAACAAGTTTTAGGTAAGAAAATATTTATAAACCGTTCTTGCATTTCTGCATCGTTGTGACTGAGAGGAACATTTGTGATTTAAGAAAGGGAGTCTCTATTGGTAAATACTGTCAAGACAGCACCTTCTCTGCTGTCCCTTGCCTATGGAACCCGTCTGTGTTCACACGGGGCTTTGTGTTACTAGAATCTTCAGAGGTGAGGTATGAACAGGGCTGGAGGAAGGTTGAGCTGCTTTTTATGTCTGTGTGGTGACATTTATCATGCTGTTTAAATCTATATCTGTAAAAAAAATAAAAAGAGAATTTCTGTTTGACGATAGTAACATTTTGTGCAAGGCAGAGCATATGGCTGTGCAGAATTCAAGTGATGTTCTTTCATTCTTAATTTGTAATTATTTTTACACTCAACTGTACTGAGGTCAGAGAGTTTTAAAAATTAATGAGATTCCCCATGGAGTTCAAGTAGTAATATGTACGAGAGGCTCCACAAAGAGGTAAGATTAGGCTGGCATGTTTTTGCCTTTGACTTGGCTGTCTTACTTTGAGTACAAGCCATTTAAAACATATGCAGGGTACAATAGTTTCTGGGAGTTGATGTGATTTGGAGACCAGCAGTTAATTTATTGTTTAGTGACCAGGAGACATCTAGTCTCAGGCTGCTGAAGATGAACACTGTGCGTGGAGACATTCCTAAGTCTTCACAGACATTATTGTCATGACAATGGAGGGTGTCTTGGACTTTCGAGGAAATAGCAAACGATGAATGAGGCATGTGCTAAATATATATATATATATATATATATATATATATATATATATATGCAAATGTGTTTTTATTTTAAGTACCATGTAAAAACTCAGAAGCTATTTAGGATCAAAGATTGCTGGTATGAACAAAGAGGCAAGGATCCATCCACCAGGTGAAAATTCTTTGTCACAAAATGAATCTAGAGCATGGGTTAAGGGGAGCAAGTGATTTTTCTTTTTAATCTTGCCCCACAAAGGTAGTTCACTGGGTGAGTCTAAGCATTTAAAAAGGTACCCAAGAACTTTCATTTCTCACAATTTAAAAACATTGTTTCTGTTCATGGTGCAAGACACTGTTTATATGAGGGGCACTGCAAAGCAGACTGAACATACAGTAATCTGTGCTAAAGATGTTCTTATCCCCAGCTCCGCATTTACAAGATCCATTCAGGTCTTCTTGTGATATATTGTTATGTAAATACTGTTCGGCCAGAGAAAGCAGGGCTATGGAGATTCAATTTACTTTGAAAGTTGTTCATTATGGCAAGGATGAATGTTATTTATTTGATACAATTCAGAGGCTGGAAATGACTTTTTCATTGTGGTATCTTTTGTGATGGGTGCATGGTGATCTAATCTTTTTAATTTTGCCTTTCACACCAGTGGACATGAAAAGAGGTCCGAACTCATTTATCGGTTGCTAGGTCCTTCTGGAAGCCCAAGTTTCTGCTTGTGGTTGCTATGGCCAGCCTGACCTCAATCTCTGTGGTTTTGGGGGGGGGGGATTTAAGCAGTCTTTTTTTTTTTTTAATTGAGGAGCATGTACCTTGATTTATGTCCAAAACTGTAGTTGAACGTCTTTGTCTGTGGGTGATATATGGTGCAGAACAATTCATCAGTTCTTACGAGTAAACACCGCTGTCCCACTAAAAATATGTTTTGTTCGGAGTTAATGGTATGGAACAAGACATTCTCCACAAACAGCTATCTTTTATTGTGTTGGGGCCGCGGAAACGCCGAGCAAAGTGCAGGAAATTGGCATCAGTCCTCGCGACTATTAGCATTTCATTTGTGAGTCGCATGATGAGGCAGTAGGTGGACAGCGGGAGCGGGAAGAGTGCTTTGCTGTCCTCCCTTTCTCAACTGGGGCTGTCTCGCCATTAGCCGCATTCGCCAGGAGCGAGTAAGTCAGCTTTAGTTCCCCTGGCCCGGTGAGCATCGCTTTGCCCTAGCGCTGAAGCACAGCCAGGCAGAGGAGCTATGGGTCGGCGCTAGGGACCGGTACTCTGGGCAGGCTCTTTGAGGGAAAGTTGCTGGGTCCGATATGGGCAATTCCCAGGAATGCAGTGTTTGTGTGCTATTGAATGGTCCCCGGTCGTTTGCTTTCTAGACCCTTGTTAGAAAGGAGCCTGGGAGATTCAGAGGCTGCGGAGCACAGCACGCAGCCCGGTTCAGTAGATGAGCCAGAACGCAGTCCTGCTCGCTTAAAAACTGCTAATTGATGGATGCTGCAGGCAACAGACACTGCGAAAAAGATGAGGGAGAAATAGGAATCAGGAAAGGCATCTATTGCCACTAGTGCATAGTGCGGTTTGTTTCTTTCTCAAAGCGGCTTGGTAGGTGGGTTTTTTTTTTTTTTTTTTTTTGTAATATGCTAATGGTTTTATTCTAAATCAGCCAGCACCGACTATCCTCCGGAAAATGGGATCCAAGAGAAGTAACGAAGTGACGCCCTCCTCGATGTGAAAGGTACAGGAAAAAAAAAAAAAAAAAAAAAGTCAACGGGGTTTTTTGTTTTGTTTTGTTTTTTTGTTTCTTTTCAAACACTGCATGTGATTTTTTTTTTGGGGGGGGGGGTCAGGAGCATTGGGAAACCGCTTTCTAAATATGAGTATTTAAAATCCGAACAGTTTTCTTTGAGCGTGTTAGGTTTGAAGAGAACCAGTTAGAATGTTATTGTTATTTGCAAAAGACTGCCTAGCTTTTGTTAACCAAGCACAATCTGGTCCTCCTATGTTCCCTTTCAACCTTGGGAATGGAGGGGCTGGGTGGATCCCCATGGGGAGGGAGGAGGGTGTCAGTGAAAATAATCTTTACGTTGTGTAGCTTTTATTGTTAGAGCTAGCAAACTTTAGCCAGAGCTACAGCATGTCAAAGATCTCTTCCGGCTTGAAAATTCCTTACAGGATCCTAGTTTTCCAAAAGCCAGGCTAGATATGCTTTTATTGTTTAATTGAGTTGTTCAACTCCTGTTCATGTTCCGCTCTCAGCCGAGAAGCTTTCAAAAGTTCTGTGTTGCCTGGCTTAAGTGATAATTGGTGGCTTGAAAGAATTTTGAAATAATTGATTTTTTTTTCACCTTTGTTTTTTTTTTTTTTTTTTTTTCCAAACTGTTACATGTGTACTTTGTGAGCCTCAGCTCTGGCTCCCTTTGCTGGGGTTTCTGGCCTTAGCAAAGGGCTTCTCAGAGGGACCATCTTCTGTGAGTCATTAATTTCATAAGAAGTATTTAATTGTAGCTATCTCAAGACAAATACACCGGGTACGTATATGAGCACCTTGTTGTAATGTAAGATGTTGTAAATTTCAGGTTGTGTTTTGCTTTGCTGTTATTTCAGAGGGTTTTAAGGAAATCCTGGATAGCACTCCAATTTCAGCAATGATTCAATTCACTCTAAAGAATCTGGGGAAAAAGCCTGTAATGACATTTTGATGACTTTCATTTTAAGGTGTAATAGAAATTGAGTAAGGTATTTTAATAGCTACTCTCTAATATCTCACTTCAAATGCTATGTTTTTATTGCTCAATCTAGCTTACCATTTTTCTGGTGCTATTAATGTTGGATGGTAATTGTTTTCTTGTATGTAGGAATCATTTTATCCTTACGTAAAAGTTATTAAGTTGTTTCAGAGAAGTCTTATTGCTTTTATCTCAGCACAACTCTTGAGATGAAACAGTGAGTATTTCCAGCTTGTGCCTGCCTTCATTTGTCATATACTAAGGATAATTTGTTGGTTCTTAAAGAAAGGAATTTTCAAGATGATAGCTTGTAGTTTAAAGAGCAGATAGAAAATGGCATGCAAGTCAGAGGAAACTGAGCAAACAGATAAAATGACATATGTGTGCACATTTAAAAATTTTAAATTAGACTAAGAAATAATTTACATAAATATGCAGATATTGTGTTTTTTATTAATAGGTAAATGCAGATATGTCAGCTTAATGAGATTGCAGTTAATGTTACCAGGGACATCTTTGCACTTCAATTCTTTCGGGAGCTGTACACACAAGTAGAGTTAATCACACAGCTTTTACAGAATAAAATCCTTTGGGAATTGAAGTTGTGACACAGTGGATCAGTTTTCATGGAATTCAAATGAAATCCTCACATCAATTTTTCCTGTGCAAGTTATACAAAGTCAATTGCTTCCAAACTGCATTGTTCTAAATGCTAATTAGGAATTAAAAATACAATTTAACTTGATGGGAGTGAATATTTAAAGTCAGAATATAATCCTGCTGAATGAATGAATACACCATTAGTTTCATTTCGTTCATCAAAGTAAAATTAAATGCTCATATTTGATTAAATTATTCCATTCCTGTGATATATTTGAAAATACCTTGGCATATGTTTTATTTTATTTTATTTTTGCAAATAACATTCTTTTACAAATATCTTTGCTGTAGTTCAGCTGGGTACTAAGAGAGTATATTTTTTTTTCCTTGCCTACTCTAATTTTGTCTTTTGATGTGCCATTATTTTTACCTGTGTTCTAGAAAATTGTACTGTTTACCTAACCTATTTGTCTGAGTTTGGGCTAAAAATTAACTCTAAACTTGTCTCATTAGATATTATGCTTGAATTATCAGAAGTTCTGAGTTGGGTCTTGGCATGTTGTTATTCAAAGGGTCCTTAGGATGCATTTTCCGGGCAGCAAGAAGTTCCTTGTATCATTCCATTAATTATTTCCATAAGCTACCTTAGTTTATTTTTCCTGAACAATATCATCTAGTAAAATGATTGTAGAATGTTAACTGCCAGGGGATGGGCCTTCTGAGACAGCCAGTGAAGACATCACCCTCAGTAACCATTTTACCAGGTTGGCAAGGATTCATGATAAAGTTTTATATTCAGGTTTGTATTGAATCATGTTCATAAAACCACAACAGGTTTTAATTTGTGTGCCCTTCAATGGTTTACGAAAATAAAAGTTGTATCCAAAGCTTAACTGTCTGCCACTTACTACAAAAAAAAAAAAAAAAATGTTCGGACTTTAGAATACAAAGATTGTATTAATGGTGTTTCTAATATGATTAAGTTATTCTTTTCTTCTGATCTATTTCTTAGGAGATGGTCTATATACATTTGCAATGACCTTGAGTCTTTCTAACATTTATGATTTTATAATAATACACCATAGCAAACAGAACCTCTTTGCATCCTTAGTAATGTCTCTAAGTCACATATTGATGTCCTTGATGTTTCTTGACATTATTTAACCACAGTGCATTTGTCATGTATAAATCCTTGGATTTCCCTCATTTTTCTGACAATTGAGTTCACAGTTCAAATGCAAATCCTGAAATAAATTGCTAGGCTAGGATTTTCCTTAGAGACAGAAAGATAAAGGTCACATGTGGTGAATAGGAACATATGGCATACAGTTAATTATCAAAGTCTTAAGGATTTGAACATAGTTTGTTATAGATCTTTTGAAAAGTACTGATTTTTCATGAAGTATTTGAAGAATTCAATTTGCCAGAAGTTTCAAACATAGAAATCAGATATATGTTTAAAATACCCTTCCATAGTGGATTTTGAAAGTGTTTGTGCCTTCAGAAAACATTCTTTGGTGTCTATAGTACATTCACATGTTACTGCTGATCAAGTTATCAACATTATTTATCATTTTTCACTATATAGGGACCTTAATAGATGTACATATATAATCTTGGAACATGTTTTTCTTGTTTATGTTATAAATAGTTTAAACATATCACACACATATATGAACATATACACATAAACACAAGCATATACCTACACACACATACACATGTCTACAAATACACACACATACACACAAATAAACATTCGCACACACACACACACAAACATGCACGCGCGCATGTGCACACACACACACACACACACACACACCAGTTTAGAAGCGTGCACCTCAAGGAGTCATCTTACTGACTTGTGTATTTAAACAGTAAATATGCATTTAAACATATTACCTAAATGCATCCTTTCTCTCCAACATTCAGATCTGTGACCTAGCATGTGCAAAAATAACTTTTCCATTCCTTTCCTCTTCAATAATTTTTATACTATGTTGAAAGTTTAAATGAGAATCTACTATCTAAAGAGATTCTAATTTTGATTATTAATGGCTAACGCTTACCATTGTGTGCTAGATGAGACTCTAATCTTTCACTGTCTAATCTTCTTAATTACTTTGTAAGAAAGAAATTCCCTCAACCCTTTTGCAGATGAGGAAAGGAACATTTTGAGACAGTAGATAACCTCACCCAATCTCAGAAAGCTAGTAAACAGCTATGACACTCAGGTTCTTCAGGTTCTATTAATTTTTCTAGTCATTTATCAAATATTATTGAGCCCTTGTAATGTCCTAGGCATGTTCAAGACACTCGGAATAAAGGTGTAGAAATGGTAGGCTTTAAAGTCCTTGAACTCAATTGCCCCAGTCTCTGCCTATAGAGTGAAGGTACCTCATAGCCACCTTAATTAACATTGTGATGATATTTCCTTAGCATCCAGTGATTCCCTTGAGCCAAAAGAATGCAATTATAAAACATTTACCCTTTTTCCATCTCATAGCACATAGCTGCAGTTTTCCTCTCCAACTGCATTATTGCCTGTTTCTAAACTACATTTCCACACCAGAAGCCCATATTCTCATTGCCCCAGTGAAGTTTGTCTTACATTTTCTCTCATCATCCTCATACAATTTTCCAGTGTCCTTTCAAACAGTTTTCATGTTCTGTTGTACCTGAGAAAGAACTTGTGGATCCCCAAGAAAGCCATCTTAGAAATGAAATCCTCAAATGCTCTTATCTGCAATGATCATTTGACCCATGACATTTCCAACATCTATGCTGAAATGACACTGGAACAGGCTCCTCTCATCTTTGAAGTCAGAGTTTGTGGATGTGCCCAGCTGAGGAATTGTCAAAGACTTCAGGAAAACAGCAGTGAAACAAAAGAAGAAAGTAAAAAGTGTAGGGCTGGAAAGCTTGGGATTCAAAGCCCTGCTGCCCAACACAATGCCCAGTGCCCGAGCAATTAGCACATACCCCATCCATGCTGCCCAACACAATGCCCAGTGCCCGAGCAATTAGCACATACCCCATCCATGCTGCCCAACACAATGCCCAGTGCCTGAGCAATTAGCACATACCCCATCCATGCTGCCCAATACAATGCCCAGTGCCTGAGCAATTAGCACATATCCCATCCATGCTGGGAGGGTGAAAGACAGCAAAGAGATAGTGACTACTGCTGGAAGTTTATATTCAGAACTCAACATCTTTAAAGACTTCCAAATGTTTATAGTGTGGGTAGAGATTGCATTAGGGACTGTACAGGTGTGTACAACTCAATAATCTTCAGCTACATTTTGCTTCTTCTTGGAATAAGCTGCCATTCTAAAACAACATTTATACATTTGATTGGGATGAGCATCTGTTGTTTCTAAGAGAAAATGCAATGATGACACACTGGTGCACTCAGTTCACAGTGCAGATGACACATTTCATGGCTTTACTCTGTATGTGATTATTCTTCTATTATCTGGGGCATATTTCACTATTATAAAAGTCACTCATCACCCCCACCCTCACCTCCACCCAAGAGCCATCTCCTTAAACAATTTACAGTGTTGCCAGTTAATTCTTCATGGTAGATTTTTCCTTCAATAAAAGTTAAATTCAATCTTCAAGGGTCTGATGCAAATATTCTCCATTAATCATCGGCTATTTTTATTCATGGTTCTGTTAAATTGTATTTAAAAAATGTAGCCTTGATCCATGTAGAGAAGTACCAACATCTGTATTTCTGTACTGTTTCATTCCAAGTTACACAGCTACAAATCTGGTGGGTACTTTTAAAAAAAACAGATACTGCATCTGACTTTTGCTTTGGGGGTTCTATTGTCTGTGATGGGTAGGCTTGTATACATGGATATGAATATAGGATTTGCTCCATAGGGAATATATATGTGTGTGTATGTATGTATGTAAGTATGTATGTATGTATGTATGTATGTATGTATGTATGTACCTTGTATACCTTTCTGACTTTTAGGGATGTATACTTTTGTGACTGCTCTGTGCTTTAAGAATGCCTTGTTCTTTGAATAGGGGATGGTTAAGCTTTTAGCCTTAAGGCTCTGAGCTGGCCTTACTTTAAAATGCAAGGAGTATTTCTTCAATCAGTTGAAATAGCAGCAGCTGGACAGACCAGTGATGTTCCAAAAACAAGTCAGGCTCTATAGGCTTATCACATAATATGTGATGTTGATAAAGGGCAAAGGATGGCTTGGAGTTCTTTTAACCCCAACGTCCTGTGGTTCCTTTATTTTGACATTAATTTTAGACATGAACCCTGGCACTTAGCTACAGTGTGTAATTGTTGGTATCTGGCTACCACCTGGATGCACAATGGAGAGTAATGGATGGCAGACAATATTTAGCCCCTGTGATTTTACCATAAGGACAGGCCACATCCAGTTGATAATAAATATTCAATTATCCAGTTTTTCAAGTGCACTCCCAGTGGGTTAAGTTGGTTGAAGTCCCTCACCTACTCTGAATTTTTGATTGTCTGTCTTGAGTTAAAAATAGACAAATTTGGACACATTGTCTATTAATTGTCATGTACAAATATAAGGAGGATACTTTAGAAACAGACTATTTATAACTAATTTTGACGAAAAGATTACAAAGAAAATCTACTTGCACTCTCTACTTTGTTGCTTGGATGTGAATTTAAGATTGAAAAAAAAAAGAAAAAAGAAAGAAAGAAAGAAAGAAAGAAAGAAAGAAAGAAAGAAAGAAAGGCTGTAAGTGACGCACGAATAATACCGTTCTGTTTTTAGGCACGTTGAATGATGATGCTGTTGATATTTAAAAGAAATTCCATGTGGTGACATTTACAAAAATAGTTTCATGTTAGCAGCTTTTAATTTTGATTTAAAAGATATATGGAGAATGGTGAAACTTCCAAGTGGCAAGGCAATTAGCTGCAAGGTACACTCACACATACTTGGTGGAAGACGAGGGCATAGCGCCTGCCATTCAGGGTTCTGCTTATGTTTTACAGTAGCAAATGCTATAGAATAAAGCTATTTGAATGACGATGTTACCATTTTAAAGACTGGGTCTTAAGTCCAGTATTTTCAATGAGCTAAAAATGATTGGAATCCATTTAATAATTTTCACCTTCTTGCCATGTGGTGACAACCCACCACTTGAGTTCACCCAGCTACCTGGTAGATTTCTGACATTTATAAGCATCTTAAACTCAGTCTCTTTGGTGGCTTTAAATTTTTGTTGGCTAACTGCAATAGGAAAAAAATGGCAATGGGGATTTGTAAAATTTAGCATTTCTTTGCAGTTTAGAGAACTTAATATTTGTATTTCAAATAAGGAGAAAGTTGGTGTCATATATGGCCTTGGTAACTAAAATGGTATGTTTTTGATTCAATGAATATGATTGTTATAAATATGGAAAATGTAGGTCATGCCTTCACTCACTTAGTTCATTGGCTTTCTTCCTTCCTTCGTTATCTCGTCTAACTTCTGTTGCTACGACTACATGAAGGGTTTTATATAGGGAGGAAATGTGATCTTTCCTTCATCAACTGTAATAATTGGAGGGAGAAAAAGAACCTAACAGAACTAATTGGCTAATATAATGAAATTACTCTCCAGCAATCACACTTTAGCACTAGGAAGGGAAAAGCTATTTTATCACGGGTACAAAGCAATATTAACAATCAAATGTGGCTTTTAGGCTTAGGATATTGACTCAGATGATCTGTGAGGCAATACAAATATTCAGAAGGAAGGCTAATTCTTGGAAATGGAGTTGAGAATTGTTAGTCAATTTCATCAGCAAAAACACAGGATGTCTGTTTCATCAGAAGTTCCCAAAATCAATTATGTAATATTGTAAATTATTAAACCGATGTGAGTGTGCATATGTGAGTGTGACTGTGTGTGTATATGTGTGTGTGGTGTTGGGGTTCAAAGTGTTAGTAAGTTGACTGTTGCTACAATTATGCTTCTGGGTATTCTTCAGGAATTCAGGTGTAAATGTAAATTGAAATTCATCATTGCTTATGTATCTATCACTTGAAATGCTTCAATTTCTCTTCTAAATCTTGAGAAGACAGGCTCATACATTGTGATGAAAAGTTTGTGAAACTGGCTTTAACATCCACAGATATATGGTACCCTACCAATACCTTCATTTTCTGGCAGAAATACCACACCATTTTCACTCCACTTAGATAACTATAATTAAAAGCTAAATGTTGTTTCTTAGCTTTACTCTTAAATACAAAATTCTGTGTTGTAAAGGAGAAAAAAAAATCAAAGACTCTATGTGCATGCTAATCATAATTTTCCCAGAAAATCAAAATTAGTCAGCTACAATATTCTAAAATTTCATTAAAAAATAAAGCTATGCCCTTATTTCCTTGTATTGAAAAAAGCCATTAATGACTTATTAATGACTTATTGTCCCTTTTTTTGTAAATTTTGAGAGCAGGGCTGTATTTATTGCATTTATTTGCTTATTCCCCTTACTGCTCAGGTGAGTGAACAATTCGATAGGAAATCATACACCAATTCCTGTGACTCATCTCCTATGAGTTTTTCTTTAAACAGACGAAGGCAAATATCATTTTATTCAGGGTGGTGGGAAAGGCAAGAAAAGGTTAAATTCTTCTAAGACTCCTTTCACGTGAAAGGGCACAAACTGGGCTTATCATGGAAGAATCAGACTGAAGACCACTTGGAAAACAGGTTGCAGTATCCTCTAAGGCATGACAGCTGTGGGTTCTTTTGGAGACAAGGTTCATCATCCACCTGTCTAAACAGATACTTAGAACAGAGACATGACACACCTTCTGCCTATACCTGAGATTGCCTTTGGGCCTCAGACATAAAGATGCTCACTCACCCACATCTGCTTTGAGTTATATTTCATTTTGGTAGCTGTTTGCAAAAAGAACCTTTAAACTTTGTACGATGTGAGATGTGAAAGTTATGGCTGAGAAATCGATCGGTAGGCTCTCTTTCTTCACATCTCCATTCCCCACAGGGCGATATACAACATTAACATTAAAGACAAGAGGCATTGTGTCTGACCTCATGCTACACATATACTTGAGGCATATGGTGTGTAAAGCAAAGGAAAATGCACCCAAAACTTGAGCATACCCAAGGATTACACACTGAAGAACACAGTAGGAATTTATATTTGTATGTCAGGAGAAAGGAAAACAATATTTGAATACAAAGCTCACGTGTTCAATTATGGACTCAACGATTTTCGTTTTTACTTTGCCATACTAGATTGTGCCACATAACTTCCTGTTCATATGAATACGATCAAGTATTTAGTGGTATACCTCTAAAGCAAATATGTTTTAGGGTAGGCATCCTCACATTGCCCACTCTCAGGAGATGGTAAATAACTATGCTGAATCTCCAATGTGCTTATTCATAACAGCTTAACTTTGACATAGGTTGCTTATCAGCATCAGAGGCTTTAGCTCAATAAAGTAGCTGACTTATTTTGAATAATGGTCCTCTTAATGGTAAATAAAGTTTTCCAGTATTCTTCTTGAAACATTTAAATACAAAATAGGGTTAAAGTATTCCACGAACGTCCAGGAGCACAGAGCAATTTTCTTGGCCCTCTAGTGAATTCATTTCTTGTCAGTAACCAATGCATTTCTGATTCTCACAGGCATGTACATTTCCTCTGAACATGAAATCTCAGATGATGGCTTCTGCCATTTTTTTTTTACATTGGAGTTTAGTATGTAGTTGAGAGTAGTAGATTTTATGTCTGATATTCTGAATGTGAGCTCACATTTTGAAGAGATGCTTGTTAGGAGGCCTCTGTCCTGGTGTGGTAGTGGTTGGGGATCTGCCCAGATGGTGTCTCCTTTTCTTCTTCATTTTGAGATTCAAACAATCAGTAAAGTTGATGGCCAGATTGCCAGATAGCCAGAAACTCTCTAAATCAGAAGAAATTAGATCAGAGTTCCAGACCTACCATTACCTTGGTCCATGACTAAGCACTTATATGTGTTTTCTTCTATAAATATAGCTGACTTAATTACCATCTTTCTGTCCATTTCCTCCAGGCCATATACATTGTAAGGTAAAGGCTATTATCTGTCACCTATAAGTAGCCACATAGAGGTTTGGAATGGTAGAGAAAAACATCACCAGGTAAATACTACTTAAGTTCTTATTAGTTGGTTCTTTTTCCTCAATGGGCTCTGCTTTCAGAAAAAGGCACATGGGATCAAAAGCTAATAACACACAAATCAACTTTTCCAAAACTGGCATTTAGTTTAATTCTTTCTGTATAGGATTAAAGTTATGCTGCAGGGTTAATAGCATATTACAAAATAGGAATGTGTATTTCACCCATGTGGCCACATCAAATGCTGATGCTGAAGTGTGCTTTCTAAGTGGCTGTGGAGGGCTGTGTTCGATGAGAGCTACTTCATGACTTTCTTTGTGAAGATGCTGATGGAACTCTCAACTTGATGGGTTAGTCTCCTCAGCAAAGGCTCTAGATAAATGCCCATTGCTTAGAATTGAATGGGAGTCTACAAGGCAGTTTTTATACCTGAGATGAGTAGTCAATGCCATTTGAAAAGAGCCTGACATTCCCAGGGAGTTTCTTTATAGCTTTAAAGAATCCTATATCTGTGATTTGTATGACTTGATAAAGGGAAAAAAAGGGAACATGATGAAGATTTACTTAGAATTTAGAACTTTCATTCTCTTCTGGCATTATCCACTGCCCTTTTTCCGGACACTTTTTTTTTTTTTTTTTTTTTTAAACTCCAGCTTCTCCTACTTCATCTACAGGCTCTTGAAGTCCGTGGGATGTCCAAGTGTGTATAGAAACTCAGAAATAGCACAGTGTCTTTAGTTAAGAATAACATGTCAGTTTTCTTCTCTTGCTTTTGTGTGCTCTCTGGAGTTCACCCATGCGTGATGTTCCAGTTGACTTCAAAAGCAAGTCTATGGTTGGATTAGCTCCACAGGGCAGAGAACAAGGTACGAAACAGTCTTAGTGCTTTTATGGCCCATGGGGGAGCTGACAGGGCCAAGCTATGTGCCTACCAGGATGGATGTGTTTGTTAATATCCTTCATGGTAAGATAGGCAAATTTGCATAATACTTAATTTCATTGTCACCATTAGGTTTTCTATATTTTAAAACTATAAAAATTAAAAAGTAAGCACATTTTTAAAATATCCAAAAAAAGTTGACATACATCTATAATCTCAGCACCAAATTTTAAATTCACTGGAGGAGATATATACATAATGAATTTATGGAGAGAATATAGTATAAAGTCACAAAGGCAAAGGGCATTCATATACTAGGGACAGTTTAAGTATTAGAAAGGAGGACAGAGGAAATGTGGCATGTATGTAAGAAATTACAACTAAGGAATGTTTGCTTTGCAGATATTTCCAACAAGATCGGCTTTTCTGTCAAGGACCAGATATTGTCTTGGCTAATGTAGGTTAGGGAGAAGGCTGGTAAGCTGGAGACAGGGTTGCAAACTTGGGATGTACAATGGCAGAAGGTATAGGGTGTGAGAAGAATGGTTGTAGATGTAGGCATGAGATAAATATGTCAGAGGCAAGAGATAAAACAGATATGGCAGAGTGGGTTGCCCACATCAATAGGAATTCAGGAGAGCCAGCAATATGAAATATTAATGTAGACACCAAAAGGAGTCAGAGAGAAGTCAAGGGAATAACACTGCAGTTCTTTAGAGGCGTAATGACAGAATCGCTTGTGAAGACTGGGGCCTTAGAAGCCAGAGAAGTTTATTAACCCCCAGAAAGTAGAGCAGATTTTAAAAAAACAGGCCAAAAGAATCCAGATGAGAAATCAGTTAAGTGTTGGACTGAGATCACAGATACAATGTAAGATGAAAAGAGCTAAATTCAGGAGCTGGAAAGGGTAAAATCATTTAAAACACTGGAAGAATCCAACATTATAGAGTCAGAGATCAAAATAGCCAAGGGTGGGATGAGTTAAAAATTGCTAGTAGGCTTTGATTTTCTAGTGAAAAAGTTGCTCATAGAGAGCAAGACTAGCTGAGGCTATGCAGCCTTCCAGAATGCTCTAGACAGAAGGGCTGGCTGAGGCTATACAGACATCCCAGAATGTTCTAGAGATCAGGACTTGCTAAGTCTATCCAGCTTTCTAGAACACTCTAGAGATCAGGGCTGGCTGAGGCTATGCTGACTTCCAGAACCGTTTAGAAAAAGGACCAACTCTATTTACTGTCATGACTCTTTCTGTGGTCTGTAGAACAGAGAAAAAAGGAGCATGAGGGTAAATTTTTGCAATGTAATCTGTCCCATTTTATCTCAAGAATCACGAGTATCGGTTGCTCAAATTTACACAAAACTAAAAGCAGTTTTTAATTGCCTGCCCCTCACTCTAAAGTTATTTGAAGCAATTTTGTTCACCATTGTCTGTGGAGACTCTACAGAAGGAAAGAGCTGTTTGTGTGGCGACCGAGTGCATAGAGTTTTGTATTGCTGGCACTCAGATTGAATCTCCATTGTGGTTATGTTCTAGTGAATAGAGCAGAAACAGAAATGAATCATTTGTCTCCAGAAATTGTCACTCTTATGTTGCTTTTGGAGTTGTTGGCATGTGTACTGAGGCTGTAACAATCCTGCTTTGATTTGTCATCAAACCCTTGGTAGTAGACTTTGAGAGGAAGGAAAAATATTGTGAGATTCTAATGAGCTTTTCATTTGAAAAAGAAAAGCCAGTATATAGAGCTATCTTTTCCAATTATTATCAAGTATTTCTCTTCTAAGGCGTACATCATGATATTATGACCCTTGCATTACTCAGTATTTGTTTCCCGCCCATGAAACATCTTTATATTTAATTTCCTGGATCTTATAATGCATTGCTAGGCTGTTTATCATCATTTTCTCTTACCTATAGTTTCTGGAAGAGGGAATCATTAGTAAATTAAGATTTGATGGTTATAATGAAGTCTGAATATGGAGATGGTTCCATGGCTAAGTGGTGCCAGAGCCAGGAAAACTCAAAAACCTATTCCTACTAAGATAAATCACTTTTTCTTGGTGGTGGTAGCACATGTCTTTAACCCTAGCACTCAGGAAACAGAGGCAGGTCTACAGAGCTAGTTCCAGGACAGCTAGGGCTGTTAAACAGAGAATCTTTGTCTCAAAAAATAAAAACAAAAGCAGAAAAAATCACTTTTAACTATGCTGTACTTTCTGTTCTAGTATAGGAGATTACAAAATGTAGAAAATATGGATTGTTATAATTATTATTCATCAATAAATAAGATATCCTGTTAGATGTCCCTTAATATACTAGTTCATCTATTGTAAAAGAGTTACTGTAAAGTATAAGCACTCTGAAAATGGTGAATAGGAGTTAAATAGGAATGAAATAAAGAAGACATATTTCAAAAAAATATCAATTATTTAAGAAATAAATCCTCTATCTCATATTGTTAAGAGATGTAATAATAAGAAAACACTGAATCTGACTTGCATGGGAAGTATCTCAGATATGATGCCATAGGAAACATAACAGGGACAATGGGAAGGGAGGAAAGGTCGCCAAGGAAGATGGAGCCGATGTCTGGGCTGGGAGTCAGTGAAGACGATCACTGGTTCAAGCACACTGCATCTCCTGTCTTTAGTGTCCTCCCAATGTCATCCTCCCTTTCCATATTCATGCTGGTGTCCCCATCTCACTTAAGCATGCCACCTGGATGTCTATGTACTTGAGACATGTCTTTGTCTCTGCCGGCCTACTTTAATGAATCATCACTGAACTAATGCTTCCGGGTTGAAAATTCCAACTGGACTCTTTGATTCCTTCTTAGATCTCACTACATGCTTGGTCTTAACGATCCAGTCAATCACACTTCCCGGTTTTCCCGGTCCCAGATCATCCAAATGGTATCTTCCTCACCTGTCTCCATCATGGAGTTAAATCCTTCCCTTCCTTCAAGTTCATTCACACACATCTTTGCCTTCTGCTATCATTCTCTATAAAGATTTAAAAGACTTTTTTTTGTTTTTTTTTTTTTTTTTGCTTTTTTTTGAGACAGTTTTTCTGTATAGCAATAGAATCTGTCCTGGCACTCACTCTGTAGACCAGGCTGGCCTCAAACTCACAGAGAACTACCAGCCTCTGCCTCCCAAGTGCTAGGATTAAAGGTGTGCATGACCACCACCCAGCTTACAAGATTCTTAAAACCCGTATGTCACAAGAAATTCAGAGTTGAGTTCCCAACAGCTTACCTTGTGCAATAGGCACCCCCAACCCAATATGCACAGCCTCATCATGGTTTCCCCTGGCTTGAATTCTAAATTCTCTGTTTTGTTTTGTGACATTATTGTCTACTCATCAGAAGAGACAACAGCCATGTTTTTACTCTTCTTTTTATCATTTTTGTTGTCTTGTACTTTAGACCAAGGGCTAGAACTAGTTTATTTTCTGTCCTAAATATTTCTTGATTCCCTTTAGTGGTCATTCATTTTCCTCACTGGTTGTAGTTCAGAATGACTGCATCTTGGAATTTGTTGCCTGCTGGGACATCTGATCCATTAGAGTCAAGCCCACCCAGTACAGAACCTACAGTTGATCTGCTGTGGCAAGTCCAAAGACTTCCCGTGTTGCCCCTCCCGGCCAGATACAGAACAAAATAGCCCCAGACTACATTCTACCTGAAAGCCACCATTTTCTGCTTCTTTGTATGACTTCGTGTTCCTCTGGCCACTGGTCTTACTTCAAATGGATACGATCTGTGTGCAGTTTGCTGTGGGTAGTGTTTCCAACTCCCTTTTCTCCCATCTTTCCTGCCTTATTCCTAGTCATACTCTCCAGAGCCTCTCCTTTATGTGTCTTCATGTCATTTCCAACTGTGCTAAGCTCTATCAATCCACGGCACCGAAGTCAGTCTGTGCGTTAATTAGACGACTCTCCCATTTCTGTTGACAGCTGTGAGCAACTTGCATCCTTTCACTGGAATTAAGACTTTCTTAAACAAGTATTTTTATCCCAGAACTGGAAAAAATGTTTGCCCATTCCACTATTGATAAATAATCATTTCAGAATGCTTATATGTGTTTACCTTTAGCTTTTCTTTTCACCCCGTCTAAGGAATAGTAACTGAGTCACATGTTACAATCATTTTTATTTTATCTTCTTTTCAAGCACATACAATACATGTTATCAATATCTTATTCTCAGAGATGCTTTTGGCTTGCATAGAGTATCATAAATAAACTATCCCAGAAAGCTATTTTCTGGATTCTGGATCAGTCCCCTTGATAGTTTCAAGCATTATTCTTTTTGATTTTTTAACATTTAAGATATTTTTCTAACACTTTCATTCAGCCACACACCTAGATCATGGATCTCCCAAGGTGGCCATATAGCACGCCAGAGAAAGGCTTTTAAACACCTTATTCATCCACATTTCAGAAATACATTTTTTATACTAAAAAGTAGCACACAGAGTGTTGCTGTCCCCAAAATACTATACATGCTATTTTCTCAGGAAGAGAAATAAGGTTTATTTTTTGTTAATGAAATCCCAAACAAGCCAAGACTACTTGCCAGGCAGAACAAAATCAGAGCATCGTAGGCAGTAAGTACCTTGTATTGCTCCATCCACGCAAATGTTTGCAGAAATTTAGCTTAAGCAATTACAATTTTTTTGGCCAGGTTCTTTTCAGGATAAAATTGAGGCTTTCAGGAATTGGGAAAGTATTCACAATGTTGGAAACACTTACAGACACATTAAACGAACCCATTACGATTGCCGTCCTTTAACCCAGGCCTTTTTTTTTTTTTTTTTTTTTTTTTTTTTTTTTTGTACCCTCAACCTAAGACTTTGGTCTAGGACCAACAGAAATGTAAATGAAGTGTCAAAAATTCGGATTCAAACTTACATTCTCCCTACCAAGGATTTATAATGTAACATATTTATCGTTTCTTTCTGTTTCTCTGTACCAGAGAAAACAAACACATACCCATTGCCTTAAAAACTCACAATCAGAAGTCCCTCTCAAAACAAATACCCCAAAGAGCAGACCAGTGAATTAATTACAAACACACACACACACACACACACACACACACACACACACACGCCACAGCATCAACATTTTATTAACATATTGGAATATGTTTAATTAGTGAGTATTTTAGCTTTCATGGAGAACATGATTTCTTCAGTGAAGACTCACTTTTTTTGCTGTGGCTCTAAAGCAAGCAGGGGAGATGCTTAAAGAAATGAGTGTAGTTGTGCCCCAATAAAACTTTATTTACACAGACAGACCGCATCCTGTAGCTGGCTTCCTGGTTGCTCTTCACCAATTCCTCATTTAAGCTCACTGCTTCCACCAGCATCCCTTGTTTCTATTTTAAAGTTTTAAAAGTGAAGACATATTTATTCCACCTTACAGATATTTACTCCAGCTTGAGTAAAACCTTAGGAGATATTCAAAATAAAAAAAAAATCCCTTAAGGTTTAACAAATGGTAGATTTTCAGACTTTCTTTCCTTGTACTTGACGTGTTTGTGGTGGTTTTAAAAAATTTTTCACAGTTTTGATCTTAGTACTTAACCCACCCAGTTACCAACACGAAGGAAAATCCCATTTGTTGTGATTATGGGTTTAGAGCAAGGTGGATTTTCTGTTATTTCCTACTCACTGAACTGAAGGGCATCATGTTCCAGATAGAGCTTTGGAAGATCTTGTGAAGGGTCAGTGGCCAGGAGCCTCAGAAGGTGCTATTTCCTTTCCCATCGGGTACAAATATTGACTTGGCAGAGCTGTGTGAGCCGCAGGGACAGTTGTAAGCTGTATTGCAGGAGACTAGGGTTACACTCAGTGTTCCCTGAGTGCCAGAGCTATGGCATCTAACTATTGTATCACTTCAGGAGTTAATTATAGACTAGGGATATCCACAGTGAAATTGAAAGAGTACGGAAGAGCTGCTTGCCACTACTTCCTATACATCTCTCCTCACTTCCCTTCTTTTCCTGGAGAGAACAGCTGGGAACAGATAGATTTGCTTTTGTTCTAGACTCTCATGTAGCCCAGGCTGGCCTTAAGCTCACTATGTAGCCTAGGATGTCACAGATTGACCTTTTCCCTTAGACCCTCATGTAGCCCAGGCTAGCCTCAAGTTCACTATCTAGCCTAGGAGGGTCACAGTTTGATTTTCTTTCTGTAGGCTGTCAGGCCACCCAGGATGGCCTAGGATGATCTTGAACTCCTGATTCTTCTGTCTCCGTTCCTCAAGTGCTGGATTTGCAAACTTGTTTCACCGTGTACAACTTAAAACATTTTGATTTTTAAGTTTTTACACTTCTCCACATGTAAACGTGCGTATGTGTAGGTAAACTGTACCTGGGACTGTGTTGATGTAATATTCTGTGATTTTCATTCACACCTAACATTTACAATGCAGTCATTCGACACCAGCAGGTCTCTCTAAATAAATGCCTCTATTCTGTGTGTGGCTGTCGCCCCTCTAAGTTGCCATTTTACACTTTTTCTCACTCCTGCTTGAGCACTGTAGACTGAATGTCTGAGTGCCTTGTGCTTATAACAATATCCTAATCGTGTTCGTATTAATCCATTTAAAAAAATTTTGTTTTAAAAAAAAAAGCATCTTTCTTATCATGGAAAATGATTACTTGCTTGTATTAATCTAATTTTATGTTTATGTGGTTGTTGATTGACATTATAGGCATTGATGTGTATTTCTGTATAATGCAGAGGTTATAATTATACAACAACACATTCACAATTATGCGTGTATGCAGACTTGTGTATTTGAGGGGGTAATTCAAATAGCTGAGCTCACAAATGGATATCATTCTGGTTTTATTGTTGCAAAAATGTTGAGTTTCAAGAATATTCAACCATCCTTATAATAATTGCTATGTGCTTCCAGCCACATAAACAAAGAACACTTTGTCTCTTGCCTACAGACACCTTTATACGCCAATCTTCAGAGGCAGTTATTTTTAAATTTTCAGAATTTTCTTGCAGCCTTATTCTCTGCAAGATCTTCCCATCTATTTCAACTGTGTCAAGCTATGACAAAAACAGAAGGAAACAGGGATAGACTAATGTGTCACTCAGGCTGGCTGAGAGATAAGCTGAGAGAGCAAGAATCGGGTGACGAAGGAAAAAAAAATGTGTCATCATTTGAAAAGGAGCTCTTCCCTTTCCAGCTATATATAACTTACCCATTGTAAATGACTAAGGTTGTCATTAGTAACAATAACACCTTACATGTGTCTAGGGCCACATGATTTATAAAGTCCTCTTCAGCTGTTAATTCATCTCACACTTTGACAGTCTGTCAATCTGCTAGCACAGACCTTATTAGTTCCTCTGTGTGGCCCAGCCCTGCAGTGACTTCCTGCTGCTCTTTCTGAACCCTGTACCTCAGATCGCAGACACAGGAGAAAACCAGCCCTATGCACTTTCCAGAAGGTGCCATGTTTGGCCATTCTGCTTGGTGATATGTGGAAATCTGCACACTGCAGTTAATTTCTACTTAGAGATAATTCAAATCATTAAAAATCTGAGGTCAGATAACTGCAAATTATTGAGGTCATGATATTTTTTATGGATACGTGTGACAACATTAAAAATGGATTGTATGGATTAACTCCAAAATTTTATTCTCACTGATATCATAGAGTCATTTGGGCCCCATCCATCCCTCTTGTAAATTAGCCCTGATAACCATAATTATGACCCTTAGGTGCCATGAGAAAATGAAATACCTCCTAATTACTAAGGGGCGTTCATTCCTGTCTTTTTGATATACAGTTTCAAGGATTTTACTGCCTTAACATTCCTTGAGAATTACTCCCCTATATATGTGTTTTGTTCATATGATTAAATGTTTCTCACAATAGTATTTCTGTAAAAGAAAGTCCTATACTTCGTGCTGAATTCAGTTAAATCATATGGGGACTTCCCCCATACACTTCTTGTTAATGCCAATCATCCTGGCTCCCTTGCTCATTAGCCATAAGTCCTTCTGGAAGTGAAACAATGTTGAGTGTGCATAATTATGATGCTGTATCATGAGTTAATGTTTTCTGTGTCACATACATGATCAGATATCATATAAGACCCATGAGGTATTATTCCCAGCATTGCATAAAGTCAGCCCCGGGAAACATACGTTGCTCAAAGGCAAATAACTAATAAGTGACAGGCAAACAAAATTCTATCCACACAAGTCAAAAACTTTCTCCATCAAACCACAGGCACATCAGAAAATAGTCTTGCAGAACTGATGCTGGGAGTTGCTCTCATATGAGGGCTAACCTGGTAGCTTTGTTTCCTGGGGCTGTTAGAGGAGTTAATATCAAGCAAGGAATTGGAGGTAGAGGCACCTGGTTGGAATCTTGATCATCACTGTCCAGTGATGTCTCCAATACTCTTTCACAGTGCACTCACCTTGGAGAGGCTCGTCCAGTGCATCTGTCTGTGGAGGTAGTTTTGTTTCTTCTGAGTTGAACCAAGACCATGACATGGCAGGACATTTTGTAATCACTTTTTTTTTTTTATTCATGTATGAGAATAGGATGCATTGAAAGGCAACACTGGAGCAGGACTTTCCCATTTACCTTGGATACAAAATAATTTTTTCTGCCTTTGTCTGATGAACAGAACAGACAGTGCCCACTCTCCCTGGGGATTGTGAAATAAGAGGTAACTTTGAACACAGGCTTCCAGATCAGGTTTTCAATCTAATCAGAACCCAGTCTTAAACAAGCTGTCCTGATAGTAACAAGTGACATAGAAAAGTCATTGCCTTGAACACGCTCATCCACACAGTGGCATGAGAAGGTGAGGGACATCTCTGAGGTAGTCAAGCATGGGCTATTAATTATGTGTAAGGAATGCAAGGTTCCAGGGAAGCTACAATCAGCTAGAGAAACCAAAGCACTGGGTGTACTTCTACTTTTTCATGAGGGATTGCTGATTCCACATGCAAATTGCCAGCTAGTGGAAAGCTGCTAACAAAGCAATACTGTGCTTCTCGGCTCAGGAATACTAAAAAGAAATGCCTTCTGTATTTATTAAGCACTTATAATTATTCCTGACATGTCAAGTATAGCGGGAATAGAATTGGAGAAGATTAGGGAATGAAATTTTAACATGATGTCAGTCTTTAAAATAATTGAAGGAGTGGCCCCAGGAATCATCATGCTTTAACTATGACTCTACTGTTTAATGAGAGAGAGAAAGTAAGTATTGAAAGAAATCCTGCCATCATCATTTTGGGATGAGTGTAATCTTGAACAGTCAGGCAAAATGGCAAGATCAAGCTTGATGTCACACTATAAGACTTTCATAAACAAACTTAGAACAAAGGAGAATGAGAGATGTGTGGCAGTGGCATTGGAGTAAGGATGAAGGACCCTTGGCAGCCAGGTCCTCCCCTCCCTTCCTCTGACCTTGCTCCTGTGAAAACAGTTACCTGGTGGAAAACTAGCAGAGCCTAAACGCCTAAACGAGCAAGATTTCTTAAGAAAAGGAATTCCAGTGTCAGCACCCAAAGAGGTGACTTTTGCATTGGCAATGTCTCATTAAAATGTATGACCAGAATTAATTCACATTCACTTTGTTAAGAGTCAGATAACCTGGGTTGAACTTGTGTGTGGAACCATAAAAAACATGGATAATGAGAAACGACAACAGGTCCATACAGTGTCAAGAGAGGAGGGCTATAGGTAAGCAGGGCCTTCTTTGCCCCTCTGTTATCTTTTAATGTTTCTTTTGGTGGGCTGGGGAGATAGTTCAGTCACTAAAGTCATTGCTCTTTGAGCATGAAGACCTTTCTTCCATCCCCAGAATCCATGTTAGGAAAAAAAAAAAAAAAAGAAGAAGCTGGGTGTGGTGGCATATGATGATAGTCACACTGTGGAGGAGGCAGAGACAGGAGGAACCATGGAGTTAACAAGCCAACAAAATTAGTATACTCCATGAGTTCAAGACCAATGAGAAACTTGGTGGGTGGTACCTGAGGAATGATATACAGGGACACACACACACACACACACACACACACACACACACACACACACACACACACACACATCCAAACATACAGGGACATGCACACATTTAGTGTTGGTAGAGGTCATTCTAAAATTGTTATACAGTATAAAGTAAATAGAATATTTGAAACAAATGACAGGTTAAACTTTGTAAATGGCTTTCCATAGCTTCCAAGTGTGCGGTAATAAGAAAAAGAAAATAATTCTGAAAGGAAGTAAGATTTATACATTTTTGATAAGACAATCTGAGCAGCGTAGTTAAAGTCTTGTGAGGCTGGGGAGAGGAAAGTGGAGGTGGGGGAAGAATGTTCACAAAGTCCTTTCAATTGCAGCTGCAGATAGCAGTGCTTTCTGAAGATTATAATAAAAGCAGGCTGTGCCTAGTCCATCGATGCCCAGAGTTAGAAATCTAGAGTCTCAGACCACATCATCTCAGAGCCAAAAGAATGATAGCCTTTGTCTGTACAGATGGCTAATCTTTACAAGTACAAGGCCAGGCTGAATGGGTCAACCTCTCACTTTGCATATCTTCTTGGTTGCTCGTCACCTAAGGCCAGCTACTTCTGTTCTATAGGTGGTTCTGGTGAATCATTGTGTCATCTCTTGCTACCTTCAGATATTGGTATTGAGTTGACATTGGAAATTTTGATGTTTTTCTAAGATTTCAACAACTCTTGACCTCCCAAGTGTTCTAATTTTAGAACTGCCAACGATTGGCAGCTGGCTACCTTAGGGACACACCATCCTCATCTAGAAAACCAGAGGTTGACCTCATTTCACAAGGAGAGTTTCCTAGAACATGAGGTGACAGGTCCCTTCTATTTGAGGAGAAGCCTGGATGGTGGCAGGGAGGAACTTGTGCAGACTCCCCTGAAAGGTCAAAACGGAGACTGGATGGTCTTTGTTTCACCACCAATTTCTCTGTCCTTATCTCAAATGAGGCTGTTCACACATCCCTCCATCAAAACTATCATCCTGGACCATGATGCTGCTTTGTACATCAAGGTCCCCCTTCCCTCAGGTATATCAGAGAATGTCTGCTTTCTGAGGCAGATAAAATGAAGAAGAGGGGCCTCTCACTGTCAGCCTCTGGGTACCAGAAATTGTTTGTCTCATCCCATAGCAAGCAGGCCACATAGGTACCCCAGTGCATCCTGTGGGAGTGACCCAGAATAGCTTCTCTTTGAGTCTCCTTCTGGACCTCTGGGATGTTCGTGCTCCCCTGTGGCGATGTCCACTTTAGAACCAAATGAAAGAAGTTTTAGTTCATGTCATTTCCTTTGTGTCTCACTCACTATACAGTGCCATGTAAATGGGCACCAAACCTACCAGTTTCTCCTAAAACTTTTATTACTCTTACTTTGGGTTATGAATTTTTAGATTCCTAGGCAGCCTTTTCCAAGACATCAGTGTAGGCCCAATTAAGTCTAAGAACTTAGGGCAGCGGTTCTCAATCTGTGTGTTGCAACCCCATCTAACAAACGTCTCTCAAAAAAAATGTTTTTGCATAGTAACTCATAACAGTAGCATAATTGCAGTTATGAAGTAACAACAAAAATAATTTTATGGCTGAGGGGTTCACCACATCATCAGGAACTGTATTAAACTGTTTGCAACATTAGGAAGCTTGAGAACCACTGGCTTAGGGTTTTGTAGCGTGCATAAATAAGAATCTGGGAAAATGATAGGCTGATGGATGTTTATTCAGGGAAAAATCACTTACACCAGAAACAGATGGCCACCAGCAACTTCCTGTCCCAAGGATTCCTCTGGATGTTCTGACTCCAACTAGGAAGCAAGAGAGAGTGCTGGGGTCCAGGACTCCAGACATAGTCCCCCCCCAGGTCACGCCTCCACCTGTCCCCACGCCCCAGTGGGCATGGTCAGTGCAACAGGTGTGGGTGGGGTGGATGTCTCACTACAGAGTTTCAAGAAGGGAAAAGCAGAAACAGGTATGAGGGACATGCAGAGAGTTGCCCCAGTCTCAAACTGGATAGATGTTAAAATTGTGTCACCCCTATGCAGGCCAAATGGACTTGTATGACTAAGTGTTGAAAGCTGGCTTCTGATATAAGAAAACAATTAAGCCAGCCATCTTGTCACAGTGCCTTGAACCTTCCCTTCCATCTTTGATATTATTTCCTCTGACACCCTTAGGTAACTCTGACATATTCCATGACACGCTTATGTTCCTGGAAAAGGAAGTAGAATAAAATTACATGTGGCTATGGATGGTAATACAGATGTTAAAGCCATGTTGTGCCTGTGCTAAAAGAATCCCACGTGTCCACACCTGCATTTTCTAAAACGTGTACTGCTTTCTCACCCAGGGACAGCTTTTGATTGTTGTCACAGCTAGTGGCTTATGCACATAAACTTAAGTCTTCTCCAACGTGCCCTGCACTGGGTTAAGCATTTAGCATAGATCAATTCACAGTAGAGTTATTTTTATGTGTATTTTGTAGGCAAGGAAACCAATTCATGAAGAGATAAAATAACACATCCAGTTGCAAAGACAGAGCCGGGATACAACCTCAGGGGGCCTGACTCCATAGGTGATATTTAGATCAATGGTCTTCTTAAAGGTTCTATTTAGTCATTTTTATTTTTTTACATGAATGAGAACTACACAGATAAGCCTTGTGGTCAGGGTAGATCAGAGTTAAGTTTAGTTCCAAGCCAATTAATTTCATTCAGATAGAAAGAAAAGAGCCAAAGTAAAGAAATCTAAGTTTCTGGGCATGGTAAGCATGCAGTTCAATGACCCATGCATGGCTCAAACAGGTACTGCAGGAGTCCAGCCACCTGCAGTAAAATCCCAGTTCTACCGCATGGAAGCTATGTGATCCTGGGCCTTTCTGCCTCTGTGATTCCATCTGGTCTGCATAGTGAGTGTAATTGTGCCCATTTTACAAGGTTGTTGTGGATTAAAGAGGTCAGGTATGCAGATTTGGAACACTGCCTACTAGAGAGTTAAGTACACTGTACAGGCGTTTTCTTTCTTGTCATCCTCGTGATCTGTTCCAAAGGTGCAGTGATAGCAGTTTTATGTGTTTAGAAGCTCTCTGGATTTTATATAGGAGTTGTAGAATGCAACTGCTGTTAGATGAACTTCAGTGACTATGACAATTTTTATATGGTCTAGACCAGTGGTTCTCAGCCTGTGGGTTGAGACCCCTACAGAGGGCACAGATATCCTGCATATCAGATATCGACATTACAATTCATAACAGCAACATGAAGGAGCAAGGAAGTAATTATACTTTACAGTTGCTGTCACCACGACATGATGAACTGTGTTAAAGGGTCGCAGCATTACAAAGGTTAAGAATTCTCTGGCTTTACCTCATTGGAGTGGTAAGAGATAAGCTGATCAATCAATATGTTGGATGCCACTGTGTGAAATCACAATTTCGCATCTAGTCAAAGGGAAATCGGAGAGAGAAAATTTGTTTTGAAAATCCAAATCTTGATCTGGGCAGACGACTCAGTCAACAAAGCGCTTGCTGTGCATGTGAGCCTGAGTACCCACATTTGGATCCCTACAGCACATGGAAAGCTCTCGAGAAACATGTGCTTGTAATCTCAGTGATGGGGGGGAGAGTGACAGGGGAACCCTCTGAGATTGCTGGCCAGAAGTCTAGTCAAGTTAGTAAGCTCCAGGTTCAGAGAGGAACCTTCTCCTAAAAACTAAGATGGGTAGGGATCAAGGAAGGTGCCTAACATTAACCTCTAACCTTTGTTCCAACACATGGTTGAGCAGACATGCATGTGCACATTTGTCCTATTGCATAAAGTAATGACTTATAAGTTCAAACAAGTTACTGCTACTGTGAGTGTTCCTTGGCACTACTGGCTATTGTAGCCAGAGCCAGAGCCACGGCTACTCACTGTTTCTTGGCGTTGGGAAACTTGTAAATGATAAATGGAGAAACACACACACACACATGCACAGAAACACAGACAGATACACACACACACACACACACACACACACACACACACACACACAATTCTGAATCTTAACACATCAGAAAGTAGGAATTATTCCTATCTGTGAAGGTCAAGTGATTAGGAAGCCAAGATGTAGCATTTCGTCTTGGCAATTCCCCTTGGGAAGATAACTGTAGGGTATGATAACTTACAGATTGGTTTGATTCCCACACATCTAAGTCTTCACTTTTGTTTTCACCAAAGAATCAGACTGGATTCTGGGAAGCCCTCAGAGGGTTTTCGTGGGGTAAGGCAGGCTTTATGCCTTTATGGCAGTCTGGCCCAACTCTGCCAGCTCACCAATGGGAAAGGTTGGCAAAATTCCAAAGGTGATTTGTGTTATATCTGTTATGTCATGGCGTGGAGTGTGTTTGGGTGGGTGAAAGGGGAAGCCTGTAATTTTATAGCTATTAGTGGAACATTTCTGCTAAATCTCTTTTTCTTCTAAAAGCTGATTGAAAGAATCTCAGCACTCAGAACAATTCTAGGCTGCTCCATTACCAGAACCGAATCGAGCCAGACTTGGTACTAATTCTTGACAATACAAGTCATCAGAGTGTAAATATTGACCCCCAAATATTGACTACTTTGGTCCCACCTTTTTTTTAAAGAATAAAATTGTATTTTGTGAAGATTTTCCTGTGTTTTGAATTTAATCCTAGCTACTTAGGAAAGAAGGTGCCACTGTCTTGCTTAGAAAGGAGCATGATCAAGCTCACTATGGAGCCATGAATTGTTTCCATATGGATAGTCATCATTTGTGCCAGATGTACACATGTTCTTCCAGCTTCTTGAATAAATAAATTGGACCAACAATCATGTCACACTTGTTGTTGTCTAGGGTCATCCTCATGTGATGCTTAGTGATTGTGTTACACTTGAGCAATCAGGTGAAGGTGTGCCTCGCGATCATCCATGGGTCAGCTATGTGCACTCTAGCTGCCAAAGGCGCTTCTCCTTCTGAACAGAGCGCTTTGCTCAGCCAGTGTAGACATGGCCTGATAAACAATGGAACTTCTCCCTTGAGAACTGGAGTGTGGATTGATCTAATCCTTTAACTGAAAATTGTGCACAGGTTTGATGAATGGTTGAAATGACTGAATTTCTATTCAAATGGATCCTAAATTGACGATAATATGATGAGTAGCATAATTTATAACAAACTTCAATGGGGGTAGTGTGAGTGTTGCAAAAGCTATGTTGCAAGGGGCTATCAAATCAAAGTTCTGTGTGAACTTAGCTATGTGCGTCAGGGAGGTTCTTGCAGGCCTATATCTGTCAGGTCTTAACATTAAACCTGTCAGAGTGCTGCCTGGCCATGCCATTTTTAACCAATATGTCACCTACCTCATAGGAAGCAAACTGCCTTGTGTCCCCCCACCACCCACACTTTATTGGGGATAGCAAACACAGAGGACATGCCTCTGTTAACACTGCACTTTTATTTTGCAGATTCCCAGGCTGATGGAGTTAGTGGGAAGTCTTTATAAACAGCAGCCACTGTACCCTGCATTGGATGGCTGTAGGGAATGTTTTCAGACATGCCCAGAGAAGTCTGCCCAGGGTGATTGAGATACCTCTGAGATTTAAATCAGGTGTGTGAAGGATGCTGGAAACATGAATTATTATTATTATCTGTTTTTCTTTTCTTGCACTTAGGCCCACCAAGGAAAGTGGGAAAGATGGTGGCTTAAGCCTTAAAACATAGTCCCTAACAAAGCCACTTTCTGCTGGGATTTGACACATTCCATTCAAACCAAACCAAGTTTTCCCGGACCCTCTGTATCTCACCAAGCTTCCAAGTTTTAAATTTTAAAACCATGATGACAGTTTTTCATATGAAAAAAAAATGATTTTGGAACTATGTTAAAAATTGAGAGTTAAAATTTGATTTTTTTTTTTTATCATTTGTCTATTTCCTCGGGGGGGAGGGGGGCAAGTGTTATTGGTGATATGAATTAACTGCAAGGAATTTAAGAAAAATATTACCTTTAAGTTCTCTTCAAAATAGATGTTCACATTATCTTTAAAAGGGGGTTAAGTGGTTCAGAAAAAAAAGCAAGTAACATTAACAGCTTCAGAAAATATAAACCATGTCTCTTTAGAAGATTAAGTTGTGTTTAATAGCCTATATGCTTAATTTGTTCAGAAGCTACACAGTCTTTGTCGCTGTATTTTGTTAGAAAGGAAGGAGAGGCTGTTTCTACAGGTGTCACAGAAAAAAAAAATCGATGCTGAGCCATGGATTATTGGATCCCACAGAACCGTGGAGACTTGGCAGTGAAATTCTTCCAAAGGTGAGTAGGGGCATTGATTTTCTTTCTCATGCCTGAGGAAATATGGCCGAAGGAACAGAGACTAAATTTAGAATGGAAGCAAGTGTAACTTGAACCTTCTAAAAAAAAAAAAAATTGTAGTAACTTCGTGAAACAAGTAAGTGTGGAAATTCAATGAGAATCTGAACATAGAATTCAGTATCATTTGGTTTTCAGATTTGCTTTTTAAAAACACATCCTTGGTACATTTTATTTAAAAGCATAATTGTTAGACCTTTTATCTGTAGTTCAGATCCAGTTGAAAAGTTTTTGATGGAGTATTTGTACCATGTAATATGGAAGTCTCCCTCTTCAATTCCTGGCATGAATACAATAGTCTGTCTATTTCTAAGAAAAACAACCCCATTATCTACACCATCTACATAGGCTACAACAGAAGCCTATGATGAACCTTCATGCTTAAATTGTATTTCCCATCTAATTTGTATTGTGGCTTCTAGATGCATACTCGCTTATGTGTTTATGTTACAGTTTCTTCTGGATATCTCGGTTGAAAGAAAAAGAACAAAACAAAACAAAAATTGGTTCCTAACTCCTTGGTTGTTATACAACATTGCTTAGCATGCCATCAGCGCAGGCGGAGGTGTCCCTGGTTTGGGAAGTATAAATCCCGTGGGAAGTCAACTGAAGAACATTTTACACATCGCTCATTCTATTATGAGCCCGCTGCTCTTCCCTCTCTCGACAAGGTAAGAGATTTATTGCGACATGGCTACAAGAAGCAGAAGATGTTGTAAGCTAGGGGAACCTGCTCTCAACATGGTGTATATTTTTTGCAAGTTATAACGGAGAATGTGCAACTTGTTTTCTAAGCAAAGCATAATTGCAGCGATTAAACTGCCGGCTTACATGATGGCATGCTTATCTGTCCCTGGTGGTATTGGTGTGTTCTGTCCTGGGACCTGGGCTCTGTAGTGTTGTCTTCCTCATGGGAAGTGGCATGACGAATTTTTTATAATGAATTTGAGCAGAGTTGATGGTTCAGGAAGATTATTCAGGCTTAAAAGCAGAAAATGGCCAAATTACCACTTTAATCTGGCTAGAAAGAGATATATATGAATTACACTCATTTGTGCAATAATCAGAAATTGATTATAAAATGTGAAAATACAAAAGGCTTGCCCGTTTGTAGCAATGAATGTGATGATGTTGTTGCTCATTTTTGCTCCCTTGTTTTTGTTTTCTGAGACAGGGTTTCTCTGGGTTGCCCTGGCTATCCTGAAACTTGCTCTGTAGATCAGGCTGGCCTCAAACTCAGAGATCCACCTGTCTCTATCTCCTGAGTACTGGGATTAAATGTATACCACCATCTCCCAGATGGCATTGATTTTTTTTTAATTGGACAGTAAAAACTGTCTTATCCTCTTTTTCTTAGGTTAAACTTAATTGGCTGAAACAATAAAGGCTGTGTATACAATCTTCAGCCAGATGTGGATCTCCTAGACAGTATTCCGACTCTGATTGTACACCATATCACTGTTCTGTGCATGACAACTTACTAGAAGAGCACATAATTTTACATAAAACAACTGAAAGTGTAAACCCTTGGATTTCCCATTTGATGCGGTAAGATTTTATCAAGTGCCATGAAACTGCGTTTGGTTTCAACACTGCTCCATCATGCTCCATATGTTTGTCTGAACTGTGACTCTTTTGAGATGTTTAAAACTTCTCCATTTAATGATTATGTTTATATCCATTTTTCTTTAGCTTATAATTCAGAATAGCATGCAAGGTATATAAATACAGTATAATGGTATACATTATAGCTCTGTGGGGGAAAGGGCATGCTATTTCTTATTCCTTGCTGAGGGTTAATGACTGATATGAAGTGAACAAAGACAATACCGGTTTTCAAGTATTCTGAGGTTAAAATGGGAAATACTTTTGAGTTGAGTTATAACCACATACATATTGTTGCAATAGCGGAATGTCTTTACAAGAATAAAATTACAACCACCAAGTGTGAAGAGAGGCAGGATTTAGACATGGATACAATTCTAAATACCCATGTACACAATCCAGAATGCACCAATATCTAGCTCTCTTCACTTGGCATGCATACCTTATGGACCAAAATGAAAACATTTTTTATGTCTCTCAAAATAATTAAATTATAAGATATTGACTATTTGTATCTATATCTAATCAATATGATGCAGTCATTTTCCTTCCAGAATAAGAGTGTTTTAAGAGTTTTTCAAGTTGAATGCTTCCTAAATTATTTGTGGGAAGTAGCAGTTTATTGAGGCATACTTATCTTTGGTGTGCAAGCTATCTGAGATGCCAACATGGCACCACACAGGTCTTTGACTCAGAAACTTTTTCTTTGCTTGCTTCTCATCATCCTTTGGGGTCTTTCTGCATTCCTCTCTCTTCTGTTTCTCTTTGATGCCTCTATTGTATTCCAATTGGCAGTTAAAGGACAGATGCAGCTATAAGGCTGCCTGGCTACATTTTCACAGAGCCACCAACTGCGAGTTAAGCCGACAAACATTCTGAGAGCTCGGCCCATTTCATTCACAGCAGGATGGCAGGTAAAAGCATTTCTGTATTAGAATACACATTTTGTTTCTTCAGGTTTTTGGTTTAATTTTTCCCGGCTTGCTGGTCAGGGGAAGAAATGGAAGCAGGTTGGGGGTCAAATGCCTGGGGTATTTAATCAAATGCCTGGCAACTCCTGATTACAGGGTACGGAAATTTCACTTTTAAGGATCACCGTGGTGGATTTTGTCAACTCAAATGGGTGCGCTCCCTTCTGCACAGCATGGAGTCCGTCTACTTCCTTCCTACCACCACCTAAACAGAATATGGTGGAAAAATTGCAGAGTGTTTTTATGATAACTCCTGGGTTATTAGAAACTAAAAGTGTGGAGTAAAAAATTTCACTGCATGTGCATATCTATATATAATGTGCATTATTGGTTGATCTGTGAGAGTGAGGCATTGGGGTTCAATTTGCCTGTGTTCTGTTAACTTGATTATGATTCCTTATGTGGCTGCCTTCCATATGAATGAAGCTTACTTAATCAAGCAATCATCACAAAGCAAATTGTATGTTGATCTTTGACCATGTGACCTTTCATCTGCTGTGCTAAAGAGCCCTAAGTTCGTGCAAATGGGAGCTTGTGGGACAAAACAAGTTGACTTTTCTCTCTAAGCAGGAATAGATCTAGACTGAGGGAATTTTCCAATGACTGGTGAAATTTGGATAAATAACATCAGTTTGCATTCATGCTGATCACATTTCTAAGGAAGGCTAGATCTCTATATACAAGTCACGTGGGACAAAAGGGTATCATGCTGTCAATATTTATGGGGGGGAGGACTGAAGTCCTGAGGTATCTCAGATTAATGTGACTAGAGAATTACTCAATATGAATTTATGAATCTGAAATTCCCCAGCTAGTGTCAAGACATGCAGTTATTAAAGTCAGTTTTACAAAGCTTCTTCTGCAGAAGTTCACACCTATGTGCACCTAGCTTAACTTGGTATTTGACTGGCATTTTGTGCTGTATTCTCTAAGCATCCTATTGATATTTCTCTGCTGATTCGGTCAAATTCTAACAAAGGGTGCAGTAGAAAGCTAACAGAGCATGTCTCTGAAGTTTCATAAGGCAAATTATGAATTAAAAAGTGGATGCCCACACTGTGACGATGCCTAGAACCCTGCCAAAGGTATGTGGTCCCTTCTACTTCAGCAGTTGGACAGCTCCTCTGGCCTATTCCTCAAGGCTGACAAAGATTTTCTATTTGTAAATGTCCTATAGGACCCACACAGAACACTGGATACTCATTTGTTTTCTAAAGTAATGCTCAGGATCAATAAGTTGAAAAGGTTTTCAGAGTTACTTCTCTGCTTGCCTATGGCCACACCGCCTTGGATATTCGTCCATTCAGAAGGCAGATAAGGGCAACTCTACTGCACTAGAGAGCACTAGGTGGGTTCACTTTCTGCTGTCAGGAAGAGGCTTTACCTTTGCTCTTTTGATGTGTTTTGCCTTTCAAAATAATATATATGAGGGCATGCTTCAGAGTGGCAGAACAGAAAGGAAAACTTTCACAACAGTTTTTATTAATTATCACTATTATCCTAGTTTGTTAAATAAAGCTGCTAGAAAAATGTCCTCTTTTGGGGATCAAATCATTGAATAAGATGCAGATCATAGCATATCTGTCATGAGAAGGAGTAAAGGAAGGAAGAAGTGCCCTTCAGCTGCTGTGGTTCCTAAGGGCCTGCTAGGCTGATGAACTGTTAATGAACATGAAGCTAAAAAGATGGACCATTGCTTTTTAATGTTGCATAAAGATAACAGTCCCCCTTGATCTGGTTCTTTCCTCGTTGTTAATCCCAGTGGGCCATGATGCAGAACAAATATGTGCACCTATGCTTTCATGAATTGTGCACATCTCTCAGGGTGTAATGAGAACAGCAGGGAAGGCAGACCTCAGAGTACAGGGGAGTCCAAAGGAAGACATTTTAAATTCCAAGTTTGGGTTCTATTTTAGAAATACACCTTTTTGCCTCCTATTATAATTTTGTCACATACACTTCATTGTTTAAAAAAATATGTCAATGTGCTTCTGATTGAATAGAGCTGGTATTTGAAACTGGCTTGCCTTATCTTGCCCTATGGACCTTTATTGGATGCCTCTAATGTTTCAGCACATGGTTTCATACCCAGTATCCTAGCATGCACATCACACACTTCAAGTTTAAAAAACACAGACTAGAGAAACACGGAATTGTGAAACATGAATGGGCAATTGGTGTGTGCCTTGTGAACGATGTTCACAGGCACGAACCTATTTTCCTATCCTGAGGATTTGGGTGATTATCCTCAGAAAGTAGCAAAGAGTTCTTTATGAATTTTCAAAATTTTATTGAACTCAAATCAATTCTTTTGCGCTTTTGGAGTTTACAGTTTAGTTGTCAGCAGTTCAGAAACGTGGAACTTCTTGGCTCCTCGTCACCATCTTTGGCAAATGTTGCACACTTCAAGGTTCTATTTTCTTTTCATTTTTTTGCCTCTGAAGATTGACTGTTACATTTTATTTCTTGGTTCAGATTTGGTGTATTTGGATTGTGTTAAACCAGAGGAATGGAAACTTGGAATAGGGGGTTCTGGCTTCCTTGGTATGGGACCAGAATGCCTGTATGTGTCTCTGTGTTTGTGCTCATACGTGTGTGTATCTGTGTGCCTGTGTGTATGTATGTACATATGTGTGTGTATCTGTCTGTGTGTATGTGTGTTTGTGTGTGTATGTGCATGTGTGTATCTTTCTGTGAGAGAGAAAGAGGGAGAGAGACAGAGGGGAGAGAGAGAGAGAGAACATTGTTCATGTTAGTGCACACATGTGCTGGCTAGACTAGAATTGACTTGAATAGTTTGAATCCCTATAAAAGCTCTATAAAGAATATTCATCCTCACCCTTACAGAAATTAAATAATACAGTGAACATAAAAACCATACTTAATGGGTTGTAAAAGGTCAGACACATCAATAATCATCTTCCATGTGGTTAGCATTTATTGTGTGTCTGCACGCACACATGTAACCCATATACACATTTTTAAACATAACACATTTATTATTCAAAGCATGCTGGCTGATCTTCAGGAGGAATCATGAAAAGGCATTGCTTGCCGTCAGCATTGGCATCTTCCAGTGAGCAGGTGTGTCCTCGTGTTACTCAGCCGCAATGCCCAATGCCCTGCCTCCCTGTGCCTCTTTGCTGGCAGAGCCTTTCAAGTGAGAACCTGCAGTTCACCCACACAAAAGTGTGGATGACTGAAAGCATTTGCTGTGCTGCCCTTAGAAAGGTCACTGACCTCTTTTCAGGGATCAAGTACTGAGCCGAGGAGATTGTGGGCACAGGCAGCAGCTGGAGAAATTATTCTGACTGTGCAGTCTTTGCCTGCCCTCTGGAGTGCTCCCCAGAGTCGGGATGGTTAACTAGGCCAAGGGGTGAGGTTAGTTCAGCTGCTGAAGGTGCCTGCTGGGGCTCTCTGTGGGGTTTGTCCCACATCCTCAAAGGCAGCCTCCCTCTAAGCCTAGGGCCATTTAGAAGTGTCTGTCAGCTCTTCCATTTTTTTTTTTAAACCCCACTTTCATTTGTGACTGTGGGCTTTGAATCTTGCTATGCCTTAGACACAAGCTGAACCCTTTGAACAGTTTCCCCAATATTATTCTTCTTGTTTGGATGTATATGTGGTTTTTTTTTTTTTCTACCAATATCCTCTCCCTATAGTCCTTCTTTCTTCTCCATTGTATTTCTCTCACAAAGGTTTGTATTCAAGGCTGACAGCTTTCCATTCATCAGATGGTATTTCTGCTACTTTCTTCTTAAATATTCTTCTGTGTCTTTTATGCAACCTGTAGGCAGATTTAAGGTATGAAGTGTTCCAGTTTAAGATACACCCTCACTAGAGATTCATGTTCAACAGTTCAACAGCCTTGTACTTTCTCTTGGATGTGTGTGTGGTAAATGAAGAATTTTAGGGTAGCCATGTTACAGGATGCCATCGAAAAGCCCTGCCAGCCAGTGTGGGGAGTTTAAAGAGTGATAATCCTATCTGGTTTTACCAGCTGCCTTGTTTAATCCATGTGGTGGAGAAATTGTGGTTCAGTGGTTGACTACCAACCCTATAAATGAGAGGTTTTTTTTGTTTGTTTGTTTGTTTGTTTGTTTTTTAAGGAAGAAAGAGAAAAGAAAGTAAATAAGAAAAAAAAAACTAAGTTCACACTGCTAATTACAAGTCACACAGAGTCTAGAAAAAGAAGAGATGTTTAACATGTGCACACATGAGCTAGCAAGGCTCGTTGTATATTTGTTGGCAAATGAGGCATCCGTGGATCCACACAGAACTGAAGAATCAGTCATCAACACCAGCATTGCAGGAAATGCCAGCTAATGTGTGAAGGCAGCAGAGCTTTATATATGCCAAGAGAGGGTTGGGTAGATATCAGATGTCAGTAGTTCCATCTGACACATATCCTCCTCATCCTGAAGGCCACATATTTCACATGGTGCTTATAAACAATCCTTGATAAATGTCAGCCACTCTTTATTTGTTAAGATAGATTGTCACCATTAAAATGGCATTGCTTTTAAAACTAAACCTTGACACTGTTTTGGGCCAAAGCTTTTAAAGATTTCAAGTTAAAGGTAGGAGTTCAGGTATTTGTGTAGACTTGTTCCAATATTTATCTGTTTAGTTCATATACTAACATGATATGAGTCAATGGGAAATACACAGACACAGACACACAGACACACAGACACACAGACACACACACACACACACACACACACAGAGAGAGAGAGAGAGAGAGAGAGAGAGAGAGAGAGAGAGAGAGAGAGAGAGAGAGACTCTGCTTTTGGGTATAGATGAAAATGAAAAATCAGTCATCTATCCCCAATCATTTTAACTGAGTCTCCATGTCATATTGATGAACCATACTCTGAGTCATGTGGGCGACAGATTTTATGTCCCTTGTCACTAGACAGCTAAGATATTTTTTTTTCCTCACTAAAACCTGCTTACTTTCTCATCTCTTTCCCCATCTATAAAATTTAATGCAACCCCCAGAGTCAGATTTGCTGACTTCAGAAATGAAAGTGCCACCCCCTTATTTAAAATTTCAGGTGGCTCCTTCATGCATTGCCTCAGACTCCAGATCAGAGCCCAACATCCTTCCTTGTTTGTGACTTCCCCCTCACTCACCCTGCCTGTCCATTCTCTTCCACATTTCCATGTCAAATTGAGCCTTCTGAATCTCATTCTCTCTTGGTTCTCACTGCTTGGCAGTTCTTTCAAACCACAAACACACAACTATAACATTGTGGTTATTTTAATGGAGTTCTAGGAATTTTAAGCTAAGCAGGAAACGTGTTTATTATTATGGCTCAATTGTATTAAGCTAGACTGACTCTTAAGCTAACTGGACGTTGGTGTAAGTCCCTGATTATGAATGCATAGGCATCATTTTAATGATGAAACTTTGTCGAAACTTTAAAGACCAGTTTTCTCACAATGTGCTCCTTATGTCCTTATGTTCACAGCATGGAATTGACACATTGACCTAGAAGTATTACCCAGACATAACCTTCCCCTTTTCATTTCTGCTTCTCAACTCTTTACTGGGTAGAGGAGTGGGTGCTTATGTGGCACCGGCCATGTATCCCTTGACCCACAGTCTAAGAGAAAGAATAAGAACATGAGGCAATGTGCCACACCACGGCTGGGATTTTGGGCCCCTTGTGAGTTTAAAGGGGCCAGTAGAACAGGCGAGCATGCCAATACAGAATAGAGCAAAAAAAGACTTAGACAGGAGTCATAGCACAGAACCAAGCAAAAATGGACGCTCTGCTGAGAGGGGTACTGGGGGTCGATGCTCACTGAGTTCCGAGCAGTGGAAAGACAGGCTGGAGTAGTATTGGGCTTTGGTGAGAAATGACGGTAATCGCTATCTCAGAAAGAGTGAATTAGTGGAAAGGGATGGAATACTGGCATGAGCAGGAAACTGAGTCATCAATGGCGGGCAACTTACAGTTTCTACCAGTCTGGTGTTGAGGTGAAAGGGAGAGGGGGAGTGCTTACTACAAGGGGTGGTAGGACCAAAGGACGCCTTTTGAGAGAGAGAAGCTGCTCTAGGGAGAGGTGCTTGTAAGGAAATGGATGACAGAGAGACACGCATTGCCTACACTGCTACTTGGAACTGGAAGAGGGTCTTTAGAGAAAATTGAGAATAACTCCCTCTTCCAAGATGGGAGGAGAGAAGCTAAATTGGTCATGGGTAAATTAAATGGAAATCTACCTCTTAGGTTCACTGCCCTCAGGCAGTAGGCAGCAAGATGGCCATTGGAGCATTGACAGGAGCTCTACAGATAAGTGTGTGGCATGGGCTTTGAAGACCAGGGTAGAGTAGGGAGCAGAGGAGTAATCGGAGTATTTCTTAGAAGCATAAGTGTCCCACTAAGAACCAAGGCTGCACCTCTGTGGTGGCAGCCTCTAGCCAGGATTTTACTTTTCTTGATGTCATTGAATAGCTTGAGATCAGGAGTAGAGAAGAACTTTGTCCAGTTTACTCAGAGTAGGATGCTGAGCCAGAAGGCTGGTAGAAGGACAATGGAGCAAAACGTAAACCCATGAAAGAAGCAAGGTGGAGGCCATGGTTAGCAGAGACTCGATACTCGTGGCTTGCCTTGCTTTTTTCCCCTTGCTCTAGTCTCAGAGGTGTGGGCAAAAAGACTTAATTTATTCCAAGGCAGCTTTAGAAGACAGCAAATATTTAGACAGGAATCAACTTTTCTTTTTTTCTGGATTCTTCATTGTGTAAAGCAACATCGGCGAAGTAAAGCCAGAGGCTCTGGCTTAATTTCCCTGAGATCTTGTAGTAAAATGAATTCTCAGAAAGTTCATCCTTTGAATAGGGTTTTAACTGAGGGATCACTAATCCTTTATGGTAGGAGCTATCTCGGTAATTGCTTGCATTTCCCATTGTATTTAGTTGGTATGGGATAATAAGGGCTGACCTCTAGGGAGAGATCATTATAGATTTATTTATGAAGACTCCACTGCGGGCATATGGATGATCCTTGAGCTTCTATTCCGTTGTCATCTGAGGTCTCACATTCATTTGCTGCCATAGAAATTTGCTGGTCTGCCTTCACATATAAAAATACTTTCCATTAATACTTTCTGTGGGATATGATACAGTGTGAGGGATGCTGAACTTGCTGGTCCCATTCTGCCATTAAACCCAGGTACACTACTTTGCATCTCAGAGCCCCAGTGAAATATGCATTAAAATACTAGTGCTTTTCTCCAGATTCCAACTGAGAACTTGCCACATTGGAAAAAATGATCTGATAGTCATATTCCTACAGGTAAACAAACCAGGGGTCTTTTCTACCTCCTCCTTCTAGCCTTCTACCCAATCCTTCCTTTATTCCCCTTTCTTTCCTCTTCTATCTCTTCCCTTCCCATATTGATGAGATCAGAATATTCTGGAAGTAATTGCTTGTAAAGCCAGGCATTACTTCCTTATCCATCACTCCTGTGCCTTGTATGGGTGTCCTTATTGATGCAGAAGCTGCTCATTGTGTTCCTGACACAGCAAAGATTCGTTCACTTGTTCAGACAGTCAACTAGGATTTGTTAAGACCGCTGTGATATAGATATCTTTCTAGGTTCCCCGTACATCTGCAAACTTAAATGGCTTTCTCATGCTATTTTTATCCAAGTATCTGAGGCTTTGTTTTTCCATTTGACTTACCAACTAGAATACAGTGAACTGAAGAGTCGCTGTTGTTTTAGTCAAATACTCACCATCTAGCATAGTGTCGGACACAGAGTGTGGGTAGTCAATAAAGCTTTTTGGATAGTTAATTGGGAGCTAATGCTTTATTAATATACATGATTCTCATCTCTACTGTGAGACTTGTCACAGAGGACACATACTTAAGGATCTAACTCCCCATACTGTTGAATACAAAGAAATTAATTTAATTGGCTGTGCCATTTCCCCATGACTTAGTAAATGAAAGCGACTATGAAATTCTGTTGGAAATTTCTAGTTAAACTTCCACAAGAAGCATTTTCTGAACTTGCCAGCAATGGATGAAGGTGCTATGAGATTCTAATCATAAAAATGAGAGGCAGATGAAGAGCAGAGACAAAATAAGATCTTCAGTTCCCATTGTCATCTAATAAGTGATTTCTGGGAGTCGCTTACTTGTTTTGTAATTGAGCAAGTCATTAAATGAAATGAGCAGCCATGGCTTTGTCACGGATAAAGACTATCACTCCCTGACATTGAGTAAGAAAAGTTCCATGATCGTTAAAAAGTACGGTACCTTGTATGCCATCATACCATTTTTTCAAAGACCTGATTATTCTGTTTCTCTCCGTACACAATTACTCTTTCTAAAGGCGGCATTTTTTTTTTTTTTTAACCAAAACGGCAGTTGCATGAATTTCTTTTCCCACACCATGGGCTACTTGCTGCAGAGGAATAGGTGGAATCAGTACTAATCAGGAATGTTCACTCTTTGTGACACCGACCAGTACCACAGTTGAACACAACAGACACCTAAGCTGCTGTAGTGAAAAAAAAAAAAAAAGGTTAATATTTTAATTCATCACTGGTCTGTTGGCCTTGATTCCATCAAGCAAGTATATAGGTGTTTTTTTTTTCTTCTAATTAATGCAGCATTTTCTGTTTTTCCATTAGAATTTTGGGGAAATTTATGTCACGTCTTCATGAGGACATATATAAATTATTCATGGAAGCCTTTCCTCCCTGCTCATTTCCACAGAACCTTGTAAGTCTCTAAGAAAGAGACTAGTGAAAAGATGTAGGATTTAGACCCTAAGACACCTAACCTTACATGTTTTCCATGATATTACCCTGTCTGACCATGTCTCATGGTCTCCTGTAGGAATGGATTTTATTTAGAAGATCGAATGAAAGAACTTATTACAACAAGATTAAAATTGGAGTTATTAACTTGGAGACACTGGTGTTTTACCTTGGAGTTTAAAACTACATAGCAGTTCAAACTTTTGGGGTCAAACACACTTTCACAGTGGTCGTATCAGATACCCTGCATATCAAATATTTACATCATGGTTCATAAAACTAACAAAATTACAGTGATGAGATCGCAATGAAAACAGTATTGTTGGGGGTCACCACAGCATGAAGAACTGTATTAAAGGGAGGTTGAGAGCCACTGCTCTATAGTGTGACAAACGTAAAGTGACTGAGTCCATGACTGATGCTTAGCCCAACCAGGACATCCCTTTATGCCCAAACCCCTAGCATTTGTGTGTTTTAATGCAATGTTGGCTATTGGAACACTTCATGTAAACCAGAAATACAATATACAACACATGCAAAACCCTCATTTGGATTCTTAAGTAGATTCTGAGTAGAGAATGTAGGAAACCTGACTTGTCTGTAAATAGAGGGTAAGGAAACTTGATAGGTATGTCCAGCAAAGACTCAGAAGAAATCATATTTGACCTTTGAGGATCTGACAAGAAGGACAAGTAACAGATCCAGTTTCTGAAGTTATGATGTAGGACTAGAATTAATCTTATCTGTTTTTAAAAATGGTAGATTTTGTTGGGATGTGGTGACACATGCTTTTACTAAGCACTTGGGAGGTAGAGGCAGGAGGATCTATGTGAGTTCAAGGTCAGCCTGGTCTACAGAGCAAGTGCCAGGACAGTCTCCAAAAGCTACACTGAGAGCCCCTGTCTCAAAAGACCTCCCCCCCAAAAAAATAACGCAAGATTTTTTTTTTTTAGTCTAAGACCAAGAATCTTCTAATTGCAAAATTATTTTGTAAACAAGACATCTAAGGGAAGATGTCAGCAACTTCTTTTTTGCTGCTAGTAATCAAGCAGAAGCCAGGAACATGAACAAGGGTGTGTCTGAGTAGAAAGTGGGCCTCCTGTACCTGAAACTCTCCAAGTTTCCAGCACTAGTTTTGCTCTGTAATGTGTAGTTTCTCAAAATCCAGAGACCACATAATTAATTTATTCATTGACTAAGTCATTGACTAATTAATTAATTTTGTGTATATGGATGTATTTGCCAATGCACATCCTTGTAGAGGCCAAAGGACAATTTCAGGTGTTACACCTTAGGTATCATCTACAATTTTTTTGTTGTTTTTGAGACAATTTCTCTTGCTAGCTTACAACTCACTAAGCAAGTTAGACTGTCTGCCAGTGAGCTCCCAGAATTTGGCTATCTGTGCTCACCTAGCTCGTGGGATTTTAACCCAGTGTCATCACACACAAGCTTTGTGCAAGGGCTCTGCTCTTCAAACTCAGGTCTGCATTCTTGTATAACACACATTTTACTGACTGCGCTATCTTTGCAGCCCCTGGAGCCATCAGATTTTCATATAAAAACATGTCTATAGATGTGGACATTTCAGGCTTAGCAATTTTAAAATTGTTTATCTGTCCAGTAAATTTTACAGAAAAAATAAAATGAAGCTTGTTCTTATTTACCAGAATTGTTAAAAAAAAAAAAAAAAAAAAAAAAAAAAGCTATGTAAGACATGAATATCACCTTTTTTCCATTTTGATTTTTTAAAATGTATTTTTAAACAATCTTATTTTACATACCAATCCCAGTTCCCTCTCCCTCCCACCCTCCCACAATCATCTCCCCATCCCACACTCCCCAATCCACTCCTCGGAGAGGATAAGCCCGCCCATGGGAGAATCATCAAAATCTATCACATCATTTGGGGCAGGACCAGGACCAAGCCCTCCCCCCCTCCATTTCTAGGCTGGGCTCAAAAAAGCCAGTTCATGAACTAGGAATAAATACTGGTGCCACTGCCAGTAGCCCCATAGACTGCCCAAGTCCCCCATCTGACACCCATGTTCAGGGGGCCTAGCTCGGTTCTATGCAGGCTCCCCAGCTGTCAGTCTGAGTCATTGAGCTCCCATTTGCTTAGGTCAGCTGTATCTGTGGGTTTCCCCAACATGGTTTTGACCCTTTTACTCATAAAACATGAATTTCACCTTTTTTTTTTTTTTCTCCAATTTTAAATGGTGACCCTCTGAGATTTGACTGTCTAAATCCATTTTGGGGGCGAGGATTAGAAATGACAGGTTATTCTAATGCCCCGATATTAATTTTTATGCCACATCCATGTATTTCATCAGAAAACCCTTCAGTGAATTTTCTAGATTTCGATTAGTTTGTCCTAAACTCTTGGCAAGCTAAATTTTCTCTAATAGTCTTCAATTCATTGCATTAAATGCCTGTTCAGCCTTGGATGATATATTGATTTTTTTTTCTCAGCAAAGTGACAAATACCATTTTCATGACCATAATAGAGATTGATTATATTTTATGGAACACACACGGTGAGAGAGCTGGTCTCAGTGAGACCAACATGGGCCTTACAGAAATGAAATAAAATATGAATTAATAATGAAATTAATGGAGTCTTCTGTTGATGATGAGGTAGAAATTGTATTTCAAGAGGGGAAAATGAGTTTTACAGGAGTGCACTGCAGAAGTAGACAAATTTCAGTATTTCCAAAGCCACCACCTCTGTCGAAACTTTTAAGCAGGATAGTAGTTATAGCCTTCAAAGCTCAAGCGATGACATGTAGTCCCCAGCCTACTTGAGCATGCTGGAGTCAGAGCTGAAGTAAATCATGATCAATGGAAAGTTAATTTGAAACATTACAAGCCTATGGGGAGTAGTCAATTTTTCTGATGTAATTTATGCAACTTATATTTAAAATTCAACTGGTTTCATTTTCACTCTAATTTTTTAATAGTTAGGAGAGAGCTAGACCAAGCATTAATATGTTTTAATTATTCTGCCTTGCTGCTCAGTGCTCTTTAATTTAACATCTAAGAGGTATTGCTTATATCATAAAATATGCACACTTTGTCATTGGCTCAAATCACATAGACCACTGTGAGAATTGAAGAGACATTAGAAGCAAAGAAGTTAGTATTTGAGATGTCGAAACAAAATGTGACAGAGAAACATTGCTGAGAGATAGCACAACATTATTTTCTCTGAAAAGGGAAAGAAAAAATCAAACTATGCTGCCTAGGGCTGTACCTGTTTATCTTCTATCTTCATCAACTAGCATTGTAGCCAATATAGTATACATCACATAGTACAAGCCCCCAATTATCTGCTAAATGAACAGACTTTCCTGACAGTGAACTAAATGGTTATTTTAGAAAAGCAACTACAAAGTTACATTAAAATACACAATAAGTAACAAACAGCACACACTCATGCAATCATGCACTTATGGAAATATGGGATTAGATTCCATGCAGTTTTAATCTCAAATTCTGAAAAAAAATCTGTGCTACTATGAAATGTCATTCACGATATACTATTGATTTGAAAGAGAAAATTAGATTGAAATAAGATAAACAGTGATGTATTCCTCTGCATGTTTTTCACTGAACCTTAGTTTTCAGAAAAGTCTCCTCCATTAACAAAGCAAAGAGAAACCAATGTGTCTTGAACTACTACTATGTGCTATGGAATACTACAGGGTATAGTTTAATTTTTTTCAATATATGATGTAGTGTGACAAACTCCAGGAGTGGGATAAATGTAAAAATTGGCATCTTGATGAAGCTGAAAAGTATTTAAATACCTACAGGACATCCAGGAAGAAGGAAGTGTCAGAGGGATTTTCTTTGGATCGTAAGAATTTCTGAAAGTCAGGTCAATTTTACGGGGGAGATATGGATTTCCATTTGTTATAAATTTGTGGTTAAATCATCAGACTCTAGGAATGGCTATTTCCTTTTATCATATTTCCAGAGACATCTCTGATACTACACGATTTCCTTCAACTTTCTAACTTTATTTTTATGGGAGAACAATTTTATGCAATAACTTAATCAATAATACTTGCTCAAATATGCCCAGATTTTAAAATATGACTTTAAAAGTAATTTAAATAAATAATCATGTTGAGGCAGTGTCCTTATTATGGTCCTAACCTATGGAATCTTGAAATCATTGGTTTTTTGCCAATGTTTCCTGATGAGGTCTGGTAAAGATGTTCCTTGTCTTTAACAGCCAGTGAGGGATATGTACATACCAGCTGTATTATTATACTAAAAATACTTGAACAATTGGCCTAATTTATGTCCTAACTATTTTTTCATGTTTCTCAATATTGGAATTAAACTATACTCTGATTAAAAATCCTCTGCTTGGAAATTTGAGAAACAATTGAGAATTTCATGCCAGAATTAAATCCTTTATGAAAACATTTAAATTTGCAGAGATATTTTTCTCTCTTCCAAATCTCATAAGCTAGTTATGTTACTTTCAAAACTGTTAGGGTGAATACAGAAAAGGCTCCTTGCTCAGTTTCGAATTCCTGATGTCAATGGGATCTGTGTGATATCCTTCTCAGAATGAACTGCTATTAATGCTTCATGTCTGAGAACCAGAACCCTCACCATATTAAGTTGAGGTAGGAGTGGAGGATGGTCTTATTTATCAAATGACAACATGGCGGGATTTAGTTGAAGAATGCAGTCACCCTATGTAGGCATTTATTTCAATTTCTATTTATTAGCAATTGTAAACACAAAGTCTCTTCCATCGACAAAAAGACTGATAGACTAATTATGACAAAAGGTTCTTTGTAATGTAGAAGTCAGTATGTGTATCCATTAACTTTTGTAAGTGATTTTTAAAGACTGTAACTGCATTAAAATATGAGGGTTAATTAAGTAAAAGAAGCAGGTGCCAGATTCCCTTTCTCACCATCTTTCTGGCATTGTCTGAAGTTTTAAAAGATCTTTCTTCAGCATTTAATTCTTTTTTCAACTTCCTATACGTTTTTAAAGTACTTGAAATTTAGCATGTTTTGTCTGCCTTTTAAAATTACCCCTTTTTAAACTAGAGCTGTTGTTCATGTTAAAAAAGTTAAAATGAGCCAGGTGGTTGTGGTGCATGCCTTTGATCCCAGCACTCAGGAGACAGAAGCAGGTGGATCTCTTTGAGTTTGAGGCCAGCATGCTCTACAGAGTGAGTTCCAGGATAGGCTCCAAAGCAACACAGAGAAACCCCTGTCTTGAACCCCCCTCCAAAAAACAAAAAACAAACAACAACAAAAAGAATTAAAATGATGTTGCAGCACATAAACTGCAGTGGGAAGTCTTATTATTCTCCCATTCTCCATATCTGCTGTGAATGGAGCATTTTCTGAAAATGAAGGCTCAGCATCAATAGTCTCAGGAACACATCACTATTTACCTTGAAAGTTAGATAAAATATTTCAATCTAATTTGCTCTTTCAAATCAATGTTTATGTTGAATATTGCTTCACATTGGCACAGATTTTTCTCACAATTTTAGATTATCACTGCATAGATTTTAATTGTATATATATGCTGGTGTCTCCTTATCTTATTTCTATGCTTGCTAATTGTTTCCCATGTTACACATATGTATGCCTTCAGTTATCTGACTATCATATATGGTCATGTCACTCAGTGGCTGCTTTTCTAGAGTGGATCATACATATTGTTTATTGTTGCTATAGAGTACATACATTGAGACTCATGTGACTATTGAAATGTTAGATCATTCTAAGCCCCCATCAGTAGATGCCAGCTGTTTCCTTCCAGTATCTTCACTTTACTGAGTATTACTTCTTTTCTGAAAAAAATGTGACAGCAGTGTAGATGATCCCCTATGTTTTTCAAATGTTCACCCAAACTGACATTCATTTCTTTTAATCATCAGAGTTAAGATATAAATCCTAAAATGCCACTTGAATTAGGATTATCAGAAGCAGAATAGAAGATATTCTGTTAAAGGATGGGTGTATGAAAATGTTCTACTGACATCAGTCGAACATTAAAAGTCATTCTAAAAATAATCTGGATCATTCAAACATAGAAAAACTGATGATGTTTTGGCTAATGCTTTAAGAAAAATGAAAATGTTGATGTGTACTTTAAGCAAAAATAATTATTGTTATTACCAGTCTCCCATTACCAAATCCCAAGCTTAACCTCACTTCTTACATGTGGCCTCTGTGTGTTTTCTGCAATGGTCTACTGTTACAGATGTCTTTTTTTTTTCATATACATGGCATTCAGGGTTTCTCTTTGTTGCCTGTGATTCATATATGATTCGTCCCTATATGTCTCTGACATTGTCTTATATAGTCAACACTCTTCAAACATGGTTGAATGAGTAAATGAATGATAATGTGGACAGCAAGCCATAGCCTACACTCCAGGGAGACAATGTTGGTATAGGTGCTAATTGGATGTTCTTTATTTCAGTGAATACAATAAAAGCTAATGCTTGCCATTTATATGAGTAGGTTAACTGCATACTTAAACCAAAGAATGTTTGGTGCCTGAAGAAGTTAATCAGCACCAAAGTTAGAATTTGTAGATGTTATTTGAAATGTATTTTATAAAACAATACTGGCATTCCCTTGTCATTCTATCTTGCTAAAGACTTAGCTTTAAATCAGTTTCTTTCAAAGCAAATTATTTTGGTGTTCAGAATAACTTATCAGTAGTGACAAACTAACATTTTACTAAGGTCATTAGAATAAATGACACAGGGACAGACTCATTTAACTATTTCTAATTCTTGGCTCCATTCTTGGTGCATAGAGCTAAGTTATATGATTCATGTTGACAGAAGTAGAACTTGGCAATGTATTTATAAAACATTCAGTGCATGAGACTAAAAATCATACTCTCTGAGACTGCAAAATGAAATGATACTGAGCAATACTTGTAAGGTTGACTTTGAAAAGAAAATGCACCGTTCATTTGAGGAAGATCAAGTTCATGAGGTAGCCATCTCCCAACAAGATTTCAAGGCTCAGGTAACATTTCATCATCTATTTCCTCTGTTGTTTTTAAAGTCAAGCATTGGTTATGTCACCTTGGTGAAATGGAAGCAATTTATTAATTAGTCATTTGCTAGGAAAGAAATTATCTGGTAGAATAAAGCCAGGCATACCTGGAACACTTTTCTTTCTTTAAAGCTAGTGTGTCTTTGGCCACATTAGTGTCCTCTAGGCTGCTTTCAGAGGAGCAGGTGTGAGCTCTTTACAAGTGTCTCCATGGGGCTTCCCTCCCTTGCCTCTGCAGGACATAGCCCACCTGCTTAATCCTTGTTTCAGTCAACCTTTCTTATTATGCAGACAGGGCTCTGTGGCTCAGCTGGAATTTGACTCTGGGAATGAATTGATGGGACTCTTTGATCTTAGCTGTGTATTGTATCTGTTTCATCTTTCTGACTAATGCCATCTTCCAAACTCCAGTTGTAGCTAGTATTCCTCAAACAATTATGCAAGCAAACAAACAAACAAACAAACATTGCTATTTAAAACTCAGATAAAAACATCATTTTTAAAAATCTCTTTGTGACATGGCCATCTTTCCAGAAAAAGGAAAAAAGTGATTTAATTCACTACTCTGGACCAGACTACCAGATTTGAGGGTATAGCTAAATATACTAACTGTATGTATGTATCTGAGGGAGTAGGGTCGCATGCAAAGAAAATGACAATTATTAGTCCTTGCAAGTTTGTAAGTTGGTATAATAGCATAAAAGCTTATTAATAAACCACATTGTGGAAAAAAACCCACTTAGAGATTCTACCAAAACTTACAACAACAAAAATTACTCATTTTAAAAAATGAATATCTTGGTTGCAGAGAAAATCATATGAATCAGAACAAATTATACAGAGAAATCAGTTTCAGGATAGAATGCTAAAAATATCTTTAAAAAATCGTTAAAGTAAAAAAATATATAATGTGTATGTTCTGGGTATGAAGTGGAAAGAGAGACATATTAAGAAAGGGAGTTATTTAGAATTATTTAGTTGTATGTTTGTTTTTACCGCGCTCCTGAAGTACACAGAGTGATAGCTAATTGAACTCTAAGTTGTCACATTTTGATATGAATTACTGTGATATTGATCAAGCATTTGGTAGACTTGTAATATTTTTACTTTTAATTCTCATGGATCCTCATTTTTCTTTAAGTATACCATGATCTTGTGTGATGATAATGTAATGTCAAAGCTGTCAGAATAATTCTAGCTGAGCAAGGAATTGATGTCTCTTAAAAGCCAGAGGCCTTTGAGAGTTATGCAAATGTCTCTTGGAGAGGAAGATGGTGATGTGGCCAGCTGCCTTGTCTGTTCAGTTTAGGGCAAACTTTATCCCAACATATGTGAACTAAATCTACTAATAGCTCTTTGTGGATTGTCAGAATAGATGCTTTTCTTAGATACACTGAAAGATTGAAAAAACATGAAGAATTTGATTCATCACCATTATTACAGTATTGTTTTTATAGCACGCCCAGTTGTGGCCCACCCTCTCAAGCTCCCATGAGATATCCAATTCTGAACTCAGATTTTTCAAGGCTATTTTTATTTCTCCTATTGAGACTTAGAATGATTCTGCAGGAAGGATATGTGAAAGGTTATCCAATCTTTCTGTAGGCACAAGTGCTCAGAGACACATACCAAAGATAGCTCCACTCTTATATCTACTATGTCTAGCTTGCCACCAGCTGGGATTCAGTTTTCTTTACTTAGCCAATTGGTGTCACAACTCAAGAGAAGAGACCTAGAACCCAGTCAAGCATAGATGGCTTGTTTCAAGGTGTTTAACTTGGTTTCCTTCATCTTCACTTGCTTGCTTTCATGGCTCACACATCTGATCTATGTGCTTCTCTAAGAGTTAAGTGAAATGCTCATACTCCAGCCTAAGGAAATTCTCTATTATTTGAACTTTTTAAAGGCCTTATTTGGCCTTTCCTTCATGAAACAGGCCAAGACAGTTTAAAACCATGTTTGTGCTTTCTTGTGATTTATATGTTCTGGAAAGTGTGTTGGAATGACTATTGAGTCAATTCTTAGAGGAATGTATCTTTCTACCTTAGAATTTGCACGAAAACTGATAAACAGTGGTGTATGTTGGCCCATGTGCTTATCAATTCTGATCTACTTCATTCCTCACTTGCTTTCTTATTAATCCCTCTACCACTCTAAGTCTCCATATATATATGGATTTGGCATTTAACTTCACGGAAGATGCTAGAGAAACCATTTGTATTTAATTTGTCGATGGGGAAATGGTTCCTCCAGAAGAACTTTCTCCTGAATTCCTTTTCACAGATGCCTTGGCTGTCCCTTTTGATCTATGGCTCTCACACTGTAGCTATAGCATCACTCCTTGAACATATTTTATATTCATAAACTTTCAGAGGAGCAGGTTCAGGTCCCAAATTCTGCTGATTGTCCTCTTCAGGACTGTGAGCATGAACAGCTGGTTGGCAGGCCACAAGGAGACTTGGGAGATAGCTCACTTGGTAAAGTACCTGCAACACAACCATGAGGGTTGGAATTCATATTCCAACACCCACACGCATATCTGGTGGGTGTGAAGGCCTGCCTGTGTGCCTAGTGCTCAGAAGACAGAGACGGCGGATCCCTAGATCAGACTGGATAGGTAGACCAGCTGAAATGGTGAGCTCTGGGTTCAAACAACAGACCCTGCCTCAGTATACAAGGTAGGAAATTCAAGGCACATGACATCCATTTCTGGCCTCTATACACATGAAAACACCTACTCCTCCATAAACATTCATATAGATATATACATAGCGTGTGTGAGCACACACGTGTAAACACACACAGAGAAGTCATGAAATCTACCAAGTAGTTAAAATAAATAATGCAAAGATTATCAATATCAAAATTCATTGCTTACATGAGGCTAAGTATTGCTTCATGGGTACATTTTTCTACAAACGTATTTGAGTCTGTTACATTTGTCGATGTTATAAATGTTATCTTATGGGTTTCAGTGGAAGAAACCCTGAAAAGGGAAACAATATCAAAGCAAGGAACTAAATTATATATTCTTTTGTACGATTTTACCTGAATGCTAAACTCTCAAATTCAGAGTATTATTTTCCCATTCTCTTTGTAAAACAATTACCCTCAAGTAATTCAAGGGAATTAGCTCTTAGCAAAAATAAATAATCATGGAAGCTCAGGAAATACTTTCAGAATTATTAAAGCTATGCTGTATCCTCTTACAATGGTCTTATTGATTAAACCAATTTAGCTTTAGGTAGCTATATAAGGAAAAGATATGAATATTTAGTTGCACAAGAGAAGTTTCTTGAAAGGATGGTATTAATACCTTATTTTGTTATTGAGCCAAACATGATGAATACAAACTATAACTGCATTCCTGTGCTACAAGAAAGAAAATAGACCCAGTTTAAAAGAAATTGTGTCTGTACTTATAAAAATACTTTGAAGGTGTGACCCTTCTTTTCATTAGGAAATATGTAATCATTTATTTTTCTTTCCTTTGCACCTGCCAAGAGTTAACATAGGGAATAAATTTTTAAAAAATGTGCTTTTATTGCTCATTTACATTGAATCCAGGACTAAAAATGACTAAATTCTGCTCTGCGAGGTGAGAAAATAAAAATAAAAATACTTTGGTCTTGCATGAGTTTAAACCTTAATATTCCCCCATTTTTATGAGGAATGTCATTCTTACTCTCTGTACTGTCCAGAGTAGAATATGACTTTGGGTCTCCATGGCCACCAACAGGGGTATCTGCCATAATCAAGAGCTTGGTAAAAAATGAGGAATGTCAAGCTCCATCCAAAACCAATGAATCAAAATCCACCCTTAACTATGCTTACAGTATTTTCCATTATCATTTGAGTTTTAAAAGAACAGGTATATGGAATATATACTGCCAGTAACCATATGGGACTGTGTCCATTTCTTGGATAAAATTTCTATGAATGGAAAACTGAAAGCAATGGAAATTTTTGTGCTCTACAGCTGACACTCATTGCCCACTACTGTTGGGAAGGAGTGTGACAATGCTGTTAATGAGGCCACCCATTAGTTATTACTGACCATATCATTTAGCCTATGAACTAATGCAGTAAGCAACTGTCTTTCTCTTAAGTTCTGTGGATGTTTTTCAACGAGGAATTTGCCCTTACCAATTTAGATATTCTGATGGCTATAACCAGCTAAGCCCAAGACAGTTTAGTTGGTAGTTGAATCTTTAAAAATTAAGAAACACATTCTTTTGGATGTGGGGAAAAATGTATATTTTGATAGATTTATAGGTGAATACATTGTTGGATTTGGGTATCTGGGATACCAAGGAATGCCGTGGGATTTAAGTTCCTGTCAAACTTTGATGCTAGCACTTCACACTTTATCACATACAGAGACATGTGTCATGTGGCTTAATTTGCCACACTTGAAGCCTTGAGATCTATATTCTTCACTGATCTAGAGGTCTTGAAGTCTCTCTTTCTCCAACAATGAACATTTGCATTTCTGTAAGTGAGAAGAGAGTGCCTTATTTCATACGACTCTAAAATTGGGTAAAATATGGGAATTTAGTTTGGGTCCCTCACACTGAATGAAATCTTGTCGAAGGAAGGCATTTGTGGATAGAGGAGAGGCTGCAGGATGGAGCAGAGGCTTCACGACAGAGGAGAGACAGGAGGATGGAGGAGAGGCTGGAGGATGGAGAAGATGGTGCGGGATGGAGGAGAGGCTGCAGGCAGGTCAGCCTTTTGAAGTTTTATGGATGAAGAAAATCAACTTTTGCAGCAAATGGTATTGTAAATAGTGTTGAAATGAGGACTGGAAGAAAACACTGGTGAGGTCCTGTCATAGCACAGGTGAACATGAAAGCTTCATGCCCTCCCTGCTTACCACCCAGGCACACAAAAGTTGTGGATACCATTCATAGCTAAGGGAACATGGAAATTTCTAGAACTATTTACGCAAAAGTGTAAATGTAAAAACAACAAACTCTCTTTCATTACATTTGTATTGATTCTTTGTGAATCTCACATCATACACCCCATCCAGTTCATCACCCTGTCCCTCCATATCCCACTCTCTACCCTTGCAACCTCCTTCCCAAAAGCCTTTCTTTACAAAGATTTTTTTTATAGGTGTTAATAGTTTTTAAAACCACACGTATGTGTGGATGCAACTATAATGTATTACAAGGCACGTTCATACCTGTAAGTATATTTCTGAAATTTGTACAGCTGGAAAGTGTATACTGTGAAAAGTAATTCTTTCTTGTTTAAGACCTTTCCCTGTTAAGGCATCCATCATGAGAAATTCCTGACATAATTTTTGTAGATAATTTCCCACTATATAAATTAAATACACTATTCTTGTCAAACAAAAGAGTGATTTACAATACACATGTTTCTGTGCCATTCTTTGCTTCAAATGAATCATAGAGACAATGACATCTCAAAACTTCTCCATTTATTTTAGAAACCTCATGGCAGCATTATAGTACAATTTTTCTGTTACAAATCATGCTACATCTAGGCTCTTTCCCATGCATCATCAGTCATATGTGAACATATGTACATATATCACATGTGTACACACACACACACACACACACACACACACACACACACAGTGACTGTTGCGTATTCCCAGGTGTTCACATTCGAAGTCCTTATTTGTTTTGACTGAAATTAGTTAAACAATATCAAATAACTAACCAATTATCCTAGAAGGCAGTGCAATAATAATTGCCAACATCACTTCCTATGTGGTACTTTGTAATTACACCTTTAATTTTTATTCCACATTGAAGTAGATATTAACCCTCGTATTATTGCTGTTATTAATCAGAGGAGAAAGCCGGGCTTTGAGTCCACTCATGAAGCTTTACTCTAGAGCCTCTGCTGTTCTTCAAAAGGTGTGTTTATTTAGCTAGTGTGTTAATGATAGTGTGTTATTAGATACCTACTACATGATAAGTAGCTGGCATGTATTACATGCAACCTTTGTCATAGTAATATAATATGTTATTGTTGTCTAACTGTCCTAATGAGGTTTAACAATTTCCCCAAATCTCAGAGATAGTAGGTTAAGATCTAAGAATGGAAAGGAGACAGAAAATCAGACTCCTGAGACTAAAACAAGCAGAGAACATAATTCCAGGCATTCCCTTACATGTTTGATGTTCTGGAAGGTATAAATGAAATTTAAATATATGAGACATGTAATTAAGCCTATTGAAGCCCACCAAAGGGCTAGGTATGAGCCACTGGGGGAAGATTTAGGGCATACTGGCAAAAGCACTCACAGCAGGGGCAAGCTTAGCGGCCTGTGTGGACTCCAAGGGGATCCTCATCCCAGGAGAGTAGTTTCAAATGGAGAGTGACTCATCCTCATTGATTGCTTCAACCTTTAAAATATCCCACACCCATGTGTCATGTTTATATAACAACAGCTTATCATTCTAAGATGTGCTAGATGACTCTGCTCCGAGGCAGGCTTTGTGACCATGGGCAGCAGAAATCAGCAATGTCAAATGAGGTAAGGTGCATGTCAAGCAAAGCAGGAGCATGGGGCTTTTCTCAGTGTTGTGCATTCTCTGCCATATCCATGCTGTATTCACCACGTTTCTGGACATTCTCATTTTCATAGATAGAGGCAGCCATGGCGAATTCAAACCTATGTAGACGTTTTAATGGAACCTGGGTATCTGATAACCTGTTTTCTAGGTCCAGTTATAATTTGTGACTGAAATTGTTTATTTGGGGGATATTATTGGTACTTTTACTGTTGAATTTTCTTATACTTTCCAAGTATTGCAATCTTGGTCATATCTACGTGTGGCATTTTTGAGTTAAAGATACCACAGTTTCCCTATTTCAGAATACTTCACTTAGCTTCGTGGGTATTGGATAATGATTGATAGAAAACCAGAAAACATGTAGTAATTATGTGTATGGTAATTATAATAAGGGGAATAATTAAGCCACATAATGAAGTTCAGGACACGTGCAAAGGGTTCTTCATGCATTATCCGCTGTAACAGCAAAGCCCTACCACGCAGTCAGCCTGATTACTATGCCTGTTTGGTAGCTGAGGTCTGTTCTGTTGTGGAGAGTGAGGAGTCACAATGGTGAATGAAGCAATGCTTCTTCACAGTCTGTAAGGTCCTTGATGTTCTGCTTCCAGCAGTCCTGTGCCTGTGAATTCAACTGCCCACAGGTGGAAATATCCAGAGAAAGGCCATGGCATCAGAATTAGAAACATGCAGACATTTCATATGGCATCTACATCATACTAATTATCTTAAGTATACTTTAGAGTATAGAGAAGAGTTGCAGGAGATATACGTAAGCTCTGACTTGACCAATGCAGGTCTTGGGAACCCCCAGCCTCCTGACCATGAATGATAGGAATAGGTATGGTTTCTATCAGGCACGGCTCCTTCTGGAATTTTCAGTAAGCATCATAAGAAGAAGTTAGTATTCATTTTAAAAAGGCCACTTTCTCAGTCTTCCTCAAAATCACATCATACTACGTATGAGCAAATGCCAAAATTTATTCATTAATTTCTTTCTTCAGAGATATAAAAATTCATTATATCTCTCTTATGGGTTCTACAGCAATGAAAAACTTTGTGTGTAGTGTATTTTGGTCTCTGAATTTCCTAAAGATAAAAAAAAAATCTCCTTTTTAGTCTGAGTCAAGATCTTTTAGACAAATTGTTACATCCCGAATTGTAATCATTTCCTGGGAGAGAACTGTTAAAAGTCTTGGCATTCTTTTAAAAAATGCCCATTTGTTTTAACTCCCCCCTTTTGGAATTAAGTCTTTTGGTTAATTTGAAAATACGTTTAAAAGTAAGTCCATAAATTATTGTTTATCAACCCAGGGCTTAAAGAGTGAACGTTTGCATTGTTAAGATGGTTTGCATACACCAGGTAGCCAGTCTTCATCAGCATAGGAGCCTTGAGTTACTACACTGTGCTAGGACCTGGAGCAGCTGCCCAAGCTGTCATAATGAACACGGCAGGCAGGCAGGCAGGAGGAACTCACTCTTAAGCAAAGCATGCTGAAAGCAATCATCGAAGCTTCTCTCCTTGAAACTGAGCCACTACAGACAGACTTCCATCCCCTGACATTCCTAACAACATCTTTGTTCTTTTGCTTTTTATAATTCATTTCTTAAAATGCCAGCCAGACTCAAGAGATCAAGGTTAAAGATTATAATGCTCTCAAGAAGAAACCTAGAGCAGCGTAGACATGAATATATAAATAAATTTTAAACATTTCTGAGCCTTTCCTATCTAATTCTGATGGGATTTTGGAGCCCCCCCCCACACTACCCCTAATACATTACATCCCCTTCTTTCCATTGGATAGCTTCAAGTTATTAAAATGTATGTGCCTATTTTCTTAGTTTTTAAGGCTAAATCAACCAAATGTGGAGACTTGGAACCTTCTTGTAGCAATGTCCCCACATGCAAAATGAGTGGGCACAGGTGACGTCATGTCAGAGCATAACTTCCCCAGGCTTGATCTAAGGCTACCCAGTGTGAAGCCGGAGGCTCCCGGGGACAATGCTCTTAGACAAATCCTTAGTGCAGAGTAGGGTGGTAAAGGAAAACAGACAGACATCTTAGAAAGGAAACTGTGATAGCTGCTTTTTATTCTCTATATAAATGTGCATCATCCTACAGCCTTAGCACTGGGCTCGAGGTTCGCTCTTCTTCTGTAACTTTGCAGCAAGCCTGTTGTCTGAACTCAGAACCCCTCAGAACTACGTGTCTCAGATCTGAGTGTGTTCTTGGTCTCAAATCAATCTTGTCAGTCCTCGGAAAGCAATGCAAGATAATAAGTCGTATTCACCTGATTGCCTTCCTGTGCTGAGACAGCTAGTGATGCGTGTCTTCCTGATAACCAGGAGTTTCAGATCTGAGGCAGGGATAAAGGGAAGCTTGGGAGCTAGCGGAATCTAAATGTGACTGTGCATGGCTGAGGAGAGGGTCAGCAGGGATGGAATCTGTGACACGTGCCAGAAGGGAACAAATTTTATCTGCCCTGGTTGCAATGATTAGATGTCTCTTTGTCTGGCTTCCTTACAGTGGGAGACTGATTGCCCCTGCCAGCTGGCTAATATCATAATTAACAAAGTTGCTACCACATCTGCAAAGTTTAATCGAAAAATTGATCAGTGGTACGATGGCATTGTCACCAAGATCACAGGGGACTCGGAGGCGACTTCTGTTTCAGGTGGAAGGAACCGCAAGGCTATGAGCTGAAGTGAAAAATCGGGAACTTATTCAGCCAAAGGTATGTTTCCTTTTTAATTCTACATTCAGGGTTCTCTTGTTAAGATTTCTGTGTGGTAGGTTGGTGGGTTCCTTCCTGTTCTGAGACTGAAATGCCTTATTAAAAGATCCATATTTTTTTGATCATTTGTATCACATTCTCAGAAAGCTTTATGATTTTATTTTTCAAAAATCTGAAAATTTAAAACTATGCTCAAATAGTTTTTGATACAGAGGATAGATTATAAGACAATATTCTGCCTTTTCTACCTGTTTTTTTTTTTTCTTATCATTTTCAAAATAACTATTTGGTAACAAATAGCAGCTGAATATTTATATTGTGGGATATTATAAGTTTTTGCTTAACCATCTATTGTTTTACTGCTTTTTGTGTCAACTCAGAAGGGGGATAAACGAGCAAGCTCAGTTATAGCATTGTAGAGTCTATCTTAGTTTGAAGAAGGGCTCAGATTGGAGAGGTGTGGGTGGTCTTTGTACTTTGTACACAAAGCAAATGCTCTCTCTCACTCGTCACTCCCAGAATGTTTCCTGAAACAGGGTTCTCCTCTCCGGTGTGAGTCTAGCCCGTGATTGCCCTACCTGTATTTTCTTTACACTGTGATGTGCTTGGCTTGATTGACTATTCAAGCTCTGGGGTGTTTCTCGAATTATAGCCTTCACATATTGTTAATTAATGAGTGTGAATATTGATGAGGAGAGCCACGTGCCACTGTGAATGTGCCTGTGCACTTTATCTGAGTACAAAGGAGAAAGGAAGGGTCTCAAGACTATGTAAAAGGCAAGTTTAGCTTATTTATGCTGTGTCACACCACTGCCATAATATCTTGGTGATTGATGTGCTGTAGAATTGGGGACTGGGGACATGCATTAAGGCTGTTTTACTTTCCCTTAATCCGAGCCATTTCATCAGGACAAAAACCAATAATTTAGCTCTTGCCTATCGCTGTTGTCTTTTGTGTTCATAGCAGTTTTTAAAGCTTACAACTCTTTTTTTAAAAAAGGAATGTATAGTAAAAGTGTTTTAAGCATGTCCAATTTAAACTTTTTCGTGATTTGGTTCCTGGCCTTAGAAAGCGTTATGTTCTCAATATGTTCATTTGAAGTTTTGATAAACAAATTTTATATTATCAAAATAAAAAATGAGTCACCTAGTGGAACTATGAGTTCTAAAGTATTTTAGTATGCAAACAATTTTATGAACTATTTGTCAAAATTGTGCCATAACTTTAATTGTTCTCAACTCTTCACAAAAGCGCAATGAATCTGGGCAGAAAAGGTGAAAGTGGAGATTTTGATTGTTTTATTATATCCTGAGGATCATTTTCGTGGCACAATGTATCACAGTAAATAGAGGCCCTTTTATTCTTTAAAGACCCTTTCACCTGTATCTTCCACGTAAGGGACACTCACTATAAATCTCAATATATAGTTATGGCATGAATTAGTAAATTTAAGTGGTCTTCTCCAAATTTGATTAATGTGTGCTTTCTCCAAATCAATAGTTTTGGTTTTCAAGAAGCGTCTTCTGTTGAACCAAGCTGACTGTCATCATAGTCTGAGGCAAGGTGTACGATTCACTTCCTGTAACCACACACTTCTGTTTTACCCACAGCTTGTTGTATTGTGTAATTGAGATTTGTCAATGCAAGAACTCTGATGAGTATCTAAGGGTTGGAAAGGGCTAGAAAAGTCATTCACAGCTTAGAGCCTGTTTTTTTAAAAAACAAAAAGAGTAAGTTACCTTCTAGGATAGATAAAATATTAAATAAAAAAGGGAAATTAACAACTAAATTTTAAAAAGAAAAAAGATAGACAGAAATGAACTTTTGTCAGAGTTTCCAAAGAATTTAATATTTTTAGTCAGATGTGGTAATGTAAAGAGATTAGTGACACATAATGAGTAAAGTGAATTCTTTCACGGAAATAGGAATATTATAGTGAATGTCCTGCAGGTGACTGTGCCCATAACAAATTTACTGGAGATTCGAGTTTGACTGACCTTTGTTAGAGCGATTAACCTCCCGAAATTAAAAGCCCCGTCGGAATTAGTCTGCCTAATTTAAATGCAAACATCAAGCAGGCCTTGAGTTATTAAAATAATAACAATAAAACCCTTGTATTTTAATTTTCTCTTTTGTCTATCTTAATGATATGTTGTCTGGGAAGGACCAGAGCTCTGGAAAGAGCATTACTGGAGCAGGAAAAATAAATGTAGAAATAATGAATACACAAAGGGGAGTCATGGTGGGAAAGGTCCAAGCACTGCTTCTCTGATACAAAACCTAAAAAGCTTCTACCACGACCTTGGCATGGTGCATGAAGCCCAGCTCTATCCAAATGAAAATAAATGTTCTCCATGGTGAAACAGTGCTCTGAGTGACTGCCCCTAACCCAAAGCAGCAATGATCAGTGCATGCTGTGCCAGGCTTAAGTTTATACATTGGTACCTCAAAGTATCAGCCTACTGCCATAGCTTCTCATTGAGCAGTCCTGAAGGCTGATTTCAGATGTCTGGAATTTCATTCCCATGATCTGCAACAGTCAATGGCTATACTGAATATTTTGAATGAGCCCAAAATCATGATAGGAAAGACAAACTCTATCTCTGGGATTTCACGTGATGATTTTGATATATTTCTCTTTGGTAAATACTCTAGAAGCTTTTGTGAAACATTTGCGTATTCATGGTGCTTCAAAAATAGATTTTCTTCCCCAGATCATACTACTTTTTTTCATTTCTAAGCCAGTGGATCTCTTTAGCATTAGGTCCTTCCACACAATAAATGTGCCCTCCTTTTAAGTGTCTGTGAACTATAAAAATGGTAATAAAGGTTCCCTTCATATGGTATGCAATTCATTTCATCACAGAATCCCCTCTAAATGTGTAAAGGTAGAAAAGTCCAATGTATTATAGTATAAAATTAAGAAGCCCAAGGTAGTATTATTCTTTTCTTTCTTTCTTTCTTTTTTTTTTTTTTTTTTTTTTTTTTGCACAAGCTTTTCATGTGTTCTCTTAACATCCTTCTCAAAGACAGGCTTCTACAGAGGCCTGTGAAGAAAGTCACAGAAGAAATACTTGTGACAGAGAGACAGAGACGAATTAGCAGGCATTTGGAATGACTCTGGCCTGCTCTAGAGACTTCTAAGGCCTTGAAGCACAGATTAACAATATGTTTAGCTAGAGTCTATTTGCTCTCAGGATAATTTCCCATTCTTAATCATATGACAAATATTCACCATAAACTGTAGACAAATGTGTTGTTCTTTATTCTCTGATAAGGTACAGATTGCCAGGCTTAGCTTTGGCACATCAAATTGTTAAACCTAAAAAAAAAAAAAAAAAAAAAAAAACCCAAAAAATCTCTTTCCATGCAAATACTTGTTTGCTTAATTAAAATAATTTTTACAAAAAAAAAAGAAACAAACAAACCCACAACAACACTGGTGTATAAAATCTCCCAAACACACACTATTCACTCTTAAGATGTAATTGCAAGCTTCTTTAATTTAGCATGATCTCCTTTGGCTTCTTACAAGAATGAATGGATGTAGTTTTCAGCAAGATGATGTTGCAAATATAACAACATTCTGTGGGCATAAAATACTAAGATGCCGATGTACTGACCATACCTTGCATTGTACTGTTACTGATACCCAGGAGCCTCTTTGCCCATGTAAGAGGAGAATCAGAGCTGGAATGGTGAAATACGTGTTTCTTAGTCTAGGAGAGTGAGTTTGTGGAAAAGGAAATGGAGTGGGGGATAAAGTTCTGTGTTGGTAAGTCTCAAATCCAATCATCTGTTTTGTTTCAGTGTGTGTGTGTGTGTGTGTGTGTGTGTGTGTGTGTGTGTGTGTGTGTGTGTATGTTGCTTTTGTTTTCTGACAGTTGGTTCCCTTCTGATCTATTCCTGAACTCTGATACTTTCCTTTGTAGTTGTGAAATGAAATTATTTGCCATTAATAAGCTAAGATTAATCCATTTAATATCTGTATGGACTACATATTTTCATTGGAGTCCTTCTGTTTAAAACAAAAATCAGGCTTGTAAAAAGCCACCATTGATGGCTTTAAATCATTGCTTATTGTCCCTGGTTGTGTTTTGTGTCAGCAACTTAAATTCACAAAACTCAAGAATATGCTCCCATGAGTATTTTTTTTTTCACCAAACAAATGAAAGACAGAAAGCCGCAGATTTAAGGATTTTCAGGATTTTCCTCTCATCATTAAACAGCAGTCACCTGCAACTTTTTCAAGATGTTATTCTCTTCAACAGACACTAGAGGAAAATTATTAACTAACAGTATTTAAGTGAACTATTTCTCATAGTTTGGTGTAACCTCAAAGAAGAAAATATTCAAGAAATGATAAGTACCCCACTATTAACTTTCCAGATTAATGAGAGTTATTAATTCCTTAATACTAATTTTCACATGGTGTTGACCTAGTAGAGTCAGGTGGGTGTGGCCTATTTGTACTAAAATTATCATACCATTTGGTTTGCTGGCCAACAGCCAACAAACACTTAAACAAATTATCTTCAATGGCTGGGGTGATGGCTCAGGGGGTAAAAGATGATTGCACAAGCATGACGACCAACCTAGTTCCAATTCCTAGAACCCACTTAAAGGACTGACTCGGCAGCACAGATATCTGCAAATAGCAGAACACACCTATCAGGGGGAGGGAAGAAAATACACGGTATGTCTCTGCTAGACAGCCTAGGCTCTATAAAAGTGAACATGAGACATTGTCTCAAAGAAGAATGTGAGCCAGGACTGACCTCCAAACACATACCTTGACATGCACCCTGATATACCTACACACACACACACACACACACACACACACACACACACACAGGAGTACAGACACACCATACAAATGAAAATCTTTCTTCAAAAGGTTTATGCTTACTTCTTTTTCATTTAAAATGCCTAAGAATTTTCTTTAACTAAGAAGTGTCTTTGCCACACTTTCTGTACACCTCTTGGTGATTGTACTCCAACACTCTGTTGATAAATCTGCCTTTCTATTTCTTAGCTCCCATTACTAAAATTGTGTCCCAAAGATAGCGCCTGTTGAGTTTGTGGGTTGTAGGAGACTGTCCGGTTGTTTATGATAAATTTAGCTAAAGGCTACATGAAAAAAATCATTTTGAGAAACATTAAAAATAAAGAGCAAAAATTGTGCTGGAATGCTATAATGTGAAGAAAGGACAGCACACTGCTTAGCAAGAGAACTAAGTTCTCATTTCCAAATTTGCTATTGGGGAAAATAGAAAGGAATTATCTTGAGTTAGTCGAAAAGGCAAATCTCCCTAAGTTTAACCTGGCAAGGTCTGGACTTAGAAATATATACATATAGTCTTTACTTGGTGATTTTTCTACCTTCTAAAAGTTGACTCTGTTGGTCTGTAAACTGTCTGAAGTTGGCCTACAAGTGTTCGAGGGCTCTAAATCCACCTATGCATCCTCCCTCAGGGTTGTAGGAAGTCCCTAATACATGGTAGGAGTTAGCAAATGTTAGTTAAATTGGTTGACAGAACTTCTTTGAATTCAAATAAAGCAAAGGGGGCTGAAGCCCTAAAGCCCTGCCTCATTAGAAGGGTCAGGTGTGCAGAAAGCAAAACTACAACCTGAGGAGGAAAAGACATCGACAGAAGAGACAGAGATAGATGTATGACAGAGATAGATGTATGAGCTGTATGAGCCGTTGACAGACAGGTGGGTAACTGATACATCCTAAATTGTTCCTGCATCAGATGGATTTTAAAGCAAGTCACTTGTTAACCCCACTTATTACTTACCAAAAATCCAACCAGTTTCTCTGAACAGGTCAGAATAGTTCTTCAGAATCGTCATTTTGGTTTACGTCTTTAAAGAAACAAAGCAAAAACGAAGCCATTCAATATATCCATTTGGAGAACAAAGTTAAAGCCCAACTGGAGGGCGCTGGGTAGAATTGGGACTCTGAATAATATTGGCATGAAACGGGGGTGGGGTGCCACTATGACTCAAACTGTGAAAGAAAGGGACTCCTGCAAGGAAGATTTTTGTGATTGGTGAAATGGATCACTAAGAGTCTCCCTGGAGATGTGAGGCAAGATGGATTAGCAAGTGTGAGTGAAGTCCCCCTCCGCCAAGTTGTATGAATCCATGAGGATTCATTAACCATTTGCATCTTGCTTGATGATTATTACATTCTCTAGGCAGATATGATTCAACCTCACTATATGGAAACATTGAGGAAAACATTTATGAAAACTATGATCTAATTTCTGAAAATACAGGCCAATTACAGACTGAGATTCAATTTAGGAATTTTTACTCTTTCTGAATGATGTATATATTAATGGTGATTTTTTTACTTCCCTCCTTCTTCATTTTCATAAATAAAATGAGAATTTTTACTTATTGACATATTACCAAAGAATCTAGCTTTTTCCCCCAAAATTACACATTTTTTGCATAAATGTGCCTAATTACCTGAATTCAGTTTTGATTAGCAGTGTTAATTGATGCAGCTGTGGACGGGATCTGTTTACCTAAATTACCATGTGCAAACAGCAATATGTCTGGAAGTGAATATGCTAAAGCGAAAATACTAATTAGCTAAGACAGATTGTTATTCAAGTCACATTGTGCAGCTTTCTAATGAAAGCCTGGATATGTCAGGGTTTTATGATATTCAGACAGAATGTCTATATTACATATGATTGCTAAATTTAATTCATAAGAACAGATGGGATGTCAGCCAGGCTTCTTCTGCTTTATTCCTTTATTAATGTGAATATTTTACTCAACTGGAGCTATATTTGTATGTTTTTGTAAGACTCTCATTGTGTGCTTTGACAGGGTGCCAACCCCATACACAGAGCCTTATCTACTTCCTGATCAATATATTCATGGATTATATCCACCTACTGTCCCAAAGATGAAGATAAATATACCACCATCTTAAAAGTTTAATCACACCATTTGGTTCATTTAACTGTGGAGCAGAAAGGCTAGTCAAAAAACACAGCTTACACTGTATTATTCTTGTCCTTTATTTTTGCATTCCAAATAAATAATATTCAATCTTAGAAATCTTAAATATTCTCTGGGCCAAAAGGTGAATGTTCCTTGTCTGCATGTGATTTCTGTCTTTTTTGGAAAAGCTAAGAAACAGTGATTCTTTTCCACTGTCTGGCTCAAAATATTACAGCCTTTCTGTGTGTATCTTTGTTTCTCGTTACCCTTGTTTACCCTTGTCCTAAAACATGACCTGCTTTGCTTAAGGTTTCTCTTGAAAGGAAGCATTCACATGTTACTGTCTGCTTTGGCTTTCTGCACTCATTAATGGCACTGTAACTCACAGGTATCTGAAGATTATTGTATCAGCTATACATGTCACAGTGAAGAAATAATGGGCCATCTTCCCTCTCCCAAGAGGCTAAATGACTGTGCCTAATGTGTGATGTCGCTTCCTCCCAAAGGCTGGGGAGATAAGGCCTCTTGACTCAACCTGAAGGGCTCAAGATCCCTTGTTAGACATTTTAAGATGCCATGAGCAAGATGGGGATAATTTCCTTGATGCAAACTCGAACATAATTATAGTTTGGCATATTTAATTTAGGTTTAAGTGAGAATTATAATTACCAAAAATTTAATTATTTCAATTATGCTAATGTCTTTCCCCAAAGTTTTGTGTAATTTGGGTTCTCTAACATAGACTGAGACATAACAAAATTACAATGACATTTAACAGGAAAAATAAGAAATCTGAAACAATGAATCTGCCATGACTATAGTTTCGCTATCAAAATGAAAACGTAGTGCTGACAAGCCTAGGAAAAGTTGAAGTGCTTTACAGAGCTTAAATAAAATGCATGCAGGGTGTGATGAGGACATCGTGCAGCAAATGCTCCATTTCCTGTACCGATGCCGATGCTAGCATGTAATTGTTTTGGGCTATTTACTATCTAATTAATGCAGATAATCCCAGTACCTTTTAAAAATGAAATTCATACATGTCATAACAATGACCACTATCATTCCTTCCAAAGGTGCCTGGTATAGATTTTCATATTTGAGGTAAAAACAAAAACAAAACAAACAAAAATTTGGAAGGTTCTATTTCCCAATGGCTGAAGGCAACTTGCTTTATGTTGTGTGGATGATCCGAGAGAGCTCAGAATTACAGATTCAAAGTGCATGTGTGCATGCGTGCATCTGTGTGTGCTTAAAAACACCACATAAGCAAAGACTATGAATGCTGTACTTGGCCAACTAGTTACTTCTGGGTGTGCTAAAGAAACTGCTGGAAATTCTAGGCAAGATGCAGCCATAAAGAGCAGAGCCCTTAACTCACAGCTCTGTCCTCCACAGAGCAACATCTGGGCTACTCCTTGCTACCAGCCATGAGACTCTCTAATATTTCAGTGAAAACTGTTTTGCTTTTTCCCCCCCTGTGCAGGCATGAGCATGTTTTGTGTCGACACATGTGTCTCTTTGGGGGCTTTAACAGGAGGGAATGGGGTCAGGGATGTCAAATGAGAGATGGGGCTGTGGCGTCTTATCAGACATTCCAGTAAATTGTCTTGGGGCAAATCACTTAACCTTGATGTGAAAATTCGTTAATTTTAAGAATAAATATATCTCTCTTTCTGACTTATTAAGGATTTATCACTTGTGCCCAAGGTTCAACTGATCTCCAAATGAGGTGTATGAATCTTTTCTTTGAACTCTAATTGGCATGTGGGGGAGGCAGATCTGACTGAGTTAAAGGCTGAAGGACTTAATCCTTTGAAGTAATTTTGATTTACTTTTAATACTTGTAAGTATTGCTAATGCATTCTAAGATTAATTTGACCCTTACTGCTTTCCTTATTCTGGTTATCTTGCCAGAGGGCAGATTGAAGGCTCCCTGAGGGAAATCAGCTGCTTCAGGAAGCCTTTCTCACACCCTTCACACAGCCTATTCCCAAGAGGTGTTATGCACACAGTAGGTGCTCAAGTGCCCTTGGAATGACTAGAGGCTACCAGATTAAGAACCATAGCCATTAATCCTATCTGTAGCCCTCAATAGTTATATTACAGGATCTGTATCCCTATTCTAGGGAGTCAAACCTTCCAAGGAGACTGAAAAATTTTAGAGCCCCCGGTCATTTGAGGTTACTTGAAGCTGTAAAGACTTGATTAGTTTGTATTCTGGCCAAAAGAACTCTCATGTTTCACGACAGATGTGGCTCATCTGAACTGGGTCTCAAATAAATGTAGCATGTGCTGCCTTGGGTTACTGCCCATTTTGAATGAAGGGATTTAGACTGGTTAGCAAAGTCCCGTGCGCCGTCACTTCCACTTAGGGTTTGCTAACCATTTAACCTTGGGGTGTTTCTTTTTAAGTCCCCTGGACGTTAGCTTACCCATCTGTAAAATAACTCTTTATGTTTGCCATCTATGTTTGTATGATGTATGCTGTACCCCAACACCTAGTTTCATGAAGAAAGTGCTGACTGTTGCCACTATGTAAAACACAGTAACTCTGTACTAGAGACCAAGAGGAACAAGGCTGGGGAAATGCTCCAGTCAGAAAAGCCTTGTAATGACCCTTAGACCCACACAGACCAGGCATGATGGTACAAGACAGTAATCCCAGCAATGGGGAGACAGAAGTGGGCAGATCCCCAGAACTCATTGGTCAGCAAGCCCTGCCAGCCTGAGCTCCAGGTACCAAGAGAAACCTTGTCTTAAATAGTAAGGTGGAGAGTGAAGAACGCCAACATCAAGCTCTGACTGCTTACATGCATGCACATGGGTACACATGCACACATGTATGCACACAAATAGAGAGATGGGGAGGGAGGGAGAGGCTGCAAGAGAGAAACTCAAAAGCAACTGGTGAAAACTTTAAAATGGCACATGTTAACTTACTTAAACTTGTATTCATACGCATCTATGTCCCATGTCGTGAAGTATATGTGTGTTTGTACAAATATGTAGGGCAAAGGATAAAATCAAACACTTGGCTTTTTGAAAGTCTACAGTATATAAGCTTCTGGATTCTTGTTTTTCTATTAATTTCTAACTACTAACATTTCATAGCTCAGAATAAATTTTGTACATATTGTCCTCTGCGATTTCATAGCAACAGAACTTAGAAATGGCTATAGCAACTCACCTCATCCCTCTTACTGCAGTGGGAGAGAGGGGAGAAGAGAGGTGAAATAAACTTGACATCTTTTCCTGGTCTGTTTGGATAAAAGCACACAGTCGCAGTGCTGTGTGTCTGAGGGATATTCTCTGTAACTAGCCCTGTATCCAAGTTCTGGGACCAGGAAGAGGCTATTGAGAAATGCAGAATATTAACCAGACTTTGACAAGCAAAGAAATTAGTTTCTCCTCCTCACTACACATTTAATAAAAAATACTAATGTTAGTTACACTAGTTAACCATATACTACTGTATTATTATTAGGGTTTGAATGGAAATTGGGTTGGTCAGAGTTGGAAAACTTGAGACCAGAAACTGATGTCTCCCTTAAGGCTGGGCAAATGTGTAGTGATCTAAACATGAGGAACTGTCAAGAGTTTCTTGAGAAATTAGCATACAGATAGGTGTACTAGCCATGCCTTTGGTTCCAGTACTCTGAAGAGAGAAGCAGGCAAATACAGGTTCAAGAGATCATCACAAGACCCAAAAGAGACTATAGAGGAACATGCAAACACTTTTGATCTGTGAGATGTTTTAAAGGGTATGATAGAAACAGAGAGTAGAGGGCAGTGTGCCTTTAATCTTTCTAGTGCACCAACCACCATGCTATGGTTATGCACCTATGGTACCTATAACCTATGCACCGTGGTAAAAGTGTAAACCTTGCCTCTTTTAATACTTGGAATATTAGAAAGTGTATCCACTCATTTCCTATATCCATGAACATTGGTTCCTCCTCCCAGAGGATAGCAGGACACATACATAAAGCTAAGAAACACGTCTTCTTTGCTCCTGTAAATGGCATGAATCTTCATCTCTCTTGTCTGCAAACTTGGGTTGATTATGATGAGACTAACATGGGCATTAAGGATGTGTGGAAGGAGCTTTCCACTGTAAGGCACACACACTAGGGGATGGAAAAGTAGTTAGAGAATTGTAATAGTTACACACTAGAGCAACCAGTGAATAATACCTTAGCCATCCATAAGTGCCATGTAACAAGACCCACATTCCATGGGCCTAGAATGTAGAACTAGGAATGGGCTTTTAGAAAAAAGGCTTCATGTACAGTGTGGTGTCTAGAGCTACCTGTGCTTTTGTTCGGCATACAGCCTGATGAACATTTCCTTGGTAACCACTGTTAATTTAGGGACCTATGACATCTGTACAGTTTAAACAGGAGCAGAGCTCAAACCCAAAACACACAGGGCATGATTTTCTATTCACTGTGATTGAATAGGACTATATCCACCCCTGGCCTTTGATTCATGAACTCCATGGGTCTAATTGACCCCAAGTTGTTGCCCTCTTTGACAGTATACATGGTAGAGTTGCAGTGAGTTGGACTCACTCTGGGTTATGTCCAGAAAATCCAAATTAGATTTTTTTTTTTGTCATTAGCTTGTCGAGCTTATCTTAAGCCCCTTTAATGAGGTCTGCAGTGGAATGTCCTTTGTACTCTCTGGCCTTTGTACTCAGCCCCTGCTACTCTCAATTGGCTGAGGAATTAGCGAAGTCACCACAGTGTTCGCTTGAGGTCTGCTGCTTTGGAAAACATCCCCTCATATGTGTTGTAGTCTTTAGATTCTGTTTCTAGCTTTTAGGGCTTACATCCTGGTGGTGCATTCAAGTGCTAGGGAAATGAGACCAGATTGCCGTTCCGCAAATTGCAAACACATTACATTTCACAGAGCCAGTGTACATATGTCTGTCTGGATGTGTTCATGTGTTGGATTATTTCTGTTTCATTCAAATGGCTGGAATTTCAGTGAGGCAGTTACCTAGACTGCCAGCATGAGAATTCAGGGAAAACAGGGCCTTGAGCTAAGCCATTTTGTCAAACAGGGCTGAGTGTGGGGGCAGATGAATGGCCCCTAAGCATTTTTCCCTGACTTCCTATAGTTGTTTTCTATAGCACTCACCAGTCCATGAAATAAATACGTTTATTGTCTATCATACATCAACAACGTGAACTCTAAGGACAAATATTTTTATACCATTTAGCACTCCGATGTTTTTCATGTGCTAATAAATACATTGGCAATGACTGGGATAATGAAATGGTATTTTGTTCTCCTTCATGCTGAAGGCAACATGGCAAGCAGTTAGAGTTTCTTTTGTATTTTAGGTGATAGGCATGTGTTTGTGGGCAATGGTGATGGCCCTCCTAACAAAGAGGATAATTGCTACATGCTAGACGCTTTCCTCAGCACTTTACTCCTAACCCAAGCTGAAACCTTGGAAGCAGGGGTCACAGTCCTCCCAATTCTATGTGCAGGGACATTGAAACATTGGTACCGTGTGTGTGACAGAGCCAAGTTGAGATCCATTAGCCTGGTATAATCTACATCACATATTACTGAAATGTGGCCTCTGGATTTGGACTATTAGCAATTTCAGGAATTTACCCACTCTTTCAATTAACAAAACCTATCACAACCATGATTTGTTAGTTCTATGTCACTCTTAAAGATGCTATCCAGTTCAACTCGGTGGTGCACAGACACCCAGTCCCATTTTTACTCTTATCTAGTTATCTAGAAAGGTGCTCACATTGCCTGCTTTGAATTGCTTTCTTCATTGATCTCCCTGCCTACCTTCTCTTCAGTAGGAAAAGAAACAGAAAAGAAAATGGGATGATTAATGCTATAAATTAGCACTGTGGGGTTCTGTCCTGGTTTAAAATAGTGTGTTAACAAGCCCAAAGCATATTGCCAGGCTAAATGGAAATTTTGGTATTGAGGATTTAATCTTAGCTTACTCATAGTGACTCAGATTCATTTGACACAAATTATGACAGAACTCTGAAATTTAAAAAGAAGATTAACACACACCATATTTAAGAGAAAATATGTCTGGCTAGTTAGATTTAGTTAGTTTTATTTTTAAAATTAGTTAGTTGGTGTCTTGGCACAGAATGGATGTGGTGTTGCAGGCTCTGTCCCAGATGAATGCTAGAAAAAAATATGGAGAAGCCATAACAAAATAATTGTTAAGTTCCCTAAAATTGAATGAACATTAATTCTCGGTATATAGGATGTAATGCCTAAAATGTCTTCAGAAAAATAGTATGATTTTCAGGAATGAAATTGTGTGCTAAGGTACATGATCAAGGACACCATATATTTCATATAATTAGGAAATTTTCCTATTGTACATTTTCTGCCTTTCCTGGTATTTATCCATCCATCCCCCTACACAGCAGTATGATTTTACCGATTCCTTCCCTTTTCACCATTGCCTATCATTCCAGATACCAAAATCAGTATTTTTACATCTATTCTTCCCATGATCAATCAGTTTTATAAAGTCCCAATGAAATAGCTTTATTTGAGATTTGCACACCATTGACTTTTATTTCCTTCTATATAATACACACTTACATATTATGCAATCTCGCTATTATCTTATGATATAAAATCTCAATTCCTGCTCCCAAAACTGAGATCGTTCTTAGAAACTTCTGAGCAGTATTAAGTACTTGGTAATGCACCCTAATGATACATCTTAGGGACTTATTATAAGATATTGATATAGCTTGGAAGAAAAATGCAAAACATCCTTTTACTTGAAGACTTCTTAGATAACATCATGATTTTCCCTATCAGGGTTAGATCAACAAAGCCAGGTTTCTATTGAATGATGGATTTCCTTGTAGACTGTAGGCTCTCTCTATACTGTGAAATTGGCTGGTTCTTATTTAATAATCATTTATCATCACCATGATAATTGCATCTCCAAAACTCTCTGGCAGTATTTACAGTCTCTGAGGGGTACAATTGTGGGTGTGAAGAAAGAAGGGAACATGAATTCGATTTAAGAACTGAGGATGCATCTTCATAAGCGTTATCTACTACTTTTCCTTTGTGTATCCCTAACTTAGACACCACCTTCATCCTTGAATGGGGTAGATGGCCAAGGCTGTTTTGTTAGCATTCTAGGTTCCTAGTCCTGTATATTACTGTATACTAATTTTAACTATTTTTGCTTGTAGAAGGTTAAAACACAGTTTTAAAAGGTAGTGTTACCTTTTCTTACCTACACCGACCACACACAGTCCTCTTGCTTCAGCTTTCTGAATATTGGGATAAGAGGCACATCCATTATCGTTTAATTGAATAAAGGCTTTCTATATGAAATGTATAACATGATGCTTTGAAATTTGCATATATCTGAGAATGGCTCAACTGAGCTAAGTAATGCACTATCCCACAGATGTTTCTGTGTGTGTGGAAAGCACTTATCTATTTTTAGTGAGTTTTCAAAGATCCATGTGTGCTGTTATCAACTATAGTAACTTTGTTCAATGCATAGCATAGCTCTCGAGCATATTTATCCAAAATAAAATGTTGTCCTTTGAACACATTCCCTAACTCCTATTTTCACCCCTGGTACCATGTTGTCCTCTTTGGGTTCAGCACTTTAGACTTAACATAAAAGAGATCTGCCTGTGCCTGGCCTTTTTCACTCCCCACATTGTCTTTTGGTTTCATCCATGCTGTTGGAAATGTCAGAGTTACTTCTGTTTGAAGGCTGATAGCCTTCCAGATTTTATTTTTACCTCATTTTCTTTATCCACACATCTGTTGATTGAAACTTAAGTTGATTCTGTTTCTGGGATATTGTGACAAATGCTGCAATGGATATGCACTTGTAGATACTTCATCAGCATACTAATCTTATTTTTACAATTTGCACCCAGTGTGGGATTGCTGGGTTCTGAAATGGCTGTACTAGTTTACATTCCCACCAATGGCCTACAAAGTTTCCCACTCTCCCACGTCCTTGCCAGTGCATTATCTTTTGATAATCATATTCTAAGATCTGTGGTATCATTTCTCAATGTGCTTTGAATTTGTATTTCTTTGGTAATTGGTGATAGATGTGCGTTTTTTCATATACCCGATGGCTATTTGTGTGTTATCTCGTGAGGAATCTCCTTTATCTCTTTTGCCTGTTACGTATTTGGGTTGCTTATTTTCCTGCAGTTGAGTCGTTTGACTTCCCTGTATGCTTCATGTATTAGCTACTTATTAAGATATGTAGCTTACAGATATTACAGATACTTCCTCCCATCCCAGTTTTTTGTTTGTTTGCTTGCTTCTCTGTGGATGTGCATGGTTTTAGCCTACTGTCATTTCTATTTGTTTCTTTTCCCTTTCCTAGCTGTATGTTAGGCCACAAAATATTCATCTCCTATACCCATGTGAAGATGGGAGCACTCACTGGCCTGAGTGTGTTGTCTTGGGTATAGGGGAAGAGGGTAAGGAATTAGGAGAGGGATGTGGAATGGAGATCTGGAAGAAGCTGAGGGACAATGAGAGTGAATATGGTCAACACACACCATACAGATATATGGAATTCTCCGAGAATAGATACATAATAAAAATCATAACTTATTCCAATGTCAGGGAGATTTTTCTGTTTTCTTCTGGTACCTTTATAGCTTCTGGTCCTACACGTAAAACATTAATCCACTTAGAATTTCTGTATGCTACGAGACAGGTTCAGTTTCATTTTCCTGCACATAGATGCCCAATTTCCCAGCATCATATATTAAAGAAGCAATCTTATCACAATGTGTATTTTTGGCATGTTTGTTGAGGATCAATTGACTGTTAAAAGTGTTAGTTTATTTCATGGCTTTCTACCATATTCCATTGGCGTAAGTGTCTGTTTTTATGCGAGCCCCATGCTGTGTTAATTGCTATAGCTTTTTACATCTTGAAGTCAGGGATTCTGGTGTTCCCAGTAGTTTTATTCTTTTTAATGAAGATTTTTTTTTGATGTTGCACTAGGAATTTTAAGAATTCTTTTCTATTTTTGTGGAAAACAACATGATAATTTTGATACAGATTTTTATTGAATCTAAAGTTTACTTTGGGCAGTATGTGTATTCTAATAGCATGACTATGGACTTGGAAAATCTGATATTTTCTTTAGTTCCTTTCATTAATATTTTGTGGGTTTCATTGCATAAGTCTTTAGTGTGTATGTGTGTTATATAACTTAGGTTTTTTAAGATCCTTTATCAATGAGATTGGTTTCATGATTCCTTTTTTAGATAACTTGTTACTCATATTCAGAAATACTCAAGTAGGAACCTTAACACAATGGAGCATAAAGAATTAGAATTTCTCTAGGAATCATGTGGGAAACGACTAAAGCCCCCAGACAGAGCAGGATCTTATCTTCCAAGAAGAGAGCCCTCACCCCACCCCCCCACCCCTACCCCCTTCCCTGTTGGTCAACTCACAGCCATACTGGCATATGTGTATCTCCTGACTTTTGTTTTTCTGTCTTCTGTGAAACTATAATACCAATTCAGGCAAGGCAGAAAGAATCGAGGAGCTATCCTCCCCAAATACCAACAAACTGTAAATAACTTCATCATCTTTTATGAAGTTGTATTTCCTAACTTCTTTTGAAATATATGGAAACCAAGTTGAAGTTGGAGGGTTTGTGAGCCTAGGTGGCGCCCAGTAGCTATTCAAGTGTGAATGGGGACAAAAAAAAAAAAAAAAAAAAAAAAGTAAAAACTAGGATCACTTCACTTCACTACACTTTAAGAAATGAACTTAACCAAGTCAATATTTACAAACAACCAATAGATTGTCTTGGGGAGGTGTATTTTTATTTTATTCTTTTCATATGGTTTAAGGTTCGAAACCATCTTTAGACCAAATATATTATATCTGTACATAATTAGCATTAAAGTACTATGAAAAGATGGGATATTCTTAATGGAACCAATTGCTAGAGCCTGGCCTCCTGGTTGGATAGCAGAGGACATGTTTTATCCTTCCCAGTGACTGGTAAACATGTAGAATAGCTTTTCTGCACATTTGTACCTAGGGAATTCCTGAGACAAGCCCTTTCCCTTCATAGCCAGAGGAGCCATTCTCGGCAGCCAGTGGGCCCCTCAAACATCAGTGCATCCCCCAAACCAATGATATACTAGCTTGTGAACTGGCTGTGGCCATTTTCCTTTTCAAGCTAGTCTGAAATGCAATGTGCTTGGCCTGAAGAAGAAGAAGAAGAAAACTGAGGATTGAATGACATTTGGCAGGCATGCATCACGGATGATGTCAGTCTCTTGACGCAGGTCAAGTGAGGTCAGTTCGAAAGGGAAGGGGTAAAGAGAGTCACGAATCTGCTCATGCAGAACATTTCAAACTTCCTCAGCCGCGTTGCATCGTGGGCTCAACCGAGCAGCGTATTTGCTGAGGACTGTATAGATGCAGGGTTCCTTCGCCCTTCCCACCTTCCCAGCTTCAGCATAGTGTGCCAGGAGTGTGTGAGGTGAGGATGAGTCATGGAAGAGGGTTGATGAGAATGGTCTCTGACTGTAAGCATTGTTAGTTACGGAAAGGCAGGTCTGGGGCCGAGCTGTGGAGAAAGAACCAAGGCTTACTTTCCAATTTCCGTAGAATCTTTATTTGGCAATATATGTTTCCTTTCTCCTTCCATATGTCAAGAGGCCAAGGCACACCTTCATGAAGCTATTAGCCATCTGTCGAAAGTTCAAAATTGATGGCAAATTGAGAAAGCCAAATGGTATTTTGGCGGAAACGCGCCCTTTCTTAGGGTTCTAAGTACTCTATTGACACCTTTAATGATTAAAATTAACACCCTGACATGGGGGTACCGGCCTATAATCCTAGAACTGGGACTCAAAGGCAAGATAATTTCAAGGGCAGCATGGGCTACATGGAGAATTCCAGACCAGCCTTGGATATACAGTGAGAGACCTTGTTTCAAAAATAAATAAATAAGTCAACATAATGCATTGCAGTCTGAATACAGATATACGGTGTCCCTTGAATTAGGTAATTTAACGTGTGGCTAGTGAATCCTTAATTCCATTGCATTACATGAGAGAGTCATAAATTTCTGCCAGTTGTTTCAAAGTTTAATTGCCAGTACCATTCTTGCTTCTATGGGATAAATTCCAGCTTTAGGATCTTTATTTCCCTGACTACTTTTTTTTTGAGGGGGGGGGACTAAAGTTTTATAATGCCATGTCTCTATGGATCTATTATCTTTTATGGTATTGTTCCTTAATGTCATCAGGGCCACTCACTTATGAAATTCATACAAGTTAAGGTGGGATGGAATTTAACTTACTAAACCCTAAAGTCACAAAATGAAGAGTCTTCGTTAATGTTATTGGAGAATGGTAAATAGCTACAGTGCCTAGGTTGTATATGTACCCGTACTTGTCATAACAATCTTTCTGATTTAGAAAATACATCCCTTATTTTATATGAAAGTGATGACTGAGTTAGTTGTGTTAAGTCATCTTCCCCCAAATGAACTACAACAAATTTTAAAATGGGGACTGACTCCAAATACCACGTTCTTGCCATGCTAGCCTATCATTCTAATCTCTCAGAAGTAATTAATATATATGTAATATATATTGTATATCATATTGTATTGTATATATGATATACAATATATATATATATGTATATATATATATATACATATATATATATATATATTTGAGTTCATGGACCATTGCTAATAAAAAAACTCAGAATATTATCCCATTTTCACACTAGGCTCTTGGTCATGGTGTCATAACCAAAGTATCATTTCCCCTGTCCTCTTGGTTATGGTACCACCAATTCTAGCATTCAGTATGCCACTGAGAAAATGTGGAAAGACAGATAAAAGAAGGGGTTGGGGAAAATATATAAGCTTTATATCTGAGTACTTAGTGGCTTTTAAAGAAGTAAAAGGAAGGTATTGGGTTTATTTCTGCTTACTGGAGAAAGGGGGTCAGAAGTACCACTGGCTAAAGGGCAAGTAGACAATATCCACATGGTGATAATTACCAAATCAAATAAAGGAATAAGAGTTAGGAGTTGGGAGTTACTTCTCAATCTTCCTGGTCATTGTATCCTTCATAGAATGAAAATGTTCATTTTGGCTTTCAAGCTAGAGTTGTCATGCAAGAAGAATACACTAATTTCGTATTTTCTCATCTCCTTCTTTTGGGGATAAGCATTTGGGCTTTCTGCTGTTTATTATTTCAAAGGCATCTATATGCTAATACATTTTATGCTAATTATTTTCATGTTTGCCCCTCAGGTCATGCTTCGCATCACCCACCAGGGAGGATCATCTCTCATGAAAACTTTCAAATTTGATTTTGAAAATTTATTCAGAAAAATTTAAGCCATGCTTTTTCCCAACACAAGAAATAATATGCTCCAGAGAACCCTCTAATTCACAGAAAATGGACCTGGATGACATTTGGGTCCTCATACTACCACAGTCCTCTTGAGAAGGACAGCCAGGTACACAAAGCATTTAGCATTCTGACATTGAAGTGTTGGAAGGATGATTAAAATAAAAATCTAATAATGTGCTTTGAGGAATCTCTAAATGACTCTATGTGGTCCAGGAAGGAGGAAAGAGCTGTTATCTTTTCTCTACCATGACTGAGATGTGCTAGTGCTTCCCCTGCTCTAATACCACATTTTATTGTGTGCCATCTTCCTTCTGCGTTATTTCTAAACAGTTAATTGTGAGAGCGTTGATGCCTACAGTTGATTCTGTGCACACGGGAAGGACTAGGTAAAGAAAGAAAGAAACAAAGAAAGAAAGAAGGAAGGGAGAAAGGAGGGAGGGAGGGAGGGAAGGAAGGCAGTTAGACAGACAGGCAGGCAGGCAGACAGGAAGAAAGCAAGCAAACAAGAAAGAAAGAAGAAACTCATGCAATCAACTAGATTGATGTTTCTTCTAGCACTTTTATGATGGAGATTTTTCTCTACGAAGGTGTCATTTGTTTTAAGAGCAAATTGCTATTTGAAAAAAAAATGAATTAACCAATTAGCCTGTCTTTAAAACATTTTCCAGGGCATTCCTCTTTTGAAGATAAATAGGCTTGATATGTAATTCCTTGACAAAATGTATTGAAAGTAGACAATTTGGGATAGTGTTTCATAATCCTTCTTGGTAGGAAATTGGACTCCTTTTGTTTCCAAGCACTTGGGAGCGCCAGAATGTCCTATTACACTCCTCATATTGTTTTTAGTCCCTCTCTGTACTGAAGAAAGGCAATGAGCCTGAAATTCTACAGGGAGGGAGCCATCCTGCAGACTGAAGCTCATTCTGTGATCAGACTTTTCTTTACCTGTTCCTCTGTGCACCTTTCAGTAAGCTGGGCCTGAACACCTTTCTATGCTTTAAATGCTTCCATTGGTAGCCCTGACAGGTAACATCAGTTTGCCTGAAGTGCAGCACAGCTGTTGGAATACCTCCTACTGGCTGGCTCATTTTAATGGCTCTCGAGTTCCCAGACACCTTTGTCAGTAAGAAAGTATCTTTTTAGGCTTGGGGTGGGGAGGGGGCTGTGTGGGAATCCCTTTCTGTAAAGGGACCTGATACCTTTAGGAACCTCTCTTCAAATAGAAGGAGTTCAGAGAGAGGAAGCCAACAAAGGGCAGGTGAAGAGAGCTCCACGAACAACTTGCACCACACAGCCCAGGCAATGTTTTGACATTTTTAGCCATAATCTCTGTAAACAAGGTGGACCATTGCTGGGGATACGCGAGTCAATCAGCTAAAATAACTGTTTGTCCAGGAATGATAAAACAGTATTTTGTTGAAATCTGACAACGTATGGTGCATTTTGCTGCATTCAAAGACCTGCATTATTTTATGTGCATAACTCCAGTGACCAATCATTCTTGTCACTTTATTCTACTTACTTACCTGTGATAATAACAAAATAGCTTCACATTTACTCTTGAAAGTTGTGTCTCAAGAATTAGCCCTAATGCAGCTCCAGCTAAGAAGTACTTTCTCCTCATTTCCTTGATTTTTCTCAGCAAATAATTCAACAACAACCCAAATAAGAGCCACTGTCTGTGTGTCATTAGGCACCAGAATTTATCAGGTGCTTTGAAACTATGAACCGCACAACCTGATTGACAAGACTACTGTGAGTGGGTTGTGTTCTTTGTGAGCTGAGTTCAATGAGGGCAGGAAACATCTAGAGCTACAACCGTTGGCTATACTTGCTTGATGTGACGTGAAGTTTCAGGGACCCTGGCCTTCACTAGTCCAGAGCAGTAAAGTTGGCTCTGCAGCCCCCTGCCCCCTGTGTATGCAATGTGCAATGTGACTTGAGACTTCCTGGCTCTGCCCTGCCTCTGGAACACGAATTAAAGCTTAGAGCTTGGGAAGAAATAAACAAGTCTAGGTCTGAGTCCCAGCTTGAATATCTACACATTTTCAAATCTAGACAAATATCCTGAGATTCTTTGGCCCCATGCTCAAATTCAGTTTACTTAAATTGTCTTCGAAGACTGAATAGGAATAGGACGATGTATGTTTTGAATGCTCCACATAGTATGTGTTGTCAACTAATGGACACTACGATTAAATATCATCTTCTATTGCTATTTTAGTGTGACTGATTCTTGCTATTTTTACATTAATGATATTCAGAGGTAAAAAAAATTGAATGTTTTCCTGAATAACATACACAGTGCAGAGATGGATAGTAAATATCTTCTTTGACCAGTAAAATGATAAAAATAAAAATGTAGGAAACTTCATATGTTAAACATGACTTAGCGGAGCCTTATATCACAAAGGTCTTATATGACCTATAAACTTTATTAGTTTATTAAAGTTTTAGGATATTGTGTAAGGTGAAAATTTTAAAATTTTACCAAATTTTGTTGCTTATCTCTAACTAATACCAAATATTCAGGTGCTACTGAAAGAAAGGCAATTATAAGCAAGAACTTCTGTCCTTGCTGCCAAGAATCCAGATGTCCAACTAATGAGCTTGCTTCTTTGTTAAGGGTACTAGACATTATGCAAAGCCTCCTTGTGATCGGCTTCCTTCGTTGCTGGTTGTGATGGTCTGTGCATAACAGGGCTGTAGAACTGATCAGCATGAAGGCTGTCCACAGGAAAAGACAGCTTGCTGGTTGCAAGGCTCTAGTGAGCTGCCAAGATATCCCTGTGGGTCCAGAACATCTTAAGAAAGCATGCAGACAGGTCTCAGGGCCATTAAAAAGTTTAGCTCTGCTTCTAAACAAGAGTAAACAGGCTTGTGTTTGCTTCCCCACACAAAGAGAAGTCAGATGTTAATTAAAACTTTGGAGAGCTAGAAAGGATCGTGGCATTCTGTACTGAAAAGTCAGCTTTAACTTCTAATTGGATGCCAACAAAAAAGAAGAGAGGCAGAGAAAAAGACCCATAAATATGTTTGGTAACAAAGGTTCTTATTGTACACCGATCTCATTTAAACGGAGAAATCTTCATTTTTCTTTGTTTTGGAGAAGATTTTTAATGAGAGTAGACTCTTGAGTAGAGTACTATATTCAATGGATATTCCTATCCTTTGTTTAATCTCATTCTCTTCCCCTGAGTGTTCTGCTTCCCCATAACCACCCTCAAGAGATATGCTAGCAGAAAGCTGATGCTCGCATACTGTTGTACTTCCTGGCATTTCTTCTTAACCGTTTCCCTGGAGTAAAGTGAAGCATCACATAGGTTTCCCTGTACTTAGCATATAGTAGAAGTGAACTAAATAGCAGGTAGAAGGAAATAAGCAAACTAGAGTTACACTGACGGTTTCCCGCACTGCCCTTCTATTTTGTGAGCCGCAGAGGGAAGATCACGTCATTTCTCTTCAAATGGGCAAGCTGTGGAGTTTTTCATAGTCACAAGCCAGAGAACAAAATAAGAGAGGTTTTCATTTGTAGGATTGCCTTTCTCTTATCTTCTGGTCTTGTCTCCCAGACTGTCTGTCTGTCTCTAGAAAGCAAAGTCAATAAAAATGATTAGAGTTGGCATCTCACAAATGTACACCCTTAAAGCATGAAGCAGTGCTGTGCAGGAAATATTTTTCTGACCTTTTCAAATTGCATCCAACTGTCTTGGGAATTTCTCAGGGACTCGAGGTAATAAGGTTCAATCCGTTTTACTGTCTGCCTTCAAATTTAGTTCCTCCAGAGCTGGAACTTATCTATCTCTTGCATTCTGGTCCTGGCATCCAGTCAGAACAGAAACTTATGCATCTTTTTTCACTCCATCTTAGTTTTTTTTTTCTTTTCTTTTACCATGGTATGGAATCTGCAACCATGTCTGCTTTCCACTTACTATCCCTTTCAAAAACTAAGCGTTAGCCGGAGACGAATTTGATTATGTGGTCCTTTGAGAAGGTCTTGTTGAATTTAATTAGCTTTTAAATTTCATTCTCTCTTAAATCTCAGGTTTTTACCTGTGTGATTTGTTGCCTCAGTGGACTTTATAAAAAAAAAAAGCCTTCCACTTAACTACATTGAGGGCACTCTTTAAAAATAATACAAAAAAGGCAAAAACATGGGAGTTTCTTTTGTTCTGAATTGATTTTTGCCTTTCTTCTGTGAGGCCCAAATGGAATGGACAAGCTCTCCGGTAAGGAAGGGAATTATCCAAGTGTGACATGTTAAAAGGCAACTGACTGGCCCCTTTCTTCACTGTTCTGCTTGAAGGAGAACAGAAAACAGAAGTCGGAGACACATTTTCTTTTTGGACCTCTTGAAAGCTCTTGATGTCAAGAAGCCTTGACAGGAAGTTAAAGAGTTTCTGAGACTTTTCATAGTCATGACATCACATGCTGGATGTGACTCTGGTATGGTAGAATGTTCCAGATGCAGCAACGGTCCCTGTGGTACTTTCTGTAGAGAGTAGACTCTGGGCTGGAATGCCACACGGTCTGGAGAGCCCAGGGCTCATCCCTTTCTGATTTGGGAGGGGAGTTCATGGACAAACAGCCAGGAGGAGGAGGACACCTTTTTCAAGTTGCCCATCTTAGTGTCTCCTCTTTCATGTAGTTTGTTGCATTTGATCACATAATTTCTATGGCCTCGTAAAGCTGTGATAGTTCCAGACAACCCCATTTAGAAAGCAGGCTTTGGGAAGGGAGAGAAGGGATCTGTCTGTCTAAATTCACAGCAGTGGTTTTGTTCTTCAAAACCTAGACTACACATACTTACACCAAAGTTTATCAAGTTTATCATCCATAATATAGTGTTCCCTTCCACTTAAAACAGCACTTAATATATTTTTTTCAGTAAAATATAAAATGTTGTCTTCAGAGTGTACTTAAGTGCAAGCTGCTATTTTGTTCATCTTATTAGCGGCATTCAGTCCTGATGTCTTTTGATGACTGGACATGATTAGCTGGCACTTTGGTAGAGATGAAGTAGAATGACACCTTTTTAAATTTCACATTTGCCCACTGGTTGAAATAAGGTTGGTGTCTTATCACCAATTGAAGAGTAAAGGTTTTCACGTGCAATTAAAGTGGGTTGATTTCTGGAGGGGAGCGACAGTATACCCTGAAGAGTTGGGAGTGTGGGTGTACATGTCTCTGTGTATTTGTATGTGCAACTATGTGGGAGGCATACATACGACCCTAAAGTCAGGAATGGAAGGCAGCAACTACACAGCGCAGAGAGTCTGTTTTTGGCCCGTAGGTGCCTTTTTTTACTCCATTGGAAACTTGGCTGCATCTTGTCTATGAGAACACAAAGTCCATGTCACTGTATTTAGTGCTGCCTCCGTCTTGTTTCTAAGACACCATTTTTTTTCCCCCTGTCTTCAAGACCCATAAATACAATGAACTGCATAGACTTGCCCCTGAAATAGTAAAGTGTTTGGAATCTATCAGCTTTCAACCAGGGTGAATTCAAACCACTAGTTCCTCTACTTTTCTGGGTGTTCTTAGGAATGCTGGAAAATCAAAGGAACTTTCAGATGGACAGGCACATGGGGCCGGAGGGGGGGCAGGGAGGAAGAAGAAGCCTAAATTACAATGTCAAGGGCAGTGTTAGCTGTTTCTTAAAAGCTAAGTGTCAGGTGTGTTCAGAGGGAAGGAAGTGAGGCTTAGAGAATTTGCAACTGGATTTGTTTGGAAGAGGAAGGATTCCGAGAGGATGATTTGTGTGTGGGAAAGAACAAAAGTCACTGTTCTGAGCGGCATAATGGGGCTTCCATGCTTATCTGTCAGAGAATTGCCTTCAGTAAAGTTACTAGTTTTAATGGTGGCCAAGAGTTCTGACTGGTGGCTCATATTATCTTTACATACTTTCTTATTACTTTAGAACAATACAGGTGTGGGAAGAGAGTGATCACATGTCATCCTTACAGGGTCACATTCACCTTACCCATCTCTGTTTGTGTTAATATCCACTCATGATAAAGGGAAACATTTTGAAGTAAGAATGTGCTCAGGGGTTCTCTATCTATCTATCTATCTATCTATCTCTCTCTCTCTCTCTCTCTCTCTCTCTATCTATCTATCTATCTATCAATTGGGAACAACCTGCTTCTATTTGAATAATGTTTGTCTACTAGAATATCTAGGAATATTACATCCCTTCAACATACAGCCGAGAATTTGTTTTCTATTTGCCTCCAACATCTCTGTAACAAAAACAAACACTCTTGATTGCCAAGTCAGGCTTATTACTGGACTGTCTGCTCAATGAAGATACTGACATTCAGGGATTCAATTTTTCTCATATGGAAATGTCTAATATGCTTCCCAATGTGGCTCAGAGACAGGACTCCATTATTTATCAGGGTAAACTGGGGCTCTTTGGGTTACCAAGGCATCACTCAGGCTCGTAAGCCAGGGTGGGTACCTGGTCAGCACATCATGTGTTCCCAGACACATCAGATGTGGAACTGATTCAAACTTAATCAGAGTGGTAGGACCTTGAAGGCTTTCACTAACATTCACTACACACACATCCTTCCTAAAGAATACTTGGAAAATCCAGTCACCATTTCAGTGGAAACAAATACATGCCTTAAAAAAAAAAAAAAATGCCAGACAAATCTACATAGAAAGAAGCCAGCATGGTTTTAAATGCAAATGTAATTTCAAAGTGTCTCTCCCCTTCTGTGGCTTCCCGTTTATCTCTTCCCTTGGGTCTGAGGTCTCTTAAATATGTATGTAGTCTCCATCCAGTGTTCATGGAAGACTTTGCCCTTTGTACAAGATCCCCGTTGATTGCCACTATCAACCTTCTTGGAAAGACACTCAAAATAACATGAGCAAACAGGAATAAATGCCTGTCACACTCAGGTCTTCTTCAGCACTTTGCTTGCTGACAGCCTGGCCCCGTCTGTGTTTTCGGAGCTGTGCACCTGCCCATGTGCTGTGATCTGCTGGTAAGCTCTTCTTGCTGTCAGGCTGTAGCAGTATTTATTTTGCCTTAATTGGAACCCCACTGTCACCCTGTGGGATTCTCCCCCTTGGCAAGGCAATATATCCCTATAGACCTAGAGCACTAGTGCCCTGGTAGGTTGTAATATTATATTCAGCAATAGTAAAATTAGAACCAAAATTTAACCAGAACCTAGGTTAATGGAGTTTCTGGGTGTTTCTATCTTTGGTTTTTGTTTTGATATTATTAGGAACTCCAGATATTTCTTAATGTTTACCTCTGGGCTAAAGCAGCGCAGTGGGAGCTCAGGTTGAATACTGTCAGAGTTTCTTCTGCCTTGGCTTGGGTCAGGGTGAAGCATGAGAGTAACTGTCAGCATGTCCAGCCATCGCCCATACTAAACCAGTAAGCAATAAATACCAACGGCATGGCACACTATGTGGAAGTCACCCTTATACTTATTTACTTCCCCTCCCCTTTCCACTGGATGACAAGATGGCTGCGATGCCTTACTTCTGTTGAAATCACATTGGTTAAAGTTTACCACTCGGTCCTGTTGGTCTTAACTTCGGGTGTCAAAACAAGGTTTGTTGCCTGGGTCTCCGTGGACAGCCAGCCCATTGTGTGTTTTTGGTTTCAGCCTCTGCTTCTTCTCCTGTGCTAATTTTATTTTCATCATTAAAGTTCATGAAGACTTAATTATTAGCCCTCTAATTTTCCAGGAAAAAAAATGTTGATTTATTGAACTGGCTGCAGCAAAAGAAGATCAATCTGACAGTATAGGTTAATAGTAAGGAACAAAACGCATCCATAATTAGGAGAGAAAGGACTTTGCTTGTTCCTCCCAGTTTATAATAAAAAGCCCCTTGCCAAAGTGTCTTGGAAAATAATGCATTCAGACTGAGTCGAATTACCACCCAGCACATTCTATTTATCTGCAGCTTAAAAAGCAGCTGCGGTTTTTGTAAGAAGCGATGAATGTGGCATTCCTACTTAAAGGTAGAAGAAAAAGAACACCCCTTGTTTTGTAATAAGGGGATTTTCAATTTAAAAGAGAGAGTGAGCCTGTTGTGTGAAGTAGGGTTATTACAGCCACTGTATTCTATCTCACCCACCAGGAGGCTAATAATGAAGGGCCAGGGAAGGAGGCCAATGCTACAAGGGTTATCTCACAACCTCAGATGGTGGATAAGTCGAAGGAGGCAGAATCGCTTCTGGATGACATTCAGAAAGGCTGGAGTGATTATTTGGAAAAGAAAACCCTGCTTTTTCTTTCAAAGGTAAACAGTTCATTTCATCTATCAGTTGCATGTTTCAGTAAAAAAAATATGTATATATAAAGATATCCAGTCTGTCTTAAAAACACACACACTCTCTTTTTAGGTACATGAATATTATTGAGACCTGCCCTTCTAATGGTACGTCCTTAGAATCCTGCCTTAGACAAAGGATACACTCGGAGCCTTGCTGCACCTAAAACCACGTTTTGAAAGATCTGCCAAGTTCACTTTTAATCATGAGAAAGAAATTACCCACATGGAGACAGCAGAAAATGAGAAAGTAGAGCTCGTGCTGCGAATAATTCCAGAGAGTGCCAAGGGGCTAGTTGAGGAATGGCTTCATGAGGTGAATATCTTTAGCTTGTACTTAGGGTTTGGTTAGCGTATAATCATCTCTCTTTTAGGAGCGAATACGATCCTAAGTGTACTTCCATCCAAGAAATGCTCTGGGCATTTGTGAGATGTTGACAGATTTAATATCAGCCTCACCCTTGCTGTTATTTATGATGACTAATTCTACATTTATAAATATGCAGAGATCAATTTAGGTGGAAAGGCTCTCTGAGCCCATGTCTGTCACCAGCTGTCTGTCTTTATGTGCAGGTGTTGTGCTGTGTGGCTTGCCCAGTAATTTATGTCTCTGTGTATGTGTGCATTCCTCTTGTTGTCTCTGCTCTGTTGTGAATGTTTATTGGGAGAATTAGCCAAATGATAGGTTCCCAAAAAATGGGACCCAAGACTTCCATTTGAGTTTTGGAACAGGTTAAAAAAAAATATATATATATCACATCATTTTCAGTTTGTTCCAAGAGAGGGAGGGTGCCAATTGGGTAGGAGTCATTACGTGATGAAACAACCAGGATTCAAATTGCACATCACTTTCAGGGTCAAATTAGTTTGAAACTCCCTTCTCCTTTATGATGACTGTTTTAACCCCTTGATATTTATCTGTTTAAAACAAAAAAAAAGGCCCTGAATTCAACCCCAGTACACTGTAGCTCTTCTTTGTTTTATTTTTCTAAAGATCAGATCCAAGAAAACTAATACTTTACTATTTTAAGAGCATTATTACTCACTTGATTCTCCCCCAAACGTGTCATTTCTTTGTGGGGGCAAATTAATATTACATCAAGTCAGTAAACAAATAAGTGATAATGCTTCTTCCTTCTTTTAAGATTAATTTTGCTAGGAAATAGGAACGGGGACAGTCGAGGGTCTTTGTGAGTCACGGAGAAAGAATGCCACAAAACCCCCACGTTGGGTCTGTCTTTCATTTCCCACACAAGCAAGTTGCAGGATTGCCATGCCAACCTTAAGCAATTTTGGCTCCCAACAATCTTGTGCCCGGAGTCTTTCAAACTCCCCTTCAATCCTGGTCAAAGGGCCAAGGCAAAGACTTGTAGAAAGAATGCATTATCTGAGAAAATGCCAGGCAGCTTTCCCATTGGGATATGTACTTGGTGCCACAGTTAAGCATCACTGGGGTCCAAGATATGCGTGATCGCCTTTATGGAGTGTGGGGGCTCCCGATGAAAGGGAAAGCATGGAAGTGGCTAAGAAAAGAGGTCATTCCTCCAGGAGATTTCAAACAGAGCAAGGCAAGGCTCTTGGATACCATGTGTAAGGGAGGAAGAGGCGCAGTAGAGAAGGTGAGCCAGATGGGGGTGATTTGTCTTGGAGAGTGGAGTCACCTGGGAATGGAATGAGGCAGAGGAGATAGCCAGCTGGAGGAGGAGGTCGGGGTAAGGCAGAGAGGTAAAGGGGGCAGGTGAGCAGCTGTGTTTATTTTAATACATGTCATTTAACCCTCACCTAAAAACAAATTGGAGAGGTTTGGGAGTGCATTAATCTGGACCCAATTAGCATGTCTTTCTCCTTGGAAAAGTGCAACCTGAGATTAATGAATACTAACCAGAGTTTCAGATGCAGCACTTAAATCATTTGCATGTTCGTGCATGATAATTGAAGTTATGTATGCACTTCCTTTCATTTAACTATTTCCAGTCTCCTCGTGATTCATATAAACCAAAACCTCATTATAGTGATTTGTAGGTAGAAATTTGTAGGTAGCTTGCCTAGCATTTTACCCCTAGGGGAAAAAACTGAAGTGGTTGGGGTTTTGTGAATTTGAATTTGAGCAGCACGTTCTTTTTTTAAATGCAGAGGGTAGTTGATAATAGATAGGGTGGAATGCTGCTGCTTCTGGAGTTGGTAAATAGGCACCTCAGACATAAGTTTTGAAAGGCTAGAAAAATATGGAAAATTCCAATATCAAGCTTTCAGGTTTCGGTTCAGCCACACGTGTTTTTATAATGCTAGGAGCAAGGCCACTTAAATGCAGCATGAGAAATGTTCTTGGAGTTTGGACCTGTGTTGCTGAGATCACTGAGCAACTTCAGCACCAGCATTGCTTCTGGCTTAGTTAGAAACTTGTTTCCATAGAAAAGGGTGGGGATGCCCTCAACTTCTGTGAACGGCTACAGACAGGCAGGCTGAACTTGTGGACCCTTGATGCTATGGGTTTGATCCCTTCCCTCTCCTTCCTTCCTCCCTCCATCCCTTCCTCCTTCCTTCTTCCTTCCTTACCTTCCTCCCTCCTCCCCTTTCTTTCCTTCTTTTACTATTTGGATGTAGATGGCTTAATGATACCATAGCACACACAGGTCCTAATTAAGAGTCCCCCTTTCCCCGGGGTACCACATGAATTATCTGAACACAGACAGTGAGTGTGTAAGAAAGCATCCAATGGAAGAAAGTAGAAGCAGGAGGCTTGAAATAATTCTCCTGGCTTCAGTTTGCACAGGGATTTGTCTGTCTTCTGTCTCTCCTTATGTGTTTCTAAGTTCAATGTCCGAGTGATGAGCCTTTCTGCAGGCAGGAGTTCTTCCCAGCGCCCTTTGTTTTTGATGACATTCTATGGTTGAATGTTACCGAGTGTCTCCTGGTCTTGTTTGTGGTCCTTGTAGCTAAGAATGTCATTGAAGGATAAAATCTTGTTAATTTGTGACGTTCCCGTTTAAGTGTGCTTTGTGTCACTTACATGTAGCTTAAAATGTTCTCTAATGTAGCATGAAATGATTGGTTAGCTTGGAAATGGTTGTGAAGTCGTGTGAAGAAAATAAGTTTTGCATCCGACCAAGAGAAATTCACTCTAGTGCTTTATGGCTTTTTATTCCTATGTGATCGTAATAAAGTCTCATGTAGGGATGGAAGCCATGAAATACATTGTGAAAATTCATCAACTAAGAAGGGGCCGTCAGTATAGAGAACTGTAGCCTGTGGAACGTGCTGGAGACGTGAGCTAGTGGACAGCTCTACTGCCCTGTTGGTGTTCCTTGAGTGTCTTTATCCTTAGGCCTTGACAGCTGAGGAATGGAGGTTGCAAGAGTTCTTTCATCTTCCTGACCACTGCTTAACATGCACACTTGACTTCGCGCATTTCTGTCTATCATACATTTTCTCCTCCGTTTTCTACTAACGAACATGCTCTGGGAAAACATTAATAGCCCACCCACTTGTAGGCAGCGTTCAACCCTTCTGTGACTATTTTCCTGACAACTTTTGAGGGCTTTCTTCTGAAACAAAGAAGAAATAGACAAACCAGATTTGTCCTCTTGGAAATGTGGTCCAGATTTCTCTACTCCCAATCTCCAAAACAAGGTATACCTCAAATGGGCTAGCTCCATACCTAGATCCAAAATCCCATGAGAGCCGTCTTCCCTTTACAGGTGTGGTGTAGTGGAGCTGTGGAGAGGGGTTGGGCTCCAAGTCAGCTGTGTGACTGGGGCATGTGAATTAAACTGTGGGACTCTTCCCTTATCTTTAAAACAGGGGTGGGGGTGGTACCAACATTCTCATAAGAATTAAATGAAATGACAGACCTATACTTTGCCTAACAAAGTGTTTGCTTGAACTTGACTCTGTTTTTAAAAAGCTCATGAAATATTAGTTTTTCTCCCCTCCTCCCTCCTCCTGTTCCTTTCTCTCCCCTTCCTGCATCCCTTCCTTCTTCAGACGTTAGTCTATCTAGAACAACAGCCGAGGATCTAAGCCGGACCTTTGAGAAGGAAACGACTTCAAGGAAAGACGCCTTTCCATGTGGTTTCATTAATTTCTCCCCCCCCCCAGTTGTTTAAGATACACTGCAAAACCATATTCATCTTTTCTGCTCTCTGTGTACTTATTTTTGCTTGCACTGTATTGACGGTTGAATTACATATTCACTCTGGATTTTTAAAAGAGAATTCTAATAAAACATTATTTGTGTTATTACCCTTTGTCTCTCCGTTCCCTCTCTATAATGTCATAGTGCCCTGTGTTTTATACGGCTCTGGCAGCCGTTAAGAGGACAAAAAAAAAAAAAAAACTCTTCTCCTTACAAGGCACTCACTGATGGTGCCATGAGGACTGTGTCCCATCTTCCTCGTTGCCAGGGTAATTGTTAACTCTGATGATCACTTATCAAGTTATTTAGAATAAATAAAAATTAGAATTTGAAAGGCACCAAAGTCTGTAGAGTAATTGTGGGTAAGGAAAAGGACATGGAAAGAACACACATAATGAACTTTTAAAAATTGCACAGTACTGGAAGTATATTTCTGTCTAGACAGAATATAGTGAAAACCTGAGCTGCTGCTCTATTTGCATCTGGGTGTTTCTACTATCTTTGCGTTTTCCCTCTCACGACTGCCCTTACCTCAGTTCCTTTTAATGGCCCCAATGTTTATGAGGTGTCCAAACATTTGTAAAGCAGTGAATGGAAAAAGAAGAAACAAGGAACAAAGGAGGAAGAGAGGGAGAATCATAGGGGATTCAAGGAGTTAAAGGCTAAGTCACATGGGAAACATTTTGTTTAAGGAAGGAAGGAAAACATGTACACAGTTAAATACTGGCCTGCAAGAATGAAGAGAATTTAGAAGCTCTAGGCCTCCTAGGATAAATGCCACAGACAACTGATAGGGGGGGAAATCTGTGTTAGAAACTAGAGTAGCAGCCAAATTTCCGTAAGTCAGAGTGAAGGTTTTGAAATTCATTTGTTAAAACATATGTGACAAGATTTTACAAATGATTCTAGGAAATACAAAACATTCTACCCTAGAAAAGAGATTTACTTCTAAAACTCTTCACAAGTATTATGAGAAGTGGAGAACAGATTTGAATGGACACTGCTGGATTAATTAATCACTGCTGAGTCTCAGTGGGCTGCAATTAGCTATTACCCTGTGTGATAGACTGAGTCTAAGCTGCCAGAGTACCCATGAGTTTAAGGGTAACCATGTATTTGCATGTGTGCACGCGCGCGTGCGCGCGCGCGCGCACACACACACACACACACACACACACACACCATTCTTTTTTATGGGATTGCATCCAAACTAATATTCGGAGCAGTGAAGGCAGTTTATGAGAAAATGGTTGCTATTAAGGAGAGCTTCTCAGGGATACTGGCTGGTTGTGATTATGGATTGGCAATACATCTTAGAGAATATTCCTATGTAAGCGGTCCAAAGGGCAGAAGGTTGTAAGAGAAGTAATCTCGCTTAGTAATGAATGGATAAGCTTTATTTAGTAATGAATGGATAAGCTTCTCCATCAAGCCAGGGTCTCAGTAGCAGCAGGAAAAGCATCATGTGTCAGGATGGCATGAACAATTTACCTGTCCCTCCATGAGATGGTTCTGCTCATCGAAAACTTTACAAACAATTGCATGATGGTTAATGGAAAGTAGTATCTATGGATACTGGGTTTGGGCAGCTTAAGAAAATCCATATTATCCAATATGTCAAAATCCAAAAGTGGGGCCATGGGTTTGTGGGGTCTCCTAAGCAAATGAAATAAAGAGTTCAGGATTCTCTCCACTTTTGATTGGTACAGTAAAGTCTGAGTCCATACTTCACATAGCAGAAAAAAGCCCCCCCCCTCATAAACACACATACGCACACACAGAGTGTTACTCTCTCTCTCTCTCTCTTTTTAACCCAAACCACCTACATTTGCTTATGAAGAATGACAGAGGGAGAATCTAGGAAGCTTATCCCAGAAAAGCACAAGTTTGCACCACCATCCCTGGGGTGAAAATGCTGATGGGAAGAGTGTGAGGTGGGATCGGGGTTAAGAACATCTGTTATCATTCTCCTGGATGGCCCTTCTCCCTATAGCCTCCCATGATGACATCTGTAGACTTGTGGCAGTCCAGGCAGTCCAGGTGAAGATGGTAAGGGCCTGAATTTTGGTGACATTCATTGTTTCATTCCATAAGCTTTCTTCCCGTTCTTGTGATAGAGCAATACCAAATGTTTTTAGACAAAACAGGTGAATTACACCAGAGTGTGTTTTAGTAGAGACTATACAAGCAATTTGTTTGTAGTATAAAATTAGCTTTTATAATGAAAGTTCAGTTGGTGACACAACTGCTTGCTTGACCTCCAAGACCTTCTAGTCACATAGACCCACGTGGCCTATAGCCATGTGCCTTTCTGAATTCACCCTCCACACTCCCCCAGCTCATCTAATCCTGTTTTCTTAATCTGGAAATATACCAAATTGGCTTCTACTTCAGAACCTCTGAGGGTGCTGTTTCCCATCCTGATTGCTGTTCTGGTACACTCACCCATGTGACTCTCTCACTGACTGCCTCAGGACTCAGGGATAAAAATCTAGATAAACATTTCAGAAGTCTCTTATCAGTGATATTTGCCCTGATTGTCTTTTATAAAACTGTGTCTCTTCTCTGGAGAGGCCAGCAGTGTATCTATCCCTGTTGATGGTTGTTCATCCATAAAGCATAGTATCCCATCCATACCTAGTAGACAATTAAACATTTGTGGACTGTTCCTGGCATCCAACTCTAGATACAGTTATTATTTAGTACCACAATGAAATATTTACAGTTCTCATTGCTTGAATTAAACATGTGTCCTGTTACACATATAACTTCATTTTCCTTCTTTTCTCCACTTAAGAACAATGTTCCAATATATCTCTGCCTATTAGCATTTAGCCATTTTGTTCTTGGAATAAATTCCAAATCAGAAGTTAACAGATAGGTGACATAGGCCTGTAATGCAGGAGACTGAAGCAGGCAGACCACAAATTTACAAGTTCAAGGCTGGCCTGGGCAACACAGATAGCATGATCTTGTCTCAAGATCTCTTTTAAAAAAGTTAACATTCATTTATTTGTGTGTGTGTGTTGTGTGTTGTGTGTGTATGTGTTCACACATGTGGCCAAGCTACTTTTTAGGTGTGATTCTGTGATGCAGTAGTCCCACTCTTAGGAGAAGCTGAATGCAGAGAGCTCCATGAAATGTCAATATTGTGCTAATTTCTACAAAGTTAGTCAGATCTTCCAATCTTCCTGTTGTCTCTGTCCATTGACTTATTCTACCCATTGACTTATTTTACTGTTTTCATTTACTTTTTCACTTTAAGACATTATCTAGAAACAAGATGTTGTTTTAGAAGTCAAAGAAAGCCACAGATTACAATTCAGCACTCCTCTACCTCACCCTCAACATTAGTCTTTAGAGGCAGAGTAGCCTATCACATTCTACTGACTGGCAGAACTGAGTGAGGGATATCTATCTGACTTAAGTCAGCACTTGAAAATGGTGAGAACTCTGAATCAGTCGACAAGAATAGGAGTACATCACACTACCCTACAATGTCAATATCTGCCTGCCCTTATGAAAACAAGTGTCCAAAGAATTGTCTCTTGATGCCAAGAGAGGAAGTATGTACATGGCATGTTGGGTGTAATTCCAAGTCACATTATATGTTCTGCTGTTAATGAATTCTGCCATTCTTTGTGGTAGTCTCTTACACAATCTGTCTCCTCCACATTTATATCCTTTATGAGGATATGAAAAGATAACCACAAGACTGGTAGTGTTGGCCACATTCCTTTGAGTACAAATGCAATACATATATAGATATTTTAGTACAAATTGTTGTGATTTTCTGTAGTCAGCACAAATTATGATTGGATCATGGGGAAGGATTATTTAAGATCACATGTCTGCTTATATATCCTGTTGAAGAAAGACATATCACAGTTATTTTCAGAGATAAACATGTATAATTTCATTTCTATGCAGAGAAATATATATCAGCATAACATTTAAAATTGTATTTTTTTTGAATCTTCAAAACTGGCCTCATATTTTTTCTTCATATCTTCATTTTTGTCTTCATATGTTATGTTATTATAAGAATGTCATGTCAGATCAGAAGGCCAAATGGCAGCTAACATGGTTGATATAAAAAAAAAGCACAATTAATGGACCCTGTGTTTCTCTGGAGACTGTGAAGAATGAAGCAGTTAATAGATTAACTAGGATATTGTGTTCAGGAACAAGCTACTGGTAATATACATGTAGTATACTAGTAATATATATGTTATATACATGTAAGTCTTAGCATACACTATACTAGGATACACTATATCCAAGAGGTCTGAAATTTCAAACTCTTTACATAGAGGACAATACTGCTTACATATCAGAATTAATGTCTCTACAGAAAATATTAGAGCCCAGGTAAAACAAATGACCCAAGTTAACCTGTGTACCTACCATGAGCTATGAGGAATGATTTAACTATGGCTTAGTATGGTTATGTGGATAGGTGTGTGTGTGTGTGTGTGTGTGTGTGTGTGTGTGTGTGTGTGTGTGTGTGTGTGTTATCTTTGGTTGAGGTACTTAAATTTATTTGAAACTCAAGGACAGAAAGGCACAAGGACCACATGAGAGAAATTTGGATTTGAAAAACTGATGCAAAATTTTATTCTTGCTTTAAATATATATTTCTTGATTACGCTTGTTCTTGTCAAGATAATAGGATATAATTTCAGTACATATTTTCTTAGCTTTGTCATATCCAAATTGTGAAAGCTAGCTGCACTCCCAGTAGCTGTCAAGAGTTGCAATCTGTCAAGTCTAGAGAACAACTCCTCTTTAAGGGTTTGTGACTTCACCACCACTCCCTCCATCTCTGAAGTCTTCCCCTTGAGTGTGCATAGCAACCTAGAAAACAACAGTATGTCCATGGCATGTTAAAAGTCATGTCATTCCTGACTCAGACCCCCTGAACATGAGTCTCAGTTAGAAGGCCTGGGCAGTCTAAGGGACCTCGTACAGTGGAACCAGGATGTATCCTTGGTGCACACATGGACTTTGGGAGCACATTCCCCATGGAGGGATACTCCCTTAGCCTAGAGGCAGGAGGGAGGGCCTAGTCTCTACTCCAAATGACTTGACAGATTTTGATGATCCCTCCTGGAAGGCATCACCCTCTCTGTGGAGTGGGTGGGGAATGGGACCGGGGGGGGGGTGTCAGGAGCATGGGAAGGAGGGAGGGAGAGTGAACTGGGATCAGTTATGTAAAATAAGAAACTATAATAAATATATAAAAAGTCATATCATTCATACACATGATTTGGTTCATCTTCTCAACATCAGGCATGTTAATGTACGCAAACAAAAACTACAGGATTTAGAAACTGAGGCTCTGAGACATTGTGTGTAATTAATTGGGTTTCTTTTGACATTATTCCCAAACAGTCCTGCTATTAGTCCTTAAACTAAGGCATGGGTCTTACTGAATGTGGTAACTATCAAGGTATCAGCTCTCATCTCCAACCTGCCTTGTGTATTTTGCTTTTGGTTACACTAAAAGGTTTTTTCTTCATCTGTGGTTTACAATCAAGGAGTGGTGCCTCACTGTGCTTGTCCATAATATACTCCTGTGCTTATGGCATCCAGTTACCAAACTGCCCAGAGAAGGGAAGGCTTGAAACTGGAGAACATTGTCTACAACTTCCATGAGAAAGTCTGTCCTAATTAATGCCTACACGAGGTATATTTCAATTATAGTAGGTGTATCAAATGTCACTACAATTGTGATTAGAAGTTCCTCACAGTGCCCAATGCATCTTTTCCAGATGCTTTACACACATACACACACACACACACACACGCACACACAAGCATACACACATGCATGCACCTTCTTATATCTGTATGCTTGCAATGTCAACCATTTTCTATAATGCTTACTGAAAATCAAACTGATGCCAGAAAAGGCAGAGGAGGCCTTATCATGGTACATTGTCTGCTGATTTCTCATGAGGCCAACAAAGAATCAAATGGTCATGGATGGGGGAGAGTTTTGAGATTTTGTTTTTCACCTGAATCCTCATTCTAATTGGTTCATGTATGGAATGGATCTAGGCCCTCTACATATGTGTGACAATTGTATAGCTTGATCTATTTGTGGGACTCCTATTAGTGGAAACAGGGCCTGTCCCTAACACTTGAGCTGGCGCTTGGGAACCTATTCCTCATACTGGGTTACTTCACCCAGCCTTCAGGCAAAAGGAAGAGCCAGTCTTACCCCAATTGTTATTCCATGTTTTGTTGACATCCATAGGAGACCTGCCCCTTTCTGAAAAGAGGAGGAGTGGATAGGGCAAGGAAGAGGGGAGGCAGAGGATGGAACAAGAGGAGAGGAGGTAGGGGAAACTGTGGTTGGGATGTGTAATAAAACAATTAATTAATAAAAAAAGATCATAGCAACAGAAAACAATTTAATAGTGCATCTGCTATGATATCAAAAGCTCAGGGGAAGGAAAAAGAAACCTTAGAGACTCCAAAATGTTGTAGAATATTTGTTTTCATTGTAAAGATATGTCTTTGTCAAGGTGCCTTCTGATTGGTTTAATAAAGAACTGAGTGGCCAATAGCTAGGTAGGAGGTATAGGTGGGATTTCCAGCCAGAGAGAGAGAGAGAGAGAGAGAGAGAGAGAGAGAGGGAGGGAGGGAGGGAGGGAGAGAGAGGGGGGGAAGAGGAATCTAGGTTCATGGAAGATGCTAGGAGACTCAAAACAAGAAGGCAGTGCACAATGAAAGAAAGGCATAAAGCCACATGGTAGAATGTAACTTAAAACTTATGGTTAATTTAAGTTGTAAGAGCTAGTTAAGAAAAAGCCTAAGCTATAGCCGGAGATTCCACAATTAATGTAAGTCTCTGTGTCATTATTTTGGAGAGGGCTGTTTGGACAGAGAAAGACTCATTGCACCATGATTTTCTTGATCCGTGGAGGCATTTTGCAGTAAAACTCAGAGCACAGTAGACAATGGCAACTGGAGAACAAGCCAGGAGAATGAAATGTCAAGGTTCAACTCTGCTACATGTTGGATGTATGTCCTTGAGGTCATTTACTCTCATCACACTCATTAGTAACCAAGAAATTATTTTCATCCTTACCATCTGAAGGTATTCCAAGCATTAACTCAGGACACTAATCTCCTGAAATGTTTTGGTAAGCTGTAACATTACTGTGGATGGAGAACTTCTGCACAGTTATTATTTTGCAAAGTGAAGTAAAATGCAAGAATGTCATTTCATTTGAAATTTGCACACGATTCTGGCTCAAACGCTAAGAAACAATTTGCTTGAAATTTAGTATGCACATGTGTCATGTCTTAAAGCTAGGGTTGGTGATACTGTCAAGAAGCGAGTAAGTATAGTCTCCAGTAGGGATTCATGGCGTGATGGAAAGACACAGAGCAACCAATCAATAGAAAGAGTACTGGGGGAAACGGACACCCAGAGTTCAAGGGAGATGTAAAGAGCTACTGGGAGGGATCTAAGAAGATTTCCTGGAGAAGTGACATTACCCTGTGTAGATTTCACCTTCCATCTCTATAACAAAATCTGTTAGACAGAGCTGGTGAGACTGGACAGTAAGTACAGGGTTTGCTTTGCAAGGATGAAGAACTGAGCGCTGTATCTACTACAACCTGCACAAACAAGCCAAGTGTAATGTCAAGTGCTGACAAGCCCAGCACTGAGCAGGTGGATAGGTTCTTGGGACTGTCTAAATACGCAGTCTTGCCTATTTGGCTAGCTGAGGCCAAGGAGAAATCCTGTCTCTAAAATCAGGTAGACAGCACCTGAGAAATGATAGCCAAGGTTATCTTCTGGCCTCCACGTGTGTGTTCATACATGTACGTGTACATCCATGTATGTTCAGACGCTTGAACAAACAAATGCACACACACACACCATACCTTAAACAAACAGCTAGAAAGGAGGAAAGACAGGGCCGAGAATCGGTTCCAGTGGCCTCAGCCTGTGATCATTCTCCACATTAGTATGGGTTTTCCATGAGCACGGCACAGTGCTGAACAGATTGGCTCAACTCATGGGAACCGGAAGGAAGAAGACGGGAGGAGGACAGAAAGAGGGAAATACCAGAAGAAGGGAAGAGAGAAAGGAAGGAGGGAAGGAAGGAAGGAGGGAAGGAAGGAAGGAAGGGACAGGGAAGCAGGAAGGGGAGAAAGAGAGGAAAGGGAAGGGCAACGGGAGGCTTTTCTGTGCCCCACCTGGTCTTGAAGCCGTTTATAAAATAATCACTCAGAAGCTTAATATTAATTATAATTGTTTGGCTGATGGTTCAGGCTTGTTACTACTAGCTCTTACATATAGGTTATCCCATTTTTTATTAATCTGTGCATCACCACGTGGCCTGTGGCTTACCGTAGGCCGTGCTCTGGTATCTTACTCCTTCTGCAGCTGCCGGTGACTCTCTCGACCCCGCCTTCTTTCTCCTTGTATTCAGTTTGGCTTTCCTGCCTAGCTACATTCTGCCCTGCCATAGGCCAAAGCAGCTTTATTCATCAACCAATAAAAGCAACGCATATTTGTGGCGTACAGAAGGACATCTCACACCAGGAAAGGAAGGGTGGAGTCTATATTCTTCGAGGGCAGGCCCAGTGACCCACTTTGGGGTTGTGGTTTCCACCTCCTAAACTTCCCACCACCCTTCTTTTGCTGGCTGCCATCACTGATGTGACAAGACACCTGAACAAAACAAATACAGGTAAGATGGATTTATTTTGTCTTCTGATGAGGTCTAGTCTGTCATGGCCAGGAAGCCATGGGAGCAAGAGCAGGAGGCTAGCTGGGCACATTACATCATCAGGAAGCTGTGAGTGATGGAGCCAGGGCTCAGCTTGATTTCCCTTTTATATGAAGCCCAGGAATCAAATTCAGGGAACAGCACTGGCCACTTTTGAGGCAGATCTTCCTACCATAATTAACGTAGTCTATATAATCCCTCACAGGCATGGATGGCCACAGGTTAACTGAATCTAGATATCATCTCACAGGTATGTCTGGAAATTAATCTAAATGATCCTAGGTCCTATCAAGTTGATAACATTAGCTACCACAGCTTTCTAATAGCCCATTAAATGATGAGTCCATACATGGATTGGTCCATTGATTCTGGCTCACTAGATTATTACTTGTGATCCAATCACCTCCTGAAGTTCCCACTCTAAACACTCCTGTATTGAGGGCCAAGCCACAAATGCACAAGCTTTTGGAAGACCTTTAGGATCCAAATTATGACTCCCTGGTTCTAAAGGCCATGGCTTGCTTACTATAGAAACTAAGAAACACAGAATTCATATCCCACTGTGTTGCAATTTCCACATCTTATTTAAGCAGTCAAGGCAGTTCAGCACACACACACACACACACACACACACACACACACACAGGTGCAAAAATAAAATTAAAAGGAATCCTTAGCCAAAGGGTGGTAATTTTTCCTGAAAGTATTTTCCATGTTGATTGATCCTTCCTGGGCAGCTGAGCAAGGCCCGATGCCTCATCATGTTGACATATAGCCAAAGTCCAGCCCCATTTCTCCTGACAAGTATAAAACAGCAACCACATCTCTCCTTCCTCGAGGGTAGAAGAATACATTTCCCATCTCAACATATGCAAGTCAAGGGCTTCCCTTTAAAGGTTAAACACAAATCAAGTCCAAACTGCCCAACTACCTTCAGCCACTTTCCTCATCAAATCTCTCTTTCTCACATGTAAAACTTCAGAGGCTGTCATCGTATGTGACCCTGACCAAATAATTTAACCTTAGCAAGGAAAAATATTCATACTTCAAAAATCCTGGGAGGCTTCTATGATTAATGAAGAATGAGTTAAAATAGTGCCTGGAACACAGAACATCATTATGCCATTACAGGCAAAATGACACAGACGAGAAAGTATGTGCTTTTTAAATCAACAGGCTAGGTTGGTACAGAGGAGTCAGCAAAATGAAGACTTTTTAAATAGTTCATTAGATGTAGCTCCATGGAAGGCAGGAGGTATTTACAGGTATGAGTCATATTTTATGGGCAAGTTGAACTGATTTGAGAGTAAGTAGAAGGCAAGAAAAACGGAAATGGAGATTGCAGTCCCAATACCAGCTTGCACTTGTCTAAAATGTTCTGTGTTCAGGACACTGTTTTTCTTATCCTGTCCTTGCTTCCTTCTTTTCTGTTTCTCTGAGACAGAGTATCATAGTGTAGACCAAGCAAACTTCAAGCTGGTTGCCATACTCTTGTCCCAATCTTCTGAGTGCTTGGATTACAAGAGTGAACCACCATACCTGGCTTACAAAGTCTTTTGTAGGGCTTTTGTCCCCCAGTTTTGAGCTGAACTCTCAAGATTTGGACCTTTTCCTGTGCATCAATTCTTCTCTCCATAAACTGTTCCTCGGGCCTCTGAGCTTGGTCTGTGTAATGGTTAATATGATGATATACTTGGGAGTATCTAGAATTACCTAGTAAACACATCTCAAAACATGTACATGATACAGGCTCTAGGTTGGTTCAGTTGAGGCAAGAAGACACCTGGTTTAGGTGCCACCGCTTTGGGTAATAGCCTTCTGTGAGCTGTATTCCTTTACTGAGTAAGAGATGGAGCTGAGCACCAATCTCTCTGCCTCCGAACACATCTATAGACACAACTTAGCCAGCTGTTTCCCGTTCCTGACCCATGTATTCCTAGTCATAGTGGAGTTTATTTCTCCTTAAATCATAAGTCAAACTCATTACCACCTCCCATAAGTTTCTTCTTGTTAGGTATTTATCATAGCAGCAGACTAGTAGCTGATACTGCCTGTCTTCTCAATTCTAACTCTACAAGGAACCGTCTTCTAGACAATCTGACTAAAAGGTTCCAAGTGCAGGTTATTGCACTGCATTCCAAATAAGTCATCTTCCGCCCTTAACCAGGGCCTCCTGCATGTTTTCATAGACCCTTTGTACATAATTGAAGTCTGGGAGTAACCTATGGCACAGCTCTTGATCCACTTCTAGTCTTGTGTCAGTTGATGACCTTAAAAAAATAATCTCTTTGGCATCTATTAAACACATCTCCTCATCTGGGTCCTCCTGTCATTTCCCAAGTTCATGATGACAGAGCTGTTGTTTTCCTCCACAATTCCAGTCCCTACCGTCTCCGTGCCTGCAGCCTCATGGTAAACTCCACAGGGCTCATCAGAGGGAATGCCAGCATGCCAGGGTTCTCTTCATGAAGCCCTGTAGCAGTCTTCTTTAAGACTTTAAGGTTCATAGATACAGGGAGCTGTGCAAGCAAGAGTGTGAAGATGCATGTGGAGGCCAGATGAACACCTTAGGTGTTATCCTAAGGCGTGTCATCTGCACCACACCCGCGCCCCCATTAAGACAGGGTCTCCCCTGCCCTGAAACTGGAAAATTTAGTTTGACTGGCTGGCCACCAAGGCCTCAATCTATGACCCTTTACAGTTACACTTTGCAACCCCTGACATTTCTTACTTGGGTCCTAAACATCAATCTTAAATCATCTCACTTGCCAGGCAAGCACTTTACCCACTTAGATAGGGCCCCAGTCCCACTTGGATGCTTCCCTAATGTTGCTAAAGTAAAGGACATCAGCATGGGATATATGGTCTGCTAAGGTCTGGAGCCTATCCCTATTGCTTTAGGCATCCCCTCCACAGCTCCCGGGTTCCCAAATGGGCTTGTTGGTCTCACCTCTATTTTCTCAGGAAATAAATCACCTCACCCTCCCGGCTAGTTCGTCTATTCAAACTTTAGTTCCTCATCCCATATTCCTTCTCCCTAGTTGTCCACTCCAGATAAGATTCCTCTGCTTCATGTTCCCACCAATTTTATTCTTTCAGGACGTTTGGTTTGCGTCATTAATTCGTTTATTTTTTTCTTTCTAGTTGTAAGCACTTGTGCTTCGTGAAAGCAGGGGCTGCTTCTGGTTTTGCTTTTTTCTAATGCTTACCAGAGTGCTTGTTCCATAGAAGAAACTCAACATTTGTTGAATAACTGAAATTAACAGTTTCTCCATCCTGGGGGTAAATTAGAACAATTTACATTTCTTTTCAAAACTTCCAATCATTGTCATAGCTTGAACCAGTCTAAGAAATAGATTTGATGGTTGCAATTAAAATTTAAAATTCTGGCTGATTTAATTTGGATAGAATTCCACTTTAATAGATATGATCTTCCTATAAAAATTATATTTGTTAAATTCAAAGTGGGAAAAATTCATGTAAATAGCTGCGGATAAACCATACAGCGTTCAAATGTCAGTACAGTTGCAATTAATTTGCAACCTAAATTGTATTCTTGCATAAACTAAGTTATAGAAAAATGACATTAAGTAACCGATATTGTGACATAACTTCATGTGAGAGTTGAAGTTCTTTGCACAGCTATAATCTTAAACGAGGTTGAGGTCTGCCACATCCTTTCATATCCTGATTGATTAAATGGAGTATTTGGCATTTTTGCAGATCACAGAATTCAGTGAATAACAAAGACTTTTCATTCTTCATTATTTGCTCTCTTTGAATGCATGCAAATTTTTTTTAGAAACAAAGGCATATTTTCTCTTCCATAATTTTGTTTCAGTTTTGTATTTTTTACTGATAATAATAGCAATTCCTACACAGAAAGTTCTCATTATTAACTTTCATATCATTTTATCTAATTAAAACATAATGTATAATGAGACATGAAGTTCATATTACATTCAGACTTTTGTATTCTTGTCATCTGTATTGAAAAATACGGGGTTTTGTTTTCTTTGCACTGGAGTGGGGAATTTTAAAACAAAAAAATTCCTCAATGTTGGTAGATTTTTTTTTTCAATTCTATCTGGCACTGTATCCCTTGGGATATTAGGTATTCCAGATGGCCCGCTAAGCAATGTTTTGATCAGTATCCATACTGATGAGATTGGCCAGGGGGGAGCTTAATGGTTCCAGGTTCATTTTCTCTAGTCTATTCAGTAAGTGTGCTCTCCTCTCTCTCTCTCTCTCTCTCTCTCTATATATATATATATATATATATATATATATATATATATTGTCCTTTATTTGTGGAACACCCATAGATGTCTGCTTATGGACCCCACACAGCCTCTAACTTCCAGAAAGTTCTTCTCAGTATAGCATCTCTAGTCAGATGCTCGCACGTGAGAAGAGTACAAGGTGTTCTAACTCAACTGAAGAAATAATCATGCTATAGTAGAGTAACCACTGTATTAGAGGTTTTGACCCACAGTTGCCAAAAAAGCCACAACTCAGCTGAGAGTTGAAGGATGACTAGAAGGAAATCCAGTGAAGAAAGGTGGAGGAGTAACATCCAGCATGAAAACAGTAGCAGTGGTAAACTTAGGTGCATCGTCCACTATGACCAGATTCAAGATGTGTAATCAGTTCTGTCCATCACAGACACAAGAACAGAACAAGTACAAGAAGGAACCTGAATAGTCCATCAAATGCTTTACGTGTTATGTGTGTGCAATACGGAGCCACTTAAGATTCAGAGAAAAGGAGCACTGATCAGTCTTGCTCCCCAGGAGGATAAGATGTGGGCAGGGAGACCCATTAGGAGGCTGACACAGTCATCCATGAGAGAATTTATTAGAAGCTTGACTACAGTGGTAGCTACAGAGATACAGACCAGAGACAGATTAGAAAACCTTAAAGAGCAATATTAGGTAGGACTTTGCAATTGGTTGAACAAGACAGGGAAGAGGATAATACATGGCTTCTGTGGGCTCCTACCTGGATGGAATTCTACTCTGTGAGAGATAACATGAACTCCCTGCTGGCAGTGCTAATTAAAACAAAACAAAAAGCTGGGCATACTGCTAGATACTGGATAACTAAAATAAAGGGATCCATGTCTAATTGATCTTTGCACTTCCTCCTGCTTCAAGGCTGCCATTGTTTTCATGTGTGTGTTTACTATAACACAGATACATTTTTGGTGCTCTGACATCATGTAAAACATCAAGAGGAGAAGCAGGAAGTCTTCTAAAATGTCGGTCTTCAATCCAGAGTCAAGAAGTGTCAGACATTTCAAATGGCTAAAAACAGAAGATCTTAAAAATATGAAAAATGCATTAAGTTTAAAGAAGCAACCATAAGATTACAGCTGACTTCATGTTAGCCATGATGGAATCAGAAAGACATCGGGGCATTGTTAACAGGCTCGGAGAATTAGCTTCAGAAGGGAACACTATATCAATGTGAAGTTGTCCATTTAAACTGAGGATGACAAGATGGTTTTGCTCACCAATTAAAAACAGTAGATTTGTGTGGAAATACAAAAGAAATTGCTTTTGGCAGAAAAAAACCCACAAGATTTATAGGATTTAGACAGTGTGTTGTGAAGCATGAAGGAATACACATTGCCAAAAGGGTGATATTTGAAAAACCAAATTTCTTGACAATGGTAAAGAGTGGTGAGATATGAAGACATGCATTTCATGTTTCTGGGATCAAAGCCTATCATTCTCTTTCATATTGCATGGTAAGTTTTGGTAATTGGATTATAATACTTTATCTCTTACCACACCAGCAGAAGTTGGGGCAAATCAATGCACAATTCTGGACATACCTCTATAATCATATATTTATCAGGAAAGCCACACTCAGAAGAACTGAATGCAATAGAGTGATGCATTGAAGACAAGATCAGGAAAAGCAATAATTATTTTTGTTTGAATATTTTAATTCTGTCCAGCCATATGAAAAATAAGAACACTTGGTTAATTTTAAGTACTTTGTCCTCGAATATTTATACTTTAAAACAGTAGAGTAAACCATGCTAATTTCATGCAAATACTTTGCTAAATTATTTTTTAAAATGCTTCTTTGAATGTTATTAGGAGAAGGGTACTAAGAATACAAGCTTAATAATGAACTAAACAGTCAGGCTAGGATTACTATTTAGAAGTAAAATAGTAAAATTGGAAGGACCGAAAGGTTAGGGAGATTCTAAATGTGTGGAGAAAGGGGCAGGAGGTCAGTCAGTGTCTGCTGAATTCCTTCAGGGTGTTCAACTACCTTTGCTTTGAAGGAAGATTTCCACTGGTTACATAAATATAGAAAGAAAGACTTCAAAGTTAATGGCAACCACTAGACTAGTCCAACACCTCCCATGAATAAATTAATTTTGATGGAAAATAAAGGACAGCAGTTTCATGTGATAACATCAAGGGGCTTCTAAGGATTGTGTTGTTTTCTCGTACAATGGCTGATGAAATACAGATCCTTGCACAATGCTAGTCAAGTGATCTCCCTCTGAGCCCCAGCCCCAGCCCCAGCCTCAACCCCAGCCCCAGCCCCCCCCAGCCCCCAGCCTCCTAGCCCCCCCAGGCCCCCCCAGACTCCCAGACCCCCAGACCCCCAGACTCCCAGACAGACACCCAGACCCAGACCCACTATTTTTTAACTTCATAAATAAAACCAAGCTTTATCCAGTAGAAGTGCTCTTGTGTGAAACCTTACATTACTCAGGCAGAGAAAATTACCCGGATGATTTCACTGGTGAATAAATCAGTAATCTGAAATGATTTAGCATGGGACTAATGGCACTTTATATCATTTTAAGTACAGTTAAACTTCTTAATTACAGACACTCTAGAGACTTAGAAAAATTGCTACAATAATGGCATGTCATTAATTCTGAGGAAACACAGCTTCCTGGCCAACACCTGCTAGGTATATACAGTTGCCAGGTTAATACGGAGTCTTAGAAATTAATAGTTTCCTTGTTCTTAAGCTGCAAAGAAGTCCCCAAATCTCTACCCAGCTGCACAGTAGCCACAGTGATTCATTCCAGTACTTCATACTTGAGGCTTGCATTTTATAACTTTTGAGGTTGAGAAAAGTCAAGATGAGCATCACATGATAGTCACAGAAGAGGCAGCAGCTGACTCAGAGAGAGCTGCAGGCTGTGCAAATGAATCTTTTATGAGAAGTAATATGTGCTCAGTGCAAGGTGATAGAACGGAAAATAAAAGATGGCACTCTCCATATACCTTTTTCACTCCCAACTACAAAAGTTGAGCAAATAGCAATATTCTCCTTTTTATCATTTCATAGCATTTGACAGACTAGGAAATATATTTAAGCTCATTTCTTCAGCTTTGATGAAATTATTTTTACCTTTAACTATGAAAGCATTCCAGTGTTTTGGCCCTTCAGATTCAGTCAGGATTCTGCTTTACTAACCACAGTATTGCAATGTTACTAGAGCCTCAGTTATAGAGTTTCCATGCTCTTCTATATTAATAGGGTGATCACAAAAAAGCTAATAATTGTGTATCAACTATTAGTCTGATCAAGAAATTTCTATGTGCTATCCAAATAGTATCCCATCAACAAATCAATCTAGACTATAACTATTCATGCTTTGTACATCCATAAACTTAGTTACAGGAGGAAAAGCAAGTGTTGACTATCACAGGATTGACAATGGCTACTTCGAATGTAGAAATTTGGTTTTTTGTTAACTGAAAATAGATTCTCACACAGTACATCCTGGCCACAGTTTCTAATCCCTCCCATCCTGCCAGCTGCCCCTAACCCCCACTCCTCTGTATCATTTCAGAAAAGAGCAGCTTTTTAAGAGACAAAACCAAACATGGCAAAACATGATACAGTAAGTCAAGACAAAATCCCTCATATCGAGGCTGAACAAGGCAACCCAGTAGCAATAAGAGTCCTAAGAACAGGCAAGAAGGTCTTGTTGCTTAAAAAATATTGTGGGGGGTGAGGAAGGGGGTATGGGTGTGTGCATGAATGTAGGTGCCCACAAAGGCCAGAAGGCAGCATCAGATCCTGTGGGGATAAGAGTTAAAGGCAGCCATGAGCCACCCAACAGGTCTTGGGAACACAACTTGGGGTCCCTGCAATAGCAGCATGTACTCTTCTTAGCAGTTAGTTCAGCCTCTAAAACTTGTTTCTTACTTCATGTTTTATGCTAGGAAGACTCTAAATGTGAGCAATTGATTAACACAGCTTTGTAAATTTGATTCACAATACCTTTTACTGAATTAAGAAGGGAGGTAGCTTGTAGCCTGCCAAGTAGCCTATATACCTCCTTTTGCTCTGAAATCTATGATTTTTCCTCACCCTTTCTTTTTTCCATATGAGGTGGAATAACAACGGTAATGAGGTACATGGGTATGGGATGATTTCCATGTGTAATGAAGCTTCTTTCCTCCCCACTTGCCATTATTTGTATTTAAAAATCTTAATATGTCTTTGATATTCTTACATCTACAATCCTGTTTGAGGGCGCATGCTTGCCTAAACTTAAATTTAGAACTATCTTTCCATCATGAACTGTCTCAGGCTTTGGCAAAGATTCATTCAGGAGGCTAAAGATCATCGCGGTATTATTTTCCTGTTATTCCAAATGCTCCTGCCTTTATATAAAATCTCTCCATTATACATCTGAATTGCTACAGATTCCCACTCAGTCTTTCACCTCTTTCAATTATATGTGTCTTCCTGTTTCTGTACAGTATGTTCCCCCTAGATTTATGTTCTTGTACAAAATTACTTACCTCACCATTAATGTCTTCCTATATACTTAAAACACTTGTGTTAGAGACACATACTGACCTTTTATCTTTAAATTCGCTATCAAATATTGTCAAAATATTCCTTCTACGATGACACCACCCTGGGCATTCCAGGGCTTTTCATTATCTACATTATAAACTGCAATATTATAAAATTTAAGTCAATGTTCTTTGTGATCTAACTTGTCTTTCCAATGTATTACTTTTAAAAAAAATCATATTTGGGTCTATGAATGATCAGCTGCTGGCAGACAGTATACTGTGTTTCTTCTATTCCCAATATTGTTTTGTACTGTATAATCTTTATAGCCTTTTTCTCATGGATAGTACCATGTGGCCCCTATAAATAATAGACTACAACCTGAGACAATAAAATAAACATACTAAAAATAACTGAAGAAAGATAGAACAATGTGGGAAATAAAGGTTTGAAAGAGACTCAAACAAAATTTCTAAAATCAAAATCCAGAGGAAAAACTAAACAAACACAAAACATAGCTGACAAGAGAATCTGTAAACTAGAAGATTGATTTGGGGAAATTCTACCGTTCACAAAAAGAATGATAGAGCATAAGATTTGAAAGAAGTGAAAACCATAAGAAGAGCTCCAATATGGGGGCTACAAAGGGGTTTTGTGTTTCATGAAATGGTTGCATTTTTTTCTAATTAAGGGAAAGAAATACCCACATAAACTCATAGAGGACTCAATAAATGCTACTACTAAAAGTAAGTTCTCTACATTAAATTCATGAAATTATAGAATACAAGGAAAGAACAGAAAATGTAGTTTATAACAAGATCAGATGATCAGAAGCCTTCCTAGAAGAGTTGACTATAGTGACCACAGATGTCCAACAATGGGCGATATAGTATAAAGATGTGACATCATCTTCAGTCAACCTAAAATTTTACCCCCTACTAAAGTCTCCTGTGAGTTTATAATCAAAATAAATATCCATTCAAAAAATTACAGAAAGGCATAAGATAATGCTGTTCCCTTGAAGCATTATAAATTTTGAGTTTATTCTTTTTTTCCTGGAATTTATATACTCAGAGAAAATGTGACACATTCATTTTCTCTCTTGTTTACACCAATGTCTTATTTTATATTAGGCCTATTAAGTACAGCCCTTTCTCTAGATTGCTTCTGATTGGCATATATGAACCTAACTCTTGACTGGATGTGAAACCCAGCGTTGAATGTTCACTTAAAATGAGTGAGGGCTTATATTTGTTCCCATATGCTAAAACAAAATAAAACACGAAAATTTACCGTCACCATGGATGTCTTTGTTGCTGCCCAGGCAGGACCTTACACATGAGAGATAAGCACTCTGTCATTATGTTGATTAGTTTTCTTATATATTTGACATAAAATGAGAAAAATGAGAGAGAGAGAGAGAGAGAGAGAGAGAGAGAGAGAGAGACTCAGTTGAGAGCATGCTTCCTTCAATTTGGCCTGTAGCAAGCCTGTCAGGCATTTCCTTGATTCCTGATTGATGGTGGAAGGGCCCAGCCCCCTCCCCTGGGCAGGTGGTCTTGGTTTGTATAAGAGAGCAGGATAGATAAAGAGCACATTTGTAAGCAGTGCTCCTTTTTGGTCTCTGTTTCAGTTCCTGCCTCCAGGTTTCTACTTGGGTCCTGTCTGGCTTCCTTTGAAGACCAACTCTAACTTACATGACAAGACAAACCCTTCCCACCCAGGTTGCTTTTGGTTAGTTTTTGACTGGAGGAACAGAAAGCAAAGTGGAACAACCACCAAGCTGAGTCTCCATTCCTTGTCCACTTTTTCTTTTGAGACCGTTTCTCAATAAGGTGTCCAGGCAGGCCTTGAACGTGTGACTCTCCTGGCGGTGCCTCTGGAATAGCTGTGGTTCCAGTACTGTTTCATGAGACCTGACCATGCTGCCTTTAAAAACAAAAACAAAAACAAAACTCTCAAGGTTTGCTACTAGATAACTTCAGGACTCAAAGGCTTTAAATACTTAAAATATTATGTACATTGCTTAGGCTTGTAGATTATGTACATTTTGCTTGCATATTCTTCTTTTACTGCTGTTTATATCACTTTAAATATTTTCAGAACGATCACAGCATATGTGTTCTACAGACACAGACAGTAGGAAGCATTTGCTTAGTGTGTCTGGCTACCCTCTGATCTAAGCTTGTCCTTCAGCGTCCTGTGCCTTCTCGTATAATTTCTTACAAATATTATACTACAAGGAAAATCTTATTCTGATTTATTCAACAGAGTGAACTGCATTCACGACAAACTACAAATTCTCTTTCTGGGCTGTGCTAAATGGTACAGACAGGGCTGTTGTTAGTGGGATTCAAAAAAGTTCTTCAGGGCTGTGATTTTGAAATGAAGGTTCAACAGGAGGTTTTATCAGTTTACGTTTATCCTTGGAATTATGTTCACATATGCTAGACCATAAAAAGTAAAAGGGTTCTTTTCAGAGTCATGAGTAAACCAGCTTAACATCACATCTAATAACTCCCTTGATTAGATCAAGACACTGGGTTAATGACCAGAATTGTGTCATCATCAGATCTCCATCACCGTGACAAAATGCCTGAGGCAACCAGCCTACAAGGACGAAGGACCTATTTTGCTTTAAAGTTCCAGAAGACTTCAGCTATGGATGCTGTGGTCCACCCTACATTATGATGGGAACATGAGGTAGTGGCGGCTAGTTCATTCACAGCAACAGGGAAGCACAACAGAGATGCCCTGGTCTCAGGGATCCCTCCATGAAGAGATGCCCAGTGACATGACAACGTCCCTCAAAGTCATGCTTCCTATAGGTTCCACTACCTCTCAAGAGCACCATAGATCTGGCACTATGGGGGACACTTATCCAAACCACAGTGGGATGTAAGTCTGTGCAGGACACAGACTTTTAAAAGGAAGAGGATTCAGGCGGCTTAGACAAAAAACTACTCTTAAACTCATGATCATCAGTTTTGAAGAGTTGTCTCTTAAGACGAATTCACAGGAAAAGTCTAGAAATTTCCTCATAGTTACCACACACTGTTCAAAAGTTAAAAGCAAGACTCGTCTGCCATGTAGAAAAACAATTGGCTATTTCAAGGTTGTTCTCTGACTATAATTTTTTTTGTTTCAAAAATTAAAAGCTTGTTTCTGTGATTTCCTGTTTCTATTTACACAGGTAGATCATTGTTACCTCCTATTTATCATCTATAGAGGGTTTACAGGGAACTGAGTTATTTATACTTTCTGTAGAGTATGGTATGTGCATGTGTTCCTGTGTGTGTGTGTGTGTGTGTGTGTGTGTGTGTGTGTTGTAGGTGAGAATGATAATGTATATTGCTGAAGATAAAGAGATGAAAAGGCCTCTTTTCACTTCCTTTTCTTGATCTCTTAAACAACCTAGAAGTCCCTGTGAATTTAGCTATGTTCCCAACCGTCAATTCCATTGCTCAGTCAAAACCCCAGTGCAATCATGTTTAGATCCCCGCACAGCCCAGCTCCAACCTCTCCATGCCAGAGCCCGGGCATTAACAGAGTGTATTAAGTTGCTTGCAAAGCTTCATTCACAGTAATCAGAAAAAGATGCCAAACAGGCACATTTATCACTGTGACCGTGGAGTTTGTAGGTTAGGTGCTCCAAAGGGAGAAGATATCTTTGATTAAGTTACGGCAAACTATAATGGATGAGAGCTCTACTCAGGTCCAATAAATCACCAAAGCCTTTCTAAGCTGGCAGACATAGGAATCATTGGTAAATTAAAACTTGCTGGAGTAGCTATGCTGATGCCTCTAATGTGCCTTTTCTTGAGGCACCTCTGCAGAGGCAAGCCGGAAAGAAGGAAGCAGAGAGTCTTGAGAGAGTATTTGTAATTGATGACAACAAAGTGTGTGACCCACTGGATGTATCCAGGGCTATGCTTTAATTGTGGGACATGGTTGAAAACCCACAAGGCAAACTGTTAGTGCTCAGGCAGGCTGAAGGGGCAGGGAATGACATGGCAATGATTTTGGAACCATTCTGGGAGAGGATTCTTGTCTTTCCAAAGGGACTGGGAGTCACAAGGTAGCATTTGAAGTAAGGAGGCTTTTTGTCTTAGGTTTCTCCATGCCTGTAAGTCTCCAGATTTTTTTCCCTGGGATTCTGAGACCATGAATAAAATATGAGTATGTTCTATTTCTTTTTCCTTAATGAGAGATTGCCCAGGATGCTAGGACATTCCCTACACAAAGAAAGCCAAGGACTGGATGTATTAACTCTTAGCAAATGTTTGTTCCGTGCTGAGTAATGAGGAGGTTTGCAGGTGAGGCAAGATAAAAGGCCTCCCACTTCCGTTTCTCCTCTGGGTAATGAAAAAACAAATTGGCCAGTTTGTATTTTTCCTGTTGGAAATGCATAAGGTCCTGGGGATGGAGGTAGGGGGATGGGGGGAGGTTAACTGGCATGAACACTCGCCTGTAAGCAGGGTACCAGGACCGAAAGGTCATGCACACATAAAATATCCTAAACCATAACCTGGGCAGCTGCAAATGTGAGGCAGGGGAAAGGAAATTGCGTTTACTGAAAGCAGTGCCTTGGGACTTAGGCTGACTGGCACGCCACGCGACATGGGTGTGAGCGCCTTCTGGAGACCCAGGGGAACAAGAGTTTTTGTTTTGTTGTTTTGGGTTTTTTGCTAGCATCCACTTACTCCTGCTCTATTGGGCTGGCCCCTGCCGCCCTCTCTCCTTTTGTATTCTTTGCTTTGCCCCATTTTCTCCTTCATCTCTCCCTGCAGAGAAAAGCTTTTTGCTAAGGGGTCAAAAGGTGGCAGTTGGAGAGGCCTGGGGACTCTGAAAGCTATAACCTTTGCATGTTTGCTAATCTCTGCGGAGTTCAGTGCATGCAGACCAGATCTGCCTTAGGCTCAAGTTTCTTCACTTTTCTCGACACAAAATGAGAATTCTCTTCTTCTTCTTCTTCTCCTCCTCCTCTTCCTCCTCCTCTCCATCCTCCTCTCCCTCCTCCTCTCCCTCCTCCTCCTCACCCTCCTCCTCCTCCTTATTCTTCTCCTTTTTCTCTTCTCCCCATCTTCCTCTTCTCCTTCTTTCTTCTTTCGTCATTTGTCTTACTTAGATATTGAGTCATGGGCAACTAGAGAAATAAGATTCCATGCTAGTTCATGAGTATTTCAGTCAAATATATAGCCACAGAACTATCCTGGTCATCCCCTTTGGGTGAAGAGAACAGTGTAGTTAAAGATCCTGTTAAGGGAGGTGGCAAAGGCCAAGGTCGTTTCTTTAAGGCAATCTCCCTTCTCTGCCCTGGGAAAAATTTCCTCTGGGAATACCTATTCTGTTTCACAGAAGTTTGGACAGGTTCACACTCAAAAGAAAAACTCCCAATTGGCTCCTTTTCCTGCAGCAGAATAGGCCTGGTGTTGGTAGACAGGGTGATGTTTGTCACTAGACTAGGAAAATAAAAGAAGAATGGGAGAAGAGAAACGGGGGGGGGGGGGAGCTGGTAAGGGAAACAGAAAGATAGCAGCAATAACAGAGTGTGTTATCGGGATGGAGAGAAGTATAGAAGAAAGGAGGGACTAGGCAAAAACCAAGCTGGATGCAGTTTGTTTAAACAGAGCGGACAAGGCTTGGAAGAACTAAGTGCAATCAAAGGAGGATTTGATTGGATTTCAATCATCTCTGGTTTTTGTGTCTTCCTGAAGTGGAAAATTGCTGCATTCAAATTGGATAGCATAACCTCTCATTCATTCTTTGCTGAAGGAGGGAGAGAAAGTGGAAAGCGACCAGAGAGGGAGGCATAATAAATACAGCTGCTAAATTTCAACTGGAGGCTTTGAAGAGAGACATAGGTCACGTCACCTTCAAGTCGGAGAGCCCATTGACAACAGATCTTGTGTGGTCATTTTACACCTGCGGAAGTCTTGATCTAAACTGGAGGAGAATAACACAGTGTCAGAACAGCTCGATCCAGGGAGCCAGGTGGGAGTTGAACCCAGATTCTCTGCCTGGCTGTCATGTGACTTCCATAGTGCTGCCAGAGCTGGCCATGTATTCCTCATTGCAGGTGCCTGGTCCCTGGCAGTGTCCTGGGCTTCTGCCAGCTGCTCACTGCTCACAGCCCCGGCACTAGAAACAATGGGGGCCATAAGAGGTTTCCAAGCAGGGGGGTGAGGTAGCAATAGCAGCCTTGGCAGAGAACCCTTGTAGCGGCTGCGTATAGTGAGCTGACAGACCATAAAGAAATTACAACACCATGCAGGACTGGCACAGTATTTGTGGGACCCTGAAAAAAAAAACCCTGTGAATTCATGAACTCAGTTTATTCATGCAAAAATAAAAACAATGATGGCATTGGATGTTCCCACACACCTTTAACATTGTGTGAAGTTGAACCATATCTGCTGTTCTGCAATCCTAACAGTTAACATTATTTAATTGCAGTATCTGACAGGCTATGATATCCCTGTCACTTATTTCACTCAGTGATAGCCATAGTCTTAGAGGTAAACTGGCCATGCCGCAGACAAATCCTTAAAAATTAACAATTCTAGCAGGTTGCCAGAGCCTGGACTATAGGCTCAGGTTGGGAGTCTACAAATATCTGTTTCACTCCACTGTCTTTGATTAAGGGATATTATCCAAGGATTAAACCTCAATTGCAAAATACTATAGAGAATATTTCCCAAACTCCTACCAACTAATAGGAATACAATCACAGAGGTTCTGAGGGAAATAGTTCAGTATTTAATTGAAGGTGAAGAAATAGCTGTCAGCTAATGCTGTCATTGGTGACATCGTCAGCACCAAGAAAATCTAACTCCTTAATTGTTTCAGATCAGTTTCCCTTTTGCTTCATGTTTTAAAAGATGTCATTTCAAAGAAAAGGTCAACTCGTGCTGGAATTTACCCTTTAAAATCAAGTTGATAATAGCCCATTATATAAAGAAAGGGGTCAATAATGAGAATTTGAATGATAGTTAGTTCTTGTCATATAAGAAGACAGAAGAACCCTCTGAAGGAGAAAAAAAATCATAAAGAATAGCATCCTGGTAGTCTCAGAAATGTGTGGGCTTATGCTCATAAAGTGACCTTTGAGGGTTTAAAAAATGTTGCTTTAAATGTTTTATTAACACAAGTTTTGAGGCTATTGATTAAAGACAGGAGGGAACTGAAGCAGATTTTATTGTTGGAAAATCAAACTTTGTATCCACAAGTGTCAGAAGGAGAAGTAGCAGCAATGTTGTTAAAGGTGATAGGTTTGCCTGGATGAACCAGTTAGCTATTGACTGATGGCTCTCTGATCCGAGGTGCAATAGTGCGCCTGCCTGAGTGATCAGCCCGAAGGAAGATGAGGGATCAGGACTGCCTTCATTTTCTTCTTTGGATTTTCTCCTTTTGCTTGGGAGGAGCTCACAAGTCAAATCACAACCTTAGCAGCAACAAAAACAGGGCTTTGGTTGTTTTTGGTTTTTATGTTTTTTTTGTTTTGTTTTGTTTTTTGTTTTCGGCAACAATTCATTAGAGATTTCCAGATATATTTACTGATTCCACTTGAAGATTAGGCTTAGATAGTGTCTGGTAATGGTGAGGCAAGTCCAAAAGCACAATCAAACATTAACAGTGTTAACAGCAGTGTTGAGGGGGAAAGGGGTCAGCCTAAGATGGTAAACAAGCAACAGAATGAGACAAGTATCTGTTCTCATAATATGTAAGCCAGGCACAGTCTCTCTCTCTCTCTCTCTCTCTCTCTCTCTCTCTCTCTCTCTCTCTCTCTCTCTCTCTCTCTCTCTCCCCTGCCCTCCCTCCATCCCTACTACCTACAAATGTAGATGCAGAATTCTCAGCTGCTTCTCCAGAACCATGTTTGCCAGTCTAACAGTTTGCCTGCTATAATAATGAACTACACTTCTGAAACTATATTAAAGCCCCAGTTAAATGTTTTCTTTTGTAAGAGTTGATGTTGTCATGGTGTCTCTTCACAGCAGTAGAATACTGACCAAGGCTGCTCCATCTTATATCCCATAAGGTCTTTTCTCTGGCTCTTCACCTCTGTTTTGCTGAAGTGCATCCTCAAGTGGAAGATGAAGTTTGCAGAGTCCTCTCCCTTCAGAAAATGGTGTGATTTTACTCACACTTGCTCATTAACTGAGTAGGAGGAGACCTCTAAGATTAATTTTATTTTCTTAGAGGTTTGAGGGCCCTGGGTATTTTTCCCTAGCACTTTTTATTAGTGGCAACATGTTTAGTAATCACTTATTTTTACTCTTCGGTATATGACTAGTCTTTTGTTCTTGTTAATTTGGGTGTTACTGAGCAAACCATAGAGCAAGCCACTAAGCAACACTCCTTCCTCCAAGATCTATGCTTAAGTTCCTGCTTCTAGATTATTGCCTTTGATTCTTGCCTTGACTTCCTCACTCCTTGATTGGCTACAAGTGGACCCTGAATCAAACCCTTTCTTCTCCAAGTTGCTTTTGGTCATGGTGCTTCATCACAGTAATAAATAACCTAACTAGGACAGTGCATTCATTGATGTGACCAGATAACTGACAAGCAATTGAAATAATGACAGTTTGTTTTGTTTGTTTTTGAACATTACTGAGTAAGGAGATTTCAGCTCATCATACTTGAATCTCCTGAGTTATAGGGTTTTAATACTTACTATTATGCCTGAATTCTCATATAATCTTTTGAGATCTCCCTACCTTTGGCATTAAGAAAATTTAGAAAATACAAAACAATATTTATTGTTTTAGATCCCTTTGGTATCAGACATGCTCTTTCAAATAAAAAATTGTCTCCCTTTAGTGCTGGGAAATTTTGATCACATTTATTCATTTTGTTTTAATTTTGATTTGTATCTACAGTAATCTAATTAGAGGTTAGTGCTCAACTCATTCGAATATATTCAGTGATTCTTAACAGCTGAAATTAACACTGCAAATGATGAATATTGTTTGTAGGAGAAAATAAAATGATTCTAGACTTCAGAAAACCTTCTTCATACCCTCTTCCTGTCTCCTGCCATGCCTCACCAGCCTTCTGTCTAAGGGCCGATTAGATTTTCCCTGTTTTGACTTTTACATAAATGGAATAAAGAATGTATCATTGGGTTTTTGCAATTTGTCTAGTTATATTTTTCATCCTTTTGATTAAACTCTTGAGTGTCGAACTTTCTGAACTAATACCATGTTATCCTACTTTTTATGCCTTTTTAGCTGTATACACAGTGACATAGCCTCAGCTTATTTATTGATACTTTACTTGGGGTTCTTATAGATCACATGAGAAGTGTTCTCTTACCCATGTTTGCATATTTGACCATCTGGTCCCAAGTTCATGGTGTTTTCTTGGGAGTTGTGAAGCCTAGCTGGCAGACATGGAACACCATGGTAGATCTTTGAGCACAGTAATGTAGGCCTGCTTCTAGTCATGGTCTCTAGTTCCATTGGCCACCAAGATGTGACAGCTGCCTCACATTCCTATTGACATGGATTTAACTCCTTCTGCTGACATGTTGCCATGATAACGCAAAATCTTCTGATTCAATAATGTTTAAAAAAAAAGCTGTCATTATTTCAATTGCCTGTCAGTTATGTGGTCACACCAATGAATATGCTGTCCTAACTAGGATGTTTATTACTGTGATAAAACACCATTACCAAAAGAAACTGGAAGAAGATGCAGGAAGAAGTTTGATGCAGGGTCCGCTTGTAGTCTATCATCACAGAGGGAAGAAGTCAGGAATCTAGAGGTAGGAACTTAAGCAGAGATCCTGGAGGGTGGAATGTTGCTTACTACTTGCTCTTATGAATTTCTCAGCTTACTTTCTCATCTATCCCAAAGATAACCTGGATGGCACTCCTCACAATGAGCTGGGTACCCCCACAGAAATCACTGAGCAAGAAAACATTCACAAGCTTAGCTACAGGCCAAACTTGCAGATGCATAGTCTCACTTGTAACTCCTCAAATAATTCTAGATGGTATCAGCTTGACAAAACAAACAAACCAAACAAAAAAACAAAACAAAACAAAACAAAACAAAAATCCTCAACCAGGACAATAACTAACATAGGCCATTTTCTTTATTAATTTCTGAGAATTGTTTTTCTTGCCGTGTGTGTGTGTGTGTGTGTGTGTGTGTGTGTGTGTGTATTTAGGGTGCTCGGTGCTCTATAGGCTGACATATATATTCAATAGCTTCCCCACTGTATTATTTTAGACTGGGTCTCTCAGTAAACGTAGAACTCACTGTTTTGATTAGAATAGCTGGCCAGTGACCTTTCCAGATTTCCACCTCTCTGCCCACCCCACTCTACCTCAAACCCTAGCTCTGAGATGCTGTTTACTGCCACACTAGTTTTTTGCAAAGATGGTGGGATTGAACTTAAGTCCTCTCTTTACCTGCAGAATCATCCTCCCAGATCCAACACCCCATTTTCTTTTAAAAATTAAGGTATGTGTATACCTGAAGTATACATCATATCAGGCCAGCAACATCATACAAACATCATAGGTACTGTATTTTAAGAGCAGAATATGGACTGAAATGGCTTAGAAATGAGGTCACTGCCATTTGGGATTTAAGCAGGCAAGTTACCCTAAAAGATTGTAGTAGTAGTATCCTACTCTAAAATATAAAAGAATTACCCAGGTATGGCACACACATATGATTCTGACACTTGGGAATCTGCAGTAGGGGGTTGCCAGCCTGGGCTACAGAGTAAAACCGTCATTTAAAAAGAATATTCAGATACCACCCCTACATATACACACTGCTAACAAATACAGTAGCTAAGGCAGTAGAAATAGATCATAAATAAAGGCAGCCCATCTTAAACAGAAAGATTGAAGAGAAAACTTTTCTCACTCCGCCTAGGAAGGTCAGAGGAAGTGGAACATGGCACTTCTCTTGAGTTTCTGGGGGAAGTGAGCTTACTTTTTTACTGGGAGGAAAATTGTCTGACCCTGAAGGCATTTTTATTTTCTGTTAGGGAGGCATAGGAACGAACCATTTCATAGCTAGTTAGTCCAAGACCTGGAAACTTCCAAGCAGACTTATCACTTCCAATAGCTTATCTATTAACCCTGCTTCAATGGATGATGAAGAAATAGAGATTACAGTGGGAAAAGTGCACCTTGATGAGCCAAACCTTATTGGTTCACTTAACTGAGATGTCAAACAATAGACATAGCATTGAGCCACACCCAGGGGCAAAAACATGTCACCTGGATTTAATTTCTCTCTATCTCCTTCCTCTTCACTCCTAATTTTTATTTTTTCTGTGTGCAATGAATACATATGCTATTGTGTACAGGTGGATCAAGGGAACAACCTCAGATGTCAAATATCACCTTCCACTGTGTTTGGCACAGTCTCTCTTATTGTTCTGTTACTTTGTATAGTAGGCTAGCTGGCCCATGATCTTCTGGAATTCTCATGACCCCATCTCACAGTGGGGACACCAGGATTACAGACACATATTATGGTACTCAAACTCAGCTAGTGCCCTGTTTATGGATCCATCTCCTAGTCCTTCATTCTTTTTTTTTTTATTATTATTACATTATTCAACTATAGTCCAAAATTTATTCTACCTCTTAAGCAAATTCAATGAAATAATAATGCCCAATTCCCAGAATACCAGTAAAACCCTGTGATTGACTCTGATGGTCTTGGTTTGAGTCAAGAAGTTAGGTCTTATAAAATCGCTAAGATGATGTCATTTATAAAGCCAAGTCACTTATAACTCCTATGTTCCACATTGGAGCTGAGAGATTGGGTCAACCCAACGTGAGTATGGATATGAAGTGATGCAGTGACCATGGTGGATAATCCCTCAAAGTACCTTGACATATTTTTTAAAAAGAAGTAGATTATAACCAGGCCCAGTATACACACACACACACACACACACACACACACACACACACACACAGAGAGAGAGAGAGAGAGAGAGAGAGAGAGAGAGAGAGAGACTACCTTACCTTTAAAGTCTTTCCATGCTCATAACTACAGATGTTTATATCTCAAACCAATGACCACAGCTAGTAAAATCCTAAGTACACTGAATTTTACTCTGAGAGAAGTTAACCCTTTGCTCTCATCCTCCACAAAACAGCTCTCAGTTTCAACCCTGCACATTTTGCAGTGAAATGTGAAGCCATAAAGGAACTAGCTTCTTGGCTATGGGCCATGTAACAAAGTCTGCTCCTGTACATCCTATGGACTGAAATATCTCTTAGCCAAAAAAAAAAAAAAAAAATAGTGGAGTTACTGCTCTTGTCACAAGAAAAAGAGCCATGGGTGGCTTATGTCTGAAATAAAAAGCCCAGTGCACACCAGATTGTCCCCAGTGCTGATGAGCTGTGGGCAGTGACAAATGAGCCCTCCTCAGGCTGGCTGGCCCTTGTACCTTAGTTGTGTGTTGAATAGGACAGAGCTGTAGCTGAAGTCCCCGAGGCATAGTGCCCAGCTAATCCTTAGTACCTGTGCCAAGACAGTCGGACAACAGGTTCCATTGCTGTGGCACAGCAATGACTGTGGGTACCAGTATGCTAGGCTGGAGACCACAAACTCATCCTCTGAAATGCTTTCCCCCATCTTCTTCCCCAAGCAGAAATCAATGTCTGGCACTTAGTATTCACAAGCCCTCCAACAATACTGATCTTCATGTGCAGATACTTGTGAAGCAAGAGAAATGGGAAGCCAAGCCAGGCTTCCCTTTGAAACGTCAGATGAGTTGCAAGCATTGAGAAAAATCAGTTTAGGAAAATCATGGCTGGTCCTGACTGCCTTTTCTAATTGCTGTGTTTAGAGTCTGATTTTCTTCATGCATTAAGAGAAAAACAAAAAGAAGAGAAGGAGGTGAAGGAGGAGGAGGAAAAGGACCGGGAGGAGGAGACAGGAAGAAAAAGCTTGGGAATCCAGAGTCCGTGGAATTTTCTTCTAAGTGCCCAGGCTCAGTGCTGTGGGCCTGAATCTTACTCTTTATTTCTTGCTAGATGATCTCTCTTTCGGTGTTGGGAGGTTATTCTCTCAAACCATTGCAGACCGTTCCCACTTATTACTTTAATTCTCGGTAAGCTGTTGGCAATTGCTACCAAATTGCTTCATGGATCAATTCTCCCACATAGCTCATTACACTTTGCTTTTTTTGTCCTGAGTAAGAAGTCACAAACACATTTAGTTACATTTGGTCAGCGGGCCATGAGCCTTTCCCCGAACTTCCTGCAGCAGGCTCACATTAGGATGTCTGGATGCCCTGTGTTTGTGGGGCTTTTTGATATTCATCCCCTCATCTTGACGGTAGCGAAAAGTCTGTGGGGATTTATTGCTGGTATTTGCCTGAATATTAAATAGGAAGAGGTGTAAGCATGGAAGGTGCAGCTAAATTTGTTAATTCCCCATAGTGACTTTGGAGATTATGAAAATGGTCATATACTAGTATTCTTTCCTGGTTAAATTAGTATTTCTTATTTTATTCACTTGGCAACCTGACTCTGCAGCTCCTTGAGGTGGGATATTTCCCTCCTCACCAATTGTGTTCTATCTAGGAACTTACATTAGCAAATGATATGATGCAGAAGTTAACATGTCAGTCACATGCCTGGGTTTCCAGAGGCCACTTTGTAAGGCATCACCACAGGGGAGTAATCTCACCTTGCCTACTAGAAGATAAGAAACCACATAGAGAATAGTCATGGATCCTCAACCTCCAACAAACCCAGATGTCTTGGCTACAGACACAGCTAAGCCCAGCCTGAATTAGTAACCACTACAGCTAAGAAAAGGACTTTTGTTTCAAGCATTGAGTTTGGAGATGGTTTGTTTTAGCACCCAGCTACCTTGGTTCTTGTGATCCTCCGTACCTTTAACCTGAAAGTCTACCAGACACTGTGCCATCCTTGCTGTATTTCTCATTAGCAAAAGGTCAATTAGCTCATCATTTCTATCTGCAGTGGTATATAATACAACTTCTCTCTTAAAAATCTATAAAGACCTCCTTCTACGGTGTGGTTTTAGCATATTTCTTCATACTTACATCTCTCTGCTTCCATTCAAAAGGGGTTCTGAACTATTTGGAAGCATATCCCCCCCCCCCCCACACACACACGCTTTCTTTTCTAACTCATTCCACTGCCTATAATGGTGTTCCCTTGTTTCTGCATGGTAAAACCTACACAGCCACCAGGGTTCATATCAAGAGTTTTTCCATAATACTTGTGTTTCTATTGTTTTGTCTTTTGCAGTATTCTGATATAGAATGCCATGGGCTAATATCTGATAGGGGGTGTTCTTATGTATGTATTTTTTTTGTTTTTGTTTTTTGGTTGATGAATAAAACACTGATGGGTCAGTAGCCATGCAGAAAGTATAGGCAGGGCTAGCAGACGAGGAAAACTTTGGGGAGAGGCAGAGAGAGAGAAGCTGCCAGAGAGATGCCATGAAGTTAGGATGTTGGGCATTCTCTGGTAAGATAAGACCCTGTGGAAATACACAGATTAATAGTTATGGGTTAATAATTAAGAGAGAGCTAGCCAATAAGAAACCTGAGCCATTGGCAAAACAGTTTATAATTCACATAAGCCTCTGTGTATTTATTTGGGCCTAAACGACTGTGGAACGAGGCAAAAAAGAAACTACCTCTACAAATTCCTCATAGAATTTCAGAGTGTTTACCACGGGTGAGACCCTTTGCTCAGCACTTTTCAGATATGACCTCATTCATTTCCCTTGATTGCTCCAGCTGATTAGTCCACTAACTTTCAGTTTATAGATAAGAAAGACAAAACTCCAAAAACCTAAACACTGGCCAAGTTCTCACAGGTGCCAGCAGGGGCTGTGCCACTGAATGCAGGCTTTCATTCAGCCTCTTAGTTCTTCTTCAGAGTTTTCTGTGCAAGAATACACGGTGTATGGTAGATGTGTGGCTTGCCAGTGGGCGGGAGAGGGGGACTATTGGCTGAGCCTTGACCTCAAATATTGGCTAAAAGGGGAACCTTGCCTGAAGGAAAGCAACTGTCCAAGAGTTGATGGGAGACGTTGCCTTGAGATAGCCATTTGGTCACACTGGAGCTAGACCAGGGCTTGCTTCTTCATGTTTGCCTCCTCTGAACTCTTTTGCTACCAGATAGTAGCTCCCCACCATTGACACTTAATATGCTTCCAGATGGTTTTGTTAATTGTCTAAGAACTAAACAGTATTCCTCCCTCTTCCGGTCATAATGGATTTTCTTTCTTTTTTTTTTTAATTTATTTTTTTATTTTATTTAATTTTATATAACAAAGTCCAATTAAATGAAAACAAACATTTATACACAATATTTGGGAATTTGGGCTTTGTTCTTTCCAAACTACTTCCTGCTGGTAAGGGGCGCTGTCTTGGGGGGATTCAAAGAAGATTCAGATATCCTGGCTGTAGTCTGTAGGGCTGTTTTGTCCAGCTGTTTTGAATGTAGGATTAGCTTGTACTCTGTTTCAGGCGGTCTGGTGTGATCAAACCACATTAGTCTGGAAGGAATCCACATCTTTTCATTTTCTGTGGAAACAAAAATAGAAATCCTTTTCCCCAGTAACTTGTCCTTCAACTTAAATTTTGGAGTCAAAGCATTTTTAATTTAATTTGTTGTTTTACATGTCGATCCCAGTTCCCTCTCCCTCCCTCCCCGCCAGCCCTCCCTTCTTCCTTCCCTTTTACCCTCTCTGCCCTCTCACATGCACTCTAAACACCCTCCCCTCCCATCCCCCCACCCCAATTCCATATGTAGGGGAATGCCATCCAGTTGGGGTCATGTAGATCTGACAGGTCCTGTGAAGTAGGGACTAGGGCTTCTCTCCAGTCTCTAGATTAAGGCAGTTATCCCTCCATGGGGGATATGTTCGCAAAGTCCTTTTGTGCATGTGGAGAAAGTGGAACACCATAATGGATTTTCATTAGCTTAGCTTAGCTTTGTCCATAAGACCAACTGAGAGACAACCCAAAGGTTGGTGCTAATTTATTGGGTTTCAATATGGCCACTGTTGTTGGGCCCAGGTACTGCTGAAAAAGTTGGTAATGGAGGTTCTGAAATGAGAGAGGAAAGTTTGGCTCTCTGGTTCATCACCAGGGTTAGTTGATTTGCTTTGAAAGCCATAGATTTTCCTCCACACTCATGCCTATAGTTGTGAGTTCCTTGTAGGAACTGTAAAAAAAAGAAAGGGCCAAAAGGCATCTTGGTTTGTGGTTAGTGAGAGGTAGATAAAAAGCGTGGGGTGAATTTGCTTTTAATCCTGTGGTGCAGGGAGACCTGAATGAAAGCCTGCTGTACTCCAGTTATGGCCAGTGTAATCCAATTACTCATCATTCTGTGTAGCCATGAAGTGGTGTCTGCATGACAGACAGAGCTTAAACTTGTCCTTGAACCCAAGGTCATTATGAAGCAGGATTCCTGACCAAACCAGTGTTTCTGTTGGAATGTTTCCTGTGTCCCTATCTCAAGAAGGGGTCTTACCTTGCCAGATGCTCAATGTGATAACCATGGTATTTGTTTCTGGAAGACAACAGGGGGCTCCATTTTCCCCAAAGACATAACTATCCACTGAAGAAGGTTCTCAGCTATCACCTTTCTCACCATTAAAGTACCATATAAAATTTAGAACGTTGTGATTCATGCCAAATTCCTCCCTTGGTTTCTATGAAGCCTGGAACCCCAGGAAGCTACAGCCTGCAGAAGGCAAACATGCTCATGGTACAGTTCGATATAAAAATTTCTGCATGATCTCTGAGGGCTGCCATTGTGCTAAGCCCAGGGGAGAAATGGATCTGAGTTCTATATTCCAGAACTACTTCAAGGAGATGGCCAAATACATATCAAAACTAAAACACAGTGAGCCACAACTCAACTTGGAGTACAAACTTCTCCTCCTTTGGTTTCCTGGGTTTGCACATTATTCTATAGTGTGCAAAGATTATTCTACACAGCTCATATGATAAGTTTGGCTGCTCTTGTGCTATGGCAGGATAGTTCAGTTCAGAGCTATGTTCTCTTTGCCCTTGTAGCATGCTAGTGTCATTTTTCATCAAATAGAATAAAGCATTCTCATTTCATTTGATAATGAAAGCTTCCCTTTCTTGGAACTTTCATCACCCTACAGGCAAGTTATCATTGAGGATCTCTTCAGTTGTCTCAGGCCTCATCCATGTCTTCAGCTCATCCGGTCTCCCAGTAGGGACATTGAAACACTAAAATAGTTTCTCTAACAATCTCCCTACAAATGCACACACCTGACACACAGGCGCACATCCCCAGCTGAGATTATCTTACTACAGCATTGAATATGCAAACCATCCAGACATGCTCTCAATAACCTTGCCTTCCTATGCAATTGCTTTTAGTGACAGAGACCACATATAGACATAGTTTCAGCAAGTTACTACAGCTACTATATGACAGACCTCGACAGCAATGTCTCCAAAGAACTGCTGCTCACTTGCAAAGCAACTGTTTGCAAAGGTCTCAGTTACCAAGGTTATGCCTGTCCCTGTAATTTTCCATTCAGGATAGGACTTTTCCTGGAGCAACTTTAAGTGACAGTGGCCATGAACTTCCTGGGATGGGGGCAATGAGCTCTTCTCCTCTCAAATACCCCACTTCCAAATCCCTCATTTTCCTGAATACTCAAAGCACACCCCCAGCTTCTTCCCAGAAGAAAGCTTCTACCATTCAGGTTTCTACAGACCCCCCAATACTGTCGTGAGAAAGAACACCTAAAGAACCTCATCCCGACCTTCAGAAGCCAGAGTAGTAGCTATTGCTGACAGTTTACACCTGATAATAGGGTTACAAAAAATGACATTTAACAAAGGTTACCATTTTAGATGCTTCCCACATACACACCCTGAATTCACTTATTTTACTTTATCACCGAAGACACACCTGAAACATGAATTGGGATCGCACAGGACAAATAACTTGCTCAAAGTTACTACTTGGTAAGTATTTGAATTCAAAGCTATCCCACCTAAAAATCTGTTAATTTTGTCTTCAAACTTGCATTTGTTGAATGGTCTCCTGATAAGCCATCAGTCACCTTGACTGAAATTAGAATCACTGTGAAAGCACTCTGGGGTATAGCTATGAGAGTGTTTCCAGAAAGGCTTTATTGGTGAGGGAATGCCCACCTAGAAGCAGGCATGAAACCTATGGCCTGCAGTTCCAGATAGTGTAAATGGGAGAGAAAAACTGAACAGCAATGGTCCTCTCCCTCTACTTCTTGGCCATGGCTGCCATGTGACTATTTCTGTCCCATGTTCCCACTGCCATGTCCTCCCTGCCATGAAGGACTATGCCTTTGAACTGTAAGCCAAAAGAAACCCTCCCTTATTCTAATGTTGCTTTTCTCAGAAACAAAAAGGCATAACTACCAACACATAGCCCTTGTCTGTAAAGGAAGAGCAGGTAAGGAAGTGGTCACCCTTCCAAAGTGACTTATCCTGGCTGGAACAGCTTCCACCTCAGAACAAGTTCTGACGCTTCTGGAAAGTCATCCACACTTCTTACAAGTACCTGTCAGGACACTGATAAGAGCTTAAGTTCTGGATCAGTTCCAGAGTCCCTTCTGCCACTGCCTCCTCCCTGTACAAAGCAAATGCTGGGATACATCATTTTGCCCAAGTCATGCTAACCAAATTCCCAATTTTGGATGACCTACATTCTCTAAAAAATGATGATGAATAAGCCTTACACTAAATAAACTGATTTGTGGGTCTCTGAGAAAGCGAGCAGAAGTCAAATCTAATAACCAGCATAAAATTCCTACTTTGATTATCCGAGAATGTCGTATCCATGGCAAATGCTTAATCCCACATGAGGTAACATATGCAAAGGGGCTTTGAAATGTATAAGGTATTCTACAAATGCCAAGTACAATTATTCTTGTCAATGCCAGTCTTGCTTGCCCAGCAGGTATATGCTGAGTGAATACGAATGACTTCAGGATTACTCTAAGCCAAATATAATTGGGAATGTGAGCTGTGTAATAGTAAGGGACAGGGATGTCAGGGTAAGAGCCATCATGTAACAGTGATGTGTGAGAAATGGGAAAGCCACTGGTTTTTTTTTTAAATGTCAATATTTAGCAATAATCACAATACATTGATCAATTCACACATACCGATTAGTCCATCTTTACTCCAAACTGTATGGATCTTCTAAGAATTTTATGAATAATATTTCATTGTATTCTCACAGCAGGCCTCTGTGGTGTTATTGCCCCCATTTTACAGATGCATAGCAGAGACCAGGAAGTGTAAAATGGTACCCCACTTCCTATAGCAAATATTTGAGTCCTCAGCCAAATTCTATTTTGCTAACAATGGTTGCAGAATCAAGTTGGAATAACTTGAGGCCCATTTGTGTTCTGCTTCTATTTTACTTCCCTAAGAGTTAACACATTGTGATTTAGAATTCCCAAAGAAAGAAGACAGCTCTCATTTGAATCCCAGGGACAGCAAATAGAATCCTAATGACTAACACAGGCACATGATGGATGATGACGGTCTGCTAGAGCATGAGCTGCACTTCACCTCTCTTTAGAAAGTGACTTTCAGATGGGGGACATTACCAGAAATATCTTGGGAAAAAGTGGAAAATTGTGTTTATGTCTTTGTGTTGTAGCTTTCATCTGAAACCCCAACCCCTGTGCGCATTTATGCATGTGTGTGTGCATGTGTGCTTGGATGCACATGTATGTGTGCATGTGTGCTCGTGGAGTGTGTGTGTGTGTGTGTGTGTGTGTGTGTGTGTGTGTGTGTGTGTGTCTTGCAAATGGGAGTTTTTAATCTAACTCGCTAATACCTATCACAGTTCTGGGTAAATAGAAGAACAATGGGAGAATTAATGTACATGTGTTTGAAAAGTGAATAAATGCCTAGCTTCACACCTTTACAATTGCTTGTTTCACCCTAATAGAGCCAAATAAATGCCTAGTAGGAATAAATGACTAATTTCTGCCTTCATTACTTTGAGTCTAAGAAACTCAGCTCAGTGGTTTACAATTTGAGTCCATCTTAAACTCACACCTATGGCTATTGTGGGTCTCTGTCTTCTGATTTGTAAAGTAGTGGTAGGCATTGTTATCCATGAATACCCAGAATCTACTTCATCTCCTTTCAGAAAGGTCCATACTCTAAGTTCACGTGGTTCCATTGGAACTGACACCACTCTACTCTTCAGCACTGGGAGTGACTCTAGGTTCTAGGTATGAACAGCCAATGTACCCACTCACCTGGCTAGAGTAGCTGCTGTACAAGATCCCATCTTTCTAGTGGCCTAGACTGGCTGGTATATATCCTAGCTTAGTCTGAGATCTTGGGCTTCTGCAAAGGCATCCATTGCTATGGAATAATCCTTCTGTACAATGTGAATATGTGTTACTCTCATTGGATAATAAAAAGCTGACAAGCTTATAGCCAGGCAAGAAGTTTAGGATGGACAGTCAGACACAGAGAATTCCAAGAGGAAGAAGGGCAGAGTCAGAGGAGTTGGCAGCAGCTGCAATGGGAATGGGAGAAGGAGATGAACTGTCATGATAATAAAGGTACCACATTTGTAAATGATATGAAACCTCAGTGTGCTTATTTGAGAGAAACTGCAGGACAGGAAATCTATGCCTACAATCAACCTTTGGAAGCACCATCCCTCCACAAGTTATACCAGTAAATCCTAAAAAGTAATATCTTTTCTACTAAGGAGACAACATCAGTTCAGTGCCAGCCTATGGCACCTAGTGGCCATCTTATAGGTGCATGAATAGCCATGATTGGAAGAAGCATTTTTGAACAACCCAATTTACTATGTAAACATTCTTCCATGTGTAGAGCTAAGCTTGATTTTTGTCTTTCAGCTGCATATTTCAACAAACCCAGGCTCCTCTTGTGTGAGGGGAATATGTATCTATGTGATCTGACTCCTATTTTGAGCAAGCAGACTTGTTGATAACTATGCTGTAAGATTGTGATCTAACTTGTTCCCTTGACAGGACACAGACAGCTCTTCTGTTTCTGACCCAGGTCACTTTCCTTTGTTCTCCAGCTGTTGGACTATGCAGTAGTAACTGGTCCTAGGGTTGTTGTCTTTATATAGATCTCAGTGGGGATAAATAGAAATTTTTAGATTCAGATATAGATGCATGGCCCCATAGTTCAGACACATTAGAGTGTTATAAAGTGCAGTTCCATATTTCCACTACTCAACAGATGCAGACTAATAAACAACTTGCTTTGCCTTCATGAGATCCATCACTCTTTACTGTGAAATGGGAATAAAAGAATCCATTCTGCAAAGATGTTAGAAGAATTAGTGGAATAAATATGTAAAATTGATAGAACTTGGGAGTACATATTAAATGCTCCATAAATGGTAGCTATTATGTAAGATCCCTATGAGAGTGATGCACTTGTCTTAAAATGGAGTCGCATCTCAGTGAACACACTGAAAGTAAATTAAAACTGTTAGAAAGATTTACGTCATAGTTTACACTGTACAATAGAGGGTCAAGTATTTGCCTTTGTGACTGCATGGCAGCCCATATCATACATTACATTGCTAGTGCAAGACAAAGGCTCACTTAAAGTATGCTTTTAACCAAATGCATCTTGTTCTCACAGTATAAGAACAGTTGAAACATGCCGGTCATTGGAGGCACACACCTTTCGTCCCAGCAATTAGAAGGCAGAGGCAGGCAGATCTCTGTGAGTTTGAGGCCAGCTTGGTCTACAGAGCAAGTTCTAGGACAGGCTCCAAAGCAATACCTCTGTCACAAAAATCCAAAAGAAAAAGAACAGTTGAAACATAATAATCCAATCAGGAACCCTTTGTGAATACGATCTCTGTGTCTCTGTCTGTCCCTGTCTCTCTCATCTCCCTCAAAGCTGAGCACTGTGAAAAGAAAACAACACCATGCAGAATGATCGCTAAAGTCACTTTGAAGAACTTCAGACACAAGTAGTTCAGAGTATGCTATTCTACAATGTTGGTTTCATAAAGAAGGAAAAATGTACTGACGTTTTGTTTTGGGCCCTTTTTTTCCCCCACTTAAGATTACTTGGGCAGAACAATAAAAACTTACAATTTATAAAACGTCAAATAATTTATGTGAATACAAAGAAATATGGAAAACCATTTTAGATTTCATTAAAAAGCATTGCAGAAATATGGATAGGCCTTGATATGAAGCTGACTAAATCAAATACCACAAGTAAACAATATGTGGAAGGCTTTATTACTGTCATTTATTTGCACATATGCAATATTGTACTTTGAATTTTTTAAAAGGCAAATGTATAACATAGAAGGAGATAAAAATAGTCTCTGAAAAAAATAGTTACAAATTGGAGTCAATAATCATAAGGAATATGGCAGAAAAGAATTAGGAAGAGCATGGTGGGAACTCACTGCACATGAGCGTGCAGACAAAGGGAATAATGGTTGGCAGGGAGATGAGTGGCAGATCAAAGGACTGAAGATGCCACTGTGTTGTGGAGAACTTCGAGTTTACCCAGGAGAAAATGCCCTCTGAGCAGTAGAAGATGTTACGTGAGATGAAAAATGTAGATCAAGAACCTGGGTCTGAAGGCCAACAATGGTGTATCAAAGAAAAACTCCCCTGAGAAAGAGCATTAAACCAATAACATGGTAGAATTAAGTTGCAGAGAATCCAAAAAGAATTAAGAGAAATAAGATGGGGGAAATCAGGAAGAATGGAGGGTGTAAGGAACAGACAGTGGGGTGTGGACATTTTTCAAAGTTTCTTTTAAGCACATGATCCCTGGGGTGCCCATGGGTGATGTGTAGAAAGAAAGAAGAAGCCAGGATCTATGCTTAAGTAAGACAGTGTGGATGGTATGAATTTCTTCATGGGAGATGTGGTGGACTCTTTTGATGGGATATTGAATATTTAAAAGAGAAATGGGGATCTATATCCAGAAGAGAAAGGGGGAGAGCTATTTTATGGAGGTTCTTTTCACTCATAATTCAAAAGAAGTCAGAAATCAAACACATTGAGGAGATGAGGCTGCACATTGCCTAACCTTAGACAGTATCTTATTTGGGCCAAACCCCAGTCATAGAGTTACAGAAGAGATCCTTCCTCTTCCCTGCATTCCAGAAACCAGAGTTCAGTAATCACACAGTCTTCAACTATGACACCAGGTCATATATGAAGGAAGCTGTTCCTCCATGCTGAACAGACTTCCCGCTTTCCAGTAGGGTATGTAAAGGCTAGCCCTTTCTATATATGATCCACTCTGAGCCCTCTTATATTTTTAATTGTGTTTTTACCTCACCATATCCTAGCGTTTTCTGAGTGTATTCTTAATTTATTAATACATTCTTATTAATGAAGGCTGTGTGGTCTGTCACAACCACCAGAGACCTTCCTGTGCATCTCAGAGTTGGGCTTTTTCTAGGTAATTGATTGTGTTGGGATTGGGTGGTGGGGGGTGAAATGTTGGTGCCCAAGAGCCCCACTGAGAACTGAAAGCTCTACAACAGAAGCCATTTCCTGTCCTCAATTAAGGGGGGAATGCCATCTCCTTTGACTTTGGCCATTCCTATGATCGTCCCTTTAAATGTCACATGTGTCTCCTCACTCATTACGTTCTGTGTAGGTCAAGATGTTTCCCCAGCTCAGCTAAGAAGGATGAAGTCTTCGCACCAAGGATTCATCATTTTTATAGATGTGGAAAGAAAAGTCAGAAAGAAATGTCTTTAGAGAAAGATACACAAAAGCTCTTAATTCCGGGAATTTAGTCCAAAGAAATACTTTGTATGATACTGGGTTTGTCCTGTTTCTCCTTTAGAGAAAAGAGGCCATTAGCCGATTAGTAAAAAAATTGTTAATGGTTATTTGGCTATTTGAATCACCACTATCATTTCTCCTCCTGGGCACACGTGTCCATCAGGTATGCTTATCTTGTGCTGTGGATGCTAATGGGGAATCAGTCTAGATTGGACAGAAGCTTGTGAGCCAGTCCTGTCTTCTTGTCACTAGATCTGTACTTCTGTGTCATCACACAGATTCATGGTGAAGGTGTGTTTCAGGAGGAAAGTTCTCCTTGAACCCTTTCCCACTCCCCCTTAAAACTTGTAATTGGTGGGCTGTGTTTGCTTCCTTGGTTAACTCTCCCTGGATGTCTATTTTGAACAGAAATAGCAAGAATAGGAGATGAGTGTTTTGCCTAGAGAATTAATCGAAGAACCCAAACAGAATTTTTTTTTCCGGAGTCAAGAAAATTGGCAGAAAGTGATGGGTGAGACATGACTCGCTGTCAGGGTAATCATCTTTGGTTGTGGGAAGGGGTGGAGGATGAGAATGCACACATTAAATGAAACAGGTATTGTGGAGGATGTCTTCCCAGGGACACATTCTAATGGAGATGCTTCCCCAACCCCCATATCTCTCAGCAGTTATGCAAGGATCATTCTGCAAATGGCCATTGCAGTGTGGATTTCATGGGTTCACATTTGCACCTTGTAGCTTTTAAGGGCCATTAGAACCTAAATACTGTCCCATCAAAGCTCAACCTAAAAGGGGTTATTGCTGGCAGCCAGATAGCTTGTGGAACCTCAGCCTTTGACAGCTCTTAATAGGTAAATACTCTTGCTTATGAAGGAAATGATGATATGGGATGATAAGGAATGTTGATGTCCTACACTCTTTGTCCCTGAACAGTTGCAAATTTAACATCAGTCTCAGGATAACATCATAGCCCTGAAGAGTGGGCTTGAACATCCCCGACCTTGCCTTTGGAATAGTTTACATAATATGGGACATTAAAATTAAGGTTGGTGTTTACTGTAGATATTATCAGATATTTTTGTAGATACTATCAGACTCACGGTGAAATATTATTTCCCTTGGAAATGCTTTCTTTCCCTGCCAGTAACAGGATGCAATCACAGAGCTTAGTGTGGGCTAGCATACCAATTAGAGGGCTTGTCTGGAAGACATGTGATATGTTCCCTTCTAAATTCAATGGTTTGTCTGCAGACAAACACATACAGAGAGGAGAAAACCCAATTCCCATAAAAACCTTGAAACTGTTTCCACTCTTTAAATGACGCATATGTATCTCCTCAAGGTGGGAAGCAAAATAGCCATAAAGCATGGCAAATAAAAGAAGATTAATGAGCAAAAGGATCTGACAAAAATATTTAATTAGAATGCAATGGCCTGGCCCTATTATCTTGTATTATTATACATCTTGTCATTAACCAAATCTGTAGCTAAACTGTGGGCATTTGTCTTCATTATGTAGTAAAACTGTATAATGAGCAGGTTCCAAATAATGAATAAATGCTCTGAAATGCCTGAAGAATGGGGGGGCATTTCCATTTCTATTCAAGGGGTTCTGAAAGAGAGAGCTAGCTCATCCTTGCTTTGAAAGATTAAGTGAAAGAAATGCTTCTATGTTGCAGAATTCAGAAGCCCTCCAAATTTGGTGTCCATGAGCTTGGCCCCACAATTCACTCACCACCATGAGATTTTTTTCTTCTTTTCGTTTTCATCTGCATTACAATCTCCTTATCTGTCAGACATGATAAATCTCTCTTGTGTCAAAGGTTCCTGCTAGTGCTAATATCCCATGTTCTAGGAAATGATATGAATTTGTTAATTCCTATTTAGGGTTGAATTTAACTAATATGTAAGAAGCCATTTCTCAATCATTCATTTGCCCATCGTTCCATAATTTATTGTCAATAGAATGTCAGATACAAGTACTAATGGTCCAGCAAAAAAAAAAAAAAAAAAAATCTGCCCTTAGACTAGTACTGTGGTACTTACTCTAGCTGCACCTTTAACCAACTGAAGAAATATTTTAAAATATGAATGTGTAGGCTCTGGCCTCAGGGATTGCAATTAAGTTGGTTTACAGTAAGATTCTTTACACATACATTTTCTGTTGCTATAATAAAATACTAGAGACTTGGTAATTTATTTTTAAAAGATGTAAAGGTTATTCAACTCATAATTTGTGGGTTTCAAGGGCACAGCACTGCCATCTTTCAGCTCCAGTGACGTCGCCCTGATGGCAGAAGGCATACTGTCAGGAGCACAGATGGGAGGAAGATATCATTTGTGAGACAGGGAGCTACAGAGATTGGAAGACAGTGTGTTCTTCTACAGTATTTCTTTCCCTTGGCGATGAGCACCAGACCAGTGAGTTCAGGGATAGCATGGTGGAGTATTCATCCCTACATGATGAGATGACTATATCACAGGTCTTTACCCCAGAGTCTCAGAAATCATTACAGAAGAGGAGGTAGAGGGAATACAGGAGCCAGAGTTGGTGGAGAACTTTGGAGAAACAATGATTACCTGATGTAACTGGGTCAATACATGTGTGAACTCACACATGAACCTATGACTGCATGCATAGTATCTGCCCAAAATGAAGCCAGCCAAAATTCCAGCATGGGTGGGAACAGAGTCTCAAAGTAATACCACCAGCTGAGGAGCTAGCTGTTAGTACTTGATGGATATGGTGCTTGTGTGTGAGGGGGGCGGGTCTTCGGAGATTCAGTTGCTGGTAGGTGGTCCATGTTCCAGTGGATGGCTCTACATCCATATACATGTTGGCAACATTAAGGGGACTTAGTGAGTTTTTTTTTAAACTTCATGAAGGTACGCAGGAAAGATGGTGAAACAGGAGGAACCAGAATGAAGGGGGCGGAGGTAGATTGATCAAAAACACGTTATATTCATATATAAAATTCTTAAGCAATGGATTTTTAAAGTCCTTAACAAACAAAATAGATACAATTATTCAGTGTCAACCATTCTGATAAGCGCAGCAGGGGCTCTACAAAGCAGAAGGCTTCTCTCATCAGCCAATCTGCACCACCAGAGGTTTCCAGTAATACCCCAAGATAGACATGAGCTGTTACTTGTTTAAGGGACCACAGTTTTACTCTGTCACAGCAAGGCAAGTGCCCCTCTCCCTAGTTAATAAAGCACTCGAAAACTTCTTTCTTAGGAAGAAAAAAAGCACTACTTTTGGAGGTTCAACTTTTATGATTACCTGCTTTTGTGAAGTTCTGCTAACAAAAGTGTGGCAAGGGGATGTTTATGAAATGCTGGTCAGGGAAGACATTCTCTGTATGAGCATATTCCATAGACTAACCCTTGCCCGAAGAAAAAGTGAGGAGAGTTTGGGCATGTTTGCTATGTGCTCCTATTACTCAATGTCTGAAAATCATAGATTAATATTGCTAATTCGATAACAGAGTCTGCCTTTAGATGAGGAAAGTCCAGATGTAATTCCAAAAAGACTGGAAAGGTGGTAGAGTTTGTCGGTCTTACGTTTAATATGCTGGGAAATAGCACCATTGTGCAATTCCCACCCTCTGGGGTAGTACCAGCTCTCCGACATTTTATTGGGTTTTGATTGAGAATATTTTCAGGAGCAATTTCCAAGGGGAACATTTAGGTGATATGCCTCAGCAGGCTACAGAGCTAGTTGCAATCTTGGGTCCTAAGGGGTAGGAAATCAACAGTGGAAACATGACTATTACTGGGAAAATGGATCTTCCTGACAGGACATAAATCAGAAGCTCTGTCCAGATGTGGTGACAAAAACGCCCTTGGTTGTCCTATAAGATCAGAGGTGTTAACCCTAACACCATCAAGACAGGCTAGCTAAGAATATTGGTTTGCACACCAGAGAATGCCATCCTGCTACACTCCGTCAGTTAGAGGCTTGCTGGGAAATCTGTAGATTCAATCATGTCTGTTATGGGTGACTTTGCAGTTGACATTGACTCCTACCTTTGTTTCTCTGTGGCTAAGTGACCTCATTGAGCCGTATGCAGGGCACAGGCCATCTTGGCTACCATCTGAAGGCTCTTGTTTGTTATGTGTCTGTTGTTGTGGGGCTGGTGTAGCAGGAGGAACCCTCTGGCCTTGCAATTGATTTTGCTCCTATCTAGTCTAACCCTGCACCTTCTGATGCTCTCTGCTTCATCCAGTCCCACAATGTCTTTACCTGGTCTACAAGACTCTTACTAGGCAGTGTCTACCAAGTGTACAGCTCTTCTGGCACTCCTTTGCAGCGCTCCCTAGCATCACAGGATCCCATTACCTGTAGGAGTGGACAGCACCACTGCATTGGGGTGGCGGTCGTGGTGGTGGAAGAATGGGAGCCTAGATTTTCTTCCTTTTGTCTATGATTCCCCCTTAGGAGAAGCAGTGGTGTGTTCAGCCCAAGAGTCTACATAGTGTACATTTAACTGTGTTCTCACCATTCCATGTGCTCCTGTCTGCATGTGAGAGCTCCTGTTGAATGTGAATGGTTCTAATGATGTAATGAACAAGCAGCCATGGCTGCTGCTTCTACATGGATAGGCTCCAAGGAGTGATAATAAACTACCTCCTAATACACACATCTCCTTCTAAGAACCAAAACATAAACACAGGAGTAACCATAGATAGTAAGAGAACATACAATGGAGAAGGGAGTTGCAAACAGGAAGAGAAGGGGGGAGGAGGAGGGGAGGAAGGGTAAGAGACTAATGTAGACAACCATGGCACAGTCCTCCAGAACAGAAGAGACCAGACAAGCTTTCAAGAGCTGACCAGGAAGCACTCACCCATATTGTATGGTAGGAATAAGCCAAGGATCCTACCATTTCTAACAAGACATTTAAAACCTCTCTAAGTTGGGATGCTTGGTCCTAGCTCTCTGGTTCCGAATATCCTGAATGAGAAAGCAAGTAATTAAAATGCAAAGAACACTAAAGTTAAGAAAAAAAAATGGCTTTCAGTCACAGCATTTTCACTTACTATCTGGGTGCCCCTGGATAAGTCACTTACAGAGGTTCCATCTACTTCATGACTAAAGTGGAAACACAAACATCTATCTAAGGGGGCTACCCTGAGTGCCAGCAAGTGAGGAAGTCCAATGCTTAGTATGATGTGATCAGCTACAACTTCATCCCTCTTGTGTGCACATTAATTCTGTCTCCATCAAGTGGCAGAAGGACTAGTCCTTTTCTCCCACACAGGACTGTTAGGATCCATCATTAAGTAACAAACATTAAAAGAACAGCACACATAAAGCTCTGGAAAATGTAAGCAACACATTTCTGTTGTTTCACGGCTTGGTAATTACTGTTTGGATTCCTCTAATGACTATTTATGGGGGCCTGAAACACAGCACTTTGCTTTTAAAATGTTAATGCTGCAGAGTTTAAGAAGTCCAGCTATGATGCTCAAAGGCTGTGCATGACACCCCTGGGAATGATCTCCCCATATGAAGGAGAAGAAAACCAACACGGGGAAAGTTGAGCAACATTCTGCAGAGGAATGTAAATAGAGATGGAGCAGCCTGGGACCTGGCCTTGCTCTAAAATCTCTGTGTCTTTAGACAGAAAGACAGGAGACAGTCCAGGGTCATTCTGTTAAAGCATAGGAGGTTGGCTTAGACCATGCAGTCAGTCTTATATGGTGAATGTTCACCAACTAGGACTGGAGAGATGTCTTGATTTTTAAGAGCACTTCCTGCTCTTGCAGAGGTCCTGAGTTAAGTTCCCAGCCAGCGCCCATAGCTATCTGTAACTCTAGTTCTGTGAGCTCTTAACCCTCTTCTGTCTCTCCATGAACACCCACACACATGTGGTAGACACACACACACACACACACACACACACACACACACACATTAAAAGAATAAAAAAAAAACTTCACTAGCTGATGAATTTCTTACCCTTATCTCAAAACTCAGTTATAAAATACCTACTATGCTAAGGGACTTCTGACAGTGGAACCAGGATGTATCCCTGGTGCACGAAAGGACTTTGGGAGCACATTCCCCAAGGAGGGATACTCCCTTAACCTAGAGGCAGGAGGGAGGGCCTAGTCCCTACTCCAAATGACTTGACAGATTTTGTTGATCCCTCCTGGAAGGTATCACCCTCCCTGTGGAGTGGGGGGAAACGGGAGGGTGGTCAGGGGGCATGGAAGGGAGAGAGGGAGGGAGAGGGAACTGGGATCCATATGTAAAATAAGAAAAACAAACACAACTATTATGTTGTAAGGCTTTGACTCCTCTATGTTTCATAGCAATTCATGCTCACCTACATTAGTAGAGTGTCATCCATCCATCCTTCCATCCTTCTACTGTTCAGGAAAGATCTGTTGACTATCTTTGACAAATCAGACAATATAGTAGGTGCCCAAGGTCTAACAGTTTGCTCACTCACTGGTTGCCTCTGCTAACCTAATAGCTGTACAACTTGTTTTTATTCATGCCTATATCCTCAGGGCTTATCCCAGGGTCTGGTACATAATAGACACCTTGGAGGCAACTTTGGGTCGCCACTAAGAATCTGGCAAGTCCTGCACACTTTCCTTGCACCTTCAACCTCATTTTCTCCACCAGTTACAATGCAGGCTAAAATGGACATACCCATAAAAGCATTTGTTAAGGCACCAACCAGTATCTGTTAAGTGCTATGCAAATGACAATCAGATGAATAAATTACATAGGTTTATACTACCAGGCCCAGGAAATTAACTTGTCTTTAGGGATGGAGAGGAAAACTCATCCTTTTCTTCCCTCTTGCCCCTACCACCAGTGTAACCATGGCTACATTCATATGTGGTAGCATCTTCTGGGATCTACTCAGGCAGCAGCTTAGCTGGAGTAGAGAACTCACTATGCCTTCTGACAATACTTTCCAACCCAAGGTATCATCTGTCTGACTCTAAGTAGTTCTGTCCCTTTTCCTCTTCTCACATCAAGGAGCTGCAAATCACCAAAGGGCAAAACTCATATATGAGCACAAAACACTTCAGTTTCGAAGCAATACTGAAACTGTCTAGCCAGGAACAATGCCCCTTTCTCCAGGATTAATGTTGCCTTTTCATAACTGCTGATCAAATTAAGACTACAATGTGAAAAAGCAGAGACCGGCAGACAGGAGTCTACAGATCACAGGGAATCACTGTTCCCTCCCTCTATAGCCAACCACACAAGGCTGGAAGCTGAAATAAAATTAAGGGGAAACAGAAAAGAGACCAAACTGATTAGCCCTGGTATGCAGTTTAGAAAATATGTATAATTGGCATTTCTAAACTTTTTTAAAGCTCGGTGGTGGTCTCCATTATTGGATTTAAAAGTTTATATCCTGAAATAAAATCTACTTTGTCACTCTATCCTGCAGCCAAGTGGGGGTGACGCTCAGCTAGTGACAACCACAATTATAGCATCATCAGAAAAATTTTAACTAAAAGTATGGCTTTGGGTCACGTCCTGTTAGGTTTCATTCTAGAGCCATCCCTTTTGAGCTGTGGATAAGTTTTTAACTTCTCTGAGCCTATGTTACCCTTTGTCTCATGGGCATAATAATACCCAGCTCACACTGAAATAGTAAAGGCTGGAAAGGCACACCTAAGACTAGGGTGTGTTTGCCTTGGCTCGTGGCTTTGGAGGCTGCGAAGTACAAGAGCAAATATCTTCATGCAGTTCTTTATGTAAAGGGCCTTCTTGCTGTGCCATGGTATAGCAGGGAAACAGAATAGGAAAGCAAGTACCAAAGGGACACTTGAGAAGGAGTATAAAGCTCTGTGAGAACTCAGCCAAAAACATTTTAAAAATATGTGTTCAACTGTAATAGAATTACAAAATACCTTCCCCCTTCATTTCTCCATCCAACACCTTCCAGGTACCCTCCCTGCGTTATGATACGGCTTCAAGTCTACGGCGGCCAGGGAGTGGAGTGTGGTGATATGAAGGAAAATGGCCCTCATAGGCTCACGTGGCAGTACTAGGAGGTGTGGCCTTGTTGGGTGAAATATGTCACTAGCCCAGTTTGTCCCACTCTCTACCTGCTGCCTGTGGATTCCAATGTGGAGCTCTCAGCGCTTCACCTAGTGCCACATCTGCCTACATGCCACCAAGTTCCCCTCGGTGACAAAAATGGACTAAACGTCTGAACCTGTAAGCCAGCGCCAATGAAATGTTTTTCCATTTTAAGAGTTGTCCTTGTCATGGTATCTCTTCGCAGTAACAGAAACCCTATTAAGACAGTGGCCTATCCCTGGAAAACGCTAATACTCTTTGTCCCAGCCGTCATTAGTTCCTTGTGTAGGGTTGGGATCCTGAGAAATTTTCTCCCTTCTGCATTCATATGTCCATGGATACTGCTATTGTCCTGGTCGTGTTGTAGCAATCAAATTTCCCCATGGTCTTTGGCCGCATGAACCACGTCCGAACTACAGCAATATATAAACATGCTGGCCTATGGTGGCTGCACCAGCTGCTGCTTCCTCAAGTGTCAATCTGTGAAAAAATTGCTTTGCTTTTGATCTGCTCTCTAATGCAAAGACCCATATAAAGGGGAACCTGAAATTACTATCAATTACTTATCCCCAAATGGGCTTCACATTAATTTTTTCTGAATAAGGAAGATTTCAAAGTACATGGGACATGCTCATAACAGGGAAGTCGTGGAATCTTTTGGTAATCTCCAGGGTATAGAACTAAATGCTCAGGAGAGCAAGAACAGCCTTGACATTGTCTCCCTTAAGAATTTACTGGTCTCTGGTATTTCTCTCTTTCTCTTCCTTTTAGTCCTTCATTCTTTTCTTCCTTTTTTGAATAAAGTTTGATCTCATAAATGTTTGTCCTTTTGCATAAAGTAATGAGTTATAAGTTCAAACAAGTTACTACTACTGTGAGTGTCCCTTGGCATTACTGGCTATTGTAGCCAGAGTCAGAGCCACGGCTACTTGCTGTTTCTTGGCTTTGGGAAACTTGTAAATGATAAATGGAGAAACACACACACACACACACACACACACACACACACACACACACACACACACAATTGTCTCATTCACAAGCTGTTCTCTGTGGTTCATCTTACAAGTTTTCAGCTTTGTAGAAACAAAACACCATCAACAGAAACCACACTTAAAACTGTGAGTTTTGACATTTTCCTTGGCTAGTAAAACTCCATAGGATGTTCTCTTGAAATGCTGAGTAGCACCATGACACACGTTCCCTCATCTGCCATAGCCGTAGAACTAAGTAATTGCTTTCCTGCATGGTGCAATGCTGTTGAGCTATGAGCAATGAGTTAGTTGTGTCAAATGGTAAGGTTGACTTGTGCTCTTTCACCTGACACTGTGTTGATAAGGCTATCACCCTGTAATAATCCACAGAATCGCACTGAGGGCTCACTCTATTACAGGTACTGAGCCTCCTGTGTATATTATAGGTGGCCTCTCAAACATCATGATTAACTTAAGTCTACTTAAAAAGTTTTTCATATTCTAGTTTGAGCAAGAGGTATCTCTCTCTGTCTCTGTCTCTCTATGTGAGAGAGAGACAGAGACAGAGAGAGAGATTTACTGATATATGGGACCACCAAATCAAGATCTTGGGACTTGAGCAAGACCAAGAGACTCAAATCTCTCCCTCCATCTCCATTCTCTTCTTTTCTCTATTAGGTTCATGCTAGGGCAGGCTTTTTCCCAGGTATCTTTAGCCCAAATTCCTACTGGCCTCATAGCTCCAGCAACTAGAGGGTATTTGTCCCAGTTAAGTCCCTAAGAGAGTCTCTGTAAGATTGTTTTTGTCCCTTAATCTGATGTGCATGATCTTGAAGCAGCTCCTAGGACCCAGGAGTGTGAAGCTCTGGTTGGCCAGGTGCAGAGCCCACATAAAATCTCTGGAGCCAACAGTACCTGTCAATCAAGTGTGTTCCCTCAAAGACAAAATTATATGCCCCAGAGCAAAGTGAGTGTCCAGACTTGTGAACAGATGTCCACCGCAGCATTAGAGAAGACAGACACCATCGTGTCTTTGTCTCACAGGTGAGCAACTGGAGTATTGAGGAGAGCAAGTGACCTCATCAAGGTCAAAGGATATCTAATGACAGACAGATTAATTGACACCTGCCCATTTCAGGACATCCTTGTCTCTCCAATGTTAGGCTGAATAAACTAGAACTTGACCCTGAATGAAGCAGGTAGCTTGGGTAGGAGGAGAATTTCTCAAGCTTGAGAAAATTCATTTCAGATTGTCTTTCAAGTCATTATGAAATGGATGCTTTTCCCTCTTGAAGAACATACCCATCTCTCTCTCATTTCTTTCTTCTAAACAGATAATGGCTATCTGCACTTCTTGATAGGCAGGTCCTGGGTGTAAATAAATTCTTATTAGCAAATTTAGCAGTCATGTTCATCTGCTTTCAGCTTTCTATTTAAAAAGAAAGAAAGAAAAAATGGAGCAAAAACATTATTTCTTGGCAATGTCAATCTTGTCAAACTGAAAAGTACAGAAATTTAAGTGTGGCAGTGAGGGGCCCATGGTGGTGATAGATTTATTTATTTATTTTTCTACATTTGTGTTAAGGTCAGTGTATTCATTTCACAGTAGGGAAGGATGAATTTTGACATTTTTATAAGGGTGATTGATTGGTTTGTGTCCATTTGTGAGACTACATGGCAAGAGGCCATGACTAATGGAAGAGAAAAGGGGAGAAAAGACTATTTTGATTGGAAGCCTGCCTATCACCATTTTGGATGATACCCAGAAATTTTGAACTGTACGCAAATCTGAGCAGAAGCTAGAAAAGTATTTGACACACATTAAAGTACAAAGTGTGGCGTCGGCAGGAATTGCACTTAAATTATATATCCTAGATGCCTCAAAAAAGAGATTTCCATCTCCCCTAGGCTTGCTAATGCTTGCTGGTAAACTTTCTGGGCTGCTGTTAATGAAGCATTATAGAAGAAAATCCCAAATGGCAACATGTTAGACCCTTTGCTTGGAGTTTTCCCTCCGTCACTTCATGGTTTCCATTTGAGGATTAGCTTCTATACCTTAGTTTGGGTAGAAGTGGGAGACTTTGTGAACCCTCAGACTAATTCTATCTCCTGACTATCTGGCCCCCACATGGTGATAAGTGGTCCAATTATCACCAGACTCTAAGTTTGTCAAGGCTCAGAGGTAATCACATCTCATTTAATAAGGGTAAGTCATAATATTTACATCAGACACTGCCAAATACTTGTTGGTTAGTTCAAAGACTGATTGGCTTTGCAACCAGTCATTTGTGTCTGCTTTTGGGGGTTATCAGATATCAAGAATAAAAGAGCTTCATTTTAACTGCTTTGCTGGGATTTCAAGTACTCTTGAGTTATTAGACACACACCCCTAAGAAGACATTTCCCTTAAAAGTCTTAAAGACAGAATATTGTTCCTTGATGACTCCCCACATTCTTCTATGCTAACATCACAAGCTAGACTCAAGAAAGCTTCCCTGTGGACATGGAAGCCATTTGTTTGTATGAATCCATGTACATTAGGCTTAGAGTGTTTGGAGTCAAAACAGTTGTGTATGAATGATGGAACTGGTAACCCCCATGCTCTCAATTCTCATGGAGGCCATCTTAGATCTGAGCATCTATCTGATGACTGCACTTGCATTTTCATGGTACCAGGAATTAGAAAGCAACATAGGCACTTCTTCCCATAATTGAATTGCCATGAATCCCACTGTAGTTAATTATGTCTATATAATTCAGTTTCTGCTTTGGACTTTAGCTTTTGCCAGACTACAAAGGGGCAACACTATATTCATGTATTGTCTCTTATGTGGTTCCTTTACTGCTTTCTTTTCTGGCATAAGATTTGGCCCTATGAATCAGTTTTTCCTCTTGCTTTGTGTTCGTAATTACCCAGGTGTTTTTTGGATCACTGTGTGGCAGCATCTAAGAGGTAAAGGTAGAAGATGAAACACCTAATCCGAGAGGCTCTCCGCAGCAGCAACAGGATCTGCGTCCTCAGAGGTGATAAGACAGGGAGGGGTGGAGCGTGCTGTCGGGGGAGTTGCATTCCCACTTTCGTATGAACTTTACATACATGGGGTGAGGGTTCCAAGAGACATGAAATACTGCAGTGAGAAATGAGCAGGGGATTTCTGGGAATTATACAGTACTCAAACAGTGCCTGAAGACTGGATTGCCAAAAAGTATTTCTGTACATTACATATACCAGACTACTTTATGGTTTTTCAAGACATAAGATTTTTGGCAGTTTTGTTGAACCCATACTTCTCTTTGGATTCTGTAAGTATCTAACAAGAAGACAATAACTGGAAGCATTTCAGCCACTTTCCACATGTATCCCCCATATGAGTAGGCTTCCTACCATGCTTACTTCAGGCCCCTTCTCAGAAATTCTCTCCTGAATCTCTTCACCCTCCATGCGTGTTGTGGTGGTTTGAGTGAAAATGGTCCCCATAGACGTATAGGTATTATTAGAGGTGTGGCCTTGTTGGAGTAGGTGTGGCCTTGTTGGAGGGAATATGCCACTGGGCATGGGCTTTGAGGTTTCTGATGCTCAAGTCAGACCCAGTGTCTCTCTCTCTCTTCCTGCCGACCACCAATCCAGATGTAGCGCTCTTAGTTACCTCTCCAGCACCATGTCTGCCACCATGCTTCCCATCATGGTGATAATGGACTAAACTTCTGAACTGTAAGCCAGCCCTAATTACATACTTTCCTTTATAAGACTTGCCATGGTCATGCTTTCTCTCGACAGCAATAGATATTCTAACTAAAACACATGCCTTTCTTTCTCTCTTAGTTTTCACATTACAACCAACCTTGACAATTGGTATGAAAAGCATCCTGTGTGTGTGTGCTCTTCATTCTTCATCCTTGTCACTATGTCTGGTCCTTGAAAGTCATGCCCTATCCCATATGATTACACTGATGTAGCACAGCCAAGTGTTCTGCATCTAACTGGGACCCTGGAAGAAGACTCGGGAAGTATATGGTTCCCTTTCTGAATGTCTGCTTCAGAGAGTCTTGTGGGTTTGCCTCCATAACCATCTACAGTACTACCATCCCCAGCATAACCTAAATTTGTGGGGTTGTTTTGACTACTCTATTCTAAGGCATCTGTCAGCAAAGTGTGTCCCCAGCTCGGTGCAAAACACGCCTCATGCCCTTTTCTGAATTTGCCCTTTTCAAAATTGGAAGGATGTTTAATTGCACATATAGTTTTTTTTTTTTCAAATGTCTAGCCTGCTTCTGTCTTCTAATGAAAATGGACCAATTATTTGTTTATGTATGCTTTTAAATTGACAAATAAAGTTGTGTCTCTTTATGGCATGTGTCAATACAGTTTGATATACATGTATTTTGAGGGATAACTAAACCAAGTTAATTATATTCATGTGCATTACATCACATATTTTGTTTTCTGATGATATTACAGAAAAAATGCTTCCTGAATAATTTTCAAGGACATAGTACATAGTTATTCTATGACAATAGTTTATTTTTTGACAATAGATCTCTTAAGTTTTCTTCTGCTGTCTTTACTGGAATTTTGTATTTCTTAACCTACATTTTTCCAATCTCCCTCACTTTTAGGCACACATCATTCTACTCTAGGGATCAATGAGTTCAGCTCTTTCAGATTCCACATGTGAGAGAGATGATATGGCATTAATCTATGTTTGTATCTGGCTCACTTCACTTAACACAATGCCTCCTCAGGTCCAGCTATACTATTGAAAATAATGACAAGATCTTTTTCTCCTAAGCTGAATAATGTTCCATTGTGCATATATTTTACATTTTCTTTACCCACTAACCTGTTTATGGACTCAGGTTGATTCCATCTTTTGGTTGTTATGAATGAACTATTAATAAAAATATAAGTCCCACTTCTTTCTTTATCAAGACACATCTCTTTCTCCTTCCCCAATAGAAATTATCTTGATTTCTTCCTTCCTTTTTCACTCACAAACGTGATATATATCCTTCTACTCTCCCTAGAAGCCCTGTTATTGGGGAAAAAAAAAAGAGAGGAAAACACAGCCAAGAAGCTTCTCTTTCTAAGCTTCTGCACTGAAGACAGTGTGTGGTGAATAGGAAGAACCCAATACATATTTATTAAAGGAATGATTCTACTCCAAAAATCCCTGAGTCTGTGTCCTCACAGTATCCAGTAGAATGGGAAATTATGTTACCAGGTTAACGCACTTAGAATTTGTTTAACACTATTAAAGGGGGCTTTATTCATTCAGACAATAGGAATTCTACCTGGACTCTAGGGCAAGGTCTGGGGCCCCAGGTGTTACCTTCATGCCTCATTCAGATGGATAAAGAGCATAGGTTTAGATGATGCCAAGTCTTTGCTTCAAATCTTGGCTCTATCATGTTTTCCCTGCAAGGTTTTAGGGAAGAGACCTCATTCACCCCTTTCTCCATTTGAAAAACAAAGATAACAATGCCTTCTCCATTGCAGTGTAATGAGGAGGAAATGAGATAAGGAGATTGGGGTAGGACAGCTCAATGACTAACATTCAACCAATGTTCATCGCTGAAATTGATGGATTCATTGAAGTTGCTACCCCAGAACATTATAAGCTTTGAACAAAGTTGATACAGATTCATTTTCTAAAAAGAGAAACAAAATTTTATCACAAGAAGGTTGCTGACACCCTCCTCTGCTACATCTATTTTTATAGTGATATAGTATCATGATGAAAAATTGAGGGTCCCCTTCCCTAGGCAGGGGTTAATTACCTCTATAGAAAATGACTTCCTGTAACCCTCTACCTAATAGTTCCATGAATACTTGGACGCCGTTAGTTGACCTAAAGCTCAAGAAAGTCGTGTTGTATTTCACTAAGACTGTTTGTTGTTTGCCTGGGCATAATGGAAATAGCTCTATGTCACAATGCTTCATGTCCCAGGTCGTCTTTGTCCATGGAGGAAACCAGCACTAGTTAGCACCTTTGTGTGGGCCTGTGGAGGGGCTGCTGTGGTGTGGTTTTTGCTGTGTTCTGTTTTCTGCTTTCATCCTTTTGGCAAACATCCCTGGGAAGCTAGTCATAAATGCTAATGAAATTGCAAATTCTGTTGGAAGATGCAATCCCAGAATATTTGAAGCTCAGAAACTCTCTGTGCTGCGTAGTACATTGTCATGTATATCAATATTCTTTTGAGAACTATTGATGTTTTTGTTGTTTTTTGTTTTTGTTTATTTGTTTGTTGCAGCTGTTAATGTCATTTTAAAAAGCAGTTATCACAAAGGAAACAAAGCCTTTGGAGTTTATGCACCAATGGCCAGGGTGACTCAACCTCACCCCCCACCCCGGCTGGAATATAAAGGACAGTACTGTTCTCTTTTGAGTTTTGGGGGGTGCCTTGGTAGTAAAAACTACATAAATACATAGCTAGCTGTATATGAACTGCCAGTGTCTTAAGAGGGATATAAATAGGATCTCTCTCTCTCTCACACACACACACACAAACACACACACACACACACACACACAGAGTCACCATACCATGATTTTACATGCTATGCTTTCTTAGAACCATGGCCTTGATAAGCTGCAGTCTTTAAGAATAAAAAATAAAAATAAATAAGAAAAGAATAAAAAAGAAAATGCAGGGAAAAGGGACATAAAAACTGCAGTTTAATGCTCATCTTCCAAATGAGCAAAAATTGACTCCTAGCAAAAATGTCAGGGGCCTCCACAGCTCAAGATGCCATTGAAGGATGTGTGATGGGAAGAAATGCACACCAGAGTCAACACAAAGCAAGAGCATTGTGTACTGTCTGAAGAGCGAATTGGTAATACCGTAATTATAGCTTACGTCCCTATGTTAATTTGTGTGTTCTTTCCCCCACACAGCCTGATCCCTTCACCATATCTGCCACTGCACACTGGTGTCTGACGCTTCGCTGTAGCATTTCAGTTCTTGACAGTGTTTCCCATCACAGTGTGAAAATTTTCTATTTTTCCCAGGCCCTTGAGAGCAGCTCTGCCTTTTGTGAGAGGACGCTTTTAAAAGACAGCTGAAGTGGATAAGAGCAACTCTGGGCTCGCCAAGGAGGAGGCTGCGCTTGAGCTGCCAACCGCGGCATTAGCAGGCTCCAGCTCAGCTCTGGAATAGCTTAGCTTGTTTGGAGAGGTTTGGCTTAAGCCTATGGAAATAAAAAGACTTTTCAATTCTACCTGTCGCTGGGATGGGCCAGAGATATCACTCAGGGAGCACAGGGGGCCCAGCCAAGAGAAAAACCAAGGAAACTAATTTGAATTGCAGAAGCAACATAACACTTTAACAAGGCCAGACTAATGCAGCCCTCTGTCCTGGCCTTTTTCTATTTTCTTGGTGTATTTATGTATGCAATAATGCCATCAGCGGCCAGTTGAAGTCATCTCTCCTTGAGATGTTTATGCCAAGGTTGGACTTCTGAACGCAGAATTCTGTACATCAGTCAAACAGATTGCTATCTGGGTTAAGTAAGAAGAATGTTGTCATGTGTGTCATACAAGAGAAAACCATTATGTAAAATCAATATCTCCTTAAACACCAATTACTCTAATTAGGCTGGAAGAGTGGAGAAGCTGTTCTCCGAAGAAGGGGTGAGTTTATTGTACTCCTGACTTTTTAAAATAATAGTTCATTTTGATGGGTCAAGCCACCATGGAAGCTATTTCGTATACCCCAGTGCTGGATCCCTCTGCCTTGGGAGTTCCAGAAGTCATTATAAGATAACAGAGTTGCCATAGAAATTATAAACTCATGGTTAATGTGGGTTCAAATATCTCTGGGAATCAGCACAGGATAACACAGATGTTGCGTGGACCAGGACATTTATTGTATATTTCTGTGGAAACTGATACACAGAGGGTGTGCTGATATTGCTGGCTTAAGCTGCAGATAAATTAATCTTCATTTCATCATGCTGGATAGAGATAACTAACAAAAATCAAATATATTAGAAGTGCTACAGTCAATACATGATCATTTGCAAATAAATCTTCTTTTCTATGGAGACATATTCCCACAGAGAGAGATTTGGGGGTGGATAAGAAATGACCCACTCAATGGCCCCGAAATGCAGACCTATGCACATAATGGAAGGCCACTTTTTTGCTCCAGAAGATAAATCTAGGCAAAACCATATTGGCATTAAAGTGTGTTTTAGTTGTGCTCTCTAATGGGAACAATAGAGCATGCTTTCCTATGGAGCCATATCTTAGTTCAGGATTAGATGTCTGCAAAATCCAAAAAGAAATAACATGCAACAAACTGTTGGCATAACAGTTAAGCTGATGGAATGAAGTGTTAGCCTGGGAGGAGATTCCAGAGTGAAAAACGATCCAGCATGGCATGTGTATGGATGTTAAGAGTGCCAGACATCAGATTGTGGCCCCAAACAGAACAAGAAGAGATTTCAAGAAGGCTAAAGGTACAGGTGCATATTTATACTGGAAGATGGACGATGACTGCTGTAGGGGGGTTACTGAATGCTTTATAGCTATCACTCCTTCCCGGTTTGCGTGCATGTGTGCGATCTCTTCTTGAATGTGGTGACTCAATTCTAATGGCTAGAATATGGCAGGAAAGATGGGACCTTACTCCAAGGATTCATTTACAAAGACGAGATGACTTCTGTAGACTCTGTAGTCTCTCTGATATTTGCTGCTTGCTTGCTTTGATGAAGCCAGCTGCCACACCAGGAGCTGCCTATGGAGAGACTCAAGTGGCAAGCAGCTGAGGGTGGACTCCAGCCAGCAGCCCAGGAGGAACTTAATCCAGCCAACAGCCATGTGGCCGAACTTGGAAACTGCTCATTCCCCAGCAGATAGACTTGAGATGACTGCAGCTCAGACCAGCACTTTTATTGCCATCCCAGAGCCAGAGAATCCAGTTAAGCTGCACCTGGACCCCTGAATTATAGACAAAGTGAAAAACACACATGTTGTTGTGCAAAGCGTCTGAGTTCAGTGCTTTTTCACATAGCTATAAACAGTGGATAGAGCGGAAAGATCTCCTGTAATGACTTAAACCTCAAATTAATACTTCAGTTTTAAAGGAATACAGTCGTTCTGTGTGCATGGGCATATAGGCAATACAAGAATAGTAATGTCAGCCAACTGAGTTACTGTCCAGGTTAAATGGGAGATTATTGTCCTGCGTGTCGTATAAAATCATTATCTCCTTCAGTACAATTACTGGACAGATGTGGTTTAGAAAGCTCCCATCTATAAAGAAACTATAAATGAACCCAATCTAGACTAGAGGCACACGGGAAGAACCGTAGCCAAGATGTCTTTCTATCTGAAAGGTGATCTTGCTGGCTTCTGCTACCTGTAATCAGTGACATCCAACTGATAAAATGTGACCTCAGGGAACAGTAAGCCAGGTAAGCCATGGAAGGTACTGGACATTACCAAGAGGTGAGGATGGGGTAAGTAATTATATAAACAAAAGGCTGCATGTGAGATTTCTTAGTGCAGAAAAGTGCTCAGCATTTTTTCTTTGAAATGGATATCAAATATTTAATCTTCTTGGGGCATGCAGTCCTGATGTTGACATGCGAAAACAGCCATAAACCACCTCAAAATGAACAAGTATGTCTAAGCTCCAATAAAATTTCATTTACAAAAGTAAGATGCATGGGTTGGAGGGATAGCTCAGCCGTTAAAGGCTAGGCTCACAACCAAAAGTAAGATGCAGGCCAGAGTTGGCCTATGGGCTATGGTTTGCCTACCCTGTGCTGTAGAACAAAGTATCCTACAGCATAATAAATCCAGAACAAAACAAGCCCACAGCTAAAGGCCAGAAGCAATATCCCTGAGCCAATGAGAAGGCAAAGGAGAAGTAAACAGTGCAAACTGTGTAGGATCAGGACTGGACAGACGGGCCCAGACAGCTCCTCCTTCTGACTTTTGATCAGTGTTCAGACAAGCATGAAAAAATGAGTGAGCGTGGAGAACACAGAGAGTCTCAAAGTGAACACAAAGGGAGCTGGAAGGAGGACAAAGGACCAACTTGAGTCAAAAGAAAAAATAGCATGTGGTCAAGTACACAATATTGAACTAATGTTAAGTCCGTCTTCAGGGGTGGAGAGGGCAGGATACCAGCCAGACACAGCCTCAAAGCAATATGAGGCTTGCATAGGACTCTGTTTCCAGCCCTCTTTGCAGTGGGCAGTGACTTCTCATATGTCTCCACCCACTTCAACCCTGGAGTTCAGTCTCACCAGAAATGCATTTATTGATATTCTACATGGTGAATTTGTGCCTAAATTTCTTCATAGAATTCAAAGGAGCAGTTTGATTTGAGAGATTCCATTTAGACTCAAAGAATAAGGCAGTAATTCATCTTTTATGCCTTTCTGCCCTGTCTGACAAATAGAACTCAAATTGTCATTCTTTGTTCAGAGGCAAACACCATCTTGAAGTTGTTTGTTTCCATTGTTTAAAATAATTCTTCTTCTAGATGATTCCTCTATCTTGGGGAAACAATATACATTTAAGAAATTAAAGGTCAAATTATTTTTTCCCATTGAAATAAGTATCTTTGAGAAAAACATTGTTTTGTATGAAAGTGGGTTGTCTCAATACTTTCTACAATATTTATTTTTCACATGATAAAGGATGGGTAAACTTGATCCTATTTCCAACTCTGAGATCATCATGTGTCTGGTTTAATTTTACTCATTTGCTCATCTTAATAGAGAGAAATATACTGATTTTTTTTCTTGCTATATGGTAGGATGTTGAAAGAATCTAATGAGCTAAAATATGAGATAAAATTTTAAATTCTGTGATCATTGTAGGCATCATTCACCAAGTATTTACTTTGTTCTTATTTAATGTACATGAAAACAAAAATAAATAAGACGATTCTCTCCTGTCTTTGTCTGTCTTCTCTTGGTATAACAAAATGGGTGAGGTGGGTACTTTATAAAGTAAAGAGGTTTATTTAGCTCATAGCTCTATCAGAATGTTAATCGGCTCTGCTCATGTTCTCAGAATGGATGTCATCACAGGTAAAGGGTTACCAGTGAGAGTAGTGAGCAAGAGCACATGCAGAAAAGGAATTTGAAGAAGGCACTAGACTCCTTTACAATCAATCATCTTCTAATGACTTAGTCTATTGCCAGCATTAACATTTTCTGAAGGCAGGTCCCTATGACCTAATCATCTTCCACTTAAGCCCCACCTTTTAGAAGTCTACCACTTCAGCACCACCACATTCCCAGACCAAGATTCCAGGACATAACTCTAGGCTGGGGAATGTATCCAAACTATAGCATCTCTAAAAGTTAATTGCATTCAATGTTACTAAGTGTAGTAACTGACACAGTTTTCAAGAATGATTTATGTTCTATGTTCACTGTGTATCTCTCCTGTAACCTTTACAGTGTGATTACAATTATTACTTCCATTTTATGGCACCAGCATTGACAAAAAGGAAAGGCATGTCTCAGATTCACTCACCTATCTAATAAGGGCCTGAGACAAGATCCAAACTGGAAAATTTGTTTCTACAGCCCATGTGGTCCAACATGATGCCATAATGAACATTAGGACCAAATATGCTTGCATTGAAGTGATAATTTATCTTATAATATAATCAGAATAATGAAAGTAGAGATGGCTAGGAAAAATAATTGTTCCCTCAAGTAATGTTTCTATAATTAGTGTTTACAAATGTGCTAGAAATATAGTAAATCTACTGCTTTAATATATTTGGGTGAAAAGTCAGTGTATTTCTTAAAGTAAAATAGAATTTCATTTAAAAACTACCATTTTAATGTTTGTGCTTTAGTGCATCTTTTTTCTGTTACCAGCTTTCTAAGACTTCGTTTGTAAATGGAGTTGTTAACAATCATTGGAATCTTGTATCTTTTTTTCTGCATTTGCTTTGTATGAGCTGTTATTTGGGGGTGAAGAAAACTGTACTTTACTCAGACACTATCTGAAAGAAGACAGCACTTAATATTTTTTCAGAGGATTGTGACTATTCTTTGATAAAAAATCAAAACCCAGAAAATGTCAGTTTCTCAATAATTAGTTGTAGTAAGAGAAGGACACCACATCAGTGAACTCTTCATCTCTGATGATTTTGTTTCTCAGCCTAAACCCATCTCAAACTTTAGAGTTTATCCATCCAAGACACTGTAATCTCCTGCTTTGGCCTTTTAGAAAATACCAGATCACAGGAACCATTTAGATATTGCAAACATTGACATATTTCACTGTGCAGTATAAAACACCACATTTACAAATATCACATTCATCTTCTCACAAGGCTCTTGAAGTTCTGGGAAACTTTTGACCTCACAGAGGTTCTACAAGGTTCTCAGATTCTGATGTTGATTTCAAAGCTCAAATGTGATCAGAATTAAATACTGTCAATGATTTTCTTAATATGATAGCATTCTCACAGTGGCCAATCCCTCTGGTTTGGCCCTTATTGAGGAGCTCTCAAGAAATGCCTAAAGTTTCAATACTAATACCAGGGAAATATTTAGAGACATTCAGAATACAACTACTAAGTCCCAAGTCAACATAGCTATGGTTTCTCTATTGGTCATTCTATTAGGCAAAAAGAACGATGTTCCATGACAAAATCCTCCAGTTCTTCTGGTACCTCATGTCCCTGAGAGGGAGATTCCTCCAGGACAGTCGTCTTCATTGGTATGAATTAGCTACACTTTCTATTTATCATTTACCACAGAGAATACAAAAAAGACTTATACTAAAGGGTCAAAGTTAATAAAATTAATTTTGACAGTTCTGTCAATGATATTTTAAAACAAAATCATTTTTTTTAAATACATGTACAGAGAGTTAAAGAATATGACAAACTACTTACTCATAGTCTGGTGTCCCTGGACCCATGCTAAGCTTGACACATCACTGAGTCAAGTGACACTGTTGGAAACCTCAGTAGAATTTATAGTGAAAAGCAAATAATTCTTTTCTACCCTATTAAAACAGTTTTGACCTCAGGTACTCAGTATTTCCAGGAGTCTGAAAACCAGATCTTAAAAAGCCTTTTCTTGGTATATGTCTCCCAGAAACTGCTCCTATGTCAGAATTATTCCAACATTTACCACCTTGTGAACACATCTTCCTCTCCTCTCCATGTGTCCTGCCAAGGTTGGGAGAAATGTTTACTATAAATTTATAAAGAGTGTTTTCTCTCTGGGGATAGGGGAATGAATACTCTGAATATATAAATTTACTCTAGGAACTTGGTGGCCCTTAGGATGATTGATGAGTCTTAATTGTCAACTTATTAGGACTCTGAAGCATCATAGAAATGAATGTATGAGTATGTTTATGAGGGACTATGTTGTTGCTGGAGTTTCTTTCCAGCCTGGTTCAGCAGGTGATTTGCTCCAAACAAGCACACAGATACTAAAAATACTATATTAATTACAAAATTGTTGGCTGGTGGCTAGGGCTCCTTATTGGATAACTCTGTCTAAATTATTAATCCATGTATTGCCATGAGGCTGTGGCTTACCTGTAATCTGGCATGTTACTCCTTCGGCAACATGGTGTCTCTTCCTGGGAGCCTCTCTCCCCAGAATTTTCCTTGTCTCATAGCCTTGCCTATACTTCCTGCCTGACTATTGGACAATCAGTGTTGTATTCATCAACCAACAAGAGAAGCATATATACACAAAGACATCCTCCATCACTATGTTTTCAGATAAGTTAACTGAGGCTTGAGGATCCACTTTGGATGTGGATAGCACCATCCCACGGGCTGAGGTCCAAGACTGAATTCAAAGGAGGTGAGTGAATGGAAGCATTCACCTCTGCTTCCTGACTGTTGACACCATGTGACCACCCATTTCCTGATCCTGTTGCCATGGCTTCTCTGACATGTGGACCATGGACTATTTAATCTCAAAACAAACAAGCCAAACCAATACCTGCCCCCCAAAATTCACATTTCTTTCCTCGTGTCACTTTTGAACAAAGTATTCTGTGGTAACAAGGATTGTCCTCTATCTTTAACCTTCTAAGAGAATCTACTTTCTATGACTCCCACATGGAATTCTCATTCCCCTCTTTGTAAGAGGAGTGAGCACATAGCATAATTCAAACTCTGGTATATCACACCCCACTGCATTATTTTCACAAGCTTTAATATCTGAACAGGTAACAGGCACAGGCACAGCACAAGATAAGCACTGAGAAACCAAAGACAGTAACTATTTTCAAACCAGTAAAATGTTTTTTTTCCGTACTATAGACAGTAACATCTTTCATTTGGACTACGACACAAGCTTAGTATCTGAGACTGATGTTCCTAGCAAGCCATCTCAATTGACATTCTAAAAATAAGAGTGATGTCGTGTCATCTCAAGGTCTCCGCATGAGAGAAAGCTGTGCAGTGGGAAGTGGATGTTGAGGCAGTTTCCTCAAGGACAGCTGCCCAGGGCTCTTCTCCGTCAGAGCATCCGCCATGTGCAGTTGGAGAATGAGCTATGATGATATTGAAGAAAAAGTAGGGTTGGAAATTTAAGTATGTTAGACCAAAATCCTTCATTTACCCACTTTTGCTAGTCTGTTGTAAGGCAGTACCTTTCTCTTCTTCCTCACTCTATTTTAGGGGCTACAAGCCAGGGCGTATACATTTCCCAGCATCCCTTGCAAGGGCAGTTCTGAGTCGCTGAGGATTGCTAGTGGAGGCAGACATGCAGACATTCTTATGTTGTTTCTTGGGCAAAAGGTCCAGATTCAGCTTCAGTGAATCTGAGGCTTGCAGCTACCCACAGCTGTTTTTCAGCATTACAATGACTCGGCGTCTTAACCATCAAGGTTTGCTGGTGGTCTGCTGCAATTCTGCAACTCTCTGACTCCGCCAGAGATCATGGTGAACCTAAGAACACTAGAAAACTTACACACCTGTGACCTTCAGCCCTCACCTTGGGGTCCTTAACATCTACAGCTCCCGGAATTAAATTCTCTGCACTTGAGTTACTTACTCTGAAAAGTACTAACGGTTCATTTGGCCAGCTCCATGAAAAGGACAGTGAGTTGGCAAAAGAAGCGGGAGAGAGAGAAACATGTGCTGGTAGTTATAATTGTGATTTGAAAGTGGAAATTGATGTCTCGGGGGATAAAAAACAAAGTGCAAATGCATGGGGTGAGGAAGCAGAACTGTCTTGACAACTCCTGGAAGGGTTGAGGAACAGAAAACCCCAGGTAGTTCAGGACTATTTAAGGGTAGTTTTGACATGGGGAACATTTTTCTTTAAAGGGCCATGCATTAATCTATATATGCAGCTGTAGCAAAAATACCATAAACTGAATAGCTTAGAAGTGACAAATGGAAATATGTCTCTCATAGTTCTAGAAACTGAAAAGTCCAAAATCAAGGTGCTGGCAGACAGCATCAGATGGTGTTATCTCAAGGTGAGCTCACATATGGAATAAGAGACAAAGCAGGGCCTCGTGGATGAGGAGCCAATCATCCTCATGAAGGTTCTGCCTTTATGATATAAGCAACTGTCAAAGGCATCATTTCTTAAGACTGTCACATGGCAGTGGAGCTTTCAAACTAGGAGTTAGGAGTATAATGCAAGCACTGAGACTACAAGAGGCCTGGTGGCAAATGGTCTAAGTATTATATGTCCTGTTATTTCCAGCAAAAGTAGTTGGTCCAGCTGTTGCATTACAAAAGCAACTGTAGATAGTACTTAAGTGAACAGGCATAATGACACTTCATTAAAACTTCACTTCAAGACCAGAAGTAAGTTAAAATAGGCACAGGGATGTCAGTTACTAATTCCTAGTTAGACCATTAGGATATTTTATTGTAGTCCCGCATCTCCCCATGCAAGAATGGCTAAAAGGAAAACTCTGTAGTCATAGATTCCAGACAGATGAATAGTGATTATGGGTGAATCTCACAGAAAACGGGGGTTGCATATAAGGCAGAACATTGTTCCAGAATCCCATAGAGAACCATATCTACCCTGGTTCCATCCCATAGAGACCATGTCTATCCAAGCTCCAGAAAAGGATGTTTTCTGGCCATAGGAAGGAGCCACTAAAGGATAAACAAGTGAATGTCAAGATGAATGAAAATCTACAAGTTTTGGGTTCTATTGCTTGAAAGATCTTGAAAATGATTGTATGCATCATTTGAATAAATTGCAATTTAGTGAGGAAATCAACAGTTGAGGCATTTAAGGCATGTCATACAGTTTTCATGATCCTTGGAGTTCTGATAGTGAGTCCTATGAACCTGATTTTCCAGATCAAGAATCTAGAAGTTCAAACCTTGAAACTGAATAGCACAGAGGAAATTCATTGCATTAGAAAAGGTAAATATATGGATCTAATTGGCAAGAGTAGAAGAAGTTATTAGAAAATTAGTGGATGATATTGATAATAGCCCACAAATAAAGATAATACTGTGGAGTATTCATAACTGCAAGTATGAGCCAAGAACATTACTCAGAAGTCTAAATTGAAGATTTTTGGCTAAGTAGAAGATACTGGTATTGCCCTTTTTAGCCTCAGCTATGTATTTTCACATTGATTATGTAAATAAAAAGCAGTAATATTCAATAACAAATTAATAAGTGTGCAGTAACACATAACTTGTGGTTTGAATATACAATGTCCCCTCAAGGCCCAGATGTTTCACATTGTTCCCCAGATGGTGGTGTGATTAAGGTGAGCCTATCATGAGGAAACTAATATCATTATTACATTCATTCATTGATGTGTGCTTAGATGAGTGGGCTACTGGAAGGCAGAGCCTGTCAGGTAAAAGTAGATCATGTGAGAGATGTGTCTTAAGGTTATCTCTTGACCCTAGCCTATCTATCCATAACCCTGTCTGTACCCTACACTATCCTGACCTTTTAACCCTATCCCTACCTATCCCTATTAGTAACCCTATCCCTACCTATCCCTACTCCTATTCCTAACCCTTTCCCTACCCCTACCCCGACAACTCCTAACCCTAATCCCATACATAGCCCGACCCCTACCCATATCCCTAACCCTGTTCCTATCCCTAACCCTGTTTCTGTTCCTCTTTTACAATCCTTTTCAGTTTCCATAATGTGAAAATATTGGCTTTGCCATATTCTTCCATTATGATACACAGTCTCACCATAGTTCTGCTAATGATGGGGCCAACCAGCAGGTACTTAAACTTCTGAAAGTGTAAATCATAAAATGCCTTCCCTCCTTTAAGTTGTTATTCCCAGCTCTAGTTGATTTCATCTGGGAGAAAGTGTTGTAATAGGATTTTAGGTTTCAGGTATAAGTGTCATAGACAGGATCAGATCATAGGGACATGGCTTATATAACAAACACATGTGATGCTGGCCTGTTCCATTTCTTTGGATTATCATTGCATGCATGTATATATGTATTACATGCATGTATATATGTAGATAGATAGATAGACAGATGATATGTTTGAATGTGCAATATATATATATATATATATATATATATATATATATATGTTAGTGATAATTCATTCCCTCATTTATTACAGAAAACCCTAAGGGGCAGATGACAGATCTCTTAACTCATTCTCCATAACTGTGAAAATTTGCTTGGATGACTAAGAATTCACCTCAACTGCTTTCCCAGATTACTCTGATCATTACATGTCACAGGAAGAGGATCAAATCTAATCTAACAGATACAAGTGAGAGGAAAAGCTAACAAAAGAACAGGCTTTCTTGGATAACACATTGGCATTTTTTTTTCCTGATGACTTGAACCAAGTTACAGCTTTCTCTTTCTTCAAAATAGAGATGACTGTGGCAGTTAATTTTATGTTCCAGCGGGACTGGCTATGGGGTGCCTATGTATTGGGTTCAACATTATTTGATTGATTCCCTGAGGAGTTTCTTGGATGAGACTGACATTGAACTGGGAGACTGGAGGAATTGCAATATCCTCCCCAAGGCAGGCAAGCCTCATCCGCCCGTGGAAGGCCAGGGTAGAACAAAATGGCAGAGTGAGGGAGAACTTGCCATTGCTGTGTTAGATTTTCTTTGCTTGGAGGCAATGGTTTTCTCCTAGGTTTGAACTTGAACTCACACAACATTCTCCCCTATGCCTCCAGAATGCCAGGAACAGATCTTAGAATTGATTTCTAAAATCCTGTAAACAAATGCTTTAAAATAAATATCTGTGTTTATTTCTGCAGCATTTGATTTATCTGTATGTTTTCTATTGCAATCTGTTTTCTTCTTTTTGAACAGATTGCATGCCTTGTGCTCAACTGCACATCTATGTGGTGGTGGTGGGGCTACAAGCCCATGTATGATGGTGTCTTACTCTATGCCTCTCCGTCTTCATTTTGAATATCTCTCACTGAATCTGGAACTCACTCATTCAGCTACACTGGCATGGCTGGCTAGTGAGTTCTTCATGGGTCTGTTTGTCTCTACCATCTCCATTCCAGTGTTGGCATTACAGATGTTGACCACCACCTCGAGCTTTACATGTGTAATGAAGTCTGGTCTCTCTGGTCTCAGAATGTTTAGGTAGCAGGCATGTTATCTTCCTAGCCCAAGAATTCTGCTTCTATGCGATTTCATGCAGGACAATATTTTCCTCATTTGAGTTTCTGGTGGAAGGTTTTTGTTTTGTTTTGTTTTTGATTAAATTTTTTGATATGTTTCCACTCCCTCATCTCCTCCTGTTCCCTCCTCCCACCCCCAACAACCCCTCCCCTTTCCAGAAAAGGACAGGTTTCCCATAGGGGTCAACAAAGCATGGAAAATCAAGTTGCAGCAGGACCAACCCTAAGGCTAGGCGAGGCATCCCACCATAGGAAATAGGTTTCAAAAAGCCAGCTTGTGTACCAGGGACAGGTCATGATCCCACTGCTAAAAGTCCCACAAACAGACTAAGCTACACAACTGTTACCACATGCAGAGGGCCTAGGTTGATCCCATGCATGTTCCCTATCTGTGGGTCCAGAGTCCTTCAACTCCCACTAACTCAGACCATCTCTTGGGTTTCCCTGTCATGACCTTGATCGGAGCTCAATCTAGTGCTTGACTGCAGATCTCTGCATCTGCTTCCACCAGTCACTTGATAAAGGCTCTCTGATTACAACTAGGGTAGTCACCAATCTAATTACAAAATACCAGTTCAGGTACTCTCTCCATTACTGCTAGGAGTCTTAGCTGGGGTCATCCTTGTGGCAGGGTAACTAGGAGGACCCTAGACGGATGTGTGGGTTTCCCTGGGACGGGGAAACAGATGACAAAGCGCAGTTCACATTCAGTGAGGGGTCCTGACAATTAAACCTAGAGCCTCCCACTCATCTATACTCTAAGGTTCAAGAGCATCTGCTGGTGTCACTAAGTGAAAAAGGATCTCTCCATAAGAGCCCGAAAGTGAACACCCTTTGCTGCAGGATCTGATTTGACTGCACACTTTTAATGAGGGAAAGGGAAGCTTCATTTGGCATGAACAGTTCCTCTCTTTCCTCTGCTAGACACTGGAATAAGGTGATCCCCTAAAGAAAGCCTGCAATCTCGTGTCTTGGACGCCTTTTAATTAAGGCTCTGAATGGCTAATGACCAGCCTTCTAGGGGTTAGAATGTGGGCATGGTATGTGGAAGTCTCTATGGAGTAAGATGCCACTGGCTACATAAACTATTAGATACCAGGCATCCAGATCGTTATTCTTAATTGCTCAAAATGATCTCAGACTGGCACTGAGATAAAAGTTGAATTATAATATTGTAAAGGGTAAATTTATTTTTATAAAGTAGGTACAATGCCATAAAAAGACTTTTTTGTAAAAGATTTAAAATGTTTCATGATCTTCAGTGCACGCGCCTACTCATAGGTGGGGCATCACAGGGACTCTTGTGATTGACACTGGGCTAGGGAACTGAGCTCTTCTCAGTGCATTAGAGTAGACACACTGTCTGCTACTAATATAATACTAACAATACTAATGCATGCTGCTGAGTTATAATTTCTGTTAGTAATGTGCATTCATCCTTTATATGAATGTGTACCTTGGACACACATCTACCAAGTGTCCTCATTTATTTGAAGTAATCATAAGTTCTTCTTTCCAACTAGGAATTGTCTTCTGAGGCTGAGTAACCCAAGAAACTCGAACTTTTCTTACAAGACAGTGACAAACAAAGGTAATTTGCTTCTGGATAAAACTCCAAATCTTTTATCTTGCTCCAAGTATTGCACATTTCCTGGAATTCAGGGCACAGCTTATCACAGTTCTTCGCAGCTATACCGTTATTCTGATATGAGGAAATGTAGCTCAGACCCAATTCTGCTTCTGATTACAAGAGTTTCTTTATCCTCACTCATGGTCAAATGAGTGCTTTGAAGACTGTGGAAGCATTTTAAGTATATTTTTAAAATCTTGTGCATATGCATATGTATTTTAGGAATAATAAATCCATCCTTTATATTATAATAAAATGAAACACTCAGATCTGCTGTTCTTACCTTTTTGATAGAGTCCTAGAGGAGTAAGTAGTCAATTCCCTTAGAGCATATCTCCACACACTCAAAGTATGCTCTCTTCCATGTATATTCATGTATGAACATGTACATGTGCATAAACATACACAGATAAACAATTTGCCATTAGGTTTTAAGAAACTCACTTTCCTTGGCTATGGGTCATTGATTTTGTTAAAAGATAAAATAGTGTAAGAAGTAACATGTTTGGACAGTCTATTGGTTTACATTCCATCACTATAACAAAATACCAGTCGCTGGGTAGTATATAAAGAAATATTCTTAGGATTTGGTAAAGGTGCTCCTAGACACATTGCAACATGGCTTGATGATTGGGAAGTGTATAAGATGGAAAGAAGAGAGAATAAGATAGGAAGCCAGAGAGTGGGTCAGGCATCAGTCTCACTCTTCCTTAAAACTGCCAGAGAAGGACTAAACCCTGAGTTCCATGATTGAACTAAACCCAGAGTTTCATGAGACCAAACCTAACTACTTTTGAGGGCCCCATCTTGAATTACCCAATTGCTTTCTACTAGAATCCACTTCTTATGAGTCTCTCCATCTCTCCAACTGCCATACTGGAGATGAAACTCCTGGAACATGAATGCTTGGGGGTCAAACCCAAATCATATCCAACAAGAATGGGTCAGAGGGAGACAAACTGACCAAAGGTGAGGCTGAAATTTACGATTTAAAGCGCAAGTATTGATTATGCTGTTAAACAAGTTGCTCTGAGAAATTTTGATGACCAATTTTATGTGTCACCTTGCCTGGGCTATGGGATGGCCAGATCAAGCATTAATGATAGCAGGGATCTGGGAAAGCTGAACACATTTATTTTCATTGCTCTGTTTCTGAAGAATCTATCCACATTTTTAAAATGTAGGGAAAGAAAGATGAGACAGAGCAAAAGTAAATTGGACAGAAAGAAGAAAAGGAGGGAAGAAAAGGAATGGAGAGGGGAAGTAGAGGCACATCGAGGGAAGTATTGAGAGAAACTTAAATTTGTGTTGCTTGTCTCCTTCATAGTAGAAAGAGGGCATATGTAGTCTGTCTCTAAACTGAATATATATATATATATATATATATATATGTGTGTGTGTGTGTGTGTGTGTGTGTATGTATATGTATATGTATATGTATATGTATATGTATATGTGTGTGTGTATATATATTTGGTTGATAGAAAGCTGACAGGCTTATAGCCAGGCAGGAGGTATAGGCAGGAAAGCCAGACACAGAAGATTCTGGAGGAGGAAGGGCAGAGTCAGAGGAGATGCCAGCCATCCTCGAGGAAGCAGAACATGTAGAAAATGAGATAACAGGTGAGCTATGAACCAGATGGTAAAACATAGATAAAAATATGGGTTAATCTAAGTGTGTAAAGTTAGCTAATAACAATCCTGAGCTATAGGCCAAGCATTTATAACTAATATTAAGCCTCTATGTTGGTTATTTGCTATGTTGTGTGTTCATTATTTTTGTCTGTTTACTTTGCTTTTGTTCAGTTCCTAGAAATTGCAAACATACCCCAAGAAGACCCTTGGGACCCAGCGTTAGTATTCAGGTAACTATACTGGCCCGTCCTTGGGGTTCTGACAGGATACGCCCTCAGCTGCAGCCACTAAGAGCACCACCTGTGCACATTCACTGTGTTCCCTTTTTTAAAGGGCCCCGCCCACCTCCCATCCTTCTTTCTTTCTTTCTCTCCATCTCTCTGTTCCCCTCTCTCTCTTCCCTCTTTGCTTTTTCCTCTCTCCTGCTGCTCCTGTCTCCAGGAGGCCAGTCTCCCTCTTCTCTTTCTCCTTTCCACAGTCCCTTTCCCTAATTAAAAACAAAACAAAACAAAGAACTCTCTACTTAAACCCTGTCACGTGGTGTCTTTCTCTCTGGCACTGCTCTTCATAGATTACAATACCCAGCCTACTTCTGCTTAGGTTAATGGAGCTCATGGCACACATCTAGAAAGCATGCATTTCTAGAACACACACACACACACACACACACACAATTGATTTCAGTGACTTATCATCTGCTAATGTGTTTTATCACAAGCAAGGTCCTCACTCATATGACTCACCAGGCCACTCAGTCCTTGGTTTAACTTTCCTGTAAGATAAGAGACTTGAATGACTGTCTCATCAGAAGGGAAGCTAAGAAAGAAACAACACAAAATAGTCCACTCAAGGAATATCCAGGTTGCCAGGAGGTGGTGGCCCATGCTGTTAATAAATCCCAGCACTTAGGAGGCAGAAGCAGGCTAATCTCACTGAGTTCAAGGCCAGCCTGATCTACAAAGTGAGTTCCAGGGCAGCCAGAATTGTTACACAGAGAAGCCCTATCTCAGAAAGAAAACAAAAAAGAATATCCACATTTTCTCTAAGCCTGTAACCTGTCACTTATCATTCACAAGATTTAATGATGCCAGCCTTAGTTCTAGGCACCCGAGGAAAAGCAAGAGGGCCAGGAAACCAGATAAAACCCCCAGCTTGCATTATAATTTGCAATCCATTATAATTGACAGAGGTACCCTATTCTGTGGCTAATGGTCAGACTGTACATAAAATAGCATCATCCTGTGACACTCAGCCTTCTGTGTTGTGTAAGTACATGCTATGGCAGTCACCCAACAATGAAATTGCCTAATGACACACATCTCAAAACTCGTCTCATTAATAAGCAATGCATGACTGTGAGCAATATGCCAGCTGCATGAGCATTGTGAGAGAAAACAAAGCAAGGAATGGATGTCAGGCGCTAAAGTGAGAGATAGTGCAACATAAGATGAAGCAGACAGGGACGGTCATGAGCAACTGATGCAGAGAGACTTGTGAGGTTCTACACACAGGTCCTGTCCCCATAACCCGTGTGTGTGTGTGTGTGTGTGTGTGTGTGTGTGTGTGTGTGTGTGTAGGGGGGTGTATCCACATGTGTGTACATGTACGGAAAGGTTAGATACATCATTAGACTTTATTCCTCTTGCTATGAACCATTTGTTTTGGTTGGTTGTTTTTGCTTCTTAGTTACTTTATTTGCTTGCTTTGAGATAAAGTCTCTCACTGGCCTGGGACACATCAGGTAGTCCAGGCTGGTTAGCTACCAAACCCTAGAGAGTTGCTGATTTTGTGTTATTGGGATTGCAGTGAGGTTTGACTTTTATTTATTTATTTATTCATTCATTCATTCATTCATTTTCTGTTGATTCTGAGACTTGAACTCAGATCCTCAAGCTTCCAAGGCAAAGGCTTTCCCAACCAAGCTACCTCTCCAAACCCTTCAGCCTGTATTTTAATTAGATTATTTGTCTTTTTATTGTTGACTTCTAGACATTCTTCATATGTTCAGGATGTTCGACCTTACCATATAGGTAAATGCCAAGTGTTGTCTGTGTGGAGAAGTCTTTTTAGCAAAAACAGGTTTTCCAAAGGGTAAGGAGTAAGTGATAAAAGAAAGTGTGGGGGAGGGGCACGCTTCTTTGAAATTGGGTAGGAGAAAAAAGGTGTCCAGTACAGATCTTAGTCTGTCAGTCTGAGGGATAATTGGGTGTGTTACAAGTTAGGAAGGAAAAGGGATACAACAAACAAAGATGCATTTGTGGGTCCCTGACATGGTCAGGGTCAGGAGGGGGAAGTGGAGAATCCAGCTGGGATGCTGAGCTCTGATACTAGGGACCAACCCTCCCTTCCTGATTTAAAGAGCCCTTGTCTTCTCTGCTATCCCTGGGAATGTAAGAAGTCACTTGAATAAGTATAGTTGGTCAGTATCCCTAAATGTTGAATTTCTCCCTCATCATTCCAGCATCTCACCAAGCAGTTATCTATCTCCAGAGCAGCCCCAAAGGACAGCAGAAAGCCTGTGCCTGCCTGTCCATTACAAATACAAAATCAAACATCTCCTAAAAGCCCCTTAAATCCTTCCTGCCTACCGATTTTCCCAACTTTTGGAAAAAACAAAGACCTGCTGGTTCTAATAGTGGGGTCCTGGGGCTTTTATTTTGATAAGACTGTCTCTACAACTGTATGTATTTGTTCATATTCTGCTCAAGGTTATGCCATGAATATTCACTTTCTGAGACTCACAGCCAAAGGACCTTGGCTAGTTGTTGCTGCAAGATCAGCTTTGAGTTGCCTCCAGAAAGATAATCTGTAATCAAGAAAACTGAGAAACATACCCTCCAATTAGCCCACTCTTGGACTCTGGGTATTTAAAGACATTAAAAGACCTGAAAAGTTCTACAAGAAAAAAGCAAAGCAAAACAAAACCAAACCAAAAAGAACAAAGTCCACCTCATTTAAGTCGAGTGTGCTGTTCCACAGTAGCAGCTGTCAGCCTCCCAAGGTGAGAGGTTGAGAAAATGCATTTTGGGAAATGCTGGTCAGAATGAACAATTTCTCCTCCAAATGGTTTCCCCTTCATCAGATCCAGCTCACAAATCTCATAAGAAAGTCTGATTCTTCTCTGTGGATATACATCTTGCCTCCTGCTATTCATTCCCTTTCTCTTTGACTTTCCCTAGGAAATGTCTGGAGTGGTGTGCCCATGAGAGCCAAGCCTCTTAGTAAATGCTGGGATATAGTGGAATACCATATATGTACATAGACATACACATGTGTATATGCATAAACATGTGTGATTCCCATTATTATCATTCTTAGTATAATTAGCTCAATTTCTTCCGACTGCTCCCATTTCCAATGTCCCTATTGCAGTTGCGTGGACACTTTCCCATGACATGGAGTTTTCAGACAGATACAGCTCCTATGGGTGTGTACATGAGCCCTAGGGGTGTGGAAAGGGCTGCAAATTGGGCCCATGTGAACACACAGGCTGGCAGCAAGGTGGTTGGTGGTGGCAGACCGCCAGCCTGCTTGTATGCACTTCCAGAGAAATGGACAGTTGGCTTGTAATGAGTGGTTTGATAACCTGTACCATCTTACCTGCTGCTGTGATCCTAAGCCTCCCTCTATGTAATTATCAGGAGGTGACTCTGTGCACATTACTACTGTGTGTTAACAAGCATGATAGCCTCAGACAGCAGATGCCAAAATAGCAGCAGAATGTTAATAAGCACAAATGTTTTCGTGTTTGACAAAGCATAACAAAACCGTCTTTAAGCAGTGTCTTTCCTTTTGAAAGATGCCAGCGAGTCTGGAACATAGGATTCCCATCAGATGAACAAGCAGACAATGTACGAGGAAAATTTCTGACAACTATGAATTAGAAGTCCCATTCTAAGGGAACACATTGGGTTTCTCATCCTTGGTGTAGAGTCAGAATAACACTGTTATTTAAGCTTAGAAATCAGACATTAGTGGCTGGAGGAAGATAGCAGGAAAAGACAGTGTAGTCTGGGCATATTTCAGAGGAAAGGAAGAGACTGGACTGAAAAATAACTTAGCAGGTATTTGGTTAGAAGCTGTGGCAACAGACAACTCCTCCAAGGGTTGGAAGGAGGAAATGAGGAAGAAGGTAAAGTCATTAAGAAAGGAGAAAAATGTATAAAATAGGCATGCACACCTGTGGTTAATATAGATCGAGTGATCTAAACAGTCCCTGATTCACTGAAACTGATATGTACATCACTACACTACCATTCCATCAGCATGGGAGTCATTGCTAACCAATAACAAGCCCTTAGACCCCTTATCCGCTAGTCTTTCAGGTAGCCACTTAAAGTCGACTTAAATATAACCTTTCAAGATCCAAATGCTTCAGCTGCACTGAGCATCCAGAAAGAAATAAAATGTGAAGTCATGTCCAGTCATCAGAGCCCAGCCAGGGTACATATCGACACACGAAAGAGAGAAAGATAACTATAGCAGATAAAAGGTTTTAATGACAAATCAAACCCTCCAAATAAGAAGCTAAATTAAATAAAAGTAGGGCTGATGAAAAGGCATTTGGTTTGAATAGCAGGAGATCTCCAAGGAGATTATTGCATGCTCCTTGTGTGCTGTGGTCTGAGCAGGAGAGGGGCTGTCACTGTAGGACTCTGCAGCAAAGGCAGATGGGTTCTGTGCTCAAGAAACAGGGCCAAAAATACAAGTGAGGAAATTATCTCACGCCTAGGCAGCAGTTGACGATCAAGGGTCATTTTAATAATAGGAATCGCAAAAACTATGCTTAACAGTGTATGGATAGAAGCCCCAGAGACCAAAGGTCTATTTCATAACAGCAACTGAAGAGATGGAAAAATCCCAGAGAAACCCTGCAGGGGCAAAGTTGAGTGACAGGAAGTCAGAGGGGATTAATAAGAGCCCAGCCATAGCCTCAGAAACAGGACTTGGAGTGACAGGGAAAAACTGCAAACTTTCAGCAAGTCAAGAAAGGGCAGAGGATCAATAAAAATTAAGGCAGGTGGATTAAAGGTGGGCATTTCAAACAGAGGAAGGGGCACACACACCGCTTTAGACAGATGGGCTCAACTGAGGAGCATGAGTCACCCACCCACAGTGGTTCTGCCAGGCTGAGCTCTTTCATCTGTGGCCCTAAAATCCTCTCTCTGTTATTCCCCTCATGTGCTGGTACCCTATCTATCCCTTCTCTCTGAAGCTCTGATGCAGGGGATGCACACAGCAGGGAAGACCAGGGCTTGGTGCTCAGACGGTCTACGCTCTCACTCTTAACTGTACTGTTTATTTACGAGATGGCATCCATCTTTTTAAATGCCATGATGTGAGCATAGTAATCTAAGGTATAAGAGCCCCAGTGCCTCATATTCAGGGCTTTTTTTTAAAAACAAAATTTAGATTCTATTCAAAAGAAAATGGGTGCCGTTCCATAGACCAGTTCTCCAGGTGTTTTATTTAGTTATTTGGCTGGCCTTGAAAAATAATATATGTTGAACAATTACAATTTCTGTTTCTGGCCATAGAAGAATGTCAGGATTCAGATTCGCTCTTTCTCTGGGAAAAATTAGAAGTGGGCATGGGATATAGACAACAGTTGTCAGACATTGAGCCATACACAGCACAGGACTGTCATTGTTAGTAAAGAAAGCAGTAGAGGTAAGTAAAACTTATTTTTCCTCTTAGGGTATTTTCTTCATAAAGGAGCAGAGAGGAGGGATTTAAGCAGTGTGTCCCAGACCAAAAACTCCAACATCAGGAAACAGAGATCAAAGTCTGGGGAAAGCTAAGGCACCTAGTATTTAGGAGGAGAATATAAGAAAGCATGGAGCAAAATGGAACTAAAAGCATTATAGACGTGAAGATGGTGTTCAGTAAAATACCTGTCTGCACAGGAATGAGATGAAAGCCCGGAAATAAGCAAAGCAAAACGCTCAGGGCAAAAGCAATTCTGGAGAATGACAAGCTAACACTTCTAGGGTTCACACAGAGGGCCACGGGCCAGAATGGAGTGGCCAGACCAACACACAGAGCTTTGTGCAGCAGCCCAGGGTTAGGCACAGCTTGCTCTTAGGAAAGGGTAGCTGTATATTCACTATTAAAAACCCTTAAAATGAAGTCTCAAAGGATTGAAGCAACACACAAGCAGCTTAGCTGCTTCACTGCCAGCCAACAGCACTCATTAAAGGCGTTGCAAAAACCAAGCCAGCCATCCAAACAAACAAAGAGCATTCAACAATGGAAAATCCAGTCCTGACCATGTAATGGAAAAAAAAAATGGCGATGGATGCAAATAATCAGTGAAGCAAACAGATCTTATGTGTGATGATGATGGGTTGGCAAACATGGACCTTAAAAATGATCCAGCATTTTAGAGAAAGAATATTGATGAAACTTGGATGAAAATGGAAGACACAAAGAGGATGAGTAAAATATATAGAAATGAAAAACACAGTGTTTAAAATGGAAATTTTCCTGGATGGAATTCACGATAATTTTATTTTCTGACATTACAGAAAAACAAAAAAGAACAGTAAACCTGACTTGGTAAAAAGAAACTTCCCTCAAATTAAGTACACAATTAAAAAGGTATATAGCTGGTCAGATAGAACTTAAAGAAGGAACCTGTAAAAACAAGGAATAAAGACCTTCGGCTTTTCCAGAGGACCTGGGTCCAGTTCCCAGCTCCCACAAGGTGGAAAACAACCATCTCTGACTTCAGTTCCAGGGGTCTGTCTCCCCCTTCTGGCCTTCATGGGCACTGCATGTACATGGTGCACATACATACACACATACAAACATATATGCATGCATGCATACATGCACACATACGTACATAAAATAAAAATAATTCTTTAGAAGAAAACAAGGAGTATAATACACATATAATAGGAGCCCAGGTAAAATGTTTTTGTGGAAGAAAAAATGTTCTTAAGAGGGTCAGGTATGGTGGCACATGCCTTTAATCCCATCACTTGAGAGGCCAACTCACCAGGAATCATTATAATTGAACTTCTAGAAGCTGGCCATAAATACAAAATCTGCAATTGCTAACACTAAATAGTTACAAGATTGAATTGGAAAATATTATATTGTTTAAAAATTAAGAGAAAATACTTTGTATTTATTTATTTTATGTGTGTAGATGTTTTGACTTCATGTGTGCCTGAACACCAAATACATGTCTGGTGTTGTTGTAGGTCAGAAGAAAGAAAAGATACTCTAGGACAAAAGTACAAATGATAATAAGCTGTCAAAATTTTATTCAAAATGTTAAAATTTTGGAAATATCTCGTTTTTCTAATCAGGTGGATATATATATATATATTCAGCAAAACATAAGAAGGACATTAAATAAAGGTCACTGTGCAAGAAAAAATAAATCCAAGGCAGATGGTTGTTAAATATATTTATTTTTAAAGGTAGATGAATATGTAAGAATCTATATTATTTGATTTTACTTATATGAAATGGTAAAGAAAATGAGTGTGATTAAATTGGAAAGTAGATCAATTGTGTTCCAAGCCTCCTGGGGTTTGAGTATGGATACTTAGTGGAAAAGGGAAAAATTACATTTGGGAAGTTGGTAAAAGGATATTCTACATTCTGACTCTTTCAGAGTTATAATACTAGTTGTCAAAACTCACAAAGTGATATCCAGAACTGTATACATTTAATCTTCTGTGAATGACACCAAAATTTAGTAGATTTTTAAAAGTAAGTTGAGAGGCTGGAGAAATGACTCAATGATTAAGAATGCTTATTGATTGCTCATGCAGAGTCCTTGAAGCTGGTTCCCAGAACCCACATCTGATGGCTCTCAAGTTGCAACTCAAGCTTCAGAGAGAGAGAGAGAGAGAGAGAGAGAGAGAGCTATGCTTCCATGGCCTCCGTGGGTACCTGCCCACATGTGCACACATGATGTCAATAGCCTGTATGGTTTGGAGCAAGGTGATCGCCAGGTCACCCTGACCAACACCTGGAGGAGAAACATTCCACAGTTGGCACTGAGCTTTTAATTTGGTAATCTGTGGCTTCTAAGAAAAGCATTGTTCCCTGTGTAGAATGACTCCAACTCATCCATCCTCTCTCTTTCCCTCCCATATCCTTATCCCTTTCCCCTCTTATTATTCCCTTTCTATTATTCTTTATTACTCCCCTCCTCTGGGATTCTATGGATACTCCAAGTTAAATGCACAAACCTCATGGTTTGATGCAAATATCCACATATGAGAATATTCCATCACGGAGGGTGTTGGGGGGTATTGAGGAGCTATTGACAGCTGATGATTTCTGGGGAAGAAAGTCAGTTTTGTGCAAGGATTTGACCTCTTCTAGGTGGTTAGTAATGCTCCAGTGACTGGCCCCACAGGAATGAGTATGTGGGATGCTTAAGTTGGACTCCGTAGGTCATTAAAAAAATTAAAAACAAAGTAATAAAAAGAATACAAAGTTGAGAAGATGTAGGGAGATGGGGGATGGATCTGGAAGGAGTTAAGGGGATGACATGAAGTAGATATGATCAAAATAATCCTGTGCATTTATCAAAAAAATTTATTAAAAATAAATCTTAATTTAAAAACATTAAATTTCTCATTCTCTCCTTGTTTCACCTCAGTCTGTATGATTCTCTGCTGCCACTTGTAAAGCCAATTTAAATGAGTGGTAATCAACACTAAGGTTCTACCACTGAGGCCTATTAGGGTACTAATTAAGTAACTATTGCCTGCCTATTAGAGTCACACAGAGCTCTGATATTTATGACGCATGGTCAACATGTCATTGTGACTCTTGACTCCATGTTTTCTGTTGACTCCCATCTTTTGGAAGTTCCTGTACCCTCTTCAGTGTGGAGTGCTGCACTCTGGAGTCTTTAGTGATAATGACTGTCCCTTGTGGAGATGCTTTGCTTTCCACCCATACCATGTGCTATTGTTGTGGCAATCAATTCTGCTCTTTCTGGTAGCTTCTAGATCTTCTTCTAAACATAGCTTTCCTTTGAAGAGTTCCAGATTTAATTACTTCTCAACAACTATACAGCAACCCAGGAAGTTCCATGTCTATTTTATACTTTAAGTTACACATTTGAATTCATCCACTTTGCCCCAATAAACTTTTAACTTTGCTCCTTAGCTCTTCTCCATTCACACCTCTGGCATTCCTCACCATACTCAGACAATTGGATTTTGCATGCAGTACCCCTTCTGTTCTTTTGGCCTCCATCTTCCCCTAACCTACATAATTCCTTACTGCTTACAGGTGCTGCAGAAGAAGCCTCCAAATGCCCCGGTATTTTTAAGTTTCTCTTCTCCTCCTAACTGTCCACCACTGGCATCATGGTCCAAGGGGCAGACAAGATGACGTCACTCTCTTAACAAATCAATGACTCTCAGTCCATTACATGTAATCCAGATTTCTAGTTTAGGTTCAATGGGATTCTTGTTTATTTGCGTATCATCTTTGTAGTTATCTCTTACTGTCATCCCACCTAACCCCTCCCAGAGAAGCTTATGAGTCCCTTGAATGTATTTCTCACTGCACTTCTAACCTTTGCAGATGACTCCATTAGTCTTTGTTTACTACCATAGCGAACAATTACTTAAACGCCAACTTCTTAAACTATGATCAGATAGAGGTCACACACAAAAAAATTACCAATAGTAAAGGGCTTCTGAATGCACTTTAGCTAAAAGTTGATTCAAAATCAAATGCATGACAAGCTGGGGTGTTTCTGGTAACTATTTCCTATGTTGTGTCACATGACTTCATTGAAATCCTGACTCTAAATGCACAACCTGCACTTCACCAAGGAATGACATTTCAGGTCAGTCTCAAGACTATTGTGTTTTTATTTTGCATATATTTTTTCTTTTGGCCTTTCTGAAAACATAATGGTTTAATTATGGAAAATGGATTTTTAAGCTTTCCTTACTATATGTCCTCAGTATACATCAAAGTCTTTGACTGTATTGAGTTAAAATGTTTGCTTTTTAAAATGGTTTCTTGAGCTGTGGTTTGGGATTAGGGTTTTCTGAAATGCTCCTAAAAATACTTCTGCCATTTTATGCTCTGTATTTATGCAAAGTGGCATTCTCAGCACTGACAATTATAAAATCAAAATATCTGTCAACTCTGAAAAACACTGAAGCTATTCTAAGACCTATAGTCCCAAATATTTATCCAAGATTTAATTCCTCTTTTAAAAATGAACAATTAATTTATTAGTATTTAAATTTGCTATTGTCTTTAGTAAAGAGTAAAATATTATGTCTACCAAAGAATTACTTTTAAAATAAACTTCTTTATAACTTAAGTGTCAGTAAATCTTTGATTTATCTATCTATATCATATTTCCATATTATAAAGTTGTACCTATATGCCTGGGTTTGCATTAAAAAACATCTTTGATAAAAATGATCACTATTGTAGAATATTAATTTAAAGTGTGTGGGGAACATTTGTTTTAATGAGGCAAAGATGTATTGCATTCCTTTTTGTTGCTTTTGTTTAACTCTGTGAAGCTGTGTTACTTTGCCTGTCTAAAACACCTGATGGTCTAATAAAGAGCTGAACGGTCAATAGAAAGGCAGGAGAAAGGATAGGTGTGGCTGGCAGGTAGAGAGAATAAATAAGAGGAGAAATCTGCAAGAGGGGAGGAGCAAGACAGAGAGATCAAGAATTGAGAAGTGTCCAGCCACCCAGCCAGCCATGGAATAAGAAGGAAAGTAAGTTTACAGAAGTGAGAGACGGAAAAAGCCCAGAGGCAAAAGGTAGTTGGGTTAATGTAAATTAAGAAAAGCTGGATAGAAATAAGCCCAGATAGGCAGAGAATTTATAAGAAAGAGTAAGACTCTTTGAGAGCTGGGTGGTGGGCCCGCCAAAAAAAAGAGCCAAAGAAAGGAAAACAAACAAACAAACAAACCCAGCAACGTTTTGGCATTCCAACATGGGGCTAGAGTAAAAGAAAATCCAACCATTGACCACAGCTGAAAAAGCTTAAGCAGCCCCAGCTTAAACAATAGACATTTATTTTTCATGGTTTTGGAGCTGAAGTAGAGGCATCACTTTATCTGTCTTCTTCTGGAATTTTCTCTGCTTAGAGGCGGTTGCCTCCTGTCTGTGTCTTTCAATAATTTCCCTTCCATATGCCTGTATCCTACTTTTGTATTAGGATGCCGGTTCTGTTAGATTAGGGCCCACACTGATGACTTAAGTTTATTTAACTACTCTTTGTTTCCATGTGGATACTGGAAGCTGGTGCTTTTGTGTGCTGTTATTCTCACATGCTGAGGGATAGTGATTCTGGTGATTCTGGCATATGAAGTTTGAAGGAAATAGTGCAACTCATCATAGAGATTCCTGTCTTAGAATGTCTGCATTTCCCAACCAATCCAATCCCTTTGCAGACTCAAAGACTAGACCCGCAACTGCCACTGCCTTGGACTTTCTCCATACAGAAAAACTAGATGGGTCCTCACACACTATTCCCACTTCCTGTAATGTTTGACCCCTTCGTTTTCCATCACTGGACACAAGAAATTTGCATTGTAGCTACTAGTGAGCTCTTCTGTATTTGCTTTCCTGTTTTAACTTCTGAACAGCATTAATTGCTAGCATTGAGCTTGAACCAGGAAACCTTGTGGTTGAATGTGCACTACAGAAATTGCCCTCTAGACTAAGACCATGGACTCAGAAAGCCTCATTCACTTTCCTCCCCTTACTTGCTCCTCTACCACATTAGCTGAAATACCACATCAGTTTCCTATTAAATACACCTTGCTTTGTGAAGGGATATTTTATGCTTTGGGGTAGACTTTAATTTCAAAAAGGCATGAAGAATACTGGAGTTGGGACATAAAAGAAAGCAAAAGGAATATCAATGTTGGCTGAGATCTTATCACAGGACAGGACTTTGAAACTCATTTCCTCTGTTTATTCCTCAAGACAATTGTTAGAGTTTTAATAGGAAATGTCCTTCACGGACACATGTATTAGATGCTTGGTCCCAGATGGTAGCATTATTTTGGGGAGTTCTGGAAATCCTAGGGGGTGGGGGTCTAGTTTCACTGAGGCATGTCCACAGAGGCTGAATCTTGTCCCTAATCCCTCACTATCTCACTGTTTCCTGTCAAACATGAGGTGAATCGCCTTTACCATCTGCTATTGTAACTACCTTCTATTGTTTTTCCATGGACCCAGAAATATAGGACCAGATTATGAAGGACCGAATTGCTAAAACTGTGAACTCAAACAAATCCTTTCTCACTGTCCTTGTTTCTGTCTGGCATGTGGTAGAGCAACTATAAAACTAACATAAAGTACTACAAAGTAGGCTTGTGTCTTGTCCCTTTTATAAAAGATAAATCTACAGCTTAGACATATTAAGTTACATGTAGTTGGCCGTAGTTATTGGTAATAACAGGGCAAGGAAGCCAGTACAGAGCAGTTAGTGCTCGAATACCAGCCCTCTCACCTCTTTCTAGCCCAGCCCAATCACGCCCAGATCCATTTTAACTCATTAGAACAGTTACACACGGGACTTACCAGGTGACAGACAATGTTTTAAGGGCCCTATAGACTATTTCAGTGTATCTTAATAAAAATGTAATGAGGAGCTGGAGAGAGGTCTCAGTGCGAGAACGCTTGCTGCTTTTGCAGAAGACCTTGGATGGGAAGTTAACAACCATCTGTAAATCGTGTTCCGGGGATCCAATGCCCTTATGAGTTCTGTGGGTGCTGGGTACCCACACAGCCCACTTAACTTACACACAGCAAAATACTCATACACATAGAGAGGCAAACAGTAACAAAAGGGCAATGACAACCACAAAAAACTCAGTGAGCTGCCTCTCAGTGCTTTACATGTGAGGAAGCTGGGCACAATGGCACTAAATTATCTATAAGTCAGTAAAGTACTGAGACATCAAAGATCCAGAACTGACTCATCTCACTAAAGCACTGTCCTCAACTGCCTCTCACCACAAGTTGCCCGGGCTCTACTAGGTAGGCACTGCTGCCTTATGGAAGACCTTCCAGTCAGATGTGTAACTAGCAGCCACTCCAGGAGAAAACCAAGCAGGGATGTATGAATCAGTTACACCCTCCCAGGCTTCTTTTTCCTTCCATTTTGGATGGTTCTGGAAAGTCCTAAAATAAGCAACTTTCTGCTCTAGCTTTTCAGTTTGGGAAATTTGTTTCCCAGCCCACAATGCCAGCACTCATCTCGTCACAACCCAAGCTGGGATGACAATTGGGTTCTATGTCTTCCAGGAAAGGTGAGTTTCACACATCTAGTTGATCTCCACAGGTTGCCCTTGTGGTTGCTATTATTTTTACTTTTATTTAAAGAAGAAAATGTAAGTTGGAAAATTGCCCAAAATGTTATCATCAATTATTTATAGTGCTTTTGTGCAAAACCTTTCCCTAGCTTCTGCTAAAAGACAGGAGAACATTTTACCAAATGTTTGACCTGTGGCAACTTCCTTCTGTGTCACCCATGAGGAAGCAAATTGAATTTTGGCTAAAAAGTAATATGAAGCGTGCTTCTATAAAATTCTTCTGGCTTCCACAAGTGAGTGTTTTGGTTTTTCTTCCTTCCTTCCTTCTTTCTTTCTTCCTTCCTTCCTCCCTTCCTTTCTTTCTCCCTTCCTTCCTTTCTCTTTTTTACTTTCTTTCTCTCTTTCCTTCATGCACTTTGCCTTTGAGGAGATAAAATGATTTGTTGAATTAGTCAATTTGTAAATAATTCTGGGTCAAATTGTGTTCTGTTTTTGTATTGTCTAAAACTGCCCCAGTTCTAACAAAGGGAATGAACTTCAAATTTGTATGGCCGTTTCATAGCTCAAGACACAATCTCTTCATGGGCCTGCAAGTTCAGTTTGGATTTAAAAATTATGTGTGTTAAAAATTAAAAAAAAAAACTTTGAGGGATACAAAGTTCCATTAGACATAGAATATTCTCTATGATGGGACTCAGAGGTAGTGGACACAGAAACAAAAACAACAAAATGTCTGTCACCAAGATGTCGGTATGTATGGTGGCTAGCATTCTAAACAGAGTTATCCTGCATACAAGGCCCAAAGAGGAAACAGGAAACATTGGAAAAACAAAGCTTCTCAGGCAGATCAGTGGCTGTCATCCAACTTTCTAAACACTGTTAGAAGGCAAGAGGATCTCAAGAGGTCTTTTCTGAGAGAAAATCCAGCATAGAAACCAATGCTTTAAGGCTGAGTATGGCAACCTCTCATAAGCAATGGCTCCCACAAACTAGCTCACGCACCAGGGATAGATTCTGATCCTACTGCCAGGGCCCCTCAGACAGACCAAGCTTCACAACTGTCACCCTCATACAGAGGGCCTAGTTCGGTCCCATGGAGGCTCCTCAGCTGTTGGTGTAGAATTAATGAGTTCCCAAGAGCTTGGTTAAGCTGTCTCTGTAGATTTCCCCTTCATGATCTTGATGCTCCCCACCTTGCTCATATATTCCCTCCTCCCTTTCTTCGACTCGATTCCCAGAGCTCGGCGTGATGCTTGGTTGTAGATCTCTGCATCTGGTTCCATCAATTACTGGATGAAGGCTCTGTGATGACAGTTGAGGTAGTCACCAATCTGATTACAGGGGAAGGCCATTTCAGCCTTAACGCAGGGGTGAGGGGTTTGGTCCTGTCTCAACTTAATGTGCCAGCCTTTGTTGACACCCCATGGGTGGCCTTATCCCTTGGGAGGAGTAGATGGGGTGCTCTGGAGGAGAGGGGAGGGGGCAATGAAGGAGTGGGAGGGAGATAACTGTGATTGGAAAGTAAAATGAAATTTAAACAAAAAAAGAAAAGAAATCAGGCTTTTTCCTCACTTAGGAAACTATAGAATGCCCAAAACTGAGCTCCAACAGGAAGGTTTTTGCTGACTGCATCCTGGTTCACGGACTTTAGGACAAATGGTAACTATTAACTGGCATGCTCATAGAGCTGAAAGTCCTCACCAAGGCTGTTATGTTCCTGGCACTATGTTGCCCTCTCCAATTCAGATAAGGTGTGTTCAATGCTGGGTTGATTTGCTTTTCTGTTTGAAGTTCTGGGCAATTTTAGGAGAAATGAACTACTGCTGCTCCTTAGTAAGGTCTGAAATTCGGGTGCACTTAAGACCGCCAAGTGGGAACATTAAACAGACACACCTACTGGGACACAGCATGGCTGTACCAACCTGTCTCTTCCAGCACCATTCTACAAGATCAGCGAACAGGCCACAGGACATATCTGACCTTTGCAGGTAAATCTATCTAGCAAGAGGGAGAAAGGTGAACCAAGATGGGCATGCTTCATTGATCTTCAGTATTAAGAGCAAAAGAGGCCAAAGGAACTTTCCCTTCCTCATGGAACCCATGAGTGGAAAAGGTTTCCTTCCAACTAGAGGAAATTCTCCTTTTATTTTCCTATTTCCTGTTTTAGGCTAGATTTAAAAAACAAACAAACAAAACAAACACTACTTTAGTTTTTGCAAAAGAACTAGGTTTTAATTTTACAACCTTTGCAGTTGCACCACACAACCACATGGGATGGTGTTAGTTCTTTGTAAGTTTTCACTAGTACTAATCACTACAAGGGGCTGTAGCAAGCAGTAGACTAGATTGGCTTTTCTAGTTCATGGCAATTTCAAATAGCCATGATAGTATTGTCTGTTAACACTTCAGGGTAGCCCATCACACTTTCTTTCAATGGCAGAAAAGGTGAAAACATTCTATTGTTAACTGATTGGGTAAAAGAAACAATGTAAAGGACCTTCAACCTTTCCAAAATGGATCTCATCTCAGAAGCTTGTGCATCGATTCTGCCCTCTGCCACCGTGATTTTTCCCGCCTCTGACCCATCCAGGTCTTCTAGCTTTATTATTAGTCACACCGTCAAAGAAATCATGTTTTAGTTTCTCATCCTAAGGTCCCTTCTGCAAGAATCAGTATCCTCCTTTTACTTTACTTAACTGTGCACATTGATGTGTTAATTAAAAGTAAGTCACCACCTCTTCTTCAAGCAATTGGCACGCCAGTCTTAAACTCAGTGGACTGTGTCTATAGAACTATGAAAAGAGTGACCTTTCTCATTCCTCTCTACTGAGATGATGATGACAACAAGGGTGGCCATTGTTCTACCTCCTACCTGGGTACCTCAACCACTGCATGTGACACCTGCCATATCATTTGCACACTAGATTTGCTGATGCTGAATACGTTCACCAACCGGATTGCTTAAATTGTACTCTGGAGTTAATTTTTGTCAGGTAGGTCACATCAGTGGAGTTCAGGGTGGATTAATGCATAAAGTTTGAATTTCACGAACCCTACTGATGATCCTCAGTTATGGAAGACTTTGGAAGGATTTTTCTTTAAAACGTTTTTTTTTTTTCCCAAGACATCAACTATCAGTAAATGTTTATCTTTAATTTTAACCTGAAACTAAGTCTGAGAAATTCTAGTCCACATGGATTTTGTTTTCACAAAACTCATCAAAAAGGCTTATAGGAGATTGCCTCTGATGAAGAGAGTGGCAATGAAATAGCTATTTCAACGCCAGGAAAGTCTGGAGTGCCTTATTTATTATGACCCCATTTACTGACAAATCTCCAGCTGGTTCAAACCTAATTTAAATAGATGCAGAAATCTACACTTTTGAGAGAGACGGAAAGAGAGACAGACACACAGGAGAGACAGAGAAAAACCAAGCGAGGTAGAGACAGAGAGGGAAGAAGGGGGCGCTACAGAAGATGCATAACCCTCTGACTAGTTGCTACCGCTACACTGTTAAAATCGTGGTCATTGAAATTGGAGTTCCTGAGGAATACCCAAGCAGACTCTCGATTTGGTGTCCTCTCAATGAGGGCTAACTCTGGACAACGCTAGCGACATCCTTTCTGTTTCCCTCGGCATTTCCTATTTCTTCTAAACCTTGTGCCAAGGACAAAGGGGTCACCTACCAACCTTCTGTCTTCTCTCCTCGTTTCAGCCTGGAGTAAATGAACCCTGTAACAAAGAATAGATACGAGGACCAAGTTTGGTTCCTAGCACCCATAAGGTGGCTTATAACCATCTGAACAGCCCAGTTCCAGGAGGTCCTAGGGCTTTATCTGTCCACTGTGTATGTGGTGCACATACATAACACATAAAATAAAAATAAATTCATAGACATAAAATGAAAATAAGTTTAAATAACACAAGAAGTATAGCAGGTGGAAGAGGAGAAGGAGGAAGGAGGAGGATGAGGAGGCAAAGGAGGACGAGGAGGAAGAGAAGGAACATGATGCTATGAATTATACTTCCAGCCTCTACTCGCCTCCCTGAAGCTCTCTGGGCTTTTATTTTTCTCTTGGGCATCTTCTGTTCATTCTACAAGTTCAGCTTGCTTAGCCCGGATGTGAGACTGAAGAGCAAGTTGACTTGTGTCGTCAACCCCTCAGACTGTCCTCACACAGAACTGTGCTCTACCTTCCTACCATTAGAATGGCTCAGCATGGGCAGCTCGGGCTCTGGCCCCAGAGAAATCCCTATTTGAACTCTAGCCCAGAACACGGTCAGCTGTGTGTTTCTGTGTGAGATTAAGGTTTGAATGGGCAGCCCCTTGTAAATTTGCCCTCGTCTAAGGGAGTGGCTGATAGGAGATGTCATTCTGTATATTTTTCTCATACTGGTTAATAATAAAGCACTGTTGGCCAATAGGAAAGGAAGATAGGAGGGACTAGGAGACAAGGAGGAAATAGGAAGTAGGAAGGAGGAGTCAGGATGGAGAGTCTGAAGAAAGCAGTATGCCGCCGGCTCCCCGGTAAGAGAAATACATAGATCAGCAGAAATGGGTTAATAATTAAGGCAGAGCTAGCCGATAAGAAACAAGTAACCGGGCCAACAGCATTGTATCAAATACAGAGTCTCTGTGTGTTAATTGGGGCTGGCGCGGCGGCGGGACAAGACCAGGGCAGGACAAGACCAGGTGGCGGCAGGCAGAAAAACCTGTACTCGTTACAAGTGGAGCCATCCAATTTACTAAATGCCTGAAGGAAGCAAACATGAATACATGAAAAGTTTTCTCTTTCTCACTGACTTCCTTGAGATGGGGAATTAGGCTGGTGCTTTCAGGCCAGGGCTTGGATTGGAACTTACGCTGCAGATGCATCTCAGGTTTCAGACTGAAGGAAACAGTCTGCCTCCTGCATCTCCCAGCTTGGCGACTGCAGATATCAAGACTGCAGACATAAGGCTTAGTTCCTTATAATGAAATTTTATACATCTATGCAGAACATATAAACATATAAATGTTTATGTATAAGCGCATATATGAGCTACACACACACACACAGTTGGCTTTGTAACTCTGGAGAGTCTTTACTGATGTGTAGACATGCCTTTGCCTCCTGCTCATCACACTCCGTAGATTCCACACCTTGACTTTTTCTCCCTCGCATCTGTTCACAGAGCTCCACCCCCTAGGTGCCTCTCTCTGCAGACAGTGAGCTCATGCCTTTGCCCCTAGGTCAGGAGTCAAGACACAGCAAATGGCCAGATAGAAAATACTTTTTCTGGCTTTATAAGTTAAATAGCCCCTGTTGCAATTTCCCCCTTGCCTTGTGTGGCTAAAGCAGCCATAGGGAAAGCAGAAGTGAACAAGTAGGGCTATAATTATATAGGGGGCATAACTATTATGCAGATCATTTGTTCACCCCTACACTATTGATTAATCCATTGTCCCTGCTCCCTCTACGTCCCCTGGTATTTCACGTGCAAAGCCACATTAATAAAACTGTTTTGTATTCAGGGTGAGGTGCCACATCTTCTAGGACTCTGATCATGTGCCAACTCAGGGCCACGCCCCTGCCTCATACATGTTCACTGTGCCCTTGGGTACTTCACTATTGGTTCACTACTCTGATGCCGATGTACCATATTTGTGTTTGTTCTGGACTTTAAATTTCATAGGCAGTGACCAGGTTTGCCTGATTATTATTTTCTATCTGGTACCTGCGTATCTGGCCACTGACTACATAGTAATTCTTACTGATATTCCCACTGCAGGAAGTCACCACCGCCGATTCTAAACCTCCAGCCATTCTTCCACTAGAAGAGTCATACCGACAGACTCACAAGGGAAGAGTTTTCCTAAGTAGGGCTTGACTCAGCATCGATGGAAGTAATTTCAGCTAATAAGCTTGAATAATAGCCTATACACCGAGCCCTGATACCAATGGTTCACAGCCTTTATGTACGTTGAATCACCCAGAAAGGGTTTTGGAAATTATCTCTGTCTGGATTCTGCCTGCACAACATGTCATTTAATCATTCTGGCATGAGGCCTGGACTAGGAGCTTCACAGTGACCCCATTTCCATTCCGTTCCTAGAGTGACTACGCTGACACTGGGCGGCTGAAAATGACAAATTTGTTCACTCAGGTCTGGCAGTCAGGCATCTGAAGTTAAGTTGCTGACTTGGTTTCACCTTCTCTGGAGTCAGTAGAACCGAATCCTCGCTTGCTTCCATGTTCTAGAACCTGGTAGTCCTTGGCTTGTAGCCACATTTTTCCAATCTTCCTTCTGCCTCTGTGCTGGCAGCATCTTCTCTGTGGGACCATTGCTGGACTTTGGGCCCATTGGAAATTTCAGGAATATTATATCCGAAGAACTTAGAGGAAGATTTAACATTTCCGTTGGGCTGATGTAGTCATCTAGATAAAATACCCAACTCTACATAAGCAGACTCTCCTTAGGCCAAGCTAAAGAGATGGGTGAAATCATTTGTCCCGCAATGTGATGCCTTACTTCTCCTTTTCAGGGCTTACCCGGACTGCAATCATTCGGCTTCAGAAGTCTGCCCACTTGCTGAATTGCAGGGAAGAATAAACTTTCTCCTCTTCTTGTTGGTACCTCTTTTCTAGTCAGCTTTCTTAAACTGGTTTTTCAATATCTTGGGTTTCCTTGCCCTTAATCTGCTGCCTCCCTCTCCACCATGTGGCTGCTCGACTGCCATTTGTCCAACCTCCACACCAGCTTTTTGTCTTTCTCCTCCACTCTTGTCTACAGCCACCTGCTGAGATTTGGAGCTTCCCTGACCTTAGTTTTCCTTCTAAACTCTAGTAAAATTGTCCTCAAGTCTCCAACTCAACCCACTCTTAAATTCTTTTATTAATGAGACTAAGCACCCTAAGAGGGAATCCTAACTTTTCCCATATTAACTGGTGACCACAAGGAGATCCCTTACTGCCAGTAACTGAATCTACAACATTACTTAAGATTGCTCCGGAGACAACTGGGCTCTTGGTTTCAGGTAAAGTGCTTCTTATGATGCTCTGTTCTCCCTTTTCAGAAGAGTGGAGAACAAGAAATGGAAGGCATCCCTGAATATCTGAAAGCACAGCTACCTGGCATTGGGGCTAAAACCCTTCCAAGGCTCAGAAAAGAAAGAAACCAGGGCTGCTGCATCTGCTTGTGGTTTAATTTCCACAAGTCTTAGCAGAAATAAGCCTGGGAAGTAGCCATGATGATTGCATTCCATGAGGGTGCCATGGGTACGGGTGAGATACTCTGTTGCCTTGTACATATTTTTTTTTCCTCTGCAATTTTTCTGAGGCCAGACATCATTAGACACTTCAATAGCTGCAGTCCAAGCTTTTCTTTTGTGGTGGCCCCTACAACCCCCATAAAGGGACACGCCTCCTCCTTACTTAAAACACCAGGTGAATTTGAAAGAGGCTGGTGCTTGTAGGTTTTAGTTCGGCTAAACGTTTTAAAAGGAAAATAAACTAACAGGTGCTGCTATTTATTTATTTTAATAAGGGCGTGGACGGCTGTTTGTATAAGAAGTTGTGTGGAGAGCTCATTAATGCATACTGCCTTCTGGGTTAGGGACTAATATGTTCTGCCTGCTGGCACTGGATCTGTTCTGCTGTTTTGTTGGGGGAGAAAACAGAAAGAAAACACCCATTCTGCTCCTTCTAATCTCATCATATCATTACTTTTCTCATTTCCAAACAAGAAGTGCAAGTTCCTTTCTGCTGAGTTAAGTCTTTTGACGCTTTTCAGGTTATCACTGAAAATAAGAAGTTCCAAAGATGTGCAGGAAATGCTAATACTTCTCATGAATGCAAAAGTGGCTTTTATTCGGCTTAATTCGAATAACCTCGATTGGTCGACGACAGGAGACACAATTACAATGCAGTCACAGTTCCAACAATTCACACTTCCTTCCCACAAATATGACATTGAGGGAGAGGAAGAGAGAGAGAGAGAGAGAGAGAGAGAGAGAGAGAGAGAGAGAGAGAGAGAGAGAGAGAGAGAATCAGAAACAGGCAGAGGCAGAGGCAGAGGAGGCAGAGCAGAAAAAAGGAAAAGGAAGGAAAGAAGGAGGGAAGGAAGAGGAAGTATGTGGTATTTTGGCTTTCATACCAACACAAAAATACTAATTTGATCTGTGTTTTATTTTATTTTAAAAAGTCTGTTATTGTGCAAGTATTGTCAGAACACAGTAGCAATAAAGAAGTTTTATGCCTGCATTGCTTTCATTATGGCTGGGTTTAACAGTAATGGAACATGGGTCAGCCAATGTTGGGAGTGACAGTGGGTGTTATTCTCTACCAAAGAATGCGGAAAATAGCTGTGTTTATTGCCTATCATCTTTCAATGATTTTGGGCCCTCGTCTGGGAGATGAGATAGACGGTACTGTGGCAGGCAGGCATGTAAATAAATTAAGCATTAGGAACCAGCAAGTTGTAATCATCGTTCTTTGAGAATGCACTAAATAGTTGTAATCAGTGAAATGGACGAGAAATCACATTCAATTGCAGCTCTGGTTGGCAATGCACACCAGCAGAACAAGGCTGGGGTGAGAGAGGACATCCCAGGGAAGCAGGATGCCTTTTGGGTTTACTGAAACCTTCAAAATCACACTAGGCAAATGATGTATGGGTCACTTTGCCTTCCTAAGTGAAAGCATCAAATATTGATGAGCACCACAACATAAATGAAGTCTTGGCCAAGACCATTTCCTTCATGAAAGCCTTCAAGTCTGCTAGGCGTGGGAACCACAGCAAATGCAAAAACCTTGTATCATAATGCCTCTTTCATAATGGCTGATTTAATTATTGAAGAGATTCCTTTAAATACTGAGATTAATTGGGATCTCAGACAAGGTGGGGCACTGTTATAATTCCAATACTCAAGAATATTGAGTTGTTGAAGTGGTAGATTTTTTTTTCAAATGTTTTGTCCCTCTTCTTTCAGGGGGAAATGTTTGCCTCACTTTTCTTTAATTAACATTTTGCTGTCAGTGATGTAGTTTATTTTTTAATATGCTTTATACTTTGCCTGATTTTCAATGTAATAGGAGGAGTCAATTTGGCTTTCCTAGAAACATACTTTTCAGAATAAAGGTGTTCATTTCTTCAATCTTATAATTGTTTCTATTGTATAAGAACAAGTTTATTTCATGGAGACATTTGAATGCAGAGATGACAACCTGAGCTTCATTTGTCCCCAGACTCAGAGTCAATGGGTCTGACCATTTATCCTGTAGAGTAAATGTCCTTACCTATCAGGGTTCTTTTCTTGCTTCAAAAATTAAAATAGAAAAATTCTTATATCTTGTAAACCCTTAAACTAGGTCCCACATAGAGTATTTTCACAATTAGCAGATATTAGAATTGTTGGTGTGACAACCTATGCAACCATGAAGTCAGTATATTGTTCCTGGCACAGTACAGGCTGGCATACAACCGCTGTTGCCTGAGCTTGCCCTGTATGCCAGGTACTCTAATAAATGTTGTGTGTATATCATCTCATTCATTTCTTTCCATAATGGGTCTCACATCATTGTATTGAAATTTAAGGAGTGAGTAACCCACTCAGAGACTACCAGCTACTATCTGCCAAGCTGGAATTTGGATCCATCTCTTCTAAGTGAGAGCCTCTCTTCCTCAAATGTGACCTCAACCATATATACCACCCAAGGGAGGAGTGTAAGGAGTAAGGATTTTCCTCCCACTGCTGGACTTGTCCCACAGCCATGCCAGCCCCAATTAACACTCTGAGACTATGTATTTGATATAATGCTGTTGGCCCAGTACTAGTTTCTTATTGGCTAGCTCTGTCTTAAGTATTAACCCATTTCTGCTAATCTATGTATTTCCATGTGGTCTCCTCTTACCCTCGGAGAGCCGGCTGGCATCCAGCTCTTTTCAGACTCTCCTTCTTGACTCCTCCTTACTACTTCCTCTTTCCTCCTTGTCTCCTAGTCCCACCTGTCTTGCTTTCTTATTGGCCAACAGTGCTTTATTCATTAACCAGTATGAGAAACATATTTACAGAATGACATCTCCCATCAGAGGAGGTCTGGACTGAAGCTAGGAAATATAAGCCTTGTTTATTACTACATTGTTGTAATTTTCTAAACAGTTAACTTACAATTTTTTTGACCTGTCCTATATACATGATAGAAAAGTTCAAGGTAAAATGGTTTTGCACAGAGGTGGATTTAGAGACCAAAACAATCCAGTAGCTCCTGCCTGTGTTTCATCTCTCACCTAAACTTGGGATCCATGATAGTGAGATTCTGTTTCCTCCTATTGATGACAACAGAACCGTTAGAATAGCATTCTTCTATTCTCCAAAGGAAATCCCCAAATTAAGTCTTACTCAGTGATTTGGGTCATTTGTTCAACCCTGAGCCAAACACTCTTACCCAGAGGGTAATTGGGTTCATATTCAAACCTGGAACTAGGGGTGGAGTCAGTTGGCTCACACAGTGTGGGCAGAAGATTGCAAGCAGTTTCCCAAGGGAGAGAACTGGAACCAAAGGATTGTTCCTCTGTGGAAAGAAATCACATACAAAACAAAATAACCCAACCCTGTGAGAGCTAAGTCATTTATAGACAGAATTAAACCAATTAAGGGTCTTTAAGCATCAGGGCTTTGGTGCCAACAGACAGGACTAGACAAGTCCTTGTTTTTCACTCTCAATCCTGGGATTTTGAGCAAGATATGTTGTCTCTGTATACCTCATTTTCCCTGTCCGTAAAATAGCATGACTCATGGAATCAGAGGATGAATGCATATGGTCAATATTTAATACATAGTAATAAAAAGCACTTGACACATAGTAATTTTGTGACTCCTTAAATGTTTCTGCCTCACTTTCTTTGAAAGTAACAAGACCTTGGTCTTCCTCGTTTAATGCACAGGATGGAAGTGAGATTATGCCCAGTACACCAAAAAATAGAAGGTCTCTATAACTCTATTGAGGGGCTGGCATTGTTTGTGAGCTTACCAGAATGGGATGTCTTTATTGCATGCATCTGAACCACACCTTTGGTATTTGAATAATACTGTGCTTTGCTCACTAGGCTGATCTAGCACAAATTCTAGCACTAGGGAGTGCCTGGTTTTTACACAGATGTGAATGAAGTGGTAGGTAAATCATATTGCCTGTTTGTTTAAGCCTTTGTATACACCATTAACTTTACCTCACTTATTTCCCCATGACAGCCAGGTACCTGGACACATGTCATCTGAGGTACATACCTGTTACTGCTCTCAACCCTGTGTACCTTTCCCTAGTCTTTAAAAGAACTCTACTTCACCTGGCATATATGTACTCACATTGTTTCACTTATAATCTGTGTCCTTAACTAGAATAAGACAAGTTTTTCCCCCTCACTATTTTAACTTATGGTCATAGCCTCCTTTGCCAGAAGAGCTGGCCATAGTACCAATCAACAGATAAAGTTTTAGAATATATGAATAAAAGATGCAAAGCACCTAATGTAAAACTCTAAAGAATCGCTATTTGGCAAGTGTCGGTTTAAAAAAAAAAATTATTAGCAAGCCCATTAGTGGGATTTTTGTTGAATATTATCAAACATTATTACAGCTACTTCTTCTCCTATGTATTCACCCAGCTAATATGAAAACTTATACAAATACTTGCCCAGGAACAGTTATACCAAGTTTACTCTTAATTACCCCAATTTTCAAGAAACTAGAATGCCATTCAGTTACCAAATGAATGGCTATACAGTGGCATAATTAAACAAGAGAATATTATTTGGTGTGAGATGAGCTACTTAGCCATGAAAAGAAACTACCACATCTGTTTCATTTACATTGTTAAGTGAAAGAAGCCAATTCAAGAAAACTATCCAGCATGTGGTTCTCATATAGAACATTTTGGAATAAGAAATTGTTCTAAAGGAAATAATACAGTGCTTGGCAGAGATTTGGATGATAAGGAAGAGAAGGTTGTATAGATGATGTACAGGGGACTATTAAGGATATAATCACTGTGTGTGGTAGCATAATTCTGTAAGTGACACTATGCATTTATCAAAACCAACTAAAATTTACAGCACAAAGAGTGATTTTTTAAAAAATGTGCACAAACAGAGATAAATCATTTAGCACGTCTGAGTATTCTAGGATGGAATTCGTGATACAATAAATAATCCAGCCATATCCCAGGTGTAGCAAACAGCCTCGCTAAAGGACATGGGGTATGAGGAGGCACTCATTGAAGCATGTTTGAAATGAGTGAAGTCAATAAAATTAGAGGCAAAAGGGGCAGTATATAAGTGTGTACTATAGCTGATAAAGTTGGATCCCATGGGGATGTTGGCTAAAATTCTGGTGCTGTTATTCATGTGTGCTGAAACTGAGCAGTTAAGTAAATGGGTGGCAGATGGTGGGAGCCAGATTTCCCACTCTTGGGGTGGGAGTTTACATAAAAGCATGTGGGGGAGGCTAGGATGACTGATGGGACCATAGACTAGAACTGAAGGCATCGGGATGAACTCTAAGTTTACTTTTACACATACACGCAAACGTTACAAATGGGAAAACCTGTGGACGTGCGGGTATCTGTAATATCGGTAAATTAAAGCACTCACACGTCCTTGCTCTTCGATGAAAAGGCTGAGAAACAGTAACCCTGCTGCAGCAGAAACACACACAGCACTCAAGTCATGGTTTTGAGTTTCATCCTCTAGGGAAAGGAACCAGGACAACACAGTCCTCATGGGTTCTTGTTTGTTTGTTGTTTTATTTTATTATTATTATCTTCTGCTAAAATAACAACTTCAAATGAATAATCCATAAATAATGGAGATATGTTCCTTATAGTTCTAGAGGCTGGGAAGTCCAAGATCACATGCCAACATGTGGAAATGTCCAGAGAGAGCTGCTGAGTTTCCATGATAGTGCCTTGTTGCTGTGTTCTCACATGGCAGACGGAATAATGGCAAGAGAGTTTTCCCATCATGCTCAGGCCTTTACGAATGGTGATAAGGGCATTTGAAAGGGTGGGCTTTCAGGACTTCACCATCTCCCATGTATTGGTGGATGCAGTGAGGACGTCTGCACTCTGGGAAGCTGAGCAGAAGCAGCAGGGACATCAGGATGGTGCAGACCTCTGGATACAGTATGATGGCAATAGTATTTCCCCATGTGTTTTCCTACCTTAAACCCATGACTTCAACCTAATCATGAGAACCATAGCCAGGAAGAACTAAAGGGCATGGAATGATCATTTGCTTCTGGAAGGAACCGAGGAACAAGACAGTAACATTAGATTGAAAAGATAATAATAAGCAAACACTAGAAATTGATATAGATTCCAGGTAATAATGAGCTGACTTTGGCTCATCCGTTATAGCAAGAGGACAACAATAGCATATGATGATGCTAAGGAAGACAGAGTTTACAGTATATAGATTTGGAGTCCATCTCGATACAACATTCACATTTTTCTGTCAATCTAAAATTTAACTATGTAAGAAAAAAGCTTTTGAAGACTGAATCTCTCCTAAAGATCTCATCAAATAAAAGTCCAGTGAACAAGAATAGCAGGGGCGGGCCACGGCTGGGTAGTGGTCAGATGTTGAATTGGGCTAATTAATGCTTTATCTACTTCCCCAAATCTGTTTATGCAGGCCTATATTGAGTGTATGCCTGTCATTTACTTGGTCATTTCATAGGACAATGAGGGCATAATGGTGAACCAAACTATGGCATCGTCCCTACTCCTAGAGAACCAGCTGAGGAGAGTTGTTAACATAACTACATGAAGAAATGTAGAATTCCTTTGGTGGTAGGTGTTGTGAAGGACAGATGTACACTCCATGCACACACAGGAGAAGCACGTGGATCCATCAGAGAGATGCTAACAATGGCATGCCTGACAGTCAAACCACAGTGTTAACACTCCAGCCCCTGTGAGAGGGCAGAGGGCACCGGAGCAGCTATGGGTGACATCTCAGCTTCATTTTGTCTGCTGTCAGCCTGAGCACATCAGCGATTTTTTCAAACGACTTCCATTCTTACAGAGTTTTTGGCTGTTGTCATTTTGAGTGTGGGAGCAAGTGAGATCTGAACAAGGTCTGGAAACTTCCTGGTAACAGTCATCCTCCATGTTCCAAGTGGAAGAAGCTTTGTTTTAGGATTTACGATTTAATTTCTGGTGTATTTTTCCCAGTCTTTTCCACAATTAATGGTTTGTCCTTTGATAAAAATAAGAATTTTTGCTTGTTTCTTGAAAAATAAAAGGAATTATCCCATGGCTACATTCCTTGCATTTGGTGACTGTGACAAATGTCTCCTTGAATCCTCCAGGCATTGTTAAGAATAAAGGGCTTTTAACCTCTTCCTTTTGCTCATTATGTAAATTCTATTTTTCAGGGTTTTTTTTTCCTCTGCCCCCTTCTACCCCAACGTTCACTCCTCTCCCCTTTATTTTTCTGAGTATCTCTTCTCTTTTGTTTCCTCCCCAAGACAGATATTATTGTTCATACTCATTTGGGGTTGCAGGAGAATATATTAAGCCCATTCAAGTATTTACCTTTATATCTGTTTTGAATATGGTAAAGGACGGGGAAATAAAAGGAACAGGCTGGGTCTCCTGCACAATAGCAGGGAGCTTTCAGGATGGCAGAGTTTCTTTTTTTTCTTTCTTTCTTTCTTTCTTTCTTTTTTTTTTTTTTTTTTTTTTTTTTTTGCATTAAGTGGTAATCTGGTTACATTGTGAGACATAGCCGAAGAGGCAGCATTCCAGTCTTTTCTGAGTTGTAACGGCTCAAGTAAATTAATTATAGCTTAGGAAATCAACACATAGACATAATTTTCCTACAGACACAATGAGACCATGCTAGCATAGAAATAAAATAATCCCCACAGCTGCCACTGACCTTTGCCCTCATTTCCATTCCTGTTTTATGTTTTATGCAGGAGTAACTAAGCAGGTGAATGTCAGAGGACTGGCTGTAATTATTTTTAGTTTAAACAACAGTGTCTGTCCAAGATAAATGCATGTATGAGATAGATTTTACCCCAGAGAGTTGCTCGTTTTTGAGCTTCATGCCATTGTCCCTGCTCTGTCCCACAAATGGCTCCTGAATGTATATGTTACATCATCACATTAAATAAGGACGGGCAAACTTCAAAGATTCAGAGTCAAGACACACCTAGACTTTCGATTCAGACTTGAAAGTGAGCTCACATTAAGGGATCTGTGAAGTCGTGTTGGAGATAGCTAATACCATGGCCAGATTTCTCTGAATAGTTCTTACATGAGACAAATTGAATGCAGAACTTCACGGTTTCAACATTATTCCCTCAAACTGATTCTGTGAGAGAGAAAAATTATTGAAAATTTTACCAAAATTGAATATTAAAAATGTATCAGTCCTCATGGTCAACCGTGTAACAATCTGTGTCCATGTAGTCATTAAGTAAAAGCATATGTGTAAGTCATAGTTTGGGGCCCATTAAAGCAATGTTATTTATCATTACTGTTTTTGTTTGTGGGATATGTCATTAGTTACTCATTCAGCTAATGTGCTGGGCTTCTATGGTACTGGAGCACCACAGGAACAGATGGACTCATGAGGATAACTGTAGCTACCAAACTGAAAGTTTAAACGACATATGCCAATCATAGGCAGAATGTTTTCATTGTTGGTGCAATACCAAACTTTTCATCTGCTGGCATGCCTGAAGCAAGTCTTTTCAATGGCTCCATTATCATCTGAGGGAAATTCAGCCTTTTTGTTTCACCTGGTGTGAACCTCTACTAGCCCACAATGAGGGCATTACAAAAGTGAAAAGTAAGCCATCATTGTGTTTAACTATGTGGCTTTGAAATTAATGTATTTTGTAGCATAACCTTGTCTATCTTGGAAAATTGAGTAGTTGAGTGCCTACCTATAACCAGGATGGTATGAATTTCATTGACAAAGTTCACCATGAGGATTCCCATAAAGAAGCCTTTAGCATCTTCATATGAAAGACGAAATACAAACTTCTTTGGCTTAAGAAACATGCCAAGCTCCCAGAGTGGACAGGCAAAAACACAGTAAACCACAGGCTCTGGTCCATACATCATTTATACTCTAAGTACCCGATTTACAAGCTGCACCTAGAAACAAAAATGATCTTTCATGATTAAAAATATATTTACTGTTTCTCCCATGAAATTCAGATGTGTTCTGTTCTCATCAAAGTACAGTTATTAAGAATGAACCCTAAAATGTGTTTTATAAGAAATTTTAAGATATTAGTGAACCTCTCAATAGCTGAATAATTTTATGGAACACTAACTTATATACCCATTTTATGTGACATTGCCATCTAATGGCCACAGATGGGGCATGAAGACATGCTAGTATGTGCAAGCAATGGACTGTTACTACATGAAAGTCATACGAGGTTTGAGCAGAGAGGCAAGTGGCATAGGGCAGTTGGCTATACACTTGGCATGACAGACAAGTGCTAAAGGTTGGGATATACATTGGCTTGTGGGTAGGTACAGATGGGCTGCCAGGTTGACTAATGAGCTGGAAGAAATAAGAGCAGAGACAAAGCCACACAAACGGATCTGTGGAAATAGCATGAACGAGTTGGCTTTGATAGCCTGGAAGGTCATGGAATACTCAATCTCTAAATTGAGGCTGTTTAAGAAAGAGCTTCCATATCTCAGGCATGTAGTTTGGATATATATATATTGAGTGTGTGTGTGTATCTTAGTATTGTTAGTCACCATGATTCTTCTAGTTCAGATGTTACTGATTTGTGCATAATGAAGTATTAGTTGGGAAACTTAAAGAAATGTAAATCCGATACCAGATACCTGCACCCCAATTGCCCACTGTGGCTTTTCCATAAGCACTTCTTCCTTCATGACCTCAATACGGAGTTCATCTACATTTACATGAAACCTCAGTCTATGGTGTTTAATAGTAAAAGCATCGGCCTGCTAAAATGACCTGCTATTTTAAGGTCTCCAAAGTGAAATGTAAATCAATGGATGTTGGTGAGCACTTTCATGATAGCAACAAAATAGAGATACAAGCTTAAAAAGAGTCTTTGGGGCATACTGTCTTGGAGATTCTTGAGAATATCACTGTCATGTCCTCTTTTCCCAGGGACAAGAGTTTCTACTCAGGGACTTTTGTAGGTACAATCACATAAGTGGAAGCCTTTTGTAGTGCACAACCATGTAAGTGAATAGTAGATCATAAATGCTTGTGCAAGCAAAGGAGTGATGATAGCATTAGTGATGCAATGGGGAATATTCTCTGAGTCATCACTCCTGGAAAGCAGATTACCTGAGAATATGAGTCATCCTATAGACCAAGTGGTAAATTCCCCTAGGTGATATGGGCTAGATTTTTATCCATGTTGTTTACTCGGTAAGAATCTTGGAAATTAGTTGAGCCCCAAACTCAGATCTTTTATTTACATACCAGTTGTAAGACAAAATATCTACTCTGCACTCATAATCAGGCCTTTGTTGGTTGTATTAGGAACACAATTTTCCTTTATTTGTACAATCTCAGGAAAATAATTTGGACTTTTCTGGGTTCCCATTTCTTCATGTCATCTCTATATTAAAAGCTTACATAAGAAAGCACCAAGATTTCTATTTCCAAGGCTACAGATGTGTGTGTGTGTGTGTGTGTGTGTGTGAGAGAGAGAGAGAGAGAGAGAGAGAGAGAGAGATTAGTTAGGACATTTTAAAGAATGTAAACCTGATTTCCTGTGCTTTACTTTACCTTTATTTGGATGATGCTTTATACTCTGGCCACAGAAGGCACATTTCGAGATCTTCAGTGTATGTCTGACACCTCATGTTGAGCTAAATGCTAGGTACAAGCAAGAACTAAGGGAATCCATCTGATATCTGAGACAACTATGAACATGAAGGCAAGGTATACCACATTGATACAGTGAAGACGGGAAATGCAATATTTCATTGTATTACTCAGGCCATTATAACATTTTGAACAAATTATTTTCTATAATTTTCCGTTTAATGATGTTGGACTGTGTTGCCTATGGGTAAAGGAAAAAACAGAAAGCAAAACTATGAAGAAGAGGAAAATATTGTGTTACTGTGTTTAATGCCACCTGTTAGTATTCGGACATCTGTTACTAGCCTGTCCTTGGGCTGCAGCCACAAAGAGCACCACCTGTGCATATTCACTACGCCCTGCCCCCCACTCCCGTGTCTCTCTCTCTCTCTCTCTCTCTCTCTCTCTCTCTCTCTCTCTCTCTCTCTCTCTCTCTCTCTGCCTCTCCTATTCTGCTGATCCTGTTGGTCTCCTTCTCCTCTCCTCTCCCCCCTTTTCCCATTCACTTTCCCCCAGTAAAAATTCCCTCCATCCAAGTTCTGTCACACGGCGTCTTTCTTTTGCTTGCCACTTTTTAAAATTACAACACTACCACCCTCACCAGCCATTTTTATCCAAGAAAGGAAATCATGTGCTCCAGACATACTCCACATGCGCTGTGTGGCCAGCAGGGATTTGCATGTATCAATAGAGGCCATTGCTATGAATCTGCTCTCTTCTTAATGGGAATTGCTGACCTAAGCTGCCCTAACCACCAGAGGGGAGATATAATGCCTCATGTTCTGATCTGCACACAGGAGCTGAGAGTGCAGGTCAGAAATGAATAAACTCACAGCTTCCTTTAATCAAGAGTGCAGCCCCGTGAACTTCTCACCAATTTCAAGGAGAAGGAGTCAGAACCCTGCTCTCCTTGCCACTGTTCTCCTTGGAGGACGAATGAGTTTCTGCCAAGGAAACGGGGGATTTTCTGGAGGGTCCTATGAGTACTCCAGGAAGTCGCCACGCCCCATTCTTCCCTTGCAGTAATGACACGCCCCTTTGGGGGTTTGGTCTGTGCCACTAGCATGGAGCTCTGCTTTGTTCTTGTTTTGTTTAATCCCCACAACAAATACACAAGACAAATCTCATGCTAATGCCCAGGACTTGGGAGTCTGAGAAAAGAAAATAACTGAAAAGTTAATGAAATGAGGAGCTTATGTTTATTTCTTTCCAAGAGCAACAATTGCCAAGAATCTGCAAATGTTTTGTCTAAGAAATGCTTAGTATTAAATAATTAGCAAGAACCCCCAAAACGTTCATATATATCATAGCTCTGTTTGCTATATTAAAAATCCAAGACTGAAAAGTTTTTATAACACACAATCATGAAAGGAAGCATTCTGTTAGTCACTGAGTGACTAATAAATAACACCTGTTATTTAGCTTCCAGAAACTTTCGTGGTACACTCAAGAGATAATGAAGGAAAAAAGGCAATAACATTTTGGTACAATTATGAAAATATTTGACTTATGTACCCTCTAAAATGGAGGTCCCTAAACCATACTCAGAGAATAGTTATTGTGAGCTTCCTCACTGTACTGTATTCGAGAGCAACATGCCTTGTATGTCTTGTGTACTCAAACTGACATAAATATCTACAGATTAGAAAGGGAATTTATAATCGTCAAATACTTTATTTGCAGAGCTAGAAATGCATCCCCTTTGTCTCTTTTGAATGTGATTAAAGTCTTCATTTTTCTCTCTTCAAACAGTAATTTGAATAGTGTTCAAATAGATTTGAAGGCCATTGTTATCATCAACTGTGCTTAGTCAACTTTTCATCACTGTAATGAAATAACTGAGCTGATAATGAAGAGAAAAGGTTTAAAGGTTTCAACCTGTGTGATCCATGGCTCCAATGGGTTTGAACCTCTGGTAAAGCATCATATTATGGAGTTACTGCATAACTGAGCAAAACAACTCCATGCCTGGGGAGCAAGACAAAAACAAAAACCCCAAAACCAACTAACAAACAAACAAAAGCAAGAATAAACGACAAAGGATTCCTCATTTCCTTCATGAACATACCTCCAATGACTAAAATCTGTGTGTCCGCCTAGATGCTCCTCTCAAAAGTTTCAACACATCTAAAGAGCACCACCTTAAGGACCAGGCCTTTAGCACACATGTCAGCCCTTGAATGATATTCAAGACCCAAACTGTAACAGCATTTCTCCAGAGCTCTTCCTCTGCCACTGTCCTTTCACTACCACACATATGTAAATAAATGTAATAGAAGAACAAGACAGTTGTCCAGGGACTTGTGCGTGCCAGTCAGTAAGCCAGGGTCAAGGTCTGCAAGAAGGAATGTAACCAACCCCTTGGACGATGGAGGAACATTTCTTTTTCTAAATCAAATAGCATTTAGAAAAACAACATGACACATTAGGGATAAGGAAGCACACAGGAAGGACATTGAATTCAGCCTTCAGAGGTCTGTGAAAATGAAGAAACACATTACTAGATTCGCGACTGTATTTCAAAGGGCCTATTTTTAAATCTAACACCATTATCCAACTTGATGTCACTTTCAACATTGACTTCCAGTTTTCTCCCTTCTATTGAAATGTTGAAGATTTTTTTTTTATACTCAGACACACTGCTTTGCATTTTCAAAGTCAAGGCTCATTGTTATTCCTTCTCCAGGTCCTTTTGTATCATTTCCCTGATATCCCTGGTATTCATAATATCTCCCAAATGAGCACCATCTGTGAATCTCATCAGTGCGCTGTCTGTTCCCTATTCTGCCTTATGAATGAAGATGTTAAATAAGAGCAGACATTGTAGGGCAGCTGCCTTCAGCAGCACCTACCACGGGTACCCTCGGTGTCTATGGCACCTCACTCACATTCATTATGTGATGCTCAAATAGCTTGGAACTTCAAGTGACAGAGATGCCTGAGTGAGGTAAAACTTTTGAGTTCCAGCACAGCATGGTTTACTTACACTTCCCTTACTTCCTGAGTTCTGGGAGGCAGCTGGCTTACGTCTTTTGCTCTCTGTGTCTTCCCTACTTTCAGCCCAGAGCCATTCTTGCTCCTTGCTGATAAACCTACAAATCTACACGCTGGAACTGCACTATCTCGAAGTGCAGGATGAGAGCATAGAAATGGATGCCATGCTCCGAGGGCAGGGGAGAATCCAGAATGTGGCATTATCAAGGAGTGTGGTAATAAAGCAGTTTGATATTTTTACCCCAGCACCCAGGGTGTCAAGGATAGAATTAGTGGAGTTTTCAAAGGGACTCAGGGAGGCAGTTGGTGAGCTGAAAGTTGCACCCTCCAACTCTCAAACCAGGAGAACATCCCTAGAATGCTTTAGAGTTTGATTAATAGTTTTTTGTTTTTGTAATTCTGGGGGGGGTGGTTTGTAGTGGATTTGTTCACCCACATCTAATAGCAAGAAGGCTGACTGTACTAGGCAGTCCATTTCCCCCAAATTAATCTGAGAAAAACTGTGGGGGCATGGATAAGACAAAGTTGAGGGAAGTTACTGTTATATTCTCAAAAATCATAAGAACTTTAATAGAAAGAAGCTGACACCACTTGGTAAAGAAAGGGATGAAAACATTCATCTAAAACAGAAATACAGCCATCTAGGTCACAGAAACTGCATATGGAAATGAAATTGGAGTGATGCAACCCCAAGAAACTCACATGTGTTAGTAATCTTTTGATGTATAAAAAATAATCTAAGGACTTGGTCCTTAAAACAACCATCATTTTTTTCTCATGATTCTTCAGGCCACTCCATCACCTGGAGCTCAGCTAATCAAGTTGCAATCTTGATGGGAGATGTCATTCTGTAAATATGTTTCTCATACTGGTTAATGAATAAAGCACTGTTGGCCAATAGGAAAGCAAGATAGGTGGGACTAGGAGACAAGGAGGATTCTAGGAAGTAGTAAGGAGGAGTCAGTATGTAGAGATCGAAGAGAACAGAGGTCCCCGCTCCGCTCTCCGGTATGATGAGACCACATGGAAATACTTAGATTAATAGAAATGTGTTAATAATTAAGACAGAGCTAGCCAATAAGAAACTAGTACCTGGCCAACAGCATTATATCTAATACAGCGTCTCTCTGTGTATTATTTGGGGTTGGTGCCACGGTGGGTCCAGGCCAGCAGGGAAAAACCTTACTCCTGACACAATCTTTTCTGGCTCACACTCGTGCCTGTGATTAGAAGTGAGTCAGTTAAGGTTAAAAGGTTAATGTAGCTTCAGCTAAGATAGCTAGCCTGGTCCACATAGTCTCTCATACTCTAGTAGTCTACCCAAGAGTTGTCAACTGAAGACAAACCTGTCTGAGAGTCTGGGAAGAATTAACTGAGAAAGGCCTTCATCAGGATTGGAAACACCTGCTAGCACAGGCCCAGATATAAAGAGGCCTGAGAGAAAGTGGCCCTGTTTTTACCTGCCTTCCTTCACCCTTGTAGGTGAGTGCATCTGCTCTGTAGCTGATAACCAATCACTGACATCAGAGCCAAGCTTCTTCACCTTGTGACTGTGGACTTGCAGTTTTCTAGGAATCCTCTCTCTAGGCTTGTACTGTCAGATAGGGACTATTGAGGTATCCAGTCATATGAACTAAGTGCCAGGTTCTCTGTCTCTCCCATGGAAGACAGCTCACTGATGGACTTCAAAGCCATGTAAGTTCCTCTTATGAAATATGCTCATTCTATCAGCTCTTTTTCCTTTAGAGAGCCCTGACTAATATTTGTGATATCAAAGTATGCTTCAAAATCATGAGGGGTCCCTTGAATCTGGAATACATTTTACTCCTTAATGGTCTATTGACCATGGTGACTTAAAAGACAAACTAAAATTCTGTGGGTAGGGGGAAGCGTACATTTCACTTTAACACATAAATTTTTGTTTGTGCTTCAAACTTTTTTTGAGAAAATATACCTAGTATACTTTACTGTGTGCATTTAACACATCATTCATTTCAAAAATCTGACCAAATAACAATTAAGATAGCCAGCATTATTGACATGTATGTATTATAGTAGGGAATAAAAGTGTACCCATGAATAGGGATTACACTTCAAGTATGAGATGATTTAATCCTCATCTACACCTTCCTATAGGTAGCATGAGAAAAGCTGGAACATGCAGGTACTTCCTCACGATTGCCGGATTACAGGCCTATGAAACTTGTCATGCTGCGGAAGACAGAGAAGGAAGACTGCCAGAAATAGAAAGAGCGCTAATGGCAGCACTGAAGCACTAAGCTGTACTTTACTGCCTGTTACTACTACACATTGATTGCATGAAAGAATAAAACCCTTTTCCTATGTGTGTCGAGGGTTGCTAGAGTTCCTATTGTGCAACCAAACACATTTCTTGCTGACACAATACGTTTTTATATAAGATGAAATCAGCTGAGATGCAAAACTGAAGAGGGATTAAAATGAGATAAGAGTCATAAAAACAGGATTAAAAGTTATGTGGGAGGAAACATCAACCAAAGAGAATTTTTCTAGGCAGGAAAGAAAATGAAGAAGTTGAAACTAGAGCTTAAAAAATTATTTGAATGGTTACTATGCAAAGATTATAAATGAGCTGATAGTAATTCTTTATATATATATAAAAAGAACAAAACAAGTCTTTAGAGCATGATATTGTTGGGTAATATTGTGAATTATATTCAAGGCAAAATTAAACACTGGCATTGTCTCTAAGCATGACTCAGTGCCATTTTCTAGAACTTTCTAAAGGTGAGGATTATGCTATGCACAGCAGGCAAATGCTCTACCACTGAGTCACAGACATGGCTCACTTTCCTAGAAACAGCAAAGAACAGAAACTAAATTTTATCCAGTATATATCTGAAATAAAAATAGATTATGTAATCTATCTTTTGCATTTGTCATCCCTATAGTCTGCCAACAATACCTTAGTTAAACAGTTAGAAAATGGAAAATACATAAAACAAACCCAACTCCGACAATAATGTAGGGTGTGTATTTGAGAGACAAAACAGTGGGAATAAACTGTGCCATTGTTTTTGTGCATTCTGAGCCCAGATCTTGACCTGGTGGTCTTTAAAACTTGCATGACTAATGAGAAGCCTCTCCTAATGTAAGTATTTGGCATCCGAACTGTCCTCTGCAATCTATTGTCAACACTTGTCCAGTTTCTCTGAGTTATCTGAAATGCTGCTGTGCTTCAGGAAGGCCTCCAGCTCAGGATGCACTGTTCATAGTGTAGGTGATATTTCCATGCTAGAAATGCATTCCTTTATAATTTGTGTTATAATCAATAAACTAACCTTAGTAAGAAGGAATCCTATATTGGGCTAATTATCCTGAAACAACAAAATTTGGACTGCACTTGTCCTTTTCTGTCCTACCAGCTCAATGATAAGCCCTAAGAGTTTACAAATAGCTTCAGAATCTGAGAATGACTAAGCTGTATGTTGTAACACAATACACATGATATGTACATACACATACATATTTACATACATGAATATACATATACCCATTATATATATGCATACATGCTAGCACATACATGCACATATACACATATACATAATACACAAACACATGCACACATATACACATGCACATACATCAGAAAGTATTCTTGTATTTAAAATAAATCTATTTCATTACTCATGGTGTTTTGATATTAAGTGGTGGGGGGGTCATTATCTCCACACACCAATCATTTCTGGGTACCTGCTGGGAGTTTGAGAATTTAATTTAGAACTGCAGACCTCACACATTAGGGGCTCAGTTCTATGAGACCACCCCCATTTCAGATGCCAGTCAGAAGTACTTCTGTCTCAGTTGATTACAAGTCAAGGGTTCCCATTGCCCCGATCTTCAAGCTCAACAATTTACAGTAACAACATTCATAAATCAGGAACTCTTGACTTAAATCCATCAGTATAATGTCAAGACTATTGCTATACATGATACACAGGCAGATGAAGGGATATATACGGTGAGATCCACAAGGGTCCTGAGCATAGAAGATTCTATGACTAGCAGCCACTGACTGGCTTTCATGGAAATGGAGTACACTCTCCTTCCAACATGTGGATGTATTCATCAAGCTAGGAGCTCTCCCAACTTTGTACATTGGAGATGTGTACAGAGATTCATTATACAAATGTAATTTATTAGAAACTCATTTCCTAAGCCCTTCCTTATTTATTATTATTATTATTATTATTTTATTACCTCCCTCCCTCTCTCCCTCCCTCCCATGCCCCCTGACCACTCTCCCATCCCACACCACCCCCACTCCACAGGGAGGATGATGCCTTCCAGCTCTTCCTTCTTCTTAGAAGATGACGAAAGTTCCAAGCTTTTAACCATGGCCTGTTTTTTCTATTGAGCATTCATTTCCCATCTTGATGTACAGTAAAGTCATCTTATTAGTAGAAAAGATGTTCCTGTAATCCAGGATGTCACAGAGCTCCATGTACAATAGTTCTGTCACCCAACAGTTGGAAATAAGCATTTTTAGAAACTTTGTATCAGGGTGAGGAATATATATTCATATATATGTACATGTCTGTGTATATGTATTCTTAGTGTGTCACAGTATTAAAATATTATTATTTTTGTTTTTTATGAAATGTAACTTCTCCTCAGTAAAGAGCTAGAAGAGTTCTGGGAATTCCTAAATGACATTTTGGATTTTTCTTGTGGTCTGTCCCATGCTAGTCCTATCAGTTGACAAATTCAGAGAAACTTCTCCCCTTGCTTTAGCTGTCTAGTTAGATTGACTTTGTGTTTGACAATTATTACTCTCAACAACAGCCAAGTACTGAGTCACCATCAATTAACCTTTATAAAGAGCTTGGCTTCTCTTCTAGGATAGGCACAGAGGAAACTGCTGGGAACTGCTGGCTGGTACAAGAGTTGGGTTGCTTGGAAGTGTAAGTACAAGAGCCTCCTTTCAATACGAAAAGCTTGCAAAACTTGAGCCAGAACTTCCTGAGATCCTTTCTTTTTACTCTAATACCATTATGGCATATTTCCCTCTAAGTCAGAAAGTATAGACTGGGCTGTAGGCATTTGGAGGAACAGGAATTGGTAAAAGTTCAGCTGTTCATACGCTAATGTATTCTTGTGTCCCATCTCTGTCATGCATCCTTTGGTTATTTTTGGTGTTCCTTGTCAGACAAATATATGTATGTATGTATGTATGTATGTATGTATGTATGTATTCATTCATTCTGGAGGGCCTAGGCCCTAGTCCAAGTGATACAACAGACTTTGAAGATCCCTCATGGAAGGCTTCATCCTCCCTGGGGAACAGAAAGGGCATGGAATAGGGGCTGGGGCGGGCAGGGGAGGAGGGGAGGAGGAAGGAACTGGGATTGCCATGTAAAACCAGCTTTTTTCAAATTTAAATTTCAAAAAGGGGGAGAAAAGAAAGACACAATAAATAAATAAATAAATAAATAAACAAATAAATAAACAGCTTTTAGGCATTGCTTCTGTCAACGACTTACTAGCTTACTCCCTGTCACCAAAGTACAAGGTCAGAGATCATATCAGCAGGATACAGTGTGCTATGTCACAGGAAGTATGTGTGTCCCAGAGGAAAAACCATGGTTGAAAACACACTGAGCCAAATGATTTGTAGGTAAGACTGGCTTCTCACCCATGTGACTAAGAGCCTCTTCCCTCCTGTCAAGAACATGTAGATTCAGACAGGAAACCTACAACCACAAATATTCCAAACACTCACTTCCGTGATCATGATCAAAAGAAATAGAGCTCATCAGAATTCCCAAATGTGCAGGACCTAAAAATCTGCATCAGGACTGTAAGTGGGAAAGAACCTGGGTGGCAATTTGCTCAAATTTGTGAGATGTTACTGATAATTAATGTAAAAGGAAAAAAAAAACTAAATCATTGCTATTAAAGAGAATGTCAATCAAATAATGCTAAGAGACTGCTTACTTTATATTTTTTCAGGAAATAATTACTCTTCAAAATTCTTGTTATGTGAAGAAGCAATCAGAGATAATGCCACCAAAAGTATTGCAGAGAGGCATGAAGAAGTTCATTAATACATTGTTACTTTCTGTGATGTTTGTGGTGTTTGGCAGCTTTTAAGATTTTTGTCTTTTGTTGTAATTTCTATGCTGATTCTAAATAAATATTCATTATCGTGACCAAGAAACCATTTATAATTTTGAATTTGTTTTCTTAAAGAGGACTGCCTAGATTCCCAAACTTTCAGACTCAGAAATTTAACTCCACCTAGACAGGATTTAGCTTTCTTATTATTATAGTCTAGAGACATCTCAGTTTTTTTTCTTCTAGAATAATCGTCTATGGGGTATCTGAAGTTAGTGTTAGCCACCTCACATGTGTGATTATGTTAGTGATATATAAAATAAATTCCTCTCATATAGTATTCTCTTCCCCTTTCTTTTTTTTAATTCTATCTTCTTCTCCCTATCACACCCCCCACCTCTGTCTCTTCTCTGTCTTTCTCTCTCTCTGTGTGTGTGTGTGTGTGTGTGTGTGTGTGTGTGTGTGTGTGTGTGCAAATCTATGTGGAAGTCAGTAGACAATTTCATGTGTTGATACTTGCACATACATTATTTGAGACAGGTTCTTTGTTTGTTGCTCACTGCTGTGCTGTGTATTCCAGGCTAGCTGGCCTGTAATTTTCTAAGGGTTTTCTTATCTTTGTTTCTCATCTTACCACAGAAACACTGCAATTAGAAAGGTACTATGAAATCCAGACTTTACATGGGTACTGGAGGACTTGGGTCCTAGTGCTTGTGTGAGAGGCTTTTAATCCACTCAGTCATCTCCCCAGTCCAACCTCTTCCTTCTTTTCTGCTTCTTCTTCTTTTCCCTCTCCCCCTCATCTTATAAGGCCTATAAATTCAGTTTCCATTGTTTAAAAGAAATCCACTATATTTGGGAATTTGGGCGTCGTTCTTTCCAAACTACTTCCTGCATTGGACTTTGTTATATAAAATTAAATAAAAAATTATAAATAAAAAAAATTTAAAAAAGAAAACAACAACAACAACAACAAAAAGAAATCCACAAGGAGCATACCTGTGCCAGGAAGAGAACTCCCAATTTGTAAGAGTTCATTCTGTGTTTTAACTGGAACCTTTCTTCCTGTAGTACCAGAGAGTCACACAGTGCAGGAGTGAGACCTCTGATTAACACCTGGAAACCATTGAAGCCAAATGTGATGGATATTCTTGGTTGTCAACTTGACTACATCTGGAATTTACCAAAATCCAAATCTGGAGGGCACACCCGTGAGTGAATTCGCTGAATTTGAAGTAGGAGGATCCACTTCCCATCCAGATCTTTGGGGCAGGAAATCATGACTTTAATTCAGATCATTTGAGCTGGGAAACTCACTTCTGATCTGGGCCACATCTGCTGGAAGTTTACACAAGGACATGGAAGAAGAGAGATTTTGCTCATTGCCTGTTTGTTCTTGCCTCAATAGCAAGGTCATTCCTTCACTGGCATTACAGCCTACTTCTTCAGGATTGCAGCATCTACTGAAGATCAACTGCCAAGTCCAGTCTCATGGACTGAGCAACTTCTGGATTCGTGGGCATTCTGTTCACATCCAGCCATGTTGCACTAGCTGGGCTGTAGCCTGCAAACCATTCTAATAGATCCTGTTCAAGTATATAGAATAACAGAACTTATAGGATGAATCTTTATAGATCAGAGATGGAGAGAGATATTAATTTTACAAGTTGTTACTTTAAAGAACTCTAATATACCGAGTATTATTTAGCCTTGGTTACCCTTGGAAGCTTTTTTTAACCAGAGGAGAATTTAAATTCTGATAAGCCCAAGAACAGAACTAGAGTACTTTCAACACATCTGAGTGTAAGTTAGAAATTACTAGAAACTACTGTTAAAAAGAAATGCTGCTAGAATAATATAAGTTATATATTTTAAAAATGCTTGGACTTCCAAATTTAAGTCTAAAGACAAGTTACTGGGGGAAAAGAATTTCTATTTTTGTTTCTACAGAAAATAAAAAGCTGTGGATTCCCTCCAGACTAACATGCTAACATGGTTCGATCAAACAATATCCCTGAAGCAGTGTCCCAGGTGATATAACATTCAAAACAGCTGGGACAAGGCAGCCTTGAAGACCACTACAGCTAGGATTTCTGCTACTTCTTAGAATCCCCAAAACAGTGCCCCCTACCAGCAGGAAGCAGTTTGAAAAGAATGTCACCCGAATTCTCAAATATTGCTTATGTTTATTTTCATTTAAATGGGTTGGTTAATGATCACAACCAATCTCTTTTTAAAGGTAAAAAGAGGATTATGGTATAGAAATGAATATTTTTCATTTATTGGTACAAATTTAAGGTCAATGGGATGAGTTCAATAGAAATGGTCAATACGTCTGACACCCAAACAAGGCATGAGCCCACCTTGAAGTACTCAGACACAACCTGAAGCTTATGGGCTGTAAAACACAAACAAACAAAAAATTAGGGAATGAAGTTGGGGGTTTTATCTGGGAGAAGTAAGGGGAGGAGTTGGGTTGCATATGATCAGAATATATTGTATGAAATTCTCAAAGAATTAATGAAAGTTTTTTTAAAAAAGCAAAAAATGGATGTGACATAATGGGCGCAAAGTTAGAGTCAGGGTTTATGGAACATGAGCAACGGCTTCCTAGCTAAGCTTACCAGCCAGTGCCTTCAAAACAGTGGAACAATTGCTGCAAACCAATGTTCCTTACTTTGGAGGATTGGACTTTACTGTCGTTAGACATAACAAAGCCAACCTTTTCAAAGAAGCAAGTAGCATGGACTCCAGGGGGTTAGGACCCTAGACGGTTTGAAAATTAGATGGGGAAGACATTTTCATCCAGTAGTGATCCCACTTCCATACAGGCATAATAATGATGTTTTAAACATTTTAACAAAGTAGTTTGCATATTTGGGAGATGAAAGATTAGAGACATTAGCTTATAGTCCTTATGGTGGTGCCTCTCAATTCAATATCTTTTCTCTATTAACTAATAGCAGCATCTCCTCTTTATCATGCAGATACTTATTTAAAGCATTCATTGATATAGGGTGACTTTTAAAAATAGTTTATTATATTGATAGTGGTGGGCTGCTCAAGAGGTTTCTCTGTTTTTCTTCCTCATTGCAGGAAAGTAGCAGGCATCCTGGATATTAGAATTTCTATTATTAGAAAGAATAATGGCTCCATCATTTAATTTTACTTACACATTTTATTATATTTGTCCAACTGAGTGCTATTATGTTCCGGAATAATGGGGGATATTCATAACCTTCTCCAGTCTCAAAATAAACCAGAGACTTGAAGTTTTCCCTCAGGTACCTCCAGTCTCAAATTCAAGTATTATTCCTCCTTGCACTCTCCTCCATTTTGTTCCCTCCAACCATCCAATTTTAAATATTGCTTCCTATCCCTGAGGGTTTTATATACTGAATCACAGGCTGCATTTAAACAGACTTCACTTGGAGTTAATGAGTTGAATGTGCCTACTCGTAACTCACAGTCTGAACAAATGCAAAATAAAGTAGGCTTATTTAAATATATAAAATGGCCACCTATAAAGTCATAGGATATCAAATTGTAGAACTGGATTTGTTCTGTTTCCTTGGCCAAGGTAAAAGCCAGAGTGCTAACTTCTCGGTAACATTTTCTTAGACCGAAGGAAAATACAGTACTTTTGATTGCCTATCAACTTTAACATTTGCAGATGTGGAGAAGTTGTAGTCTGTTAACTGTGGAGACGCCTTGACCTACTTTGTTTGATTTTCTCTTCTTGCATCTTAAAATGAAGGATGAAGGACTGCAGATTGTTTTTTTTTTTTTTTTTTTTTTTTATCATTTCTTCTTAGCACTCTCTCAAAGTAAAAGAACACCAAAATTCTTTTGGAAGGAGAAAAAGTGAAAGACACTTGAGGCCAATTTGATAAAAAAGCATTGTTTTAAATAAGTTCTAAAATAAGACGCGCTGAGACTTTTGCAAGGAGAAATAAGGAGTTGTCTTGAAATAGTGTAAAAAGATAAAACCAGTCATATTCCCAATGAATGCTTGGCTTGGGAAATATTTATAAGGCAATGCCTCTTTCACTTGTCTTTCATCAATCTACCAGATGCCAAGGGGCATAAGATATTGAGAGTTGCCTTTTTGGAGTTAATTGGGAAGAGAGCTGTGTTTGTCTAGGGGAAAGCATACTCTCCTATGTCAGAATTGGGGCTGTTGATAAAATACTCAACAGACACAGGTATCTGAGCACCCAAACCACAGAAGATGAAAAGGACATTACCTTTAGCATACACAGATGGAGACAAGATGGGGCAGAAAACAGTTTTGAAGCATCCCCACACCAAGAGGATTCATAGGAAACTCCTATCAGATCCTGTGTTCCTGAGGACCTGAATGAGGGATACTGAACTAGTGGAAGGAATAAAGAGTCTAGGGTAAGAACTGATGCCTGACACACTTACATAACAGATCTGGGAAGGAGGACTTGAAACGAAGGGGAAGAGTTTTGAAGTCACTGGAGTCTACAAGCCGGAGAAATAGGGTTCAGTAAGTGGTGGTATGTATTCTTACCACCCATGATAATGTGACTGCTTCCACATACTTCCTCAAAGACATTGTAAGAAATAACGCAACCTAAGCTATTGTTCCCAGTGTCTTTGTTTGTCAAAGTTATTAAGCATTCATTTGTAAATCCATCATTATGAAACTCAGGGTTGCTGCAGAGCAACCTTTATTGAGGACTTCTTGACAGAACATGGTCAAGGGCAGCAGCAACGGACCCCTGCCAATTAGGTCTGAGAGAGGACCCTAGTTAGCAATATTAAAGTGCAAAGTGCCCCTTCTCCACGATGGCCTATTCTTGCTTTATGTCATGTTGACATTAGTGTGTCAGGCACATTTCCTGAATGTGCTATTCATGTATCAGATATTTATTAATGCTCAATACTTGCCCCTGGCATCTTATTCCTTCCACTAGTTCTCTCCTTCCAGCTCCTCATGATCACAGGATCTGCTGGGGGTTTCTCATGAAGCCTCTTGGTGAGAATACTAATAGCAAAAAAAAAAAAAAAATCCTGTCTTTAAGCAAGCAGAATTGTACCAGGTCCACATGTGAAGCTCCACCCACCACTCCAATAGTTTTGTCTGTTATAATATGCTGGGAATCTGCATAAAGAAAACAATCATGGATGGATAATTCCTGGGCAATCATGGGGGTTATGACTCATGACAGCTGAGGTCGGTTCAGGTTGAATCCCTGCAGCCAGTTCCATCAGATGATAACCTCATCCTTGTTAACCCTGTTTAAATTTAATTACTCCTAAAAGCCCTATCACCAAACACAATCTCACTGGAGGTTAAGGCTTCAGTATATAATTTGGGAGAGGACCAGTTCAGTGCACAGCAGAATTAGTTTTATTGAACTGAATTTTAACTTGCAGTTTTGTTGTCAATGGGGGAAAGAAATGAACTATCCTTTACATTCCCAAATCCTGAAAATTTTAAACAGAATTTCCTCCTAAATCCTCTCTTTTCTTTTACCAAAGCATCCCCCAAATACATTCACCTAGGTATTTTGTTATTCAGTGGATCATGCACTTTGTTAATTTCTGTGTTTTAAAAGTCATCTACATTTGAAATTTGTTCTTAATGCATCCTACTCGATATAATACACAAGGGAATTGATATTATCATGTTTTTTTAACCATTCTATCTTTAATTCAGACTGAAGTTGCATCCATGATGTAAATCATTGAATGACAATGTATGGGCAAGCTACTACAACCCACAATCTCTCCCAGTTATCAGGAACTGTCTTGAGTTTCAGTCCCCTCTGATGCACATTTTTGCTACAGTGAACACTAATTTTTCTGTATCGTTTTCAATCCATAGCATTCACAATAGACAGGAAACTAAGCCACTGTGAGTTCTCCTGAGACATTTGCATTTACATGAAGTAGTAATAAGGGTCTGAACAAGTGGGAAGAACAACCATAATGAGCCATGTTTTATAAATGTTCACACTGAAGGACAACTAAAAGGGTTTTTGTTTGTTTTCTTCTCTTCCCAGGACTGCATGGACATAGATAGTGAAATAGAGACCACGCTTCTGCTCCGTGTCTGCAGACATTAAGCAAGCAGATGACTTGATGTTTGAGGTATACAAGGCATGGAGTAAGGTTTTAAAATATGCCAGGGACTGTCCGAGGCATCTTCATGTTATCTCATTAATCCCCTCAAAAGCCATGTGAGCTACATATGACTCTGACTTTTTAGTGAAGTTATGGGGCTTGCCTAATTTTACAAGTTAAAGATAAGTCTTTCCTGACAGCCAAATCCCAAGGGCCTTCTGCAACACCAGGATGAATAAAATCAGACTGTGCCAGTATATACTGGGAACTGCAGATAAGATATTGCCCACCACCCTGGAATATTACTGTTACTTGTGGGAGTTACATTTTGCTGGAGCAACTATAACAGACACCCTTGGCTATTGTCAGAAACAACATAAATCTATCTTCTTATATTTCTTTAGGCTGACAGTCCACGATCAGGATGGTAAGAATGATGTATTTGTGCTATAATTTTGGCTCTGTGGTTTAAATCAGTTATTGTGCTCTGGTACCTTCATGAGATCTTTTCTCGGTGTCTGTCTTAATCTTCTCCCTCCTCCTCCTTCTCTTCTTCTTCTCTCCTCCTCCTCTTCTTCCATCCCCCTCACTTTTATTTTTCAGGCAATCATAGCACAGGATTATTTGACCACATCTCAATGACCTACTTAACCTTAGTCATCTCCTCAAGAACAGTCAATATCTGAGATCTTAGGAGACAAGTTGACTTAGACACAAGACTGAAGAGGCACAGTTCCAGATTGCAACAGGCAATCTGAAACATCCAAGAAGGGAGATACAAGGTATAATACATAGTAGCCTGAACTCCAGATGCAAAGAAGATGTGAGGTATAATATGTGGTGATGTCTTGAATGTACAAATAAAGCCTGTGTGAATTGTCAGGGAATGGAGCTTCTCACTAGCTAACCATAGAGGTCTAGAAGCCTTTATATACAGATAAGAAGTGATATACCTGGGCATAAACAGGTATAAGCAGGGAGAAAGAGGAGCTTGCTTTCTTGTCCACGGAGATGCTAAGGAGGTAAGGTGTGGCAGTGGCTTTTTCCTGCTCTCTGATCTCTCAGCATTTTCTTCTATATCTGATTCCTGAATTTTATTACTTTGACCAGTTAAGAACTCCATTCACATTTTGGCACCCAATATGGGGCAGGAACCCATGACTCTGAGATTAAGAGTCTCATGCTCTACCACCAACTAGTTGTGATAAATGATAAGTTATATGCAAAACTCTTAGACTCACAAAAATAGGATAGATGGTGAAATATTTTCCTTAAACTTTCTCAAATGTTACTATACTAAATATTGTAAAATATAGTTCTTGTTTAATAACTGTTTTGTTATATATAATTTTACTATATTAAAGTTAAAACCTTCCTTTTTTGATGATGGGGGAATGTCCTTCTGAATGCTGTAATATGTGTTTTTCTTATTGGTTGATGAATAAAGCTGTTCCAGCCAATGGACAGGCTGCAGCCAGGCAGGATATATAAGCAGGGTTACAAGATCAGGAGAATTCTGGGAAGAGGAAAGGCAGAGACAGAGTTGCCAGAGAGACACCATGTAGCTGCTGAGGAAGAAAGGGACCTGAGCATCACCAGTAAGCCAAGATAAATAGATTAATAGAAATGGGTTAATGATTAAGAAAGAACTAACCAAATAAGAAGGCGGAGCCATCAGTTGAATGATTTATAATTAATGTATTTGGAACTAAATAGCTATGGGACAGGGTGAAACAGAAACTTTAGTCTACAATAGTAGCCTGATCTCCATATTTGGTTGCTTTAGTGGAATATTCATTCTTTCACTAAGTAGACAGGTTTATCTGGACAAGCATTTTACATGTCTTTCTTCAGTGTTTGTCTTTGAAATGAGGTCATAGTCTCTTCTAAGTTGTGTAAGGAGAGGCAGTAAATTAATGTACATCAATCACATATCTGGAGAACTGTAAATACAGCACATTTCTCATCATTCAGAGATAGAGCAAGATGCAGAAATTCTTTCATTTTTATTGCCTATATTTAAGATACACAAGATGATGTTTTGCTATGCATAGCAAAAGTATTGCTACAGTACCAACAGCACATGAAATCAGCCCTTTGTGGAAAGCACAGCTAAAGGTGTTCTCTTGGCAAGGGTTCAATACACACCAACATTAAAAACCATAGTCTTCGGCCACACATTAGATCTTTGGGTTTTTTTTCTATCTGAATACAATTGCAATTTCCTGACATTTGGTTTACACCTCTACTTCTCCTTTCCTCTGTTGTATTTTTGTGTTCTCTGCTCTTTTGTTTTAAGGGTTCTACATATGAATGAGATCATGGAGTGTTTTGATTTCTACATGTGGCTTATGTCACTTACCATAATGTCCTACATGTCCTTCACCCATGGTATCACAAAAGGCAGGACCCCCTTCTATTTTAGAAATTGAGCATTATTCTAATATATGTTGGTGGCATGTGTATATGCACATATATGCCAATTTATTTGCCTAACTCATCTGTTAACACGTACTTCTTTAGATTATTCTTTTATCTTAGCTTTTGGGAGAAATGCTACAATTGGCAACAGGAGCACAGATATTTGGGCAAGGTACTAATTTCATTTCCTTTACTTGATACTCATAGAGGGATTACTAGGAATACAATAGAGATCCAGAATCCAGAATATAAACCTCTATAGCCAACTAGCTTTCATGATAAACACCAAGAAGATGTAGGAAGTGGATAGTCTTATCGATAACTAATATTGAGAAAACTAGACATCTATATAACAGTAAATAGAATTAGACTCTTTTACTATACACACAAAACAACTTAAACTAGATAAAAGATATGGATGTAAGGCACGGGACCATAAGCCCTAGAAGATGGCTGGGCAGTGGTGACACACATCTTTAATTCTAGCACTTGGGAGTCAGAGGCAGGTAGATCTCTGTGAGTTCAAGGCCAGCCTGGTCTTCTAGAACAGCCAGGGTTGTTACACAGAGAAATCCTGTCTGCAAAGAAATTGTGTTAGTCTATAATAAAACTCTTGAGTCTGGCAGTACTATAAAGAAAAGAGGTATACGTACTCAATGTTTTGTAGATTCAAGGACAGGGCACCAGCATTGTCTCAGCTCTGCAGAGAAACTTATCAACTGCATTTGGCCCTGGCAAGTGGCGAAGAAAGTTGTATACACCATCATAAGTGATCACATGACCAAGCTGGAAGCTCAGACACTGGGGCAAAATTCAAGCTTTTATAGAAACACTCTTGGAGGAACTAACCACAGACCGGCAAAGAACATCTCAATTCCTCTGAAGGAATCCTCCACTGATCCAAAGAGCTCTTATTAATCTCTACACCTTCCTACCTCTACCGCTGAAGAGTCCAAGGCTTTTGAGAGGTGTTGACCAATATACATATATACCATATACCAATATACCATAACCTAAAGCAAAGAAATTTCTCACAGAAAGCACCATAATCACAAATATCCATCCTCTTCTACAGAAGACATGGAGAGGAGACAAAATTCTGTGAACCATTTCCTCCTACTGTGTGTTTCTTTGCTCTTCATGCTAGGCAAATTTCTTAGATGCCTTCCTAATAAGGATGTCTTCTGTACATATGTTTCTCTTATTGGTTAATGAATAAAGCACTGTAGCCAATGAGGCAGGATGATAGGTGGGACTAGGAGACAAGCAGGATTCTGGGAAGTACAGGTAGAGAGGAGTCATCATGTGAGCCCAAGGAAGAGAGGATGAGAGTGATGTGTCTCTCTGGTAAGATAAGAGCATGTGGAAATACAAAGATGAATAGAATAGAGCTAGCCAATACGAAGTCCTAGCCAATGGCCAAAAGTATTATAACTAATATAGTGTCTGAGTGTTTATTTGGGATCTCCAGAGTGACTGTGGAACTAGCCAGGAAATTCTGTAACACCCTCTAGTGATCTCTATCATCTGCTGATATTCATGGTCTATGAAATCTCCTTCATGTATGTGTATACTGCACCTAATGACTCACTTTTAATGAATAAAAAATAGTACAAGTACTAGGAGAGCATTTCTAAAATTAACACTACAAAATTCCCTGAGTTACATCTTGCTAGTTTTCTTTTACTCTGGCGCTCTCTCTAGCTGCCTTTTCTGCCTTCTTGTTCTGAGAAATGAAGCAAGTCATCCCTTTGAGAGCCTCCCCTGTGAACAGGCCCATGTCCTACAGTGCCTAAGAAAGGATGCTTCAAAGAACTGCTCAGCAACCTGTAAGGACCTGAGTCCTGCCAGAAGATGCAGGATTGAGCTTAAAAGACAATCTTTCCTTCTCTCAGGTCTTTCTCTGTCAATGACACCTTGTGAGAGATTCTATATCAGTAGACCTAATCATCTGACACCAGATACCCGGACTATGAAAGCTATGAGAAAAAATTATATGTATCTATGTATGTATTGTATTGTATATCTACATATTTCAATCCACCAGGTTTTAGGGTAACTTGCTATGCAGCAGTACATAAGCAATGGGCTCTTCTAAAAAAAGGAAAATGATGAAGAAGTAGATGGGACCATTGTGATTCAAGTGGAAAATGAGATTCATGAGAATATAGTCAGAAGACACCAAGTGTGGAGGACAAGAAGGGTCCTGCCATCAGAAGATCCCAACCATTTTGCAAGAATCATCCCCTCAATCATTTTCTCCCCATCAGTGTGTCTGGAAGTAACCCTTAATAGCTAGCTTGAATACTCCTGCTTTGCACAAGTCTCATTGCAAAGCACTTACATGGTCTGACTTGCTCCAATGCATCTACTCCTAATGTTCTTGTCATCAATGAGGCATCCAGACTTTATTGTCTGAAATGTGACCTAAGGATTAAAGTTAGTTTAATTCCACATAAATATCCTAGGCAAACTCCCTGCTTTCAATATGATGTCAGGATAGTTACTATGGGCTTCTGCAAACTATTTCCAATCAGATAATGCTCATCACTCACTCACAGAGTTCTACCCAAAGAGACTCTGAAAATGAGTTCCACCTGACTGAATACTTCTGGGAGGCTATTGTTATATCAAGTAAATTGCAAACCCTTTCTTGGACTTGTAATTGAGTATTATATGCCACTCATCAGCTAATGGATATAAGAAAATCAAATAGCCCTGAGAAAGTCATTCCTGACCGAAACAATGTAGTTGGATTTATAAACAATGGTTCTACTGCAATACTTGTGGTTTTGGCTAAGATATTTTTCCTGCAGACATCAAGAAGTCTCTGTAATGTGATGCCTAGAAATACCTATACCATCTATCTTCTTCTTTTTTTTTTCCTTTACCTCCAAGTCTTCTTTATGATTTATAAGGTCATTGTAACATGGCTTCACAGTTCATTGTTTACTATTGGTTCACTCCTTCATTTGCTTATTCATTCATCAAATACTTATTTCAATTCTTCTGTATACCAAGACCAATGTCAGATCTCAAAGATGAAAAGGATAACAAACTACTTGAATTAAAATAGACATAGCTTTGTTGTTGTAATAAACATGCAATTCAAAAGCTCATCTAAAAAACAAACAAAAAAAACCACACACACACACACACACACACACACAACTCTGCCTTGATCTCACAGTTTTGGGGGTGGATGTCTTTCAAGTTCTTCCATGGTAGTCTGGACTTCTACATAGGGAAGACCAGAGAAAAAGAAAGCCTTATAACAGCAACTAAATTCCTATATAGAAAATATAAGCTCTCCTCTTTGCATACTTATTTCTGCCCTCAAATAGGACTACTGTCTCAACCTTTCTACTAGGACAAGAATTGAGAACTGATCTCCTTCTGGTCTAACACACACAGATTTTGCCTTCTGTTCCTGTCCTCTTTTTGTATTATTGGTGTGTGCAATGTCATCATGGGTATGTATATGATTTCTTTAAGGCTCCAGGTCAGGGGAGGCTGGAGGCTGGAGAGACAGAATTAGAAAGCTGAGGTTTAGCCGGCTCTCACTGGATCTTGTAAGCCATGAGCACAAGTTTGGAATTTTCCTCAGAACACTGGGAAAAGTTTTTCACAGGACAGAGTGATACGATAGACACTTCAGATCTGAGGTAGCAACTGCCCTTTCAAAAGCCTGCCAGTTATTCTACTGGCAAAGGAGCTGACCCAACGGCAGCTCACAGCAGTCCTAGGCTGGCTGGCTTCTTTAGCAGAACAATTTAGGTGCAAGCAGATTGGGGATTTGTGTGTCTGGTATGTCTAGGAACATGAGGTGAGCCTACATCTCAACAGCTCCCCCACCTTTTCTGTTCTCTACACAAACACAAACACTGAAAGCCTGCTTTTTATTCTTTCACCTTTTCATTTATCCATTCATCAAGCATGGACCAAGCACCTGCTCTGTAAATAGGGCTGAGCTGTGCAGTAAAGCAAAGCAGACAATGGACGCTTGTTTTCAAAAGCCTAAGGTCTCCAAGGGAAGATAAGAGGAACTTAATAGTATTGTGTGTGGGAAGGGAATAGAGCTATAGAAACTTAGATGAAGAAGATAGCCTTTCGGGCTGGGGAGACTGGGGACAACTTTATAGAGAAAAGGATAAAATGGCCGTGGGGTAAAGATGAATATGATTTTCTCAACCCTAAGCAATGTCTTAATCAGAAGTCTTTCAGCTATCTGTGAGAGAAAACTTAGCTCCCATGTGTTTATACAAGAGGGAATTCATTGGATGGAATTTATTGGCTCACATGCTATGAAATCCAGAGGTCCAGTTTATTCTACGACTAAATGGATCCAAGGACTTAATGTTGGGATGCATTGGGATACTATCTTTTCCATGGCTATTGGGGATTATCTTTGCTGGGCAAGAGGACACACTCAGCCACCCTAGGCTATTAGTGTTCCAGGAATGCTGTAACACATCACCACACACAAGATAGCTTAAAACAGTAACAATATAGTATCTCATAATTCAGGGGAGCCAGAAATCTAAAATCAAGGAGTTTGTTGTGTTGGTTTTTTTCTAAATCCTCTGAGAAAGAATCAACTGTGTGACTCCTCAATTATAGCTAGAAATCTTTGGTACTCCTTAGAATTTAACTGCATTCACCCCATCTTTCAATTAGCATCAGCATCTCTTTGTTTCTCCTATATGTATCTACACCTAAAGTGATTTTTAAATATAATATTGATACTAACCATGGGACAGATGATTCGACTTAATTCTAAGATGATCTTTATTGAAATCCCTAACTCAACTGTAGCTACAAGGATTTTATTCCAAAACCCTATTTCATCATCAGGTTTCAGGTGGACATAAGTTTTGAAAGGATGCTCCTCAACCATTTGTAGGCAACAAGGATACTCTGTCCTCACTGACTGTATACACTTTTACTCTAGTCAGCTCAGTGTCAGCAGTCATGCGTCAGTTATCACTGTGGACTATCTGTGTGGGGCCAGGTTCATATCCATCATCCACGAGATTAGAAAAATGAGAATGGTATAGACCCTCAGTCCCCCCAAGGACTGGGATTTACAAGCCCACGCAACCACCATATGGAACAATACGAACTTTTAAAATCCATTTAATTCAATTCACAGGCTGTGTGTCTTTTCCACTTGTATGGTATTTCATTAAATCATAGTCACAGTAGCAAGTAATTCCATTTTGTTTCATTTAGATTTTGGCCAGTCTACTTGGCAACTAGAAGTGTTGGCAGCCCCATGTTGACTTTCTGTGTTTTGGGAGAGGAAAGATATTTTATTGATTCACGACACTCAATGATACGGGACACCTACTGTCAAATATTTTTTATTATTATTATTTTTAGGGTTTTTGCTTTTGCTTCGTTGGTGGTGGTGTTTTGGTCAGTGGTAAGGACAGAATTGAGAACTTCATACATGCTGGGTGAACACTATACCATTGAGCAATACCCAATGTTCTCTAATAAGAACCAACTATGGATTAGATGACCCAAGGCCTGAGAAGCCTCAGTGAAAAATCACTAGGGATTTGACCAAACACTGGCATTCTTAAGGGAAATGTTTGTGGTTTTGATTGACTTGTATTGGGTTTAATCGTGTATTAATAAAACCCTGTTCTACTGATGAGGAAATGAAGTTGCTAGCTGAAATACTTATTGTTAAGGGATGTATCATTGTAAGGCGACTGGAGCTAGCAGTTTCTCCTTAACACCTGTGGCGTGGAGACGGTCCCACCATTATCCCAGGTGCTCAAAAACACAAGACCCACTTGTTAGTCAATGCAGTTGATCTCCTTGAAAGCCTCTAATTCATCTGAAAAGCTTTAGTGTTCTTTCAAACAGGAAAATCAGCTGGGCATTCTTCAGAGTAATTGACCCAGGGATTTGAGTTTGATTTGTTTATCCACAACAGTCATTACACCAAGTTAGCAATAAGCATGCTTCAGCCAAATTCAGCTGGTGACATCTACACTGTACATCACCTATCCCACCCCAGGGGCATGCAACCCATTCAAGCCACTCCTGTGGGAACTATTTGGAAGTAGTTAATAGGAGCCTACTGATCCCTCACCGGTGTTCAAGTGGAGGCCTATTTTTAGCTGGTACATTGAAACCACTTTTCCACTCACCTTCACTTCTCCAGTGTTTTGTCAGGTTCCCATACAATAAAATGGATCAAAAATACAGGAAGTATTTCAAACTTGAGGTTTATATTTCCAAAGTAAAATCCAACTCTATGACAAGAGCTTGAGCCAGGCTCAATATTTTAAGAAAGAGAAATAAATACATGGATTATGCCAGGCTCAACAATTTAAGGAAGAGAAATAAATACAGGATGGATGTTTCCTCCCAGGGGGCAAGGTTCCCAGGAAAGGAAACAAGGCACAGATTTTGGAAATTTAGCCACAATGACTGTGTACCCTGGAATTTATAGGAAAAGGTAGATAAAAAAACTGTCCTATAACTATGTTGGTCATTAACCATCTTTCACTAATAATAAGATGTGTACCTATTCATATAAATAATTATTATTGATTATTAGTTTTTAACAACCCATTTTAGGATAGTGTTAGGGGCTATTCTTAGAATCATCAGTGAATTGGAGGTACAGAAAGTCATGCAAAGCTCTAATACTAAAGTTGTTCGCTATCTTTTTAAGTTTCATTTATTTCCTATGTAAAGGTTTGAACCCTGAGGAAATAAGTACACAACACATACAGTTCTGGATAAATAAAGAAAACCTGGACCCAGTTCTCAAGGAATTACTGGTTAAAATAGGAGAAATGCGTAGGCTTATATAATGTAAATAATACAGTTTGATTGCAATTGCCATGTATCTGACAATGAACTTTAGTTAACAAGTACAGTTGCTTCTGGAATCCTAACACATAAATCAAGGTTTAGGAGCTCCAGGAGACCAAGTTGGCCATTTACACTGGCTGAACAAATAAGAGATAATTAGGATTGGACTCAGGAATGGAATTTATCCACTGTCACCCCACTGGGAAGGAATAGAGCCACCAGCCTCTTGAGGACTTTCTGAGATGCTAACAAGAGCTATGGCATAACATAGGGAAAGCCCAGAGACATGCGCTGTCAATCAGTCTTGGTTAGGACATAATCTGGTTGATCATTACCCTAGAACTAGTTATGCAGAGTCTTGTGATAAGAAAACTGCTAGTGCCTGATGGAAGGTTTCAGCTTTTGTCATACGATGTTCATCTATCTTTCCTGTTCCTAGAATCCAAAGTAATAGCAGGAGAAAACCAACTGGAGAGGAGAAATGGATGCTGATGGTGTTCTCTTTCCATCCATGGCCAGAGACTCCCTGGTTACTATTCCGGTGGTCGGGGAAGGACACTGTTAATGCTTGCTGGCAATTGACAATGTGTAATGCCTGTAAATGGGTCCTCAGTGGCCTCACTGAATACTTGTCCGCAGCTGGTGGTAATGTGTTGGAAGGTTCTGGAATTTTTAGGAGGTGTGACCTAGCTGGACAAGGTGGGACTTATTTGGAAAATGTGGGTCACTGGGGTTGGACTTTGGGTTATATAGAGCTCACTCACACTTCAGGCCAAGACCTGTTTCCTCATTGCCAAGGGTTGTCATGTCACTGACCACCATGTCCTCCTGATGCTGCAAGCCACTTTTGCCACCATCCTTCTCTGCCAAGACGGCCTGCATGCATTGAACTGTAATCTAGAATAACCATCTCCTTGCTTAAGATACTTCTTAACAGGTACTTGGTTACAACTACAAAAAGTATCTAATTTAATGCCCTTTTGAATATCAAAAAGATTTCAGTCATCCTTATGTTAGTGACTTGAAGGGGTAGAAAAGAGGTTAACGAATGAAGAAGGTTCATGGAGCAGCAGATGGAGACCGCAGTCACATGAAGAGATGTTAAGCTTTTAGACTGTGTTTAGTTCCTCACTGACATCTGCTAACCCAAAAGAAAATCCAGTAAGCAAAGGCAATGACTGGGTCCTTATTACCAAGTGGGAACATAAAGACAGTCATTATAAGGAAGGCCCTGATTAGCAATGAAAGCTTAACCCCATCATGTTAAAGATAGAGAACTATGATCATCACACAAAGTAAACTATGGCTTTGATTTCCATACCTGTTTTCATGCAAAACTTGTTGAGTACAGTATGTCATGTCTAGGTCTGTAGGTGTGCTCAATGCTTGACAGCACTAATGTGATGAATTTGAAATTCACCAAGAATAAATAGACAATTAGGATTTGTACCACAAAGGTAGACCTTGAATTCAACTGTGGTTGTGTTGTGGAGATAAAAGGACATTCGCTAAGAGTCCTCAACAAAAGCAATCATATCAAGTGTTCGAGCTTTCTCTTCCATGCACTAGAAAAACATGATTTATCTTTTAACTTAGCCCTAATTCACAATTTCACAATTAATTAAACATCAGCCTAATCATTATGCCCACAAAGCATTTAAAGTGATGTGGGAAGAATGATGGGGAAATGAATAATGCTTTGAAGGTCCATTTCAAATTAGTTATTTGATTAATGAATATTCCACAAGGGCATTTGGGCTATGACCTAGGTTGATGGCTTAAAGAAAGACATGTCTGTTTAGATAATGAGAAGACAAAGAGAGTTTGAGTTATCCCTCCAAGTATGTAATGTAGCATTACAAGGATTAATCCATACAAAATGTATTACTTTTCCTGTGGCTTGTTGGAGATAACATAGAATGAGAAGATCGATAAATAATGTTGGGCATTTCAAAGATGCTGCTGGGTGATAAGCAGTGCCATGTGCACCCTTCACAGCCTGCCCTGAGCACAAGTCGCCCACCAAAGGCTTAGGGAGGAAAGTGGGGCTTGCTCCAGATAAGACTTGCAGCAGGGTGTGTTGTTTGCCTCATAGACTCTCCATAATCCCTTCTAACACCCTGCCTTTCGATTTCATAGATGTAGAAGAAAATTGGGCTGTCACCAGCTGCCTGGATATTAAAAAGAAAGAAAGAAAAAAGAGAAACACTTTACCCTATGTTTTTCTTTTTCTTTTTTTTCTTTTTTCTCCTTTTTTGTTTGTTTTTTTGTTTTTGTTTTGTTTTTGTTTTGTTTTATTTTACAAGGAGCTGTTTCCCAGCATATTGGCGATCAGGAAGTATGTATCACAAGGAGTATCAAATATAGGTCAAGACTCTGCTATGTCTGATGAGGAGGAAGACGAGGAGTAGGGAGGAGGCAAAAGAAGAGAGAAGAAACGGGGGAGGAGGAGGGAGAAGAGGAGAAGGCATTACACTCATCAGCTATCCATCTCCAGCCAAAGTCAGCTATCACAAAACACCATCACCCCATCGTAATCCTGGTTTAAATTCTTTTCATTCGTAATTATACTAACTCTTCAAAAAGTCAAAGCTGAGTCAAATATGGGGGTCCTCAGGGTCCCCAAAGGACTGACTGGCATTGTTTGAACAAGAAGAAAACACCAGAGAAGCCTTGCTTTTAATAGTATGCAACTCTCACCCTCTACCCACCTGAGCTTCCCTCTTCCCCTCCTCATTATCTCAAACTATGCAAGTAACTCTCAAAAAGCAGGTTTATGTTATGTTCATTCCAGTGACTGCTGATGCTGGCTTAGGTCTTGGTAGCAGGTTGAGAACATGGATTCTTATGGGGCCTCAGGGACCCATTGGAAGGCCAGCACTTAGTACAAGGCAGGACCTCTTATTGCTTTCCCCAGGGAGAGCCTGGGAGGGTCTCCACATCCTTCCCAGGGTATAAAGGATGAGTAAGCATTTCCCAGTGCTGTCTATTTAGTAGCTTTCAATGAATGTGGCTTATCAGGGGGGAAACCACAGTGTTCATTAGAAACATAAGACTATAGCAGGGTTCAACTTCAAGGCTCTATTTAGAGTAATGAATATAAAATTCTAAGCCAAATGCGGTGGCTCAGGCTTTTGCTGTTACACTTAGTAAGTGGGCTACACAGCAAAACCCAACCTCAAGGAATGGGAGGATTCTATATTTAAGCTTCTTTTGTCCAATGGGAATGTAGTTCAGTTGGTAGAGTGTTTGCCTAGTATGCACAAAGCCCTGGGTTTAACCCCCAGAACCATATAAATTGGGTGTGGTGAAACAAACCTGTAATCCCAGAACTGGGGAGGTGGTGGTAGGAGGCTTGGAAAGCCAAGGTCATCTTCTGCTGCATAGTAAGATCAAGGCCAGTCTGGGTTATATGAGGCTCTGACCCTAAACAAAAATGGGGTGAGTTGATGAGGTCAAGGCTATGCACTGTTTTTCTAGAAGACCAGGGTTCAGTTTCCTGCACCACTGGGCAGCTCACATCTGCCTCTATCTACAGATTCAGGATCCGATACCTTCTTCTGTCCTCCTCAGATAGAGCGTTCAGTGTGTGAACACACATGCTCGTACAGGCACACACACACACACACGTGTGCGTGCACACACACGCGTGCGCGCACACACGTTCACACTCACATGTTCTAAAACCACATTAACAGAAATAATAAGAAATTTTATTGTCTTTAAGTTATTTCTTTGTATGAGTGGCAAAAAGGTATGACATTGCAACTGTGTTGCTCTCATGTAACTTCTTAGGAAAACAATTTCTGACTTTCTGCTCCTTCCTGACTTTACCTTTCAAATGTGTCTTGGCATAAATCAGCCACGGGGTACTTACTGATTCCACCTTAAATTAATCTGCAGGATCTCTTGAAAATCATTCAGGACCCATACTTTCTTTTTCGTTTACCATGAACCCTGATTACTTTGGGATTTGGGAGCATATGCTCCTTTGGCATTCATATTATTTAAGCTCACATTTCCCACAGCTATTAGCAAATAGAGGTTCCTGTCGAACGTGTCCTTACAAAGTGCCATGTTGTGACGAGTAGCTCCCGGGTACCCATTCTCCAAGAGGACATTTAAAAGTCAAATGGCAAAACTAGCTCTCACCCCACCAAGTCTCCAGTTTCTTTGCCTCCTGGGCCTCCTCCTTTCTGACAGAGCAGGGACTGAGGCTTGGCTGAGGTGTCAGACACATCTTGCTTTTTTTCACTCTTGCTGACTCTTCTCACAAGCAAAGGGAGACATGTTTAGCCTTAGAATCTCAACTTGAGAGTAGGGCATTTTTGGCTTGCTACCTCTCCATGGAGCCTTAATTTCCCTCAAAACACCATTTGTGCATGCTCTTGTGTGTGAGTGCATGTGTTCCCACATACATGCATTCTTGTGTTTTTGCAGGTACACCTTTGTGTCCCCCGCACATATGTGTGTGCATATGGAGGTCAGAGGTGGAACTCAGGTTTCATTTTGTTTTGTTTTGTTTTGAGGCAGGGTTTCTCTGTATTGCTTTGGAGCCTGTCCTGGCACTCACTTTGTAGATCAGGCTGGCCTCGAACTCACAGAGATCCACCTTCCTCTGCCTCCTGAGTGCTGAGATTAAAGGTGTGCACCACCAACACCCCACTAGTTAACCCTTTTTATTTATGTTTTACATTCCAATCCCAGTTCCCCCTCCTTCCTCTCCTCCTGCTTCCCCCACTTCTGCCCCACCCAACACACCTCCCATCTGCTTCTCAGCAAGGGTGAGGCCTCCCCTAGGAAGTCTACTAAGTCTGTCCCATCATCTCATTGAAGCAGGACCAAGGCACCGCTCTACCCCCCACACTCCCATGTCTAGGCTGAGCAAGGTATCTCTCTACATAGAACAGGTTCCAGTAAGTCAGTTTGTGCCAGTGGCCTCATATTGTCCCAGCCTTTCTATGGTCACCTATATTTAAGGGAGTCTAGTTCGGTCTTACGCAGGTTCCCCATTTGTCTGACTTGAGTCACTGATCTCTCACTAACTTGGGTCAGCTGATTCTGTAAGTTTCTCCATCATGGTCTTGACTCCTCTCTTCATATTATCACTTCTCCCTTACTTTGATTGTACTTCAGGAGCTTGGCCCATTGATTAGTTGTGGATTTCTGCATCTGCTTCTATGTGTTTCTGGAAGAGGGTTCAAGCTTCTCTGGGGTTGTGGATTGTAGGCTGGATATTGTTTTATGTCTGGTATCCACTTATGAGTGAGTACATACTATATTTGTCTTTCTGGTTCTGGGTTATCTCACTGAGGATTGTTTTCTCTAGTTCTGTATATTTGCCTACAAAATTTAGTATGTCATTGTTTTTTTACAGCTGAGTAGTCCTCCATTGTGCAAATGTACCACATTTTCTTTTCCATTCTTCAGTTGAGGGGCATCTAGACTGTTTCAAGATCTGGCTATTACAAATAATGTTGCTATGAACATAGCTGTGCAAATTTCTTGTGGTGTGTATGTTCCTCCTTTGGGTATAAACCCAAAAGTAATATTGCAGAGTCTTAAGGTAGGATGATCTCTAATTTTCTGAGAAATTGCCATACTGATTTCCACAGAGGCTGTACAAATTTTCACTCCCACCAGCAATGAAGGAGTGTCCCCTTTCTCCACATCCTCTCCAGCATAAGCTGTCATTGGTGTTTTTGATCTTAGCCATTCTGATCGGTGTAAGATGGAATATCAGAGTGGTTTTGATTTGCAGTTTCCTGATGACTAAGGATGTTGAGCATTTCCTTAAGTGTCTTTTGCCATTTGAGATTGTTCTATTGAGAATTCTCTGTTTACAGCTGTATCCCATTTGGATGATTTGGTAGTTTTATTTTATTTTATTTTATTTTTGAGTTCTTTGTATATTTTGGAGATCAGCCCTCTGTCAGATGTGGGTTTGGTGAAGATCTTTTCCTATTCTATAGGGAGCTGTTTTGTCTTGTTAACTATGTTCTTGGCTAAAGAAGCTTCTCAGTTTCAGGAGGTCCCATTTATTAATTGTTGCTCTCAGTTAACCTTGTTTTTTGAGAGAGGGTCTAGCACCTCCAACTCAGCTAAGCTAGCAAGCTAGCAAACTCCAGAAACATACATTCCTCTTCTTCCCCAGCAGAAGAACTGCAAGCCCATACCGCCACACCTGGTTTTTTAAATAAACACAGGTTCCTAGGATCAAAATCCTAGGAGTTTATCCACTGAGCCATCTCCCATACCCTTGCAATCCATCTTTGGTTTGGACTGTGGGCTCCAGTGTAACAATGATTTTATATTCTTATCTAAGATCACACAACTGATTAGTGCTCTTCATTTTGTACCATCTCTGAGTCCCTCACTACTGAGATCAATGGTACCCTGTTCTCTCAGCTGATAAAACTGGCCACTTGATGTTACCAGAACTCCTTTCTGACGCAACTTGCCTACCTTTGCCAAAAGTTCTTAGGTCTTGTTCTCCCTCGGATTGCATCTCTCCAGGAGTGTTTCCAGGACACCTGGCAATTAAGACCCCCAGCTGGCTTTATTCTTCCAAATTTGGCTGATAAGTCAACTAAATTTCTTTCTTCTTTGTTTCTTTCTCCTTTCTAAAGCTGGGATAAAGCATAATGGTTTCATTATGGCTTTTTCATACAAGCTTTGCTCAATTCATGTCTTGACTTTAGTCCAATTTAGAACTGAAACTGGCTTTCCTGTCCTAGCTGTGCCCATCTCTTACAAACAAGCCTAGGATTTTAGTGAAGTACTGCACTGTCATTTGTTAACTATGGGAGGTGGTTTTTCTTATTAGTTATTGATCAATGTGCAAATTCACTGGGCTACAATTTGTTGATAACCAGGATTATCTTCCAGGACATCTAGGTGCTTGGCTTTAAAGATGTCAGTCTGGACTGTGACAATCCCATATTGCACTTTTATGAGTTCATTGCTGTACTGCTGTATAAACCGTCATGATCAGCAGCATTTCCTTTTCTTGACTGGGGGACTGCTCTGTCTATAAGCTCATCATTACAAACACTGGCTTCTTGAGTTAGAACCTCCTCTTTCTGGCTCCAGTGGAGCCAGCTGTAGTCACCTTATCCACATAAAAATAAGACCAAGAGAATGAATGGAATAAAAGATCAGCACAAGACAGCTTTGCTTTTCAATTGCTCAGAAATCCCAATGCTACCCTGCCTTTTCATTTTTTTTCTACTTACTATTCTTTGCCATCTTTTCCCTTTGATAGCTGGCATTACCTTCTCATTAGGATCCCAGTAGGAGTCAGCCTTCACAGAGAAAGGATGCTCAAGTTTCCCTTGTAGAAACCTGTTCCCCTGCTTGCATTTTCATGGCTGAAACCTGGGGTTATATTTGCTACCCTTTATCACCTTGGCTTTCATGAAAGAAATGGCATTTGAGACGCAAATGTAATAAGGAATCTAAAAAGACCAGAAAGTGTACTTGAGGACTCCATCTCCAGCAGAGCAGAGATGTTTGAGAGACAGTTGTAATCTTTATTCAGAAATGGACCCAATTCAGAAGGCTTTTAGTGCAGTGAAATCACACACTTGATAATCATCAGACATGATTTTTTACAGTGAACTGCCATGGTGGAGCCCCATTTTAAGACTCTAAACTTATTTTCCCCTCTCTGTAAAAGTTCAGAATCAGAGCTATTGTGAGTATAGTCTGTCCTTAAATCAGTAGGTTCCCCACCTCCCTTCCCTAACGCAAAAAGCATTTTCTACATACACATAAAAGATTCACGGAGAATTCGTAGGATTTGGGCATATGGCAGAAGTTTAATGCAGCGTATGGAGTAGCACCTCTCAAGGGGAGACAGATGAGGAGAGTCTTGTTGTCTTTGGAACAAATTTACATGTCAGGGGCTGTCACTGTGCGTGATTGTGGGCAGAAATCTGACCTTGCCTTATTACAGATCAATTTTCTTAAACTGTCTGGAGTCTGGTTTTCCTTGGACTTTGATATAAAGAGGAGGCAACAATCACCAGCATCCCCTGGGCTCTTGATGGTGACTGTTGTGGTTTTGGAGACACTGCTGGCCTATTCATAGGAATTCTATTTCTGCCTAGACAGATCCTAGGCAGAAAGGTTAGAGGTCACATATGAAAGCAGAAATGGTGGGGGTGGTAAGCCTTCATTAATTCCCTTTTGGAAGAACCATGACCCTCTCAGAACAGAAAGTATATATAGCTAAATTTTTTACTGCTCTAGCAGTTTCTCCTACCTGTGGTGGAACTACTTTAGGCGCATTATAATGCGAATAATAAAAGCCTTTCTAATCACCTAAAAACACAGTTCATTCTCTGGAAACACAGAGTCAAGGCTCTGCACCTCTCTCTCATTTGTCCCAGTGTGAATCTTAGCCTGTCCTTGTCCCCATGGTTCTAAACCAATGCCCTGTGCTGACTCCAGAGTGCTTTTAGTGTCACGCCTTGATCCCATCAGCCCTGGCCAGGAATGATTCTTCTGTGCCTATTCCTTAACACTGAGCATATAATAAGTATCCAGCATATTGTTTAATGAATGGATGAGCCAAATAATCTTTAAATAAATAAGGAAGGATAGCACTGTAAAAATATTTTCCCTTGATATATCAAAGAAATAGTCATATCAGGGAAATCAAAATAAGCCAGGCAGAGATGTTCACTAATGTAACACCTTTGATTGACATTACACACAGTGCTACAGGAAGCAGCAGAATGAGAAATGGCTGAAGGGACCCGAGACGTGGGCTGTGGGTTTATTCTCAGGCTTCCTAGCATGCCGATAGCATGGCTTAGCTTTATAGAAGTATCCTGTCTTGAGATGATCAGCAGATGACAATGAAACATAAGGACACACAGTTTTATTAGCTAAACTATGTCACTTTCCATGTAAATGGCCCCGATAAAGACTCCCCTTTCAACCAAATTTGGTTAGACTCCTCCAACTCTATTTTTCAACCATGCTAGACTTGGACTTCCTTTAAGCAAAAAGTTCCTGCTAAACTATTTTAAAGAGAATCCTCTCTTCTTTCAGACATGATCAAAAGTTCCTTACCCTTTGCCCTTTATATCTAAGTCCTTGGCTTGTCTTTAGCAAGACTCCTGTTAGGCCTACATAGCAATTATCATCCTATCCCTGATATTACCTCTCTGTGTTTGGAGTCGTATTTAACATCTTTCTCTTATTGACTAATCCTGGTCCGTACTTTAATAGTCTTACGTGAAATATTCTTTCCCACTGAAAAACAAAGTTGGATTTTCCTTTCCCATTAACCATTCTGCCCCCAGGCTATCTTTTGGTGTCTTTCTGAAAACAGGAAAATGTTGATTCCTGTAGAACTTCCAGAATACAGAGCCAAGGTGATATTTTCTGCCTATTGTCAGTTCAAGCCAATGATTATTTTCTATGCAAGCACTGTTCAGTTGATATTTTGAATTAAAAGATTTCATAATGATGATTTTATTCGTGCATTCAGAAAAATTCATTTCTTCCCTCGCCCTAAATTCAGCTAATGCCTACATTTTCCATATCATTAAACTAAGGACTATGCATACAAGAATTCTTCAAATTCACAGTCAAGAATGTTGTTTGCTCTCATTTTTAATTAATTTCAATTGTTTTAAATAACAAATAAAATATGTTAGCAAAATTGGAGTTCCATCAGGCATATCCTACCCCATACCGCAAATCTCACTCCCATAGGAGAGTCTTATAGACTTTCTCCAAACACAAACAATTCAGGATAGATTGTCTTTCCAACAGTTTCACACTGAAACATCATAGCTGTATCCTAATAATTCCCATTCAAGATTTTAGTTTAATGGCAAATGAGTCAAATTTTGACTACAGTCTCTAGAATGTTCCATAAACATTTGTTGCAATGATCCTCCATATGGATAATGGTTCTTCGCTTGAGCATGTTGGTCATCCATTGGAACCTTGCCTATCTACGTAGGTGTCAATGAGAACAGCACATATGATCTTTTCGTGGGTAACTCTATATGTGTGATTTCCATGGTATGTGGTTGCTCTTGTCTTATATGTCTTTGATGTCTCCCATTTGAATGAAAGCTTCTTGAAAGCTTGTGCTCCTAGCTCACACTGACAATGTGCCAGACTTTGGACTAGATGAGGGATATGTGATAACAGTAGCTAGCATTTAGGACCCCTTGCTAAGAAACACATGCTTTTATTAGCCCTTGATGTGAATTAACTCCGTTAATTACACTGACAGCCCGATGATGTGTATCTTATTGTTTTCAACACTTTTTTTGGATAAGGAAACTGAGGCACAGCATGGGGAAATTAAGTGACTTGCCTGAAGTCTCCTAGCCAATGAATAATGAAGCTGGGTTTCAAAACCCATAAAATTCAACTCCAGATTCCAAGCACTGATGAGGTCTCTTTAATAGTCTGACTCATGGCTAGCAATAAATACTTGCTGGTTAATTAATTTGGATGTATGAGAAGATTAATTTTTTCTTCTACCATTTGCTCAGCTTTAAAAGAACTGTGTTAGAGAACACAGGTTGGCAAGTTTGACATCCTTTGAGCTGGTTTGCTTGAAGAGATGCCTGCTGTTCTGGAGATAACTTCAGCATGGCGCTGTGTTTTGCCAGCCTCCCGGCTAGCTATAAATCGTGTGGGTCACAACTGTAAATGCCCTGGCCTTTTTTTGTTGGCATTCTGAATTCGAGGAGCTTACATGAGGAGATGTTACTGAGACAAGGATGAAAGGTGATTAGATTTGGGGATACTTGCTCAGGGAGGGGTACAAGAAACAATTAGCCCCAAGGGGAAGGACTTCTTCTGATATCAGTTTTTCATTTTCCAGAGAATTTGCCGTGCCTCTAAGCAAGTCATTTTACTTCTTACATCTGCTTATATCTCTGTAAAATGTGTGAGATAATTCCAAGCCTTCCGGAGGCAGATGGAGAGGCTAGATGAGCTAAATAAGAAAATAGAATGAACAATTCGTTATTGTGTGCTCTGGCTACACTAAACAACAGGAGATTAATGAAAATTTCAGATGAGTCAGTGTCTTGAGGCGGCAGGTAGCACACCTACAGACGAGACAGCATGCTCTGCTAGCCTCCTTATTACTGCCTCCTCTGGAACTCTAAAGTTAAACTCAAACAGTTACACATCTCAACACAAAATATCATCAAACACACCATTGACTTGGGTCTTCATCATTGCATAAGAAAACTATTTAGACTGATACAATATGAATGTATAGTATACACAGAATGCAACATCATGAAACGTAGCAAAATAATGGTTATGCCATAAACTACCAATTTGTCCTCAATTAGGCAGGGGTAGCAATGCTTATCAGTCAAAGGAGTCAACAGAAAATTCTCTGTTCTCATCCATTATGGATTCTTTGTTCGGCTCTCATATCTCATATGTATGTTTTCTGTTATCAGTGCCAAGATCGAAAGTCTCTCTTCAATAGTTGCTATTCCTTTTTGCAGGTGGATCTTAGTCTATGCAGATGTGTTGGTTTACAATTTACTCTGTGATCTTCATCAGCCGATGAAGAATTGTATGCCTTTAACTGGGTTCCCCAAGAAGCCTGCAGCTTGGTGTATCCCCCTGAGATGATGTGCTTCTCATTGTGTACCAGGTGCAAGGACACATCATTTCTCCCCTAGCTGGGGTCTACAGAGCAAACACAGCCTCATTTTGTAGCATTGTGAAAGTTCCTCTGCTCCACACAGATCCAAACTTGCAAACAAAAGCAAAGCAAATCCAACACTGCTATGTCTAATATCATCATTCCTGTATCATTAAGCTTATAAAAGTTTAATATCAAGAAGTCTAAGGAACCTATACTTTTCTTTAATAAAACATAAAACCTGCTGTGTGAGAGAAAGAATGTGATGAAGTAGAGAGGAATATAGACATGCATCAGAGAAATATTCAATGACTATCATACCTGATGTGACAGTGTTAGCATTATGGCTAGGTATATCCCTCCATTAGTTCATTTAGAGGAAATGCATCTTCGGGACATGGCATCTGCACACAATTGTTTCTGTTTGCCTCTACCTCTGTCTAGTGGCTTGATTAACATAGGTTGTTTGAAATATGATGAAAATCTTCACATTGGAAATTCTGTAGAATAAGAGAGAAGGAAGAGGTAAGGCAGAGCCCAAGTGCCTTCACAACCTAGCTTTCAGAGTGGGATGCTATGTCTCCAGGAATACTGGGTATGGTGGTTAGTGTTCCTTGTCAGCTTGACACAATCCAGAATGACTTGGGATATGGGCCTCTGATTGTATGCAGATTAACTTGTGTTCATTGTGCTCATTGATGTGAAACTATCCATCTTAATCATGGACCAGACCATCCCCTGAGCGGAGTATTCTGAATGTAGAGAATTATAGCAGAATCCTGATGTGCACACATTCATCTCTCTTTTTCCTGATTGTGGGTGTGATGTGAGCAATTGCTCAAAATCCTGCTGCCTTGACTTCTGAGCCACAAGGGACTGTGCCTTAAGCTGTGAGCTAAAATAAAACCTTTCTCCCTTAAGTCGCTTTGGTCAGACATCGACAGGAAAAGAAATTATGGTAGATATAGTGTGTAACCATGCGGTAACTGCTAAAGAGCCATCTACTCAGGAAATAGGTTTTTCTTCAATGGAAGAAGTTGTGTGCTTGTGCTTGTATTTGTATACTTTAGCATCTGTATATATTAATGAAGCTTTGAAACATAAGCATGGAGCAGAGCATGACTTCTTCTAGTCCATATACAATAAACACAGATTTTTCCATTTGATTGGAACTGTAATTTCTAATTTATGTTTTAGTAGAGCTTGGGTTTGTTGACTGGAAAGCCTTTCCATGTCCCATCTGAGAATGTTTCTGCAGTGAACTGTTACCTATGTTCATGGTGTGGTAGCAACTTTTTCATTCAGTAAAAAAAAAAAAAAAAAAAAAAAAAATGTAATTCAAGGGAAGAGAGCTTTGTTTTCGCTATTGGTTTGAAGGACTATAATCTATCACAACAGGGAAATCACAGCACCGTGCATATTTTCAGAGCTAGGTTCAAGCAGTGACTATCTACTCCCATCTCTGAAAACCAGGAAGCAGAGATAAGATAGGAAATAAATATAAACCTAAGACCTCCTCTGGCTTAGCCCAAACTCCCCAAAGTTTCATGATCCCTCAAAACAGCATCACCAGGCACAGACTAAGAGTTCAAATGCAAGAACCTATGGGAGATACAGCTTAGAGAATCTGTTCTGTATTGATTGTGTTGTTATGAAAGCAATTGAGCTCTGGAATCTAAGCTGGTTGTTGGGGATCATAGGGTTTTGCTCTATGCAATGGTGGGAAGGATGCCAAGCTCTCTTGGGGAAAAGTGGGGTTTTAATTCCATTGTTTCCTTCAATATACCACACAGCAAAGATGTATTTGATGTTTACAAATAGAGTAGAAACTGGAGTTATTCAGTCCTTTTTGGCATAGCATTAGCTGTAGGGGGATTCCTCCTTCCTACCCAACTGTATAATGAATGGTGTCCATGTTGATTCTGTTCGTAGGACTGTGGTGTCATAAGGACTGTGGGTGCAGTGCTCTGGAATAGAGAAGCAAGGCTGTCTGTGGAGTTAAAGAATGGATACACTGATTCCCACCTGTGTGTGCATAGGTAAATCACTTACACCCTCATAACTGTGGTTTCCCCATTTGCCAAACCCTGTGTTTTCACTTCATACCAATGGAGGTTTTATGAGATAAAGTTAACCTGCAGTAGATAAGCAAAGAAGTGCAAATGGTGTTGCTCTCTCTGTCTTTCTGTCTGTCTCCCTTCCCCCATCCTATCGTTTGCTATATTACCATTTGCATGCATGTGCACTTATCTTGTGTACTACTTGGGTGCATAAACATTCCTCAGGTACCACAGTATTTGGCATTTTTCTTTAGATCCCATTTTCTGCTTACCCAAGTAGAGGTATTTTTCCATTCTGGCTGAAGAATTAAATACCATGTTTTAAGAAGGCAACAGATGAGAAACAGCTATTTATCCTATTTGTTTTATTCTTATAAACCTTGTATTTCAAATGAATGTGTGGACTTATAGGCATATAAATGCTTTACACACCATAAAAACAAGGCACACTTGGAGCTAATTCTTTTAACCTGAAAACTAAACATTTCATTTAGTCTTCGTTGAACAGCGTACTCATTTAGTGAGGCTGCTTGGAAGTTATTTTTAAACAGCCCACTTCATGTCTGGCATACTGTCTAGAAGATGCAACGTTTCATTATCAAGCAGAAGCACTTTTGCTGTGGTATAGGAGTCATCAGAGGAACAACAGATATGCCATCAGTCCCAAGTAATAAGACTGTTTAATACCACTGATTGTTGGTCGCTGGCAGCACATCTTGTCTAAGAATCTGATTATATTGTAATTGACCTATATAAAATTTCAATGATGTCTTTTTTTATCCAGCCTGCACTTTCATTTATTTAACAAGCATTTATAGACTATCTACTATGTGCTAGAAATAGTGTTTAGCACTGGACACTCATAAATGAGTAAGAATAAGACCAACCATCAGTGAGGCCATTGGCATTGAAACAATTTGAAATTACAGTATTTTTGTTTTGTTTTGTTTTTCTGCCTGTTAACTTTCTTATATGATAATATTTTGTATTTAAATTTGAAACAAGCTTGTTTTATATGTCAATCCCAGTTCTCTCACCATCTCCTCCTCCCCTGCTCCCCAAACCCCATCCCATTCCTTTTCTGCTCCTCAGGGAGGTTGAGGCCTTTCATGGGGGAATCTTCAAAGTCTGTCATATCATTTGGAGCAGGGCCCAGGCCCTCCCCCATGTATCTAGGCTGAGGGAGTATGCCTCTATGTGGAATGGGCTCCCAAAGTTCATTTGTATATTAGGGATAAAAACTGATCCACTACCAAAAGCCCCATAGACTGCCCAGTCCTCCTAACTAACACCCATGTTCAGGGGCTCTAGATTGCTCTTACTAGTTTCCCAGCTATCAGACTGGGGTCCATGAGCTCCTTCCTGTTCTGGTCAGCTGTTTCTGTGTGTTTATCCAGCCCAGTCTTGATCCCTTTGCTCATCTCTCCTCCCTCTCCTGGATTCCAGAAGTTTAGCTCAGTGTTTGGCTGTGGGTGTCTGCTTCTGCTTCCATTAGCTATTGGATAAGGGCTCTAGAATAGCATATAAGGTAGTCATCAATCTCATTATCGGGGAAGGGCATTTAAGGTAGCCTCTTCACTATTGCTTATATTATTGGTTGGGGTAATCCTTGTAGAACTCTGTATATTTCCCTAGTACCCACTTTCTCTTTAAACTTATAATGGCTCCCTCTATTATGGTATCTCTTTTCTTGCTCTCCTGTATTCTTCCCCAATTTAATCTTCCTGCTCTCTAATGCCCTCCTTTCCCATCCTCTTCTCCCCCTTTCTTTCTCCTAACTCCCTCTCTCCTATCCCCATGCTCCCAATTTGCTCCAGAGATCTTTTACCTTTCCCCTTCTCATGGGGGCTATGTTAGTCTCTCTTAGAGTTGTTCTTGTTTCCTAGCTTTTCTGGTAGATTTTAGGCTGATGATCCTTATGTGGTTTACTTTAACTCACTGAATTGTGTCTATCTATTGTGACTTGAAATTATAAGTAGAAGTAGTTAGGGATACAGATTACAAACAAACAAATTTTAAAAAGTGACTTCTGAAGAAGCCAAGAGTTTATTAAAATTCATATTACATTGTAAGTGGAAGCTTTTCTCTGTCTCGCTTGGTCCCATTGGACTAGTTTCTCTCCTGCCCACTGGTCCCCACAGCCTCTTATTAATTATAGTTATCTGACCAGTGGCTTAGGCATATTACTAACTAGCTCTCACAATTAAATTAACCCATTTCTATTATTCTATATTTTACCATGAGGCTCATGGCTTACCTCACATCTTGCTTCTCCAGAAGCTACACGGTATCTTCTTTATCTTTGTAACTATGTGTGGATTTTCCACCTTGCTCTAGTCTGTCTGGCCATTGACCACAGCAGCTTTATTCATCAACCAAAAAAAGCAACACATGTTTTCAGTGTACAGAAGGACATCCCATATCATTGTATCTTGCTTAAATGTATCCATGATTTATAAAGGAGGAGAAGCTGGGCAGTGGTGGTGCACACCTTTAATCTCAATACTCAGAGGCAGAGATATGTGGATCTCTAAGTTTGAGGCCAGTCTGGTCTACAGAGAGAGTTCCAGGACAGCTAGAGCTGCACAGAGAAACTGTCTTGAAAAACAAAACAAAATAATTTTTTTAAAAAAACACAAAACAAAACAAAAATATTACAAAGAGAAAGAGCATGGAGGGTACTTTTTGGTGGTTACTTTTAGTTGCCAACACACTGAGGCCATCTATAATAATAAGAATAGAGTTCCAGTGGGTGATTCTTTTTTGACTGAGTTAATTAATGCGGAAAGACCTCTCTTGAATGGGCAACATTATTTCACAGGATAGTCCTTGTACTGAATTAAAAGGGAGAGGGGAGCTGAGCACTGAAAGACACGTGTTAATTCATAGATTTCTGCTCTTCAATATGGACATAATAATGCGACTAGTTGCTTTTACTTCCTGTTGCCTTGACTTCTCCATAATGAGGAACTGTAACCTGGAATTGTGAGGCAAAGAATACATTTCTTCTCAAGGTGTTTTTCTTGAGGTAATTTGTCCCAACAGTGAACAAAACTAGATAAATCTCATATCAGATCTTCCTTCCTTCCTTCTTTCCGTCCTTCCTTTCTTTCTTTTCCTCTCTCCCTCCCCCTTTCTCTCTTCTATCTCTTTTAAGATAGTGAGAAAACTATACTTGAAAATAAAAATATCATCTTGAGGTTTCTATGTTGACCAGTGAACCACAAGGTATACATCATGTCTCTGTTTTGCCAAGAGAAAAGGGAACAAAGTCAAACAGTCAAAAAGGCTGTGAGTAAGACAATCTAATGTTTCTTTCTGATAAATGTGAAATTAGGAATAGTTTTGCTAATAAAAACAAACTTTCCTCAGAAAACTTTGATTCTATAAAACTCTAAAATCCCAACTCACTTCAAGTGTGTCTGTGTGGGTTTCTCTATGTGTGTATGTCTCTCTGTCTGTGTATTTGTGTGTTTCTCTCTGTGTTTGTATGTCTGTATGTTTGTGCATGTGTGTATGTTTGAGCTTATGTCATTTACTCATAGATTGCTTTATATGAATCTGTAACACTAAATTAACGGAATGTTAAGACAATGATCACTGAGCTCAATACTCATTTTTAAAATGGATTTTGTATTATTTTATATTTTCATATTTCAAAGTCACTATGAAAGTGTATAACACTTCAAAATTAAAATTAAGATATTTTATTCATAAATAATGTATTGGAGGTCTAATTTGTGATGGAAATATAATAAATGGTTAGAAAATTATACTAATATGCTTTTATCATTAACCACACCTTTGGGACACTCAACAATCTTGGCCAGAAGAACAAAGCTCAGCCTTTGTCTACTAATACACATATAAATAAACTTCAGATATAATGCTATGTAAATAATGAACATTACCATAGCCATCAGAGTGTAGAAAAACATTTTATATAGTCACGTAACCTACGTATTGAGGGTTTGTTATTTACGGGCACTGCTAGGTGTTGGAGGTACACAGTAACTAGGACACAGAGCTCTTTTCTGAGTTCACTATTTGTCAAGGAAGACATTCTGGAGCACAATATTATCAAGCCCAGTGGGATGCCCACACCTCCACGAGACTGTGCACCAACTCTACGTATCCCTGCGGGAATGGCTGGAACATTTTCTTCCTAGAATGTCTGTTCCTTCCTTTTCTAAACTAGATACTGCATAATCATTCTCCTAATATTAACAGTATTTTCCCAGAGACACACTTTTTGCTGATTAAATTAAGGGTTGGTCCACTTATTTTTATGTTTGTGTAGCATTCTATACTTTCTTTTTAAAAAAGGCACTTTAGGCTTGTTTGATGGCCAGTTTTCCTGCTGGACCACCCAGTAAAATTGTCTTTTGTTCATCCCCTTGCCTTGTCTAGCATCCTGAGCAGTGATGTCTAGTGGAAAAGAACATCAGAGGACATTTATATGTTTCAATTGTATTTAAATATTGAATTGTATTTTAAAATGTAATTAATACATACTTGCCTGTTTTTATTTTATTTACTTAATTGTTTGTTTACTTGAGGTATGGTTTCTGTGTAACAGCACTGGATATTCTGGAAATATATCTATAGACCATGCTGGCCTGGAACTCACGGAGATTCACCTTTCTCTATCTCCAAAGTGCTGGGATTAAAGGTGTGGGCCACACCCTGGGAAACTTGCCTTTTTTGAAACAGGGTCTCACTAGGCAGTCCTGGTTTGGCCTGTAACTTGCCATGTAGCTCTATCTGGCTTCAAACTCTCAATCTTCCTGCCCATGCCTTCTAAGTGCAGGAATTACAGGTAATTTCCACTGTGCTGAGTTTTGAACTTACTCACCTTTATTGAACCCTGGGGCTTCACCCTAAGCCTACTTACTCTCTTTACCTGTTCCACCATCTTCTTTTCTTTGGAAACAGATCCTTGTTGCCTCACCTGTGGATACCATCCTAGCATGTTCTCTTGGCTTCTAAGAGATCCTAGGAATCTAAGTTATGTACTAAATATTAGCATGCCGATCAATGACAAACTATAGTTACAATATGGTTCCAGAAGATGACACCGCCTAGTGACCAATATCTTACCTATGTTAATTTGTGTTAAGTAGATTCTGTGATGTTCACAAGATGACAAAATTGTCTAGCTAGAATGTAGCTAATGTATACTTGCCTTCTTCACAATTTGGACTTCACTCTTACAAATCTCTCATTCAAAATGTTGGCCTCCATCTTATTTGTTCCCCTCTGTTTGTGCAACACCATTTCCCCAGGAGCCTACATGAGTTTTTGTTGGAGTATTCTGGTTAGAACTGATGGTTTTGTCAAGGAACAATGTTGACAAAGGTACTGGCAAGCATGGATCTAAAGAGAGGCACCTGGCATCAAAGGCTTTGTGTTTGAAATTTTGTTTCTTTTAATATTTAGATTTAAATATTAATGAAATTTGTATCTCTACAAATTAGAATAGAAAACAAAGGGGGGAAAGTGCTTCCTAAACCCCACGGGAAAAATCAAGCAAGAGAGACTGCTTCCTTTCCCAACAAGGCACAGTTTAAATTTCTGCCCTCATAAATATTTAAATGAAGCTTAGCAGCAGTTATACCTGAACAAGGCTGACCAAATTCTCCCTGTGCAGAAAAAGAAAGATGAAAAATACAGGGTATGCTGTGAATGCAAGAGGGTTTCTTGGCACACTGGGAAGATACCAAACCATGGTAATTTCACCCAAATGGGACAGCTAGAACAATGTCTTTAGGAGATGCACACATAAAACCTTAAAATGTTTATCTACACACAGAGAAGTATGGCATAACAGTCAAATCTTTCATTTCTGAAACAAAATAACCAAGCAAAGTAACTCAAGGGAGAAGGGAACCATAGTGGTGTACAGTTTCAGAAGTATCAATGTGTTAGCAATCGGGTCCTGATAGGGCAGAGCAGTTAACATTATTATGATCAGGAAACAGTGCAACAGACTGGGGTAGGCAGCCTGGCTTTCTCCTTCCTTTTCCAGTATGCCAACCCTCTTCACTCCCCCTTATAATGAGGGTATATCCTATTGATCTGTGCTTTCTGGATACTTTTTTGGCACAGTTGCTTAACAGAGCCATCAGTCCTGACCAGCAATCTCAGGTAGAACTCTTGGACACTGTGTGGGACAAACTAGGAGGCTGAGATGCTTTGAACAAGAGACTTGTGAGTTAGTTTTGAATGTGAATGGACAGGTGATCCTACATTCAGAATGGCTTTCTTGCTTCAGTGAATCTTCTTTGGAAATGTCCACATCCTCATAGACCTGCCTCCATACACATACACCCAGATGTCATTCACCAATCTCATAGATATTTCCCAGTCCAATGGAGTGGTTATCAAAACTGGTCAACCAAAATAGTCGTCATGACTTACAAATTTATTTTCTTTATTTGTTCATTCAGTCATTCATTGTGATATAAGCTTTCAAGCTCAGATTGTACAACTGCAAAGGATGCTGAACTTCTGGTCTACCTGCCTCTACCTCTCAAGCACAGAGATTACAGGGATGCGCTATCTTAACCAGGTTATATGGTTTTGGGGGTCAAACCCAGAGCTTCATTCATGCTAGGCAAAATTATTCTATCAGCTTAACTATATGCCCGGTCACAAATATATTTTTAAAAAATTTCCCAGTATCTATACATTTCAGAATATATTTTAGAGCCTCTGTGCTCAGAAAGTTAATTGTGTGTTTCTCAGAGGAAGAGATTTTTCTTCCTAGTCTCCACTTACAGCTAAACTTGAGCCAATATTGCTCAAAAACTCAAAGTTAATGAGGAAAGTTACTTTACACCTAAAGGCATTTCCTATTGTAGTTCATACCTGAGAGTAAAGGACAATATAATGTCTATACCACATTAATTAGTTGAGTCTCATGGTTATTTAAAATGTTATTTTATCATTTCTTTGAATTCATGAAATACTAACTATCCAGAAGGAAAGGTTGAAAGAGTTGTGATATAATTGTCTTCAAAGATCAAAGGACAAAAGGAATTATTTTCATCTCTACTCCACAGCAAAGCAAGAGCAGATATGCACCCTGAGACAAGAGAGTAAACGAGAAAGGGGAGCTCTGAGGTGATTGAAAAACAAGAATAAATAATCCAGAAAGCTCTAGAAGAATTGATCTTCATGGCCATTTTTATGTCATAAAGTTTTTCTCACATAACAACTACAATGCAGATGATATACAATTGAAAGATTGTGGAATAATATCATAAAAAGTAAATACTTTTCCCAAAGATAAACATGCTCAAAACTTTGGTACATATTTCTTGGCCAATTTTCTCTTTAGAATGCACTGTAATAGTATGCGATTGTTAATAGTTACCTATTATTTTAGCTATCTTAAGTGCCTTTGCATATATGTAATAGCTCTTTTATTATTTTTTCTGTCCCTCTGTTTCTGTATAGAAAGACCACAGCCCATGAGTTCGTTTCAGAATGTCTGCATCCATCACGACCATTTTCTTACTGATAAACTTTGTATTATTGCCTTTTTCAGGGTGAATAATAACAATTCTGCTGTGACCATTTTTATGTATTTTATAAATTTGTGAGAATACTCCTATGGAAAAAAGCTTCAGAAACAATTCGTTCAAAACATTAATAAAAATTCTAATACTACATTCAAAATGATGTGTCCATTTCTACACACTCTTACAAATGTGCAGAATATTATAATAGTGAGGTAAAAAGGTTATTTGTAGCTTCCTTATTGCTTTATAAATGAGTGATACTCAATAATTTACAAGATATTAAACCAAAATGGCTGTTCTTTTCCTGTTTCTTTTTTTTTTTTTTTTTTTTTTTTTTTTTTTTTTTGCTCCTCTTCTTCCCCTTCCTCATGCTTTTTCTTTTTATTATTAATATTTAGGACAAACATTACCTCTACTAAACATTGCCTAACAGCATCATTACATTTTAAATTGACTAAATTTAAATTGCTCAAATTCAGTGGGACATCAAACCTTTACCTCTTCCTTCCCTTCCCCCTTAAGTTGCTTTCAAACACCCACTCATTTGAAGCCTAAAGATATAGAAATACATTTTTCTCTCTGAGATACATTTTATCTCTGAGTAGCCTACTTTTAAGAAACTATCAGAAAAAAAATGTCCAGCAAATATGTGTAAACAGACAGAAAATTCTGTCTAATTCAAGCCAAAGTGAAACTAACACAGCCAGGGGTGATGAACAGACACAGAACTGAAAGGAACCGAAGTACACATGACACATAAACTCATAGCATACCTGAGATAATTTCTCACGTTGAAGAAAGTTTTATCCTTCTTATTCTAGACTTTGTCATTACTCACATCAAGACAAATGAACCACCACAACAAAAAAGATAATCTAATCATAAGATGTTTGGGAAGCATTTCTGTTTTTATTTTATTTCATGTGTGTAGGTGTTTCTGTGCACCACATCATATAGTGGATTCCAGAAGAGGAAGTCTGAGCCCTGGGACTGGAAATACAGTTGTCAGCTACCATGTGGGTGCAGGGGGTCGAAGCCAGTCCTAACCACTGAGCAAACTCTCCAGTCCCATTTTCTTGTTGTTTTCTGATACTCTGACACAGGATCTTACTTACTATGTAGTCTTTGCTGTTCTGGAACTCACTATGCAGTAGACCAGGTTAACCTTCAATTTGCCAGGATCTTTCCCCTCTATGTCTCAAGAGTTGAGATTTCAGATAGGGACACACCCTCATTATTCAGAGCTGGATGTTTAGAAAAGATAACATCATTAACCCTAAATACCTAAAGGATGCCAATTACTGGTAATGAGAAAGGAGATAAAATGCCAGTCAGACTTTCAAAACAAGAGCCTTTGCCATCCATTAGACATCGGCAGGATTAGGATTATCATTCATCTCAATACAAGAAACCCTGTTAACACGGCTAGAATTTAACATTTTTCTCGGAGCTGCCAATGATTCAGGAAGTCACGGGAAGTATATAAGCTGACAGTATCTGACAGGGAAATAATTCATTATTTGCTTATGATGCCCTTTTCCTCCCCCACCTGCCCCCCCCCCAAAAAAACTCCGAAGCATCAGTTAGTAACCCAGTTTGCTAAGCATCCCGTTGATCAAAGATTGGGTCACTAGCTTCCCCTACCTATGAACAATGGCCAATGAGTTATAAAAGAACCATAGTTCTAACCTGTGAAACAAGAAGTAAATATCTATTGAAGTTTAACAAGAATCAGGAGAAACAAATAGACCGAAGAGATGTTTATTCAGGGAGAAATAACTAACAACATAAACAGATGAACACCAGCAGGTTCCTGATCCCAAGGATGCCTCTGGATATACTCCTGTTCCCATGCTGCAAGCAAGAGAGCTCTCAGAGGCCCCTCCTCAGACTTAGTTCCCTCAGGTAACCTCTGCCCCTGTCTCCACCCCTAATGGGCGTGGTCTGTGCCACAGCTGCAGACAAAATGAATACCTCACTACAAATATCCCCTAATAAAGCGTGTTGGGAGGAGCAGCAGTCATAATTTCTGAGTCACAAAGTGCAGAATGCTACAAGGCTAGGAATATTTAAACAGATGGAAAAGCTTATCTTTCTGTGGTGTGTAGGACAATACTAACTTTAGACAGGTATGTTTAGAAAAATTCTCATAGACCTTCTGGGGAAATTAACTATAAAAAGGATAATGGAAAGAAAGTGGTAATATGTGAGGAAAGTTGTCCAATATACCATGAAGTAAGAGGGAGTAAGACCGGGAATTATGAGCACGGTTTTATTTCCTAAAAACACAGGGACATTTCTTTTTAACTACTCTTTAAAGTGCTCTGGGTTTTTAACAGTAGAATAGTAAAGAAGAGGAATTCCTGGTGGCAGTCTCTTGTACTTTTATTCAATCTCACACACGAAGAACACTCATTTTCATAGTTTTCAGGAAAGTATACCAGTGAAGAAAATGGAAGCAGGTGAGTGTATCAGTGTGAAATGAGCCGCTGATCACATTTTTCCCAGTCTTCACACTTGGACCCTGCAAAAACATCATTATCCACCATGTTTTATCTCTTGCTGCAGACAGTATATTTAATAATTAACTCTCCACAGCATGTGGAAATTATGCTTCAATACCAGGTTTTATTTCACATAACAGATTTCGGCAACATGTTTCAGTCCATAGTGTAATTGCTTAGTGGCGTTATCTTCATAAAGACCCAGTCCGGTGTTGACTTATGTTCCCTTTAAGACCTCTTCTGTCTGAAATTATCCATTCTGCTGTGTGTAGCTCAAACACACATGTGCACACATAGACACACACACACACATATATACACCACCTCTAGGGCAGATGTTCATAATCTGTGGTTTTAGAGTATGTTTTCTGCTTAAAATTTGATTTTTACCTTGCAGTAGAAAAATGTCATAAGATTGGAAGGCAGGTGAAGTTAAAACTTCAGTAAATAGAAAAGAATGCACTTTGCACAGCCTAGCTCAGAACACCTTATTCATGGTTATTACTAAATTATATTATGATAGTCTCATAGGGGAATCTATCAAAACACTTTAGCCATATCCAAAAATGATGCTAATTGCTATCACTTTTTTTGTTTCAGTTAATGCTTTATTTGACAGTATAAGGTATTAAGAAACCATCTTCTAGTAGAAAATTCTTATCGGTTGTTGATACAAAATTTTCCATTATGTCTGCCATATTAGACTGTTTCTATTCAGAGCATATTTGAAATGTTTGGGATAGAATGTATTTGCAGTGTTTTAATAAGGCTTGTTTTTCCCTTAGTAACCTTCCCCTTAGTAACTCTTTCACACATCTGTGGGATTTTCACTTTACTTTAGACTGGTCAGCACGATCATACCACCACAGTGCTACAGAAAAAGAAATTTTAATGTATTTGTCAAGTAACAAAAGATCAGAATAGAGGACACACAGATCCAAATGCCCCAGTAATTATCAGCATCAATATCTTTGTTCTCCATAGTATAACATGAATGTCAGCTATTTCTTGCGAGTTCACTGATATTTCTGAAGTTACCACTCTGTGTGTCCCAGCATTGACACTAGCCTATCTCGAATACCACATAGCGCTACCTCTGGTAAGGTTCACTTTATCTTTCACGTTCACATCATCTGAAACTTGACCCCTCTTTTGACTTCTCTGCTCATGGTCAAGCACTTCTTTCAACTGCCTACCCCACCCCACATCTCCACTGCCTCCCAAGTCTAATTCCAGAACTGAGCCTGCACTCTGTTGAGCTGTCTGGCTAGCTCTGATTTAATCTATTTTACATATAAAAACAAGATGCCGAATACACAAAAAACTCTAGACACTGCCTCTTACAAACATTCCTAAATTCTCTTGTGAACTCCAATAGTACAGAAATCAAATTACATACCTGAAGAAAGAACCATCCTCCACTAAGATGAGACTTTGGAGAATTGGCTTATGAAATATATAAAGAACGCTTCTCCTTTAGTTAATCTTAGTTAATATAATTCAGAAATCTGGCTTCAGTTGAATTTTTTATAATTGTGGCGTGTCACTTTAAGATGCCTTATTTAAATGGATATTATTAACATTCATATTTTTTTCTTTCTTTCAATAATTAGTTCCTTGAAGCCCATGGTCAGGAGATCTTCTCTTTTTCTAATTATTTTTTTTTTGTTGTTATTGTTGTTTTTTATTGTTCTGTTTTTCTCCCTAAGAGAAGAGTTAATTACATTTCACAGTGCTTGAGTATACAGTACACAATCTCTTTTATCTTGCTGCAAATTTAACTTAGTGTTGGGAACCTTTGACCCTAAGAAGACAACTCTTGCTTTGGGGTGGCTTCAAACTATGATTAGCAATTTGAAAGCCAGTTGTCAAAGTATATAAACTTTTAAAGAAAATATAGCATGTTGAAAATTAATGCTCAGTGCTTAGTGGCATGTGTCTCTCCTATTCTTACTTCACACAGGTCCGTTCTGGCAGAGTAAGAATGAGGCCAACGGCTGATGAGAAGCAACCACTGTGATGTCTATTTTCCTAGTAGGCATCTTGAAAGAGTCAGCCAGCCAAAGAGGTTTCCTAATCTGAACTGAAAACATTACGTTTTTGTTGTTGTTGCTGTTGTTGTTTTTCTAATGGCCTGACTGCCCTAAAGTCAGTAAGTTGAATTTATTATTAATATAACCTTTTAGGGCTGAGAGATTCTTAGCACTTGCTTGTCAAGCATGAGACCCTGCAATCTGACCCTCAGTAACCACATTAAAGGCAAGCTCAGGGGCGTGTGTGTGGGTTGAGACAAGTAGAACCCAGGAGCTCACTTACCAGACAGTCCAGTTCAAGAAATTCAAGATAAGGTGGAATCAAGAGAAAGAGACAGATACTTATAAATTACAGACAAGTCTAGTCTACACAGTGAGTTAGAGGCCATAAATGCCTTGTATTGAGCCTATCTTAAAGATAAGGGGTAAAGTTGAATGTGGGGGCACACACCTTTAATACCAGTCCTCAGAAGGCAGAGGCAGGGAGAGCTGTGTGTTCAAGGCCAGCCTGGTCTACTCAGTACATTCCAGGCAGCCAAGATTACATAGTAAAAGCATGTATTTAAGGGGATATATGCACGTGTGCTCATGCACGCACACACACACACACACACACACACACACACACACTCACACAGACACACACATGCATGCTCAGACATAATCACACACACACCACATATATAACAAAATGATGAATGAGATTGCTCACCACATCCTTCTGCTACATCTTCCTTCCACACAATGTTCAAGACTTTGTTGTTCATAAGCCAGCAGTAAACACATAAGGTATAATGTCAATGAACTTTGATTCAAGCTTATCAAAATGAAACTCATTATTATTCTAGGCATGTCACTCTCAGTGTATAGTAGATTCATTTCATGACTCTTCGTTGTTTAAGGAGATTAGGTTTCATAAAGTGACTCTTTGTAGCTAAGGCTTAAATGGGTATGCCTTTTTATTTACTGCAGGTTTGAAAAGCTTTGTAAAGTGGTACATCTTTAAGTAAGTACAAATTTTGTCTTTGTGTCAAGCTAATACATGTTACACCTGGGAATTTGATTTAAATGGATTTCTGTTTATGGGCCAGAATAAAACTGGTATGTTTATTCTTCTATAAAGCTCATGGAGGAAGGGATAAAGAAACGGTGGATTTTTTATAGTAGTCCTAATTACAAACAGATTACACCATTGACATTCTGTGACAGTAATGGGGAATTATGCAATAACAAAGTACAATGAGCTGGGTACCACTGAGCTGGTGAATAAGTCAGAGGTAAGAGTGATTTTCAGGGCAATGGCTTAGAATTGAGCATCCCTAGACTGGGCACAGCTTGAAATCAGGGCAATCATCTGAATGTTTCTCTACCAGATCAACCTGGAGTTGATCAGAATCAGCAAATCATCTCAATGGGAACAGAATGGAAGCTCACTAGGGAATATGTTCTTCTGCTAGATGGTAACAGCTGAAAACATACAGGCATAGCATTTTCCTTTTTCATCTGGAATCAGGTCATCTAAAGATATAGGGTTTGGTTTTATCTTTTCTTAATTCCATATACTATGATACAGAGATCCAAAATGATCACACTCAAGGAACATTTGTCATCAAAGCAAGAGTGAAAAGAAGGTAAAATGGTAACAGGTGCTCATTTGGCATGAATTGAGTTTTGATAGCATCATGCCAGGCACTGCTCTAACTTTGGAACACCAAGCTATTGCCAAGGAAGAATGTGCCATAAGACAACACACAACATGTCTTCTTTATTACATTTTAAAGGGCCATCAGATATTCTCCTTTGCAATTACTACAAAAATCTACCAAGTCTTTTTATTGACACTTAAAAATCTGAACATAATCCATAAGTTTAAGCAGATGCAAAATCTTAATGTACTAAATTACTATTTCTAATTTATTTTTTAAAATTGCGAATACTCAGCAATTCTCATTAGGCCTACGATGACTCAAAGATAGTCACCATCAGGATGGTGTTAATAGCTGGGTCTCAGGTATCCTTCTAATTGCTGTCCTGTCTTCACTTGTTTGATTGTGATGTAGCTAAAACAAACACAATAAAACAAGAAATGAAAATGGGAAAATATTATTTGTATCTTCCCAAGAAATACCTTTGTCTGACCCTTAGTTCTAAAATGACTAAATGAGTAATAGAAGGCATAATCTGTAGAGAAATGATTAATATGCCATGAGTTTGTTCAGGAGACAAAGTTAGCAACCAGTTTATAGTGAGGCAACTGGCAGAAGGAGCTGTTGCTTCCACATTTCCTTCCTGTGGGAGATTGATGGCCCCTGATGGCCATTCTGAACTAAGCAAATTGTTTGAACACTGCAAATATTAAAACTTTCAGTACCTGTAATTTTCCATGGAACATAAATCTGGCAAAAATTAATTCTCCTAAATTCAATGATTACAATTCAGTAGATCTGTTTATGTAGAGACTACCATAATAGGAATGCACAGAATACAATAAATCACTTTTTAATTCTACTCTATAATGAGATAATAATAACTATATAGGCTAATCTTTTATACTTATGATGTGTCATGTCATTTTATATTATCTCATTTGATTTTCTTAGCCACCCTGAGAAGCAGGTTGAAGGAGAATTTGCCACACATGGGTGTACACACATGCTATCCTAAAACTTGGCAAGTTGGGATTTAAAAATTGAGGGTCTAAGGCTATATAGTGAGATCCTGTTTTGAAAAATACTGCCATATTTATTGAAAGAGCAGGCTTATGGTTTGTAATCTTGGGTGTCTCTGTTTGGTGCTCATTATTTGCACAGTGTCTTCAGAGATCCAGAAATTGGGCAGACCAAGATCCAGGTATAAGTCTTCCAGAGGGAACAGTACGGTGTCCTTAGTATGAAGAAGCAAAACAAATCAGTTCCCTCAGCCCATTTGTCAGGTACTGATCTCTTTCTTTTCTATATAGGGCCTAAACACCTCACAGCATTATTAAATTTTAACAACAATGCTGACTATGATCACATAACCCAAAGTCTTTTCAACTTTCATGGAGATGCCATTGCATGCTACAGTTTTCCTGGCATTTCTTAGGGAAGCAACATCATAGTTTCTGGAAAAAAGAAATGTATAATCACACTTTTGGTATCTATGGCATCCAGAAAGTCCATTTGAGATGAAAGCTATTTCTTTCTACACCCAAAGAACTCTGAGGCTTACATATGCCACCCAAGGTTAGACCTCTTGTTGTCTACAGCTCAGAACAAGATTTGAGCAGGTCCTCACACCTAAAAAATACTCATAAACCCTCAGATTAGAGCAAATATTTGTTGGCTACAAAAGCCTATCTATGATTATAAAAGTTCTAAGGGTTCATAGCATGGTAAAATTTCAAGTATATACTAGATTGTTTCATATACCCTAGTCTGATAGCTGGGAAACCAGCATAGGATTGACCCAGACCCCTGAATGTGGTGTTAGTTAGGAGGACCGGGCAGTCTATGGGGCCTTTGGTAGTGGATCAGTATTTATTCCTGGTGTAAGAATGGACTTTGGGAGTCCATCCCACATAGAGAGATACTTTCTCAGCCTAGGCCCTGCCCCAAATGATATGACAGACTTTGAAGACTCCCCATGGAAGGTCTTACCCTCCCTGGAAAGCAGAAAGGGGATGGACTGGGGTTTGGTGGGAGTGACTTGGGAAGATGAGAGGGTGAGGGAACTTGGAATGACATATAAAACAACCTTATTTCAAATTTAAATTTAAAAAGGGGGAAAATAGAACATTCCATAATCCTTCCTAATTTCATTGTCCAAATCAGCTTTGTACTAGGTAGCTATGGTTTGTTATTTCTAAACTATTTCATTGTATAAACCAAAATTTGTCTGCCCCTTCTACTATTAATGAACATTATGCTTCATTCATTAGTATACTTATTTTTATTTTAAAAATTTATTTTTCATTTTACGTACTAACCCCAGTTCCTCCTCCCCTTCTCCTGCTCCCTACCATCCCCCACCCTTCCCACCCTCCATTCACTCCTCAGAGTGGGTAAGGACTTACTTAGGAAGTCAACAAAGTCTGGCATATCAAGTTGAGGAAGAACCAAGCCCCTCCCCTTGTATAAAGGTTGATCAAGGTATCCCACCAAAGAGAGTGGGTTCCAAATAGTCAGTTCATACCCCTAGGATAGGTCCTGATGCCACTGCCAGAGCCCATCCTCTTCAACAGATCATGTCACATAACTGTCAACCACATTCAGAGGATCTACTTTAGTCCAAGGCAGGTTCCCCAGCTGTCAGTCCAAAGTCCATGAGCTCCTTCTATCTTTGTGATTTTCCCCACCGTGGTCTTGACCCCCTTGTTCACATGATCTCTCCTCCCTCTCTCCAACAGAACTTGAGGGGCTCAACCCAGTGCTTGGCTGTGGGTTACAAAACTGATTACAAGGGAAAGCCAGTTCAGTAACCGTTACTACTATGGCTAGGAGTCTTAGCAAGGGTCATCCTTGTGGATGGATTCCTGAGAATTTCTCTAGCACCAGGTTTCTCGCTAACCATATAATGGCTCCCTCTATCAAGATATCATATCTCTTTCACTGCTCTCTCGCCCCTCCCCTAACTCTCCCCCCTCTGGCCCTCCCCTAACTAGGTCTTCTTGGTCTCTCATGCTTCCATCCCTCATGCCCTCTCTTCTACCTCCCCTGACAGTTTTCCCAGGAGATCTTCACTATTTTCCATTCCTGGGGCCCTCCATGTGTGTCCCTCTTATAATCCTCCTTTTCACCTAGCTCCTCTGGGGTTGTGACTTACACCCTGTTTAACCTTTGCTTTATATCTAATATCACTTATGAGTTAAAACATATTGTGTTTGTCTTTCTGGGTCTTGGTTACCTCACTCAGAATGGTTTTTTCTAGTTCCATCCATTTGCCTGCAAATTTCAAGGTGTCATATATTTTGGGTTTTTGTTTGTTTGTTTGTTTGTTGTTTTGTTTTTTACTGCTGAATAATATTCCATTGTGTAAATGTGCCAAGTTTTATTTATCCATTCTTCAGTTGATGGGCATCAGGTTGTTTTCACGTTCTGGCTATCACAAATAATGCTGCTATGAACATAGTTGAGCAAATGTTCCTGTGATAAGATTGTGTGATTGTGCAGCCTTTGGGTATATGCCCAAGAGTGGTATTTCTGGGTCTTGAAACAGATTGGTTCCAAATACTGTTTTCCAAAATGTCTGTACAAGTTTGAACTGCCACCAACAATGGAGGAGTGTTTCTCTTACTCCACACCCTCTCTAGCATAAGCTGTCATCTGTGTTTTTTATCTTAGCCTTTCTGATAGGTGTAAGACGGTATCTCAGAGTTGCTTAGATTTGCTTGTTCCTGATGGCTAAGGATGTTGAGCAATTTCTTAATTGTCTTTCAGCCATTTGAGTTTCTTCTCTTAAGAATTCTCTGTTTAGAGCTGTACCCTATTTTTGATTGGATTATTTGGTATTCTGATGTCTAGTTTCTTGAGTTCTATAGATAGAAGTTTCTGTCCCACCCAGTCCTGCAGCTGTTCAGTCCCAAATAAACACACAAAGGCTTATGTTAATTATAAACTATTTGGCCTCTCCCTCAGGCTTATTACTAGCTCTCACAATTTAAAATTAACCCACAATTCTTATCTATGTTTAGCCACACGGCTTGATACCTCATCTCTGTAAGGCATTCTCTGCATCTGACTGGTGACTATGTCTCTCTGCCTTCCTCTTCCCGGAATTTTCCTGGTCTGGTAGCCCTGCCCATACTTCCTGGCTGACCAATGGACAATCAACATTTTATTAAACTAATATGAGTGGCAAATGTTTACAGTGTACAAGAGCATTATCCCACATCAAAGTTCTTTATATATTTTGGAGATAAGCCCTCTGTGATGTGGGGTTGGTGAAGAATTTTCCTATTCTGTAGGCTGCCATTTTGCCTTATTGACCATATCCTTTGCCTTATACAAGCTTCTCAGTTTCAGGAGGTCCCTTTATTGCTCCCAAAGTCTGTGCTACTAGTAATATATATAGAAAATAGTTTCCTATGTCAATGCATTCAAGGCTACTTCCCACTTTTTCTTCTTCCAGGTTTAGTGTACATGGATTTATTTTGAGATCTTTGATCCTCTTGGATTTCAATTTTGTGCACAGGGATAGATATGGATCTATCTGCATTCTTCTACACATCAAAATCCAGTTGTGCCAACACCATTTGTTGAAGATGCTTTCTTTTTGCCATTTTACAAGTTTGACTTCTTTGCCAGAAATCAGGTGTTCATAGTTATGTTAATTAGTACCAGGGTCTTTGGTTTGATTCCACTGATCTAATGTGTCTGTTTTTATGCCAGCACCAGGCTATTTTTATCACTGGCCTATAGCAGAGCTTGAAGGCGAGGATGGTGATACCTCTGAAAGTTCTCTTATTGTACAGGATTGTTTCAGCTATCCTGGTTTTTTGTTGTTTTGTTTTGTTTTGTTTCTCCATATGAAGCTGAGTATGGTTCTTCCATGTTGGGGATTACATTGAATCTGTAGATTGCTTCTGGTGAGATTGCCATTTTTACTGTGTTGATCCTACCTATCCAAGAGCATGGAGGATTTTTCCATTTTCTTCAATTTCTTTCTTTAGGGACTTAAAGTTCTTGTCATACAGGTCTTTCACCTGTTTGGTTAGAGTTACTCCAAGATATTTTATGTTATATGTGGCTATTGTAAAGAGTGATGTTTCTTTGATTACTTTCTCAGCCTGTTTATCATTTGTATATCCTGACACATTGCTGAAAGTGTTTTCGGATTTAGGAATTCCCTAGTTTTAGGGGTCATTTACTTACACTATCATATCATCTACAAATAGTGAAGGTTTGAACTTTTCTCTTCCAATTTGTATCCCTTTGATCTTTGTTTGTTTTCTTATTGTTCTAGCAAGAATAGGGGATGGGTGGAGGGATGGTTGGCAAAGTGGGTGCTGCTGCCTGGTCACTGGGGGTACTGTGGGTGCGGGAGAGGTGGGAATTATATCCTAGACAGCAGGAATTTCCAGCCAGGACCTCAGACACTCAACTCTCCCTACAGGTGTGGGTAGAGATCAGGTCCAATATTATACTTTTAGCTTACATTTTCATTATGATTATCGAGGTTTAACAACTTTACATTTTTATTTCTAATTCTTACTACCTTGCAACTTGTATATTGCCCTATTAGAGTGTTTAATTTTAAGTTCTCTCTCTTTCTCTTTCCAGATAGACAGCTGGACAGGCATCCTACTACCGTGTCCGTTAAAAATTATGACTGTTGGTAACACCTTTCAATGCTTAACTGATCTTTTCATTTGTGTTATGGTCTTTGTTGATGGATCTAGCCTCTAAACCCAATCCAATTAATCACATCAGTGATTCCTCTCAACCTTTTTGTTTTCTAGGTCTGTTTAAGAATTCATCTTCCTCCCAAGACTGTACATTTATTTTCTTTTCTTACATTGTCTTCTAAAAAGTTTTATAGTTTCTCCTCTTGCGTTTAAGTTGATAATCCAAGTGGAATTTATTTTTATGTATGGTATGATATAAAAGAGTCATTTTAATCTATATGGATGACTCTCCTAGTACCATTTATCTCAGGATTTCTCCATTCTTCACTGCTCTGTAGTGTCAGCTCTGACACCAGTTTTTCTTGTAGCTGTGAGTCAGCTCAGGGAGTTCAATATCCTGTTTCATTGGCTACTTCGTCTCTACTGGCAACAACGACCATGTCACCATCACTGAAGCTTCCTGGTAATTTTTACATAGTTTTCTTCCTTCAAGAACATTTTTGTTCTTGAGGAAATCTTAGTTCTTCCTCAGATTTTAAAAAAAATCCTCTCTCTCTCTGTCTCTCTCTGTCTCTCTCTCTCTCTCTCTCTCTCTCTCACACACACACACACACACACACACACACACACACACGAAGAAAGGGAGAGTGGAAGGGATGGAGAGAGAGAGTGAGAGAATTTGTATGTATGTATTTACAGGTATATGTTCTTGTGAAGTACACTTGTACATGTGTATACATGCATGTGGAAGGTAGAAATGAACCTTAGGCGCTGTTTCTCAGAAGCCATATTCCCTTTCTATTTTGAGATGGAATCTTTATTTGCCTTGAGTTACCTGGTGGGCTGGGCTGGCTAACTAGTAAGATCCAGAGATCTGCCTATCTCTACTTTTCCAGCTTTAGGATGTTTATATTACAATTCCCTTCTCTTTTGCCTGGGCTGTGATAATCCAATTCAAGTTCTGTAGCTTGTACAGCAAGTACTTTACTGCCTAAGCAATCACCCAGGCCCTCCATCCAGACTTTTGAACCATTGTGCTATAGTTTACATGCGCACATATGTGCATACATACATACCCACAGAAAGAGAATATAACACCCTGTATGGACATGCCTGTGATGTCCTTAGCTTCATAGGTTAAGTATAACATCATTAACATTTTCACTATGGCTTTTCTATGGTTCTGCACCAACAAGAAAAAGTCCTTAACTCTTAATTATGTTTTAAAATATCATCTTCATTATTATAAGGTACTTAGTTTTCCATTCACATTTTATACTTTTTTTCTGAAATTTCCCCAAGAAATAAGTTTTTGTTGAGATTATACATATATAAACATGTCTTCCTTTATTGAGAGCATGTTCTCTCTCTTTTACTCAAGTTCCAGGGTTTTCTCCACATGTCTCAAACATTCCTACTTAGTATTCTTATTATTATTGATAATTCAATTTTTATTAAATTTTTTTTGTTGTTGTTGTGAGCCTAGTCTTTAATGGCTGAGTCATTGGTTGTGAGTTTCTTCTGTAAAAACTAATATTAATTATTTTTATTTAGCCATTTCAGTAAAGTAGAATTTTTTATTTAGTCTTTTCTTCAGTCTTAATTTCTTATTTCTGTATTTCCTATTCTTTTCCTCACATTACTCAAAGATCCAGGATGATATGAAACAATAGTAATGTCCTTGGTCTGACCTCAAACTCTCTTAGTCCTATGTGAATCTTTGTCCCTAGAAAACAGCATAAGCAACTTTGAAATTGCACAACTTGCAATATTTGGAAAGGTGACCAAACCTCCATTGCTTAACTTTGAAGACCTTGTTGAGTCAGAAATATTTATTGACTACCTAATGAAGAAAATAAACATTATGCTAAACCACATTTGACTTCTTCCTGAAATTTATGTTGTAATCTTCTGAGAAACACACTCATAACAACTAAAAAAGGTAGCATAATATTTGTCTTTATCTCATTTTTAAAAATTAAGTTGATGATTAGAATGTTCTCAACCATGAAATTTTCCAAATGGATTAGTTGACCAGAAGTTGCCATGAGAATACTGCTGCTTTTGGAAGTATAAAATTATCCAAGTAAAAGTATGGCCTTGGTTTTATTATAAGGCTTTTACTGTCACTTGAATAGTAAGGGCCTTAAAAGCTCAAATTTTGTCATTTCAGGTTTGTCCTTCCTTGTGAGTGGTGTTTGATTATTCATAATGAGGAAGCCATGCTTTTGAAAGTGGAGCATAATAGGAAATAGTTCTGTTTAAATTTTTCCCTAGTGACTGAACAAATGAAGGACCACATTAATCAAAATGACTCCATTGAAAAGCTAGTTTTAGGTACATATCACCATACAGTTGTCATTTTTTTTTAACCTGCTTTGATTCATTATACTTTCATACATTTGAGAGGCAACCTCTTTCCTTTGGAACCCAATCAAAATTTTAATCACATCACTATAGAGTATTTAAAAGTATTGTAGGATAAAAAATGCATTCAATAAATACTTTTTTTTACTTTTTTTCTCTTTAAAGATTGTACCAAATTATATCTCTACCAGCCAGGTTTCCCTGTATTCTGCCCTGCAGTAAACTCTTACCAATTTGAAAATTAAGAAAATGATAGCTCAACATACTGTTCTACTTTCTCTTAGCTGGTTATGATCTTTCTTATGTAAAGAGCATTACTTATTTATTTATTTACTATTTATAGTCACTGTCCTTTTCTAACCACTACGAATGCCTTTCTCTTGTAGAAAAGATCTGTCTATTTCACCACTGTATTCTCAGTATCTAAAGTGGCACCTGATCTGTACTTGGATCTTGAACTATTTCTTTAATGATTAGGGGGGAAACGAATGCTGTGGTTATGCTAGATTGCGAAATAACTGAAAGGACAAAGCAATGGAAATAGGAAGAGAAAATCTGGAGATCATGGCTGTGAAGGTAGACCACTTTGAAATGATAATATGCTTTTAGATGTTACCATGACAGCAGGGGCCATAGCCACAGAGATCTTTGTAACAGATATGCCAAGAGAATGCACGAAATAAAAAACACCACGCCATGAGCTCATCTAGGCAGAATGTGCATTTATGAGCCTATTGAAGGGTGCAAGAAGAAAGATACTATGCCTGCAATCAGGCATCCTATTGATACTGTCCAGGAAGATCCCCTGGTTCCCCAGGCTTCCTCCTGTCGATGCATCCATAACCCTCACACTTTTATTGTCATGCCCATTTTGTTCCGTCTTGATGTAACCACCTTAGTTAAGTAAGTCCTTTTCTCTTGAATCCACTCTATGTAGGGTTTCCTTTCCTACTCAGTGTTCAGGTTCAATCTTCTCATTATGTCCCTTTTGATCAATAGTCTGGGACTTGCCCTATTCCATGCCCTGTCCTCCCGGCTATTGGAAGCATTCCACCCCTCCTTTTTTGTTTTAGTTGCAAATGGCATCACAAAATTTTCTCTCTGAAAACTGAACAGCTGTCACTGGAAATAACTTCCTCAACACAAGATGACTGTTTAAGAACTTTGGTAATGATAGTCATTAAAATGAAAGTACATGCTTCGAGTCTTTGTGGGGAAACTTAACTTTTTTTAAAAAATCGTTTTTTAAAGGTGTCACTGAGTTGTTTAGTGGATACTGCCTTGGTTCACTCTTCATAATATGAAAAACAACCCTATTACTGCAAGTTCAATTGAATTTAGCAAGAATGTATTGAGTACCTTGCAGTGCTTCCAGCATTGTGCTAGATCTGTAAGGAGAACAAATGAAGTATATGATACACCCTTGCCCTCAAGGAGTGTAGAATTTTTGCAAGAAACAATATGTATGCAAATAATCCAATTAGCCAGGTAACCCCAGAGTGCAAATACGGAAAAGTAGACAATAAAATAAGTCAAGTGGCTATAAAACAGGCTGCAGACACAATGGCTCATTCATCTCCACTGGACAAGCCCAAGACTGCCCTTCCTTAGGACATTTGTCCAAAAAGTGTTACTGGTCATTTACCTGTACCCATGTCTGCTCACTCCTGACTCAAAAAGGCCTTCCATATTGATTAACCTCACCTGCTCCACCACCCTCTCCTCTCTAATTGCTCTCATCCTGTTTATTTTCTTTGGAGCATTCATTTCTGTCTCTAAAGTTATCTGGCTCATTGATTTGTTTGGTTAGTCATTTCTGTTTTCTCGAATCACTGGTAAGGAGCCTGTGCTCTTCTACTTGTTTTAAACCCTGCATGGGCTCAGACACTAGACCAGAGTCAGCATTTGCTGGGACTCAGTGAATCCTTGAGTTAATAGACAGCGAGCAAAATGAACAAATGGTTAGGATTGACTCTCAGTAGAAAAGAGACAGAGAGAGCAAAGATTGCTGGGAATGCTTCATAGCCCATGTCATATGAAGATTAGGTAAAATTCTGATTAAGAGGGAAAAGTGATACAGGCCAATTATCCAATTAATTGGTGGGTGTCTTACTGGAGAGAAGATTTACCAAACTTCTAGGACCATTTCTTCTCACTACAAAGGAGAAACCACAATGATCTATTCTACGGGGAACAGATATGGTTTTCAAAGACTTTATTAAAGGAGGTATTCCTGCATGAACTGACACCTAGGAAGGCTTTTGCAGGCATAGATCATCCACAAAAACCCACTAAGATGCTTGGTTTTTTTACCAATGACAGAGCCTCCTTCAGGGTTGAAGGATTTACTTAAAATTATCAGAGAACATTAGTGTAAAAGAAACCTCAAGACAAAGAATTTGAGGGAAATTAATTGTGGTGTCTCAGGAAGTAATGTGACAATGTAATTAGGTATATTTTGTAGGACACACACACACACACACACACACACACACATACACGTATGTATATTTCAGAATGGGTCAAGTTCTGTGCCTAGGTAATCACTGTCATCAGTTTTCCCATTCAATTGAGTCATCCAATCTCACCAAATTTACCTTCTGATAAATCAAAAAATGAGTTCCCTCTTGACTCTTACAGTGCACTTTATGCATCATCCATGTGTCATGGCTGCCTGGCTGGCTATAGCAGCATCCCAACAGAGCTCACTCCTCCATCTCTGGCTCATTGCATCTAATTTTCACACTGCAGTAGTGTAATGCCTAAGGAACCAACATAGCACATTTTAGCCCCTGGTGAAGTCTTTCCATCATCTTGTGGATCAGTTCCAAGCTCTGAAATAGGATATTGGAGGGTTTTTTTTATGGTTTATGTCTTTGTTCTTTCGGGGTTTTATTTAAAAAACAATCTTATTTTACATATCTATCTCAGTTCCCTCTCCCTCTCATCCTCTCATGACTCCCACTGACCCCCCAACCCCCATCCTACTTCCCATCCATGCCCCAGGGAGGGTGAGGCCTTCTATGGGGGATCATCAAAGTCTGTCATATCATTTGGAGGAAGGCCTAGACACCCCTCCTCCCCCTTGTATCTAGGCTGAGAGAATAGCCCTCTATATGGAATGGGCTCCCAAAGTCCATTTGTGCTTAGGGATAAATACTGGTTCCACAGAGATCCCCTAGAGTGCCCAGGCCTCCTAACTGACACCCACATTCAAAGGCTGTTTCCATCCAATGCTGGTTCCGCAGTTTTACGACTGGGATCCATGTGCTCTCCTTTGTTCAGGTCAGCTGTCTCTGTGGTTTCTCCAGCCTGGTTGTTACCCCTTTGCTCATCACTCCTCCCTCTCTACAACTAGATTCCAAGAGTTCAGCTCAGTGTTTAGCTGTGGGTGTCTGCTTCTGCTTCCATCAGCTACTGGACAAAGGCCCTAGGATGACATTTAAGGTAGTCATCAATCTCATTATAGGGGAAGGACTACATTTTCTTAACTTAACATAAGCTAGAGTCACCTGGGAAGAGGGTGGCCTAAACAGAGAAACTGCTTCCATCAGATCAGCCTGGAGGCAAGTTAATGAGAAATTTTCTTGATTAATGACTGATATAGGAGGCTTCGTTTACCATGGCAGTGTCACTCCTAGTCAGGTGATCCTAGGTTGCATTACAAAGCAATTGAGCAAGCCATGGAAAAGAAGCCGGTAAGCAGCATTCCTCCATGGCCTTTGCTTTAGTTTCTGCCTTGAGTGTCTGTCCTGATTAAGTAATGGAGTGTGATATGGAGGTATAAGATGAAACAAACCCTTTCCCTCCAGAGTGCATTTGGCTATGATGTTTATCCCAACATTAGAAAACAAAGTACAACATTTTCTCTCTAGCATCATCTCTCAACATTCCCCAAAACCTTTCCCCATCCCTAACATCACTCTGTAGACACATGAAACAGTTTGCTGAAGTCCAAATTCAAAGCACTGGCTACTGATTTCAATAAAAAGATGCCCTCTCAGCCTACTGGCTTTGTCCCTCAATAGAACTTTGATCTTATGTAAACAGTGCTTCCTTACCATTGAGGACCCATCATTGATGCCTCGGTGCCTCCCCAATGGTCTTCCACTATTCATGGTACTTCTGTACCCTCTGCTCCCATTGTATCTTGTGTGCCCAACTGCTAGACATGCCGTTATCTACCTTAATCATCAATTCCTTCCGCTATTCCTCAAATAGCCTAAGAGTTCCTTAACATCTAAATGTGTGTCGTTCAGCCTTATGTCTGTCTGCAGCACCCCACATAACTATGGACATACAATAAGCATTTGCTAACTTCCAGATAAGACAGCCTTGTAAGTGGCAAGAATGATGTATCCACAATGAAAGGCTATGCTTGTCAGAACTAATAGTAGTTGCAACCTATTAGCATCAGTGAGAGCATGGGTGAGATGAACAGGATGTGCTCAGTGTCAAAATATATGCGAGTTCGGGGCTGCCAAGGAGCTGAAAGACTCAGCCAAGGACACTTTTAAGTTTCTATTTTCCCAGCATGCAGCAGCTGGTGCCTGGCAGAAGGGGAAGGGTGTTGCCATGTCGCTGAACAGCAATCGTGGAGTGGCCACAGCCAGCAGCCTGAATATTCTTCTCCTGTCCAGATTGGGCTTCGGGCGAAAAGGAGGCAGCAGAGCAAGCATCATCTGTGGAAAGCAGCAGAGGCCAGGGTAGTTCCTGGCAGGGTAGCAGCTTACCCAGGAGAACTCTGTTAATTAAGACTCACAGGGCACTGAGCCAGAGTGAGAGGCTAAATACCCGAATTTTAGAATGCAGCTAAACAAACATGCTGCTTAGATAAGTCTGCCATGCAAAGAATCTCAAAACCGGCCTCAGTTGGCTTCCCGCCACCTTCATCCAGCCACCCACTGCATTTGAATGGTTATGCAGTGCTTGTCTACAGGCATTCCCACTTTATATCACTCTTAGCCTTATCCTGAATTAGGGGCTGGGCCACTTGAGTCAATGTCATCCCTTACAGCCTTTAACCTATGCCCCATATTTCTAGAATATATACTAATTATGTGTATATGCTCTTGCTTGCCTGGATGGCTACTGTAGACGCCCTACAGCACTGTCTCACGCCTCTCTGGCCCTTCCCATATAATACACTGCAGCAGTGTAATGACTAACCAGTCTAGCACAAACAGACTTAACTGGAGCTTTGGCGATCTGGGTCTATGCCATCCTTAGTGGTATAGTTACAGACGTGTGTCTGTGCATGGGTACATACCTATGAGCACAGATGCTTATGTGAGCTTCCTAGCATGGGTACTGAAAATAAACTGGGGTTTCTAGAAGAGCAGCAAACAGTCTTAATTGCTGAGCTATCTATCCAGCCCTGGAAGTAATATTTTATTGCAGTTGAACACTGGCATGCTCCCTTTGTTGCCTACAGAGAAATACCAGTTGCTTAGCTTTCTTAATAGAACCTACCACCTAGAGCTCCTCAAAGAGTTTAATACATATGTAGCTTAGGAACTTTGTCTGCGCCAGGTGGTGGTGGCTCATTCTTTTAATCCCAGCACTTGAGAGGCAGAGGCAGTTTGAGGCTAGCCTGGTCTACGGAATGAGTGCCAGAACAGGCTCCAGAGCTACACAGAAAAACTATGTCTCAAAAATTAAAAAAAAAATTGTCTGACATGGTGTAAATACTATATAAAAATCAGGGATTTCTAGCTGTGTGATCTCCGTTATGAAGGTATTCAAGATTATGATCTGATTCAGTTTCATTGAAGAAATGGAAGCAGGTATCAGTTTCATTGAAGAAATGGAAGCAGCTGGAGAAACACAGACACAGGGCTTAGGTGGATGGGTGCTAATACAAGCACTAGCCTTGCAACACAAGTCTTAAGTTCTTCATGTGTAAAATGAGAATAGCAGCAGTTTCCACCTCAAGGAATTATTTTAATAAGGGCCATGCAGAGGGAAGGGTTGTCCCAGTGGATCAAGAAAGAGATACCAAATTTAGGAGAGCCATCAGAGAGGAAAGTTCTTCCTTCCAACTTCAAAGGGTGAAACATGAAGAAGCATATAGTGGGGAATTAAAAATATTCTGGAAGAAGAAAGTTGAATGAAGTTTAAGAAACATTAGACTTTGAAAATAATAATAATAAAAAATCTATGGCGAGCAGGGCGTTGGTGGCATACAGCTTTAATCCCAGCACTCGGGAGGCAGAAACAGGCAGATCTCTGTGAGTTCGAGGCCAGCATGGTCTACAGATCGAGATCCAGGATAATCTTCAAAGTAATACAGAGAAACCCTGTCTCAAAAAACAAACGAACAAACAAAAACTTGATGAAGAGAAACACCAACTCCCAACGTTTATCTGGCAGTGTAATTAAAATACAACAACACATTACCAAGAAGTCAACCCCACCCCCACCCCAAGCCCTTCTGGAAAGACAGGTGAAGACAAAAGTTGTGCCAGAACCACAGGGTAGAACTTTGCCTCTGCTGTAACCACAAAATATCCCTCACAGCAGAGATACCCACAGCTTGGTGATGCCCTGGGCTAGCCTCCTTCATCCTGTAAGAACTACAGAATCATCAGATATCAGAGTTCTCAGTTCTGCTTTCCTACATGGTGAGTCTGCTCAGATCTGATACCTGCCGATTTAATTCCAACTAACAGATACATTTTTTTTTTCATGTCTTCATGGTGCTAGGTACTGCTAAGTGCTTTGGGGAATGAATTCCAGAGTTTATTTTTAAAGGAAAAAAAAATACCTTGTAAACAACCACAAAAATCACACCCGACCTGAAAATTCCAGTCTACCCTGCTACACTCTCCCTGTAGGTGGATATGCAAGCATGCAAAGAACTGTGCACTGTGGATAAGGCTGCCCACCATCCTAAGGAAGGAGCAGACAGATTGCTTTCACCGATCAGAGGACACTTTGAGCAGAACGATCCTCTGAAGATGCTGTGTAGGGTGGTGGGTAATCCTAAGGTATACAGTGGTCCCAGATGCCAGCCTGACTCTCGTAACCCTGTTCATCCATTTCCTTGTCATATCAGTGGTTCCATACTGTACGGAAACAGTCACAGGCTGCTACTCTCCTGCTGGCAGAGTCATGTCTCAGAAAATGCGCTTCCTTAACCAAACCTGGGGACAGATCCTGACACTTCCTTGTGTCATGTTCTCCATCTCTTATCTCACTATGCTTTGGTGAATGACTTGAACTTTTCTAGTGGACTCGTGCCTGCAACTGTCCACAGAGCTTTGCTCTCCCTCCATACTGTTAGAACCTTGTTTGTCATAGGATGAACTCATGAAGTCTGTACCTCACCACGTCAGAATCACTTTGTGAATGCTTCCCCACCCTGGGGATTCTAGCCACCTTCACATTTAAACATCTACCGTATCCTTTACCATTTCTCCTGTGGTCCTTTGTGTCATGCTAGGGCCTCTAACACAGGGCTTCACTCATCGTAGGCAACTGCTTTTTCTCTGAGCCCCATTCCCAGGCCCTAGGGTGGTCTTTGATCCTTCAAATCCAGAATGACAATGGACACAAAATGCTTCCTTAACTTTTAATAAACTAGAAAGGAACTGATACAGTGTCCAGCATATCATACTTTGCACTACACAGTTATCTTAGGTGAATGAATGAATGAATGAATGACAAATGAATGAATGAAGATGATTGATGTTTCCATCTGGGATTGAAACACAGATCTGTGAGCATTGCTAAGGAAAGTCCCATTGGTGATGTGATATATATATATATATATATATATATATATATATATATATATATATATGAAACTCATTCTCTTTTGATGTTTAAAAGTAAAAGGAAAATTATCTGTAGACTTGAAAAGCATCTTCCTTGCATAATTGTATTAATGTTACAAGGGATGCTGAGCACATTTGTTGAAAAATGACAGCAGTTTCACAGAAATTGCTTGGGGCCAGTTTAGAGATGAAACGTGCTCCTTTTCTATGAATGCTCTCATGTGATATCCACAGGGGCAAGGAAGAGACGAAGGGTAACATGGGTCCCTTAGAAGTCACACTCTATTCTTAGAAAGCCCCACTTCTTCGGCTGAAAATCTTGCAGAGCAGAGATCAAGTACACGAGGTGCTCCTCACTACCGAATCTCCTGCAGCTGCCTGAGAAAAGCTAAACATAATGGAGCATGCCTATGTTCCCAGTACCAGAAGGTGGATAAAGGATCGGGAGTTCAAGGTTACCTTCAGCAATATGGGTAGTAGGGGACTAGGTGGGCTTCATTAGACCTTGCATCAAAAGCCAAAACACAAGGCAAGAGAAAATAAAAATCTTGTGAGTGAGAGAAGTCACACTCAAAAGAGGAGGGAGTCCATGAGAATGTTGGCTACAGGATGGCCCAGAGAAGAAGGAAGAGGAATTTCTGTGGTATACACATTGTGATGTGGTCCCAGAGCATCTCAAACTCTCCTGAGCCCCTGTCTTCACAACGCAAGTGCTTTCTCTGTACCTGACCTGGCAACTTGAGTTAATTTTGCAATTCCTATCTTGACCTAAGAATTTAGCCCCCATTGAACTTCTGGCTTATTGGCCTTTGCTCTCAGAACTCAGGAATTGAGTTGGTCCCTCCAGCATTTGCTTCTTTCTAGATGTTGGCTGGATCCCCAACTAAGAAGTCAACTAAAGTTGCATGCCATAGGCAAGGAATTTAAGTATTTCTTTACCTCAACTCCTAATTGTTTGTTTTCTGTCTAGAAAAATGATCTTCAGACCTGAGCAGGTGGGAACCTATGCTGAGAAGAGAGAAATGGGTGAAGCTTGAGATAACAGCTTGAGAGAAAATATGAGATATAAAAAGTCATTTTAATTAGTTTATTTATACCCTGCCTTCCTTCCAAATAGCTTTAAGGTCATTCCAATATAAAAACACATCAAGCTTAGACAAACACGCAAAGGGAATAAGTGGGGAAGCTGGGGGAAGTATCCAGTCGAATGACATACAAAATGACACCTTTTAATGCTGATGCCTTTCAAGGTTAAAGATCCATTTGCCTTTGGCCTTATCTTACTGTACATGCGATTTTTAATCTTTCTTTTCTTAAAGCAATTTCATGCATGTCATTAAAATTTTTCCATTTTACCACATTGGTCCCCTAATAAAATCAAAAGACCTACCCTGTTCCAGCTTACAGTGTCACTGTCAGAAACATGACCCCTTTCCCTTCTCCTTTGCCTTCTTTTACTTTTCCTTGGTTGTTCATGGGATCATATCAAAGATACTGTTAGATTAGAATAAACCTATGCTATGGGTACCAAGCTAATGTCCACTTCCAAACTGATCAAATAAACCATTGGCAAGGTTATACATCTCAATAGGAGAGTGGTCTATAATCTCTCCTCTGCCTCTCCCTCCTATTACCTTGGAAACACCGTAATTAAGTAGAGGCAAGGAACTATTTTATTCTGGCTCAGAAGTTTCTGTTCTTTATGACTGATGAGTTTTGAATGCCATTGGTATGTTTTGTTTATATATCGGTGTTTGCCTATGGGGAAATAAGAATGAAAAAAAGTAGTTGAAACTACAAAAGAAACAAAACAAAATCATAAATGGGGTGGGGGAGTGGTTGACTAAACCACTGAAGAGTTGGCTCAGCAGTTAAGGGCAAATGCTGCTGTTCCAGAAAAAACAGATTCAGTTTCTAGCACCCACATGAAGGCGCACACGATCTGTAACTCCTGTTCCAGTGGATCTAGCGGCCTCTTCTGTCCCCTGCAAGTACTGCCCTGCATGCACATGGTACATACACACACAAGCAAGCACTTGATGGGAGATGTCATTCTGTAAATATGTTTCTCTTATTGGTTAATGAATAAAGCACTGTTGGCCAATAGGAAAGCAAGATAGATGGGACTAGGAGACTAGGAGGAGAGAGGAGAGGATTCAAAATGTAGGACCGAGAGAGAACTCCGGACCCTCTCTCTGGTAAGACCACATGGAAATAATTAGATTAATAGAAATGGGTTAATATTTAAGACAGAACTAGCCAATAAAAAAAATGCTAGTAACAGACTAACAGCTTTATATCTGATATAGCATCTCTTTGTATTATTTGGGGCTGATGCTGCTCTGGGACCAGGCCAGCGGGAAAACTGCTCCTAACAAACACTTATACCCATGAAATGAAATAAAAATAAACAAACCATTATTTTAAAATCGCATAATATCCATGCATGAAATTCCAAAATAACAACTTAACAAAAAAGAAAAAGAAAATGATGTTTTAAATATGTCAGCTGAGAATATACAGCCAGAAGCATGGAGGAATGGAGAGTGAGTAGCATGGATCACATGCTGTTTTAATAGGTGGTTCTTGAACCCCCCCCAAGGTATTAATACACTCATGTTTACTTAGCACTGTTCCGTGGTTAGACATTTTGGTGATAGTCAACTCTCTGCTCCTAAAAGTAAGTCTTCAGAGATCCTCTTAACTTCATGGATGGTTCTCTGTATCGTTAGTTTCCTTGAGAGAGCGTCCTCCAGTACAAGGAGCTTTAGCTTTCACATTGTAATTTCCATTCACTGTAAGCGTTTGCTCAACACAATCTACTTCTCTGGTGTTTTCTTTCCTTTACCAACCCAAGGAAAGAAACCCAATGAAATTTGATCCATTAATATCTATCTGTAAAGAGCTTGGGAAAGTCCCACCCATAATACATGTTCAGTGAAGACTACTATTATTTCCATGGAGATTAATTACACATGCAGATCCTAAGCCTGATTCTATTCATTTGTTCAGATTTCAGAATGGTGCTGGGTGTAAAACAGGTAGTGTGGGAGAGCTTCCTGAGGCCAGGACCCTCTTCCTTGTTGACAGCTGAAAGTCAGAGCCTGCCAGATTACCTAGAACTCAGTTTGTACTCTACACATCATTGAATGCATGCCTATTTCTAGAATGGAAAAAGAGATAACTCACTGTCTTTGTTGTTGCTGTTGTATGTATTGTAACATATATGTGAATGGAATGTTCGGAGGATGAGTCAGCTATTGAGAAAGAGAGAGGAGACGAAAAGAGAGAGGAGAAGGAGAGAGAGAGGGGGGAGAAGAAAGGAGAGAGAGGAGAAGAGAGGGGGAGAGAAGAGAGAACTACAGAAGGAAGGGGAAGAGTCTACATAAGACTGAAGTGCAGTGGGTGGCCTGGGGGAATCCAGTGCAAGTCTAAGCCACAGTGGCCTATATCTGAGTTTCTGCAAGCCTCTGTTTTCTGCTCTGCACAAAAGCCTATAAAACATCCCTCCCAAGGCTGTGGTGAGGGTTAAACTTCAGCCAGACACAAAAAGCCCAAAGCAGCATCCTGCCTGGCACCTCAGAGGCCCCTAATAAATGGTAACTAGTAGTATTAAAATTAATCACAGTAATCAGGCCTCACAATAAAAACTGACATAGGGCTTATCAAACGAATTCTCTCCCCCGCATGAAAGAAACATGAGAACAAGCCCAAATTAGCTTCCTATTTTCCAGCAGCCGGTGGAGGAGACTGTCGAAGGTCAGAGCAGCCATCTCCCAGGGAAAGAAAATGACATGGAACACTGGGCCTCTGCTCACCGACAGTGAATGCCCACCCAATTAAGCGGATTAAACATTCACTCCTTATGATGAAAAAGCCCTGTGCAGCTGAGCTAGGCCGCCTTCTCTGCTTCCTCACCCAGAGCCTCTGTCTCTTAAATCACCCTTCCTTTCCCTTCCACATTCAGGAAATAATTGGCACTTGTTTAATGCCAAATTTACATTTGTTTTGCATGGGAACAAAATTTGCTTGCAAACAGCTATGTCTGTGAGCAAATGGGCATTTGTGCTGGTAAATAAAATAGACATGCAGTTTTCTAGTTTGCAGATGTATTATTCAACAAAACAAGCAGCAATAGCCTTTAATTTTCACTTATTCCTAAGTACTTAGCCAGAGATCATAGCCAGAAAAGCACTCCTTTTTGTCATTTATACCTATTACTGAGGTTTTCCTCCACATTTGTCCCAGATACATGTCATTAGAGATAAGTGCGTTTTCAGGAGTTTTCTAGATGGAGCTGAAGCAAACCTACATATCTGGTGAACGCCTGCTGAGACCTTCTGTGTGCAGCTTTGCACGGGGTCACAGGTGGTTCTCAGTGTCAGCCTTTGCAGGGTCATAGACCACTTGCTAAGTGGACTATGGTCTTAGCGGCTGCTCTGGCTCAAATGCTTCCATGAAGCTTACGTTAGAAACTTAATTCCCCATGGTATTAGAAGTTGAAGCCTAAAGGAGAGGCGAGATCACAAGGGCTCTATTCTCATGAGTGGATCATGTCCTCACATGTTGGGGACGTAAGCTCCAGAGTGTATTAGTGATGGAAAGTGTGTTTGGCCTTTGCTTATTCTTTGATTCTTTTCCTCTCTTGTATTTCCACCATCTGTCATGGAATCCAAGGAATGGCGCAGCATGAAGGCTTTGCCAGATGCCGGGACCATTCTCCCAGACTGGAGATGAAGCCCCAGCTATTTGGATCCAATTGTCAAACTGATTTTTCTTCCTTCTTCCTCCACCTCTCCTTCTTCTTCTCCTCTTCCTCCTCCTGCTTCTCCTCCTCCTCCTTCTTCTTGCTGCATGTGGCAGTCAGAATACAAACTGAGGTGTCCATCTTGATCATCTACATTGCTTGACACTAGATCTCTTGTTCACAGCTGTGTACTGCCAGACTAGCTGACCCAATGCTTCCAGGGTGTCCTTAGACTCTCACATCAGTGGTAGGAACACTGATATTAAAAACCCATGTCACCTCATCTGGCTTTCTGTAACTGTAGAGACCTAATGTCCACCCTCACACTTATGTGGCACATACTTCTGCCCCGATTCTTCACTCCAGATCCCAAACTTCTGTTGTTTATAAATTGCCCAGAATGTGATATCCATCATTATACCAAAAAAAAAAAAACCCAGCAATTAAAAATAATAAAAGAAATCAAAGAACTTAGGGAACAATATTATCAGAATAGCTATTTCTCTACATAGAAGAGATTATATTTGTTTTTAGCAGTAAGTGCAAACAGTGAAATAACTCATGCAAACTAAAGAACATAGGTATAAGATCTAGGGTTCTTTGAGGACATTTAGTGAACAGACTCAGTGTGATCACAGCATGGCAGTGGCATCCCATAATAGTCCCCTCTTAGCTGTGGTTATACTTGCTACACATTAGTAACCTAAAGACAATTCTAATCAAAGAAAAGAAATGGAAAATTCCAGACATGAGCAACTTCTCAGTTTTATGTTGTATATCATTCTGAGTATTCCAGAACACAGATCACTCTTTTGTTCATCATATCCATGCTGTATATGCCACCTGTCCATTTGTCATTTAATATTCATCTGATGAGATATTGGATTGATGTAGTATCTTAATGTTCATGTTCAAGGAACCCATATTTTAAATAATAATGACTCCATAGTACAGAAGTCATCATGCTGCCAATTTGGATATGCAAAGGAAGCCACATCATGCTTTTTTTATTAAAAAGGTGAAAGTTCTTGACTTAATAAGGAAAAATATGCTAAAATCTCTGGCAAGAACAAATCTACATCTATGAAATTATAAAGAAGGAAAAGTAAATGTATACCACTTTTACTCTTACAACTTAAAATGTAATATCAATATAATGGGCTCACCTCGCTATGGCTTTGGACACCCACTGAGAGTTCTGGAGTCTATTCCTCATGGTTGATCTAAAAAGCTATGGTATTTTTTGTTGGCAAAAGTTTTTTTTCATACATTATATTCTGATCACTCCTTTTCCCTACCCCAACTCCTTCTAGCTATTCCCCACACATCCAACTACAAGCCTCCCTCTTTAGAAAACAAATAAACATGAAACAAGAAACCACACACACACACACACACACACACACACACACACCGCAAAGCCACAAAAGCAGGAGGAACCAAAATATATAAGCATATGACCAATAAGACAAAAAAAATGCACAAACAAAGTAGAATGAGACAGAAAAGTCTACAAAAACACCACTAAGCTTGTTTTGTGTTGGCCAACTACTCCTGGGCACAGGGCTTACCCTGAGTCATGGTTAATATACTCAGTGAGACTCCACTGGAGAGAGCTAACTAAAATTTCCTCCATCCGTGGGTATCAACTGTAGATAGCATTTTAAAGTGCCTTGAACACAAACTAAAAGTTTGGACAGCCTAATCAGAGTCTCAGATAGTTCATGTGAATATTAAAATTAGAAAGCATTGGTTGAAATTGGAGGAGATCAAGATGCTCAATTTCTAAGATGCTGTTACTTGGTTGGTGTGCTTGTAGCATTTAGCGGCTAGCTCTTGACCCAGGGTTAAAAGGAGTTGACCAGTAATTATACCTTTCAAATTCAACTACCCACATCAGCTGGGTCTCCCATGCCAGTACAGGTTGATTCCAGGCACAGGTTTTCTGGGTAGTGTCCAATACTTCTGGTCCTGCTTTGACAAGGAACCCTTCATTCCAGTGGTTCTCGGTATTGGCAATATGTGAGCAGTACTGTAGTTTTTATTATTACTCCTATTTTTGACATTATCATTTCATATCACTTCTCCCTTCATTTTCCTCCCTCTAACCCTCCCATATACCTCTCTTTTATTTTTTGTGACTTCAACACCTCTTTTTTCATTAATTGTTGTATTTCTAAATGTATAAGTACATTAAATAGATTAGCCTATTTAATGGTCTTCATATGTATCTATTTAGGGGTGACTATTTGGTATTGGGTAACCCATCAGTGTTCTCATCACCAGGGGAGACTATTTCTCCCCCTTTCGTCAATGTTTAGTTGTCTATAGCTAAGGGTGGTCTTGAACTCCTGACCATCCTCTCTCTGTCTCCCAAGCCTGGGATTGCAGACAAGCACTACCATGCCTTGTTCATCTCAGATTTTAAAGGTACATTAAATATCATGTTGTTCATCTGTACCATGAGTTTTCCTTATAACCTGCCTAACCACATTCATTCACCTCAGATACTTCTAGGGGCCTCATCTCTTGGCTCCTGAAGGCAGCCTGTTACTGTTGAGGCTAGAATTGCAATTCCATATGCGGAGTTCAAATCTGTGTGCTCCCAAAGCAAATCAATGAAACTCATTTCTATCTTACATGATGCATACAATCTACTTGTGCCTACATTTTACTCAAGGGCTGGCAGAGTGTAGAAGCTTTAAGTGGGGGATATCTGTTTCAACCCCAAATGAGATAGGATGTTGTTAATTTCCTTCGTCTCCTTGTATTTGATTTTGTTCACAAGTGATATGAGACTCCTTGTTTTGACAGCTCATTACAGAAATGACTATATCTCAGTTGCTGGTTCATGGAATCCCAATTATAAATTGTTCTTTTAGTAACACTACACTTGTGCCTAACTCAGAATGCTTTTATCTGATTTTCATGAATACTGCTAAAAGCAGTTATGGTGTTACCATATGGATATTCTACTATCAGGATGATACCATCGAATCACAGGTCAATGGCCCTGTACCTAGTAGGTGCTCCCTGCTATGTGATGTTCATATGATAGATGCTCTCCCCAAACAGGCATACTCAAACTTTGTCTTGAAAAGCATATATAAAACAAATGCTTGGGGTTCATTCTGCCATGTCAGGTGCTTGATCTTATGTCCTGGATTGGCTTATTCTTTCAAGTATAGGAACTACACTCCCTAAAACCATATCCTTACTTTGGAACTAAATGCCAATCTGTCTCCAGTTCTTAAAACTTTCTGGCTACTAGTCTTTTCATTTGGCTTCGGTTATTGTTTATAATTAATTTTAGATATGTGACTCAGTTGCTTATGTTATACATATTCTTATACCCTGTCCCCTTCTGCACTTACACTAATAAGCTCTCTTCCCTCTGAGAGTCAATTTACTAAGTATTTCTGCTGATTTTCAAATTAATTTCATCTTCTAACTTGTCTAGAAGGCACTCAACCTTATCTAGAAACAGTTAAGTTAAAGACCATTGACAAAGACAAAAAAACAGGGGTAAAATGAAATAATGTTAACTTAAGCAACACAGCTGGTAAGACACACAGAGAATGCACTAGGAACTGATATGGGTTGTGTTCCCATCAAAAGCTAGAACAGAAAGTGATGCCTTCTCTCCCTGGATTTTCCCATCATTCCTACTGACCAATGGGAGGAATCCAGATGTCACCCAGATTTGTGAGAGAAGAACACATATCTCATGCCCTTGCCTATAGAATGTCCCCAGATTATCATGAAAGCAGAAAATACCATATCCCCAGAACACACAAGGAAGCATCTACTGCATGTCGTCATTCAGATATTTTCTTTGTCTGGAAAGGACTTCATGCCATGGGCTCAGTCCTTGAAGTGCAGTTCCCTTGGTGTCCCAGTTGCATGGCTTTGACACATCACATCATATTAAATTGCTGCTAACAATCCTGTGGTATCTCTGAGTGGCAGATATCCCATGCCGCACAGCATAAAGCTATTGTGGCCATCACAGTTTTGAACAATCTCAACCTAAATATAGCCTTTCTATTATCCATCTCAGAATCCATGCTTTCTCAGAAATGCCAACATGACACTGCCAAATGACTCTCATTTTGTGGAAAGAAAAAAAAAGTTCTTACGACATGAATCCCCATTATTTTTGGAAAGGATGATTGTGGTTTATTTTTAAGCTATTTTGCTTTTGTGGTTTCCTTCACTTACACATACATCTAATTGAAGATGTCCTTCTGTGTGCTGTGAATATATGTTTCTCTTATTGGTTGGTGAATAAATGCTGATTGGCCAGTAGACAGGCAGGAATTATACGCGTGGCTACCTGACCAAGAATGCTGGGAAGAGGAACACAGAGAAAAAAAGTTGCCATGTAGCCACCAAAGGAGTAACATGCCAGAGCATTACTACAGGTAAGCTGCAGCCATGTGACAATACATACTTTAATAGATATGGGTTAATAATGAAAAGAGAGCAAGCCAATAAGAAGCCTGAGCCATAGGCTAAACAGTTTATAATTAATGTAAGCCTCTGTGTGTTTATTTGGGGACTAAAAGGCCACTGGACCTGTTAAGATAGAAACTTCTGTCTTCATACATGTAATGGTAAGGTCTCTACAAGCTTTATCCCTCCTTGTACAAGCCATGTTGCCACTCCCATAGCTTTACATGTCCCATCTCTTCTCATGCAAGGTATCTTGTTTTCATCCCACTGGGCACACTGAGAGTTCAGGTCAGATCTTACCTTCCATGAAAGATCTTTCAAGACACAATTATACCTCCCTACTACTGTTTTTCCAAAATCTTTCATACTTTGATAGTATTTATCACACAACATGATTTCCTCTGTTACCTGTTTCATGTTCCAGTTTTTGAGCTGCCTAAGAATTCCATCACAGGAAACAAGACTGTGCTACAATGACCGAGCACTGAGCTTGGGGACTTTGGCTCAATTCCCAGCTCTGCTATTTATAAAAAAGTGTGAATGACATTTGGAGCTAAGAATATATATAGAACAGTTGCATGAGTTAATGCCCATTAAAGTGGTGTGTTTGCATTCAATTACTACTTATGTGATGTAAGAGCAGATTGCATTTTAAAACCATTGGTAGAACCATGAGCTATTTATGGACTTTGTACCTACAGTACATATATTTGACAAACCTTTGTGGAGTTATTGCTAAGTCAAACCAATAAACAAGAATATAAATATATTAGAGAAAGAAAACTTTTAGCCTCCAGTAATATAGATACTCTAATACTGGTAATTGCACAAATGTGCTCTGAATGATTCTAAGTAGAGTTGGCACTTTGTGTTTTGTTTTTTTTCTGAGAAGTCATTGTAAATAATTTAGGCCTATGGGTCACAGGTCTCTCACAAGAACTAAACTTTTATTGGCATAATGTCAAAGCCCCACAGAGTGTCTGGGTTCCAATAGAATTTCACAAAAACAAATTTGGCCTTTGTTTCCAATCTCTGGAGATAAATATTTCAAATATCTTTACTTTTCTTTGGCTCTAGCAGCACTATCTACAGTTCTTGTGTTATATCTGAATGTCTTCTTTACAAAGTCAAACATCCAGGTTTTTCTATTGAGCTGCCTTTTTGTTTTCTTTAAAATATAAAAACATACTTTTCCTGCTATCCAGGTAACTTGACAATTTTCTACTATATATTAGAAAGGTTTTATTTCAGTATTCAAGTCATTAAGTGTTTGCTTTGGATCTTAAATATTCCCCAGAAGCTCATATCCCGAAGGCTTGGTCTCCAGATACTGCGTCATGAGGAGGTACGGCATACTTCAGTAGTTAGCGCTTGTGGGGAAGATGTCTGTTGTAGGAATTACCTTGAAGGGTATTTTGAGACCCCTGATCCTTCACTGTCTGCATCACTTCTCAACAACCAAGGCAAAGCAGCTTTGCTACCTCATACTCCCACAGGCCCAGGGCAACTGCGTCAAGCTATGAAGGACTAAATCTCAGGAACCAAGCTCCCAAACAAGGTGCTTTGCATTTGAAGTTGCTTTGCTGGTGTATTTTTGTTACCACAATGAAAACTAATTTGCCCTGTTGTAAATCATGGCTTTGGCAGTAAGGTGGAGACAGTTCGTTGTTTCCAGTTGCTCTCCCAAACCTTCCCCTGGCCAGTCCATTCTTTCCCATTTTGTTTGTAATGTTGCAGCTCCTAAGTACCACACCTACATCCTGTTTGGGTCGCACATTCTGTTGTCAGTACATTTTCCCATTTCTCTGCAAATGTCACATAGTCTACTAATGCCAATATACCCTCATCGTTTCCCCTATATTCATTGTCATTCTAGAATAATGTGTTTCTGTCCTGGGCTAGAAGGGATTCGGAGTCTCATCAGTGAAAGGGCTCTGAATGTTTTGCTAACTGGAAAGACCATACCTGCTCATAAGTGTTTATGAGATCCTGTCTGCGAGTGTGCCATAAATCATCACTTGTTTGGCTTTTTTAAGACTTTGATTAAGGTTTTCTTATCTTCTTCCTTGAAGGCTTGGGCATTTTTGATATAATAATGATTAGACACCCTGTGGTTCTGTAAATGATGGCTTTGGTTCCTAACAGTCAGTGCTGAGGAATCTACAGAGGCCCTTGTCATGCCTTTGTGCATCCTCAAATCCATTTTAGATGTTTCTCAGTTTTCAAGTTACTCTACACGGAGATAACGATGATCGTATATTTCCGTTACTGATGCTGTTTTTTCCTCCTTCTCTTTCTTCCTCTCTTTCACGTCTCCCTATTCCTCTTTTATTTTCCTTCCTTCAGTCTCACCACATTTCTTAATCCAATATAATGAAGATTTTGGGGTTTCAGGAAGGACTTTTAGAATAGATGCTTCCAACAAGTTACAAGCAGTAGTAATATTTATGGTGGATCTTTATTGATTTGTTTACATTTTGAATGACTTTGTGGTATACAATAGAATGTATTGTTTCATTTATTCATTGGGCAATGTTCTAATCAGGGCAATGAACATCTATCACTTTAAATTCACTATGTGTTTATGGTGAATACATTTAAGATCTACTCTTCTAACTGCCCTGCGTTGTACAGCACATATCATTGCTCACCACATTCACCTACTGTGCAATAGAACACTTGGAGCTATTCCTGTCATCTGACTGTAAAACCCTGACCAATCTCTCCCCATTCCCGTTGCTCTCTACTCTCCCCAGCCTCTGGTAACAACTCTCAACCTTCATGAGAATAGCTTTTGAAAGTGCCACAGGTAAGATCATGTGGTGTTGGCCTTTCTGTACCTGGTGTATTCTCCTTGGTCAGAGCATCCTCTGGATCGGTCTATGTTGTTGCATGAACGTAGATGGAAAACTTTCTTCTAACAGGGATGTGCAGTATTCCATTGGCTGTATATGACATATTGTAATTACCCGTCCTTCTATTGATGATAATTGAAGCTGGTTCATACCCTGTACAGTGTGAATACTGCTGAAATAAGCATGGAAGTGGATGTATCTCTGAGGTGCTGACTTCATTTCCTTTGGGCAGTAGGAATCCTGAAATCTGTGTTAGTTCTATTGTTTCTAGAAACCTCTATACTGTTTCCCAGAAGTCAGTGAAAATTTACATTTTCTACAGCAGTTTTCCTTTTTCTGTACTTGTAACATCATCTTCCTTTTGTCTTTTAGACATAAGGCATGGTGGCTTTATTCCTTGTATTCTACATTTTGATGAATAGTGTTAGTAGACATTGTTAGTTTGCTTATTGTTCATTTCCACATCTTTCTTTAAGAAATGGCCCCTGAGGTGTGTGACTCGTTTTCTAAACTGGATAATTTGTGAGGGGCTGTGGTTGCTATTTTGTCTTTTTCCTAAATTATTTAAGTTATTTTAAGTTCTGAATATTAACTCATTACCAGACATAGTTTCAGACTATTTTCATGTCTTTAAATTACAGTATTTAGCTATATTAACTATATTTTATGGCTCAGAAGTTTAGCATTTTGTAGTATTGTTTATTTGATTTTTGTGTGTGTGTGTGTGTGTTTGTATGGTGCTTTCAAAGAGACCTTTGCCAAGAGCAAGATCCTAAAACACTTTCCACATATTTCCTTCTAGTAGTTCAATTGCTTCAGATCTGACATTCGAGTTGATATTTGCAGCTGGTGGAAGACAGCCAGCCTATTTTTATTTGTGTGGATATCCAATTTTCTTGGCAACTTTTATTGAAAAATTTGTCTTTTCCTTATTATGCATTCTTACCTCCTTTGTCAAAAAAACATGCTGACTATAAATTATTTCTTGCCTTTGTGTTCTGTTTATGGTCTGGGTATCAGTTCTTACACCTGTGCTTTACTGATTTTAAGGTATTTTTTTGGAGACAGAAAATATGATGCCTTTAGCTTTCTTCATTGTGTTCAAGATTCACCAAGGGTTCTTGTGGCTCCACACAGTGTGTTTACATGTTTTTCTATCTCAATAAAGAATGGCATTGAAATTTGAGTAGAAGCTGCAATGGAGATGTAGCTCATTCTAGGTGCCATGGCTATTTTGATTATTCTAATCCAGGAAAATAAGTGTGGTGATTAATATTGATTGTAACTCAATGGGATTTGGAGTCACTTAAGAGATGCTGTCTGAACATGTATCTGTGTATGAGAGCATTTTCAGAGAGGTTTGCCTCCGGTGAGAAGACCCACCCAGAATGTAGGTAGTGCCTCACAGGGGCTGAGGTCCCAGACTGAAAGGAAAGGAGGAAAGAGTACTGCACCAGCATCTGTCTCTCTCAGCTCACCTGATTATGGGTACAATCGGGAAGCAGAGATGATGTGGCCTCACTCAGTGTCCACTGCTGTACCTCATTGCTGTGATGGACAACACCACCAAGCCAGGGACTGAAATAAGCTCTCCTCCTATAGCCTTTCTTAGAATTTTCTCACAGCAATGAGAAAGGTGACCAAGGCAATGATCTTTCCATTTACTTACTTCTCCTCCATCTCTTTCACCCATGTTTTGTATTTTCCAGAACAAAATTCTTTCTTCCTACATTATTTTTCCCCCTTAGCTGCTACTGTAGCAATTTAAATGGAATTCTCTTGATGTCTTGATTTCGTTTTTAGGTATGTTATAATTAGTCCAGAGGCAAGCTACTTTGTTGAATTTGTTTATTAATCTGTCATACATATTTCACTGACTCTAGATTTTTCTATAAACATGAATTTGTTACCTGCGAACAGGTACAGTTTGGCTTTCCTCTTCATAATTTGGGTGTCCTTTGGTGTTTTTCTTATGTCTGGTTGTTCAGACTAGGACTATGTCGAGTAAAAGTGGGTGAAGGTTAGAACCAATGCTTTGTTCTGAACCTTAATAAAACAGTTTTTCAGGCAACGTTTGCTTGTTAACAAAAGCTTTCAGTTTCCTAAGTTATCCCCCCTCTATACCTAATTTATTGCATGGTTTTAAAAATATCATTAAATTATGTCAACTTTACAAAAAGCCATTTTGTGCATCTATTTAAAGATGATTAGTTCTCTGGTCTTTGATTTTGTTCCTGCGCTGTGTTATCTAGAACTCTCTATGAGCAAGTACCTCCAGAAACAGTTGAATTTTGCTTATGGTTTCAGGGGTTTTACTCTATGTTACATGGAGGGTGTGATAAAGCAGGAAGGGAGAATGTCAAGACGCACCCTAAGGAAACATGCCTAGTCACCCGCTTCTGCCAGCCGGCCCCACCTGCCTGTGTTTTTTCAAATCTTGAATCTATCAGAATCCATGACTGAGTTATACCATTTGTTAGGTCAGAGATATTATGACCTAATCTTCTCTTTAAAAATGCCCTCACAGACAGAGAGGTGTGCTCTGAGAGTGTCCATGGTATTGCTCATTGAAATTCCACTATACCCCAGTCAGAATGACAGTCATGAAGACAAGAGACAACCACAAATAGTGGTGAGGATGCAGAGAAAAGGGATCCTTGATAAACTTCTGGTGGCAATACACATTAGCCCAGCCCTTATGGAAATCAATATGGCGGCTCCCCACAAACTAAAATTGCATCTATTGTATGAGCCAATAATAGGATCTCTGAATATAACCAAAAGACTCCTCGCCAACACATCACAGAGAGCTCTCGTCTACATATCAGCATGTACACCCTAGGTGTCTACTAGAAAGGGTAGGTAAAGAAGATTTGGTACTTAGACACAGACACAGATACACACACACACACACACACACACACACACACACACACACACACAATGACATTTTATTCAGCCATAAATAAAAGGAATGGAGTTAGGCCATTTTTGAGAAAATAAGTGAAATTAAAGATTATCATTTCAAGTGAATTGAGTCAAAATCAAAAAGAAGTACCACATGGCTTTTTTCCCTCACTTATGGATCCTAGAGAAGGGTATGAGGATATGAAATAGAGAAGTAATCAATGCACATTATATACTTGTTTGAAAATGTGCACCTGTATTCCTCAGTACTATGTTTAAGAAATTAACTTTCCCATCATAAATCACATATGTTGATTCACTTGTTGAACCATCTTTGAACCCTGGGATGAATCCCAATAATCATGGTAAATTGTACTTTTAACGTGCATTTGAATTTGCTTTGCTTATATTTTTGTGTCTATATTTATTGGAGCGATTAGCACACTGTTTTCTCTTGATTCTGTGCACTCTCTCTTTCTCTGTTTCTGTTTCTCTCCCTACCTCCCTCTCTACCTCCCTCCTTCCCTACTCTTCCCTCCCTCTCCCTTTCCCTCTGTCCCTCCCTCCATCCCTCTCCCTCCCCCCCTCCTTGTTGCTTGTTGTTACCATTTCATTTTGGGTTTTGGCACTGAAATGCCACTGGTTTCGGGAGATGAGTTTGGAAAGAGTATCTTCCCCTTCAATTTAAGAAATAATAAATTGAGAAGTTTATTTTAAATTGTCATTTGAAATGGTCTGTGGAATTCGCCAGGAGCTATTATGTCCTGCTTTTGGTTTGTTTGTTTTCTTTAATGGAGACTTTTTATGACAGAGTAAATGTCACTTTCACAGGGTTGTGACAAAACACCTGGAAAAACAACTTACAGGTGGAAAGAGTTATTTTATCTCCAGTGTATCAAGTCGGAAAAGGCAAGGCAGTATTTGTGGCAACAGAAACATGTTGGGAGGTCCCTCACATCCGGGTGGGACAAGAAGCATGAAGAGGCCATGACTAAGGGCTGTTATAAACTTCAAATTCTTGTTCCTCATGCTATGAATTAGGCCACCTCCTGAAGGATCCATTACCTCCCAGACTGCACAGGACTGGAAGTGTTTCAGACCGAAGCTGTCACAACCACATTGCCAGTCACTGCTCTCCTCAGATTCTGGTTTTAGTCATTATTTTATTTTGGTAACTTATATGTGCCCGGGAAACTATTATTTTATGTCACCCAATTTGTTGGCCTATATCTCTTCACAATAGTCATTTAAAATCCTTCAAATTTTCAGTATCGGTTATAATACATCCATTTGTTTTGTCTCTTGCTTTATTTATTGATCTCTCTCAGTTTCTTATTAGTGTAGCTAATTTGTTTATCTTTTCAAATAACTCAAGTCCCCATTTATTTCTCTTCTGTGCATCTTCACCTTTTAATCCATGTGTCATTTTATTTCTGTTAACTTGTTATACACTTTAGGGAATGTCCTTGCACTCCTTAAATATGAGGTTGTTTTCACCATAAATGAGGTGACATCCTGTCCATTTGCCCTACGAGCCTTTTGACAGCACCCTAGCCATCTCAGTTTCTCATGACATAAATGTCTCTTTTGCAAATGCCTTTAGATGATAAATTCTGTCACTTTCCTTTCTTATCTCCTAACTGGCCTCTCTCCATCTTCTTTTTCCTCCATCTGGTCCTTCACTTTATAGTAGTCAAATATAGCTATGTGTAAATAGGATCATGTCACTCCTCTGTTAAGAAGACTTAAGGAAAAATAAAACATCATGGCTTTATCATTGTTGTTAGGACAAAGTTTTTCTTTAAGTGTTAACATTCTTTGTGGGCTCCCATAATCTATCATCATTCTACCTGCCCATTTTAATCTCAACCAAACCTGGGTCACAGCCACACTGGTATTTTGTTTCTTTGAGCCAGAGCCATCCACATTCCCTCCTGGTCCACTCCATCCCTTCTCTCATGAAGGACCAGCTGTTTAAACTCCACTGACACCTAGTACTTGGAGCCACCTCCTTCATCGCTTCATAACTCTCACTGTATTTTTCCATAGAGGTAGTTCTTACTTTTTAAATTAGAAAGGGTTTTTATGGTTCACTTGTATTTATTTCTTCTCTAAGAGTTCACACTTCAATATATATTTGATTTGTAGCCATCAATAATGACCAAGAAATAGTCTTTGATGGAAAGACAAATACAGCTGGAGTGACCCACAATCAAAGCTAGAATTTTTAGCTCATTTGTGTTTACTTTTTATGCTTCTTGGTTTACATAATTCTGAGTCTTTCTTTGCTTGGAGAAAACTATAAAAACTTTTCTTGAAAACTGAAGAAAAACTTCTTAGACAAACTGAAGTGACTTCCCATCCCTAGAGATGCTCTCACATAGCTTAATGATATTACTATGAAAGATGTCCCAAAGAGGCTACTCATTAAATCATCTCCCTTTATGAAGCAGTTTCAATAATAGCAATAACACTTTAGAAACCAATTGTGCAGTTATGTATATGCAGAGTGCAAGTAATCAGATTTATATTTTATATGCATAGGGTTAAGCACTCAAATAAATCACACAGTAAATCCCAGATGTGGCCTTAAAGCCGTCAGGAAATCCTATTATAGGTGAGTCGTGCTGCATTTATTCTCCAATGGATAGAATTAGGAGGGAGGAATGATGAGTAATTAGCCCTCCAAAACTTCAAGCTATAGTTCAGAGATTAGAATACTTGTCTTACAGTGTTGAGAGGATTAATTAAAATAATCTTGGAGCTGCCTGGATAACACTGGTACATAAAAGGCATCAAATAAATAGCAGCTATTATTTTTATCATGTTATTATGGTTATCAACATCCCCTTAAAGCCAAATGTAAATAGCATCATATGTGTATGGAGCTAATAATCAAAGAGCAATGGGTGGTTTCCTGTGATGGTCATTTTTTGTGCTACTTACACAGTTTTGCAGCTCTGAAAATGATTGTCCTTGTTGCCAACTGTATAAAGACCTGGTACTCTCATAAGGTTTTCAGAATCCTTTAGAAACTATGGGCAAAGCACACAAAGACAGAAGACAAAATGCAGAAATGTCAGTGCATACTGAATTAATACATGGCATCATTTATACTCAAATAAATGGAAATGGAAACAATGGCAGGCTGCATTTTATTACCAACTTAGCAATTTTGCTTTTGTGATGATATTTGCTATGGGTGGTGATCCAATGACATCAGTGCTCTGAAGTCATGTTTTAAAGAAGTATAAATCAATAATATTGTTTTTAAACACACACACACACACACATATATATGTATGTATGTATATATATGGTATGTGTGTGTATATATATGTATATATATATACATATATATATATATATATGGGATTGCAAGTTATTATTCTTTCCTTATTAGTTCCACACATGACAATATCAGTAATGTTTGAGCCAATGAGTCAATGTATGCTTAGCATTTCATGTGGATTATTTTAGGAAAGCATGCAAAATATGTTTGCCACAGCATTGTTGATAATATCAGAATTTCCATAATAATATAAAATCTATCCACTAGGATAGATTCACAGTTACATGATGCTATTCCCAGAATACATGGTTACTAAATGAAAATCTCAGTGCCAGGCATGACATATATCTCCACAAGTTATTTTGATCAGGAAGGCCCCATGATTTCAAAATAATACAAACAATTGCTGTTCTCTTTGGTTTTCCATCATAACTAGATGCTAAGTTCGAACCCTGAATACACTATACACTTTAATTGTAGAACATAGACAAATGAACCTGGAACTAAGCAGGAAATTTCACCTTACTGACTAGATTTCATAATGCCAAAATATGCTACGCGGGCTGTTGTAAAGAAAAGACATCCGCGTTCTTACCCAGTGCTGAATGTTCACATTTCAGCTCCAACTTCTCATGTAAGAGGTGCCCACTTACACAATAGTAACCAGCCACTTTCTTATTTGATTTGAGCCCAGGTCCACAGGAGAGAATTCATGGTTGGTAATGTAAACATGGCTGGAGCAGGTATAGGCCCTAGAGTATCTATCCTTCTACTGTTGCTTTGTTAAATGATTGTGTTGCTAAATTGTCTTCTAAATAAATGTTTGTACACAAAGGCTTGATCTGCTCTTATCCTTGGTCAGAGAAGCTTTTGGAGTGGGCAGTGGTTAATGCAGAGTTTCAAAACTGGTCAAGCTGCTAAGAATGAGTGACTATGAATGCAACTGGTGGCTGTTCAGGGAGGGATATTTGATTTTCCTTAGAAGGAATGTGGGCTGGCCATGTTGAACTACTATATGATTTTAAGTCATGTCTTTATGATCATAACTTAAATGATTATGCTATAATCTACAACAACTAATGCAGCCATTAAATAGTTGATAGATTTTTCAATATAATATTTTATTTCCTATTTCAGATTTTTATGCATGTATAAAATGCATTTGATTATATGTATGCACTCTCCCAGACCTTCCTTCCAAACTTTCCATAGGCATCTTCCAATCTCTTTTTCTCTCTTTCCTGTCTCTTTCTCTCTCTTTCTCTCTATCATCTTCATATCCTCTTCTTCCTTTTCTTTTAAATAACACACAGAGTCCAATTAGTGCTTGCCCAATGCACAAGGGTGTGTATGTGGCGGGGGTGAAACAGGCCCCTACAAGATTTGACAAAATAAAATATAATAAGATGAAGCAAAAGGTATCATATCAAAGTTGGACAAGGCAAACCAACAGGAGAAAAAGAGTCCCAGGAGCAAGCACAAGAGTCAGAGACCCATCTCTTTGCACAACCAGGAGTTTCATAAAAATACTAAGGTAATAGCAATAATATACTTGCAGAGGACCTGGTACAGATAAAGGTAGGTCCTGTGCTTACTGCCTTAATCTCTGTGAGTTCAGATGTGCCTTGTTTAATTGCTTCTGGCAGCCTTATTATGCTGGTGTACCCCGTCCACTCTGGCTCCTAGAATCATTATGCTGCCTCTTCTACAGAATTTCCTGAACTCTGAAGGGAAGGATTTAGTGGAAACTCCAGTTTAGTCTCTCTCTCTCTCTCTCTCTCTCTCTCTCTCTCTCTCTCTCTCTCTCTCTCTCTCTTCCTCTCTCCATAATATCTGGCTATGGGTTTCTGCATCTGTTCCTATGAGGAAGAAGCTTCTCTGATGATGACTGGATAAGGCACTGACCTATGAGTAAAGCAGAATATCATTAAGAATCATTTTACTCATTGTTTTTTAGACCAATAGTGTTTGGTTTTACCTTAAATCTCTGGGCTATCTACTTTTGGTTATTGCTTACCCAAGCAGCATCAGGTGTGGGTTCTGCCTTAGATCAAATCAGACGTTGGCTGGTTACCCCCACATTGTCTGTGCCACCGTTGCCCTGGCATATTTTACAAGCAGGACAGAATGTAGGGCAAAGGTGTTGTGGCTGGGTTGGCGTCAATGCTTCTTTTTCAGTAGCCTGCACAGTACCTTTCTGTACCAAAGAGACTAGGACTTAAGAGTGAAGGCTCCATCTAGGAACCAGCTCTATTTCCCCATGTTCAATTAATTGTGTGGGTGTTGTCCTTGGCAATGACACTCTGCTGTCAGTTTTCAGAGAGCAACAAATTAACCAATTGTTTTAGCAACAGCCTGGGTTGTTTGGGGATTTCAATGGAACTCACTTGGCCAAAAACTCAATGGAATGCACCCTAGTCCTATGACTAAGGAGCCTTGTCTGGCTATAAGGGATGGCCAATCAAAACTCCGTATAACTAATTACTAGGAGTCCTCATTATGTTCATTTTCATAAATTCCAAGAAGTCTCCATTCACACCATCCCCAAATGCTGCCCCCAAATCCAGCCACATGTATCCCTGTACCCTCCCCCTCTACCCCATTTCCACCCCAACTGATTCCTTTCTCCCTTCTCCACCCACCTGCAGTCTGCCCACAAAACCTATTCTATTTCCCCCTCCCAGGGAGAGGCAAGCATCCCTCTGGACTCCCCCGAGGTATCTAACCTCTCTGAGTCTACAGATTAAGGGTTGTTTTGTCATCATTTGCATAACAGCTAATTGTAAGTGACTATATACCACATTTATCTTTCTCAGTCTCGGTAACCTCACTCAGGAAGATATGTTTTTTCTAGTTCCATTCATTTGCCTGCAAATTTTACGATGTCAGTTTTTATACATCTATTTATTTTATCTCCCAGCTAGATCCTGCTCTATAAACCCCCATTCCCCCTGCTCCCCCCGCTCCCCAACCCCTTCCTCTTCTGTCTCTTTTCAGAAAAGGGCAAATCTTCTGTAAATATCAATAATACAAGGCATATCAAGTTGCAGCTCCCCTTGTATTAAGGCGGGCAATGTAACCTAGAATGAAGAGTAGGGTCCCAAATGCCAGTAAAAGAGTCAGTCAGAGTCAGCCCCTGCTTTCTACTCTTAGGAGGCTCACAAGAACATCAAACTACACAACTGTAACGTAATGCAAAGTGCCTAGGTCAGTCCCGCGCAGGCTCCCTGGTTGTTGGTCCAGTCTCTGTGAGTCTTATGAGCACAGGTTAGTAGATTCTGTGAGCCCTGCTGTGGTGCCCTTGACCCCGCTGGTTCCTACATTCCTTTCCTTTCCTCCCCCTCAGGACTTCTGAAATCTACCTAATACTTGGCTGTCGGTCTACATCTGTTTCCATCAGTTGCTTGATGATGCCTCTGTGACAATAATTCAGCCAGGCATCAATCTGGTCATAGGAGATGTCCAGTTCAGGCTACTTATCCACTATTACTAGGAGTCTAAGCTAGGGCCCTCCCCATAGACTCCTGTGAGATCCCCCTGTGCCAAGCTCCCACCTGACCATGAAAGCTAGCCCTCAAGCAGTCCCTCTCAGCAGTCTCACCTCCATAGATCCCCCCAACTGACCACTCACGCCCCCATTCCCATCTGTCCTCAGTCCACTCGCAACATCTCTTCAATTTCTCCTTTCTAGGAAGATCCGGGTGTTCGTCTATGAACCTGCCTTGTTACCTAGTCTCTCTGGGTCTGTGGATTCTTTCTTGGTCTGGGTTACCCCACTCAGGATGCCTTTTTATTTTTTAATTTGCCTTCAAATTCTCTGTTGTCCTTGTTTTTAACAGGACATAACTCTATTATGTAAATTACCACATTTTATTTATCCACTCATTGTTTGAGGGACATCTAGGTTGTTTTCAGGTTCTGGCTGTTACAAACAAATCTGCTATGAATATAGTTGAGCAATTGTCCTTGTGGTATGATTGAACGTCCTTTGGGTATAGCTTGGTTTTCTGAGAAATCACCACACAGACCTCCAAAGTGGCTGTAGAGGGTTACCCTTTGACTTGTTTTGCATCCTCTGTAGCATAAGCTGCTGCTTGTATTTCTTTATCTTAGCCTTTCTGACAGGTGTAAGATGGAATCTCAGAGTCATTTTGAGTTGCATCTCCCTGATGGCTAAGGATGTTGAACATCTTCTTAAGTGTTTCTTGGCCATTTCAACAATAACAGAAACAACAAAAAGCCTACAAACTCATGGACACTGAACAAGTCTCTACTGAGTTACCACTGGATCAAGGAAGAATTAAAAAAAAAAGATGTTAAAGACTTCCTATAATTCAATGAAAATGAATTACAACAAACCCATACTTATGGGACACAATGAAAACAATGCTAAGAGGAAATCTCAAAGCAATAAGTACCTTCATGAAGAAGATCTCATACTAGTAACTTGACAGCACATCTGAAAATTCTAGAACAAAAAGAAGTAGACACATCTAAGAGAAGTAGATGGCAGGGAACTTCTCTTTTGTGATTTTGTTGAAAACTTTTTCTGGGCCTCTGAGCTGAGTTTCTTCTTCCTCTATTCCTCTTATTCTTAGGCTTGGCCTTTTCATAGTGATTTCCTGGATGTTTTGTGTCCATAGTGGTTGTTTTTGGGGGGTGTTTTCGTTTGTTTGTTTTGTTTTTGTTTGTTTTTTATTTAACATTTTCTTTGACCAATATATACATTTTTTTTCTCATATCTTCAATGCCTGAGACTCTCATCCATGACTTGTATTCTGTTAGTGAAGCTTGCCAGTTTGCATTCCTAAAGTTTTTCATTTACCTCAGTTTGAGATTTCTTTATTGCTGCTATTTCCATTTTCAGGTGTTTAACAGCTTTATCCATTTCCTTCAACTGATTGTGTTTGTATTTGTTTTCTTTGATTTCTTTAAGGATTTATTTGTTTCCTCCAATTGTCTGTAGGTTTTTGTTTTGTTTTGTTTTGTTTTTTTAGGGATTTATTCATTTTCCCTTTATGTCCCTCTATATTCTTCATATAGTTGTTTTTAAGTCATTTTCTTGTGCTTCAGTGATGGGGGATGTCTTTCTGTATATATGTTTCTCTTACTGGCTGACGAATAAAATTATGTTGGCCAAGAAGGGAAGAAGATAGGCAGGGCAAGGAGATGAAGATTCTGGGAAAGGTGGACAGAGGGAGCCCACCAAAAGAGAGCCCTGCCATAGGAGTAACAGACCCAGGTGTTCTCCAGTAAGCCGAGGCCACGTGGAAAGACTTAGATTTATAGAAATGTTTAATAACTAAGACAGAGCTAGCTAATAAGAAGCCCTAGTCATCGGCCAATGGATTAATAATTAACATAAGTCTCTGTGTGCTTATTTGGGGTTCAAGTGTGGCTGGACCTGGTGGAAGAAGAAAACAACAGCAACAAAATGGTGCCCAGGCAACACTTCAGCTCTACTGGAATATTCACACCCTGCTGTGGTAGGATAGCTCCTATCAATATGCCCAGGCTATTGCCCAGGTTATTGTTGATTGTGTTTTTATACTGGCATCTCAGCATCTGAGTTTTGGATGACAAAACATCTAGTTAGTGACTTTTGCATTTGTCTGTGTTACTTGTGTGTTTTGTTCCTTGATTTCAGTTTCTACTAGTGTTCTATTGCAGTGTTAGGGATGAGACTGGGGTATTGAGTCTGGGGGGAACAGAGAGAGAGAGAGAGAGAGAGAGAGAGAGAGAGAGAAGGGGTTTGCAGGCAGCCTAGCCTACTTTTTTTTTTTTTGAAATTTTATTTTAATGTATTACCATTGTCCTTGCCATTCACAATTCATTCTTCATTCTTTGAAATCCAGCTTGGATAATCTGCTCAAAGAACTCTCCTTTGTATATAAAAAGGTTATGTTTGTCCTGGGAAAGTTTATTGCTCCTGAGGTTTACCTCCAAGAAAGCATCCTTTATTCCACCTTACACTATAATTTCAAATTAGGAATTTACAGCAGTTCCAACCTTTCACCAGCTTTCTAGTATAACATATAGTACTAGGCATATTTCATAGACTTATGATAGATTGATGATAGATATGAGATGATACATATGACGGACAGGCATATACATATAGAGATGATGTATAGTAAGGAGGGTAGATAAGGGGGTGGGGGTATGTGGATGGATAGAACAAATGGATAACACGTTTATATGATGTAACTCAAAGTCAGGCTATATGCAACACAGTAAATAAGAGGCGTTTGAGGGAACTGTGAGGAATGGGCAGAGTACCTAAGTGTCTAATAGTTCTTGATTAAATTATATCAATGCCAATTTTGGTGAGATTTCAAAGAAGACATAAATTCCTTCTGTTTAAAAACAGTAGGATAAAAAAAAAAAAATAACATGGAGATTGAAGCTATCCACCAAGGTCTTTGGATGGGTGAGTTTTAATTAAAGGTTTCATCTTGCAAGGTGGTGTTTGGGGTTGGCATTGAAGATTCCACACTAAGCTTTTGAGTTTTCAGGCTTTTTGAGAGGCCAATCTTGAAATAACTTCTAACCACAGTTCTGACAGACAAGGCACCTGAGTCTTTAACAGCATGCTTTCCAGTGTCCAAATACTATTTTTCATCAAACCTCTAGTAAAGTTTTCACCCTGCCCTAATTTTTAGCGATGCATCTAATAGACCTGGATTAAACCACAGGGAAGATGGGAACATAAATCTCATTCCTTTCATTCCTTGTAATATGAGGAGTTGTAGTCTTTCCAGCTGTAATAACCTCTGGACTTGAACAAAATTGAAAACCTTTAAATAGCCTTTCACAACCTTTCAGTGGAGTAATGAAGTTTTAAGTGCTCACTGGGGATTTCTTTTCGCGTTCAGAAAAATCTAAGCAGTAGTAGATATTAAAATCTAATGTTTACATCAACTCTTTTACAACCTAATGGGCTTTTCTGACAGTGTAATTTTTAAAAGGTTGGGTTTCATTTATTAATACAGTGTGGTCATGCTGGGAACCTTTCTTCTCTAAGGACTGTGGCGGGAGTCTTATGGTTAAAGCTTGGTTGAAAGCCAAGAGGGATCAGCAGGGGCAGGGAAAAAGGAAACCCACAAAACTCAGGCAAGCTGGAGCCAAGCAGCTTGTTTAGAGTTTGGAAGATGGAGGCCCGGGATGGGGAGGGGTCCTATCACTACATGAGGTTGAAAAAAACAGAAGCAGGCTGCGCTGAGCCCAGGGAGCTCATGATACTTTGCTTCTGAACCACTTGAGGCTCCACAGTTGCTCACCAAAAGGGCTGCCCTGGAATCCAGCTGTTCGCTCAGCTGCTGGGAGCCAATGCTTGACTTGGAGTTGTTCTGTCTGGGGCCAAGGAAGAACTGCAGGGTGAGCAACAGGGGAACCCGGACTAGATAGAGTATAGAGAGGATATGAGTAGGCAAGATTCCATTTTACATACTGTATTGCTGCTTTTGAAACCAGTGTGCAGAGCCATTATAGGGTCCAATCGAGTGAAATGAAAATCAAATGCCTCTTCTCACATGCACACTCTGTGCAGTTAGCAGAGATTTGAAATTTAAGTGGACTAGAGTGGGGAGGGGCAGGATTTACTTCCTTTGACACTGATGTAGTTAGGGATATATAAGTTGATATATATATATATATATATATATATATATATATATATATATCTCAACATTCTGGTTTACATAATAAAAATAAAGCTGTCACTCAAGCACATAATTGAAAACAATAATTGGAAAGTAAAGGAGTTTGATGGCCATAAAGGATGGAGAGAGTAGCATGTTATTCATCTTCACATTTCACAAATAGAACATCCTATTCTCCCCTGTATATATGTAGTTTCAAAATTGGAATCTCATCCTAATAGATAAAGCAATTTCAGAAAATGTGGAGCTGTTATCAAGTTATTGCTTTAACAATTTTATAATAGTGTCAGCACTCATCACTGATGTTTGAAGCATGTTTATAATTTTCATAGGTAACTCTCAAGAGTCACATAAAGAAAACTAAAACTGACATGTCCTAGAATCCTAAATGGAGGAAGGCAGGGTGATATTTAGGATCCAACCTTCAGTGTATTTCACTTAATTTTATATTAAGAAGGGTTTGTTTTTAAACATCTTCTTTTAGAACATAATGATTACACAATACTTCCTCGATTACTTTGTTATAAAATTTTCACATGGGTTTCAAATAATTGCTTTTACAGACTTTTCCTGCTCAGGGGGATCTGATTTGAGTGACTCTCTTGACAGTGACTTTCCAATGATCTTCAGTGTTTCCAGCAACTCCATCGAAGGTACCGTAAAGTTGACATACTTCAAAAGAAGTTCACCATCTTTTCTTCCTTTCAGTTTCTCATCTGCAGCAGGTTCTTTTCACCTAGCAACTGCTTTTTCCTCCTCACCATCCAACCTCTGTCCTCCATCTCTCTCTAAGAATGGAAATGACAGAGTGTCCCAAGATCTCCAGTGTCAGTGCCCGTACTTACTCTAAACATGGACTCTACCATGCATGGCCTATCGCCTTGGACCATGTTATCTCTCTCCTCTCTTAATCGTATTATCCCTTGATGCTCAAGTGATTGGATGACTCCTTTGTTCACTCGTTCACTTCATCAATCACTCAATAAATACATATTGCATGCTCACTATATGGTGGACACTAGAGATAGGAAATAAAATTGTATCTTACCTCACTCAGGGAAGTTATACTCTGTTGGGGAGCACAAACAGTAAATTGAAATTTGTACAGTGATCATTGCCTGCTATACTGAAAGTATATACAAATTACAATGGCAATAAAACAAGAAGCCTTTTTGAAATGTCCGGGGAAACTGGCACTTTTCTGCCCAGCAATGCTATGTGTCACTTCTGGGGCAGGGTGTCAATTTACCTCCATAGCTAACATGGGGAAGTCTCAGTTTGGCTCCGCAGAGTGAAACCACCTCTGAGCTATCTACTCTGTCCCCAGCTTCTCCACACAGTCCTTCACAATAAGGACTCAATACCCACACCTTGCCTGCTGCTCTTCCTGCTTTCTTCATTAGAATATCTTTCCCACTTCCTTCTGATTCGCAGTCCCAAAGACCCATCTGGATGCCCCTCTCCCACCCAGACCTCCTCACCCTGCCGATTAGCAGTGTAACAGTGATACAGCCTTGAGTTGACTTTCTAAGCCAGTTGCCACAGTTTCCCCAGTGTGTTTAGCCGTTACAAATCCCACAAACCTATATAGACTGTCGAGAAGTAGACTGTAGGAGAAATGAAATATTTTTGTGCCTCCTTACATGGCGAAGCGTTACACATGCCATGGACCCTGTTTTGTTGTTTGCTTGTTTGCCTGCTTGTAGAAGTGAATGAATAATTTAGCTTTGTGTAGATTTTCATGATTCATATAGAACTGTGTGACTCAGTAACGGTACATGCCACTTAACAGTACATATTAGCATGATCGATACTTATGTGTGTGTACGTATATACATTGGCTCCATCCAGGAAGACTCACGAGCAAGTAGGATGTTGAATTAACCTAATATTTAGCAAATACAGCATGAGCACCTACCGCAGTCAGACCCTTCACAAAGAACTGGGAAACCAGAGTGGGAAGTGCTTCCATGATGTCTACCCTCCTTGAACTCAGTCTGTGGTGAGGGATTTGGGGGGGGGAAGCATTGATAGGAGTAGAGGAAACAGCAAGCACAAAAACAGGGAGACACAAATAAGCATGTCATATTTGAAGACTTGGGAAAAAATCAGATTGTGTAGAAAGTAATGAAAAGCATATCTGGTGAGGTGAATGAATAAGGTAAGAGTCAGGTCATATCAAAGACTTCACCCCTGATCCTGCAGGTACAGGACACTGTTTGCAGGCTTAAAGCAAGCAGGCAGCTGGTGCAGATGTGTTTTTAGAACGATCACTGGGCAGTCAGGTTAAGCAAATTAAAAACTTACTGCTGTGGTCCAAGAGGGAGACAGCTGAAGGCCTTTGCTAGAATACTGTGGATGGAACTTCAACCAAAACTCGGGTGAGAGACTGAAGACAACATGATGTTGACACAGAAAAGCTATGAGGTCATTTGGAAAACACCAGGGCTTCGGATTCTGACACATTTGATTCAGGTTCTGTATCTCCCTTGCTAGGTGACTTGGACTGAATACTTTCTTATCTTAGGATGGTTGTTAGAGCGAACTCACAGAAACTAACCGTATGCTCTTCCAGTGCATGTCCTCTCCAAGACACTCACACTGGAATCTTAAAGCCCACTGTGATGATCCTAGGAAGTAGGCCACTAGATCATAGGAATGGAGCCCTTGCTCTGTTAACACAATTAATGTCTTTATAAATGGGACTTCAGGGACTTCTTGTCCCTGATGCCATGTGAGCTTATAGCAAAATATCCCTCCATGAATTAGCAAGTGGTCCCTTATGAGATTCTGTACCTTCTAGAGCTTTGCTCTTGAACTTACCAGACCCGGGGGTTGTGAGGATTAAGACTCTAGATATTGTAAGCCACTTTGTATGTGATATTTTGTTAATTGTCTGGACAAAACAGCATGTGCAGGAAAAGGTTGCATGTCAATAGGAGAATACAGGCAGGATGCTCACCACACGGAAGATGCTCAGAAACCATTGCTCCTGATTTCCAAGCACAGTTTCCCAAGGACACTATCCTACTCATACTTTGATGTGGCCTTTTATTGGAAGTCTCTTCAGGGATGCTCTTCAGGTCCACTCTACCCAATGTCTACCTGTCAGTGAGGGTCAAGGCCTATTAACAGATGTGCTGACATTGGGAAAGAGAGGAAAACTGGGATAAGATACATAGAGAAAGGGAAGGGGGAGCATATGCCCAGCAGGTATTTGCCATTTATCATACAGAGGCTTCTTTCAATTTGACCATAAATTTATACAAGAGTAAGATTTGTTTCACAGGAGGCTGAAATTTACAAGGCTGCAAGTTTCCAGAAACTTGCAAAGAAAATCGTCCCCATACTGCAGCTGGTTTATGGCCTGACGCAGATAGAGCATATGCTTACATAGAAAAAAAGCACTGCCAGTGCTTGGTTATTATTCCAGCAAAATGTTAAAATCTGATTGGAATTTTTAACGCTAAGTTTCGGCTAATTAATTCAAACCCCATGGCAGAATAGTAACATAGTAAAATGACCCAGGTGACCACAGTCACGTTTTATTCCACTGGTGAACTGGGGCTTCCTCTTGGTCAGGCCTCTGGACTCTTTGTTACTCCGACTTCACTGGCTCTGTTTAGCACAGCTTAGGACTTTTCCATTTTCAAGGATGGCGATTAAACATCTAGCAATCCATAATAAATACAGTTCAGCGTTCAAGCTCTGGAATGCACATGAAGCAGAATCAAAATGCTTGACTTTACAAAATCTAGTGGCGTGTAACCCAAGCTGCTTTACTCTCCCTCTGGGCCTTTACCAATAAGGAAAAGAATCCCATTTTTACAGCTCTGTGAGAGGAAAGGACAACACAGCTACGTGAAGAGCTTCCTGCCTGAGCTAGAAACTGGGAGTTCACGGGAGAAGAAGTGGAGAAGGCCAGACAATGTCGGGTTGGTAATTTTGAAGCACCTGAATGTAATAATTCCTCCCTTTAGTTGAACTGCAGGAACCAAACTGACTTCTTACTTTGGCCTTGAATTTCTTCACATTAACTTTTAATCATAATCAACAGTCCTTGTATCACTTTGGCATTCAGTCGTACCTAAATGTTTATATACTGACAAAAAGATTTGCCCAGAAATATCCAGAAAACAAAATCTTACTGGCATTATACCTAGATCAGCCCTTTATCCAGTTTCATATCATAGCTTCCTGGGAAATGTCAATTTGACAATCTTTCAAATAACAAGGATTTTCACCAGTACGAGCTATGCACATTCACAAATACTTGTTCCTTTATAGAACAAAATCCCTCCCCTGTGTAGTGTTTACTCTAATGAGTGAAGTCAGAGGGTAAACAGAAATTCCAGGGGAGCCCCAGAAGGAGATGTTCACTGAGTATGCATAGGAGATATCATCCTAGCGAAATATGACTGATCTCAAACTCGACACCAAGGTCCCGATCCTATGAAGATTAGAAATTCCCAGACATCTCAGTAAGTGCCCCATATTCAAATGATATTCATTTTTGAAAGCCTGGTTCAGAAACCTCCTCAGGCTCAGACTTTCTGATCTTCTCATCAGACATCCAGCCCTTACTACTTTATCTTCTTTATATTATTGATATTAGCTATGCAGGCATATGTCTTTCTAGTTTATTAGAATAATCCTGAGGACTAGCTTTTTACCACCTACAATATGAAGGTAGACAATTGTTTCTAAACTAAGGTAATAAAGGAATGATTGAAGGAACGTGGGGAAATAGTGGCATCTTACTCTGCCTGCAGCTCCTATGAGACAGATATTAAAGTTATGAGTCTTGGAATGCCCGAAAGACTGCTACGAGAGCTGGGTGACAAGCCCTATTCTTACAGAGGGCTGGCTCAAAGAGGAAGTCCTAACTAAGCATCTCCCAGCTTGTCTCACACTTCTGTCTGTCCACCCAGCATGCCGAGTTGTTCTGATGGGGCAGGTACCAAAGCCACAGGGACTTTCTTCAAAGATCCAGCACAATTGGAAGTCTGGGCATGCTTTGACGGGTTTAACAGTGGAGAGCTAGGGGTAACTGCTGTACTAGTTTCTTTGTGAAGTTGGTATTCAATGGAAGTGACGAGCCAGACACCTTCATTAACAGCATCGACAGTAAGCAGTCCTGCCTGCCTTACGGTTAAACAGAGGAGAAAGAAATTACAATCTTGGTACATTTTAATCAGACTCCATTGGAGAAGTCTGTGTCAGATGTGTCCTGGTTATTTCTTCTGCTGTTCCCCTACACACACACACCCAGCATGGTCCTCCTGCAAGAACTGCTGGGACTATCCCTCCTCTAGACCCTTCTTCTGCATAGTAACCAACAGGTCATGAAGAGCAGAGCAGCTGTAAACCATAGAGTGTTTGGGATAGATGTGCTGTGAGCTCTCTAGCATGGCACCTGCCACGCACAGCACCTGACAGACAGCTGCTAACTTTCATCTGTAGAGTTCTCACAGTGCCGGTAGCTGGGGAAAGATGCTCTGTTGCAGAGTGTATAGCCTTCCTAGAGCCACTTCTGCCTTCATATGCTTTCCTGCAATTAAAATACCTTTGACCTTAACTAAGAGGGAATTTGGAATAATTTCCCACAATTAATCCAAGAAACCAAATACGGAGACCTAGAATAAGAAATGAAAGGTGATACACCTATGGTTTCATGTTTCCTTCTTCAACACAGCTCATGATTTAATAAAAATCATTGAATTTAGATTCAGATAGCCTCTTAAGGCCATGTGCTTTTGAAGTGGTGTGAACATACATTTTCAAACACTTATGGGATTAAAATAATTAAACCCTATGTTTATATTTGTTTACGACAGGGCTATGTTTAATAAAAAAAAATATCACTTCAGTTATTTTTCTATTGCTGTGATAAAACACCATAACTAATGCAAGTTATAGAAGGAAGTGTTTATTGGGGCTTGCGCATTTAGAGGGGTAGGAGTGTGTCAGGATTGAGGGGAGCATGGCAGCAGGTCCTGAATCAGTGACGGTCACCCTCAAACAGAAAGCTTACATATTGACATATAATCACTCAGAATGAATGAGTCTTTAAACTTCAAAGGCCACCCCCATTGATACTCTTCCCCCAACAAGGCCACACCTCTTAATCCTTCCCAAACAGTTCTACCAACTGGGGATCCAGTGGGAAAACGTAAGTGTGGAAGGGCATACTTATTCAACAATTTTGACAGTTTCCCTTCGGAATCTTTCTGTTATATCCATGTCATTTCTTTGCCTAGGCTTTGAGTAAGTGATCTCCTTAGAGACATTCTCTGCATAAGCATATATGCACAGCGTTTAACAAATAGCTCCTAAATGGACACTGTACTATCAAAATGGACACTGAGAGCTAACTTTTAGAGTTCTCCAATAAGATTTTGCTAGAAAGTTTTGAGTGTATTCTTCCCTGTATTATTCCTCAGAAACCTGATGTTTTTCTCAAACAGACACAACCTTTGACATGGAGCTCATCTTTCTGAGCTACATTGCAGGCTCAGGGTAGGTAATAATGAATCCATCGCCTGGTAGAACGGAGCTGTCTCCTCTCTTCCCCGACACTTGGTGTCAGAGGGATAATGCAACATATCCACAATGACGCGGTTGGGTTTGCTTTACTGGGATGTGGGATATTTTTAAGAATGTCCATGTCAAAAGGATAATGATTGGCTTCCATCAAGGAAAAGTATGCTTCTCTGTAAAGTACGAATGTCATGTTCAAATGAAACACAGGGGAAGCAAAAGTCTGTGTGAAATCTCTTTTCACCTTTGTGAGTTTCTCTTCACAGCTTCCGAAAACCACCCACAGGACTAGCACTAAGCTTCTCTTCATTAGAACCCAGATTTCAATTTAAATTTTAATTAGAATAGATGACTAGAATGCTTACCATTCTCTGTAGTTTCTGCATGAAGCTAAACTGCACCTGGAAGCATGTCCCGTGTTTTCACAAACAGATTAAGGTCTTATTCCACAAAAACTTAGTGCTATCCACAAAACTCAGTTTATAGCCACCCATGCTAATTTTTGTGGGTGAACTGCTTTGGGAAGAAAATCTTGTTCTTTCATTTATCTAGGAGCAAATTCAGGCAGAGAACTTGGTTTTAATTTTTAGGTGTATAGCATTACTATTCAGTAACACATGGAATCCTAGGATTTTCCTCAGTGTTTATAATTTTGAGTATTGTGACAATATATACAAAGTAAAGTAAATGCCTGGGATCGGATGATGATATGTGGTATTTCATAACCCAAACAGGTTCTCTATTACCCAAATGATCATTTTATGTCATCATAATCAGCATCAGTTGTGGCTATATAATAAAGGGCCTGAGCCTCTTGAACTTCCAAGTTTGTGAGACAGTTGCATTTGATCAGTCACTTACCCAATCAACAAGTATCTACCAAACATCTATTCTGTTCCAGGAAGTGTTCTGAGGGGAAGGAGGTGGAGTTGTGAGAAATGGGACTGACGAGTCTTGATTGCACACAACTTTACAACTTCTCCACTGCTTAAGACACTATTAGCTACGTTTTCTAGACTGAAGGAAGTCAGGATCAGAGAAACTGTGTGATTTAGCCTAGCATCATCATACAGTTGATGAGTAGCCCAGCTGTGACTCACAAAACTAAGGTATTAGCAGTAAAAATAAAAAAAAAAAATAGCTTTGAAATAAATGGTTTTTTAAGACAGCCCCCCCATCCCCGTCCTACCAAAATATAATCACCATAAGACAAATCTATCTGAAGATCTCTTCATCAAATGCTGGGAGGGTCTTAAATGGAAAAGAATATTAAAACAAAATATAGCTATTCTCTACCTCATGCTTCAATACCCTTCTGCTAGAGTTTTTCCTTTAAATTGACAATATCTTAGTCTTTTGTTGTTGTTGTTGTTGTTATAAAAGTTATGTGTGGTATTAATACATGTATATATGTATATATATTTGAAAAATAATGACTAGCAATAGCAATAGATACATATTCTTTTGATATATTTCTCAATATACATGTATTAAATTGTTAAATACAACTATACTATGATACTGATACTAGTCTACAAAGCACCTACATTTCACATTAATAAATGCAGATTACAAAGTGGATTTTACTGATTATGCAACATTTCATTGTAGGAAGATATTATCACCTGTTGAAGTCATCTCCTTAATGGTAGATGTTTTAGTTGTTTCCACTTTGACCTTATAAAAGAAACTAGTACTTACATCCTTGAAGAAAGATGCTTACTCCTCTGCTTGTGGCCCTGGAATGAATTCATAGTAATGGATTTGCTTGAATCTAAACATGGAAACATTTTAAATCCCACATATCTCAGTTGGCAATTTCTACTATCAGGATTGGAGGGTGTTGACGCTCCAGCTTCTATATAGGCTCTGACCACATAAGTGCAGGGAAATATATGGTCACTGTTGACATTTTGAAATCCTAATTTTCCTTGCTTAAAGCTAGCATGTTATAAGAAAGAATGGAACTATGCAAATTCACAAAAAAGAAACCTCATAAAATAACCTCACATCTGAAAGATAAAAATTAACAGCTTCGTATACCTTTATTATTTTATTTGTTTGATATTTTTCAGTTTGATTGGAATTGCACGATCTATTTGCTTTGGAGTTCCTTTTTGCAGGAAACATTTTACTATAAACTTTGCATAGATGGAGAAAACCATATAAATCATAATCAATATATTTTAAACACTGCCATTTGATGTAACCTAGATCTAAGAACAGAACATTAGAAGCTACTTGTCTTCCCTCTGCCCCACCATAAGCCTTGTATCCCCATCAGCTATCTCCATCCCTCAAAAACATATGTATTTTCTAATTTATATTCTACAAACCAATTTTACCTAGTTTCAAAGTTTATATATGTACATAAAAAAAATCACACAGTAAACGACCTTTAGTGCTTGCTTTTTTCACTCAAGAAATCCATGCATATTTTTGCACACAGTGGAAATCTTTTCCTTTCCATTATTTTTTCTTTGTTATTGCTATAGTTTGTTGAAGAAAAATTATGCAACGTTTATGAAAGCCTGGTAAGGAAGATCTCATTCAGGCTATAACAATAGGTTCGGGGACAGCTATAATGGGATTTTTGCAGTGAGGCAGAATTATTAGTCTAGGTTTTGAATACAGCATGGACAATGGAGATTCATAGTCAAGAAAGTAGTAGGGATTGCAGCTAACTAACTGTACAGGATTCTTTTCACAGCCAGACCAGGTAATCAAACCCAAGGTGGAGGATGGTGTAGAATAAGGAACCTGATCAGATATCCAGATTGACCAGATGTTGAGGAAAAAGTCCATAAGGTATTTAGCAGGGGTCTTGCTAAAACCTGGACTCTATAAAGAAGCACACATTGGGACTAAGGAAGGTAGGAAATATTGACTCTTGTCAGTTGTTATATGGTTTTATCACCACTTTTGGATACTCGTGTCTACCAGCGACAGGCATATGGTTTGTAATAAATGTTGCTCTTGTGCAGTCCTTTTGCTGTTATTTTGGTCCACATGTGCATGATTTTGTGTCTTTATGTTCCTACCAGTAGGATTGCTAGGCGTGAACATGAACAGGTTCAGGACATGCACCAGTCTTCTGCAGAGGTCATGTCTTTCTCTATTCCCTTGAGTGATAAGAGGAAACTCATTTACTCTAGCCTTACATCTGGAGTAGCCCATATTTTCTTTGTTTTGTCTTTTCCATCTGTATGTATGCTGTGCATTATATAATCATTGAAGGGTTAATTCCCATTCCCTGGTGACTACCAGCTTGGATCACATTTCTATATATTGTTGACCATTGTTTATTGTGTTTATATGGAATGTCTCTGAGGCTGCTGTCAAGTGCCAATACTTAAAATTTGTAAAAATGAATTTGCATACTTTCTACTGAATAATTACCTTGTGTTATGTGTCTACTATTTTGAAACTTATAGAATAAGTTCCTAGTTGTTATTATTTTATAATTTTAACTACTTTAGCTCATATTTTCATGTGGATTTTTAAGATCTGACATCTTTCTGGTGAAATTTCTTACCATCATTTATTAAAAACACATCCATCATGGGCCTGAGATGGCTCAGCAGTTAAGAGCACTTGCTGCCCTCTCAGGAAGACCAGGGTTCTGTTTCCTGCACCCACGTGGTTGCTTACAACCATGTGTAACTTTAATTCCAGGGCATCAGACCTGCTCTTCTAACCTTAGCAGAAGCAGGCACATGTGTGTACATATATACACTCAGGCAAATAACTCAGCAGCAGCAGGCACACATGTGACATACATATACTCTGGCGAAGCAGTCAGCAACAACAGGCACATATATTGATGCAGGCAAAGCACTCATATACATAAAAAATAAAAAGGGTGCATCTTTAAAATTTTTTCATGCATTAAATAGATTCTATCTTAAAACCCGTGGTTTGCTAGCCCCAGTGTGTGGGTCAACTGCTGGTCATTTTCTGCTGTCGGGATTGTCTTGGGTTTTCATCATCCAGTGTTGGCTCTTGGAATTGCTAGTAAGCATTTGTTGAATGCTAGATTCTGTACAAGAAAAATTCCAGGACTCTTGAGTATCTCTCTCCAGAGGTGACTTGTGCTGCTTCTTCTTTGTGCAGTAGAAGGTAATATCTTATTTAATCACAGCTTAGGTCTGATCTCAACTCAGGTATCACTCTTGGAAAAGTTCAGACTGTTTCTGGCCATCACTATCCTAGAGGGCAATTCTCAGATGTCCCCTGAGAGAGCCAAGGCCTCCAGAATTGCTTCCCACTTTGTGGACACTAGACATTAGCACTTACTATTTTTAGTTTCCTCAATATTGTAAAATTACAAAAATTCTGCCTCATATTTTCACCTTTTAGATAATAATCTTATGAACTTTATTAGATATAATAGGAATTAGAATATCATGTCTTCACCCAGGACCAGATCCCATTCTTTTGACCAGTGATCAAAGTCTCATGGTATCAGTTACTAGTTTTATAAACTGCCAATTAAGAGAGGTGGGGTCAATTCTCAATGTCCTTCAATCCTTCTAATATTTGACTAGCTACCTAACAAGCCAAGGGCAACCACCTCTTCAGTCGAATATAAGACATGTATGAAATGTTTAGATAAAAATAAAGACAGAAAGGGTTTATGAGACATACAACTCTGCCTTTATATTGTGATGGCAGTCATGGATAATTAATAAACACAAGCAAAGGACTGTTGTTTTAATAAAACTTTATTTACAAAAGCATGTGCCCACCAAATTTGGCTATAGACTTGTAGTTTTCTGATCCTACATAAGAAAGATGCATTTTGTAGGAAATATTAATTGTGTTACTTAACTCCAATAAACACTGTGATGGTATGGTTATGCTGTGTCCTCCTATCTTGGGTTGATTCCACATTCTACATATGTTTATTTTGTAGCCTTTGCTACATCCTTTGAACTCAGTCTTTGAATGAAAACAGAAGCCAAGGAAGACCATAAGACTGTTTACAGCCCGGCCTTACTTGAACCCACATTTTATTGATCACATATAAGCCCAGGGAGGTTAAGAAATGCAATAACTTATTATAAATGTTCCTTGAAAATTCGTGAGAATTAATAGGCATGTAGACAATTTTTACAAAAATATGGACTGGCAAGTTTAAAACTAAGACATTCTTCAAATGTCAGTAATCATAGCTTTCTCCCCAAAGATCTAAGTTATCCTCAGAAAGAACTATATTATTTTTTGGACACAGCGTAAAAATAAAGGCTAAATTCTCTAATAATAAGTAGAGGGGGGAAAGATTTGGTGGCCCACACCTGCTATCCTAGCACTAGTATCCTAGCAGAAGCATGAGGCTCAAGGCCACCCTCAGCTATGCAGAAAAATTTGAAGCCAGCCGGGGTTACATGAGACCCTGTCTTAATTAAAAAATAAAAAAACAAAACAAAACAAAAACAATAATAAAAAACCTCTAGCAAAATGTTTTGCCTCCTTCCTATACTAACTCTTCACCAGCGGTGTCTTTACTTGCTTTGCTATTATACTGCACATTGCATTTATTACGGAAATGCCGATTATTAAAATGCACAATTCATAAACATCCTAGTGAAATCCGTCATGTGAAATATAATCTGTACTCTTGACAGTCCCAACATCCATATCAGAGCTGCCCCAACAAACCCTTATTCCCAGGGTAGCAGGCCTGTGGTCAAGATCTCCTCTAAGGCCTGAGAAATCTGTCTGTGAGTTGCCAGCATGTGCTCTGTGGTCCTCAGAATTCACATGTAAAACAGAAACCCAGGGATGAAATTATTAAGAAACTCAAGATGTTGCCCACAAAACAGTGGATGCCTTGAGAGTAGACTCCTTCTTGAAGCCACCATACATTTCTTTCAGCCTGATCCCTTCCTTGATGAGGATAGATAGAACTTCCAGGAGCATAGAAAGGGTAGGATCCTAGCCTTAGGAGCCAACTGGAACACTCTGCATGACCATGTGCTATTTCCTTTCTGGCTCTTATCTACTGGAAGCCCTCTGCATAACCATGTCCTGGTTTTCTTCCCAGTTCTTTTCTACTGAAAAGAATTTACATTAGACTTGCACAAAATTACAGAAATATTGGTCTTCAATTAAGACAACCTTAAGCTGTGAATTCCCTAAATTTTTACAGGTCAAGGAAATACTAATGAAAGTGTTCCAACACAGAATCATCCCTCTACTTTTTATATGCAACATTTATTGCCATTTTAAAGGTTTTTACAGGCAGTGTTAGCCATCCATTATTTATACTGTACCACTAATACCAATGAAGGCTCTGACTGAACTTCAATTCTGCTTCTTAAACGTGTTGGGTTTACAGTGACCAGCCAAATGCAGACCTTCCACAAGCCCTCATTCATATTTGTTAGATGGGTGTGATGCTATCTACTTCACATTATTGCAAGGGAATGACAAATAATGATCATGTATGCAGAAAGTAGCACACAACATGCATTTGAAACATGGATCCTTCATTAGCAAATATTATCAATAATGTCAATTATTAATAAAAGATGGAAGAAATTTTCCAATATGATCGCAAAGCTTTGAAATATATGACTTTATAGGAAAAATGAATTGTAAACAAATGCTTCAAAGGCAGAGAGCAAATACTGAGCACCCCCAGGAATGAAAAAGGTCTTACATGTGGATTATGGGAGCAGTAATGGCGGCATTGTCCTAGCTTCTCATCTGGAATGGAAACATTTGTGGTGAATTTCCTGGCTGTCCTGGCTCTGCTGGCTCTGAAAGTGAAGGCTTCCATGGTGGGGGACAAGGCTGGCATAATTTAAACGTATAGCTATTCAGTGGCTTGGAAATTTACAATGCTTCCATTATCTGTGAAGTACCGGCCAGCAAATATGGGGATGCATCTCCCCACAGCCATGAGATCAGGAAACGTGAGTCATTTCTGGATATTGCCTTTAGTCCTGCCATTCAGCCAGCATTAGTTACATGCTATAAGCTCAATTGGGATGAGGAAGCATTCACATAAAATCAACATTTGTCTGCAAATTTTCCAGTTGAAGGAAAGACTGACCCTGAATACTGCCATCTCCATTGCAGATGATGATGGGACATTAGTGAATCACACAGCCTGGGTCAGCTTGAAATTGTTTTATTATGAAATTGAAATATAGTAAGGAAGCTGTGCTATTTTTGTATTCCCGAGAAAGGAGGGCTGCCGTGTAGCTGTGCTCTCGTGCTGAAAAGTCACCCTCAAAATAAGAAAAGATTACAGGACCATCTGAGCTCAGAGAATAAATAGGCAACAAGACAATTTCACTCTAGCCTCACAAAGGGAAGAGCTTGTTGTAAAAGTGAAACTACAATGACCAGTAATTTTAAAGAATTAAATCTATCAGCTTTTTCTGAACCTTGATGAGCTCATACTGAATTTACAATGTAAGAGCCCTGCTGGTTTTGTTTGTTTGTTTTGTGATGCTGGGGACCAAACTCAGGTGTCATAAATGCTGAGCAAATTGTTCAACCACTGAGCTGGATCTCCAACCCTAGGTTTTATTTTCCATTTCAGAAATAATCTAACTATTCTTAGCAGGTCTATGTATAAAAATACAGAAATCTGCTGAGTGCTATAATATTCTAGCAGAGCGCTGGAATTTCCTTTAAAATTAGAAGATTGGAAAGGGTAACACTTGTCAATTGTTTAGTGACTCACAGGGCCCACTGTATATTTGAACACACCAATATTTAAAAAAAAAATGTGTGTGTATGGTGTATTCTAGATGCTTGCCTTTTATTTCCTCTAGAAATGTTCTGAAAGACCTCAGGTTGATAAGATGATAGACCAGCCACTGAATTTAAAATATATGTGTCAAGGTGATATTCATAAACATCAGGAATCCGTTTCTAAGGCTTAACTGTTTATAATGGTCACCAAAACAAACTGTCATGACCTCAGTAGTTTAAAATAATACCAACGTACTGTTGGAAATCAGCAGTCTAGTGACCCCGCCCCCTGGTGACGGTGGATGTTCACGGCCATGTCATCTCTATGTCACTACTTACCTGGCTGTGCAGGGGACTCAGTTATGCATGCACAAGTTTCCCTGTACTGTAATTATAGAGACCAAAAGAGTAAAAGTGGGTTTCCTTCCTTGAGGACTAGCAGATATTCTCTTCTCTTGCCTCACCTGGTCCAGGGCTATCTGTAGTATTTCACTAATAGCTCCTTCAACTTCAAAGCTGTGGCTTTAGTCTTCTCTCATCTTCAGCCTCTTTCTAATAATAACCTTTCAACATCCTTAGATAACTCACATGTCATCTAGTCAAGCTCCTCCTAGCACAAAACCAATAGCTTAGTCACTCCACAAACACTCTGCAGCATACAACCAGGCTGCAGAGACTGGAACAGGCTCATCATGACTCTCATCACAAATCTTTTCCCTACTTCATGTGTTGGCTTTATGTATCAGCCTGTACACAGACTCAAGTCTCTCCCATGATTTTAATACTTAAATAATTATCTTTCTCAATACCAAATATCCCTGCAATTACTCTTTTTAAAAATCATATTGACCACCATCAAAGCATCTTGTTTTTTTCCAATCTTAGCATATGAACCTGCCTTTGAACAACCTCCTCAAGCACCCTGCCACAGTTTGATGTAGGGAAAGTTTATACAACTGAAGTTAGTCATTACAAGAAGAGAAAGACAGTCATGTAAAGACAAACATAATAAGAAGGTGCCATGACACAATGCAGGCTAAGCCTGGACTGATCTGATCGAAATGCAAGTCAAGGAATGCTAATGATTGACAGCTATCAAGAGAACCTACAATGAGCAAGAGTGAGTTTGAGACAGAGCAAGCCCCTGCTGATACCTTGAATTTGAACTTCTAACTTCTACATTGGGAAGAGATTATTTCTGTTGTTTTAAGTTACTCGATATGATAGGATACTAAGTCAAACCAAGGACTAAATACCATTAGAATTTCAAAAGTGATCTCAAGTTCTAGCTTTTACTTTCCAGGATATAATTGGCAAATAATCCTTTTTTTCTCCCTTTCTTTCTTTCTTTCTTTCTTTCTTTCTTTCTTTCTTTCTTTCTTTCTTTATTGGTTTCATTTTTTTCTTTTTTCTTCTCCTTTTTTTCAAATTTAAATTTGAAACAAACTGGTTTTACATGTCAATCCCAGTTTCCTGCCCCCCCCCAGGGAGGGTGAGGCCTTCCATGGAGGATCTTCAAAATCTATCATATTATTTGGAGCAAAGGCCAGGCCCTCCCCCCTGTGTCTAGGCTGAGAGAATATCCCACTATGTGAAATGGGCTCCCAAAGTCCATTCCTATATCCATTCCTATACTAGAGATAAATACTGATCCACTACCGGAGGCTCAATAGACTGCCCAGGCCTCCTAACTAACACCACATTCAGGGGGTCTGGATTGATCCTATGCTGGTTTCCCAGCTATCAGTCTGGGATCTATGCATTCCCCCTTGTTCAGGTAAGCTGTTTCTATGGGTTTCTCCAGCCTGGTCTTGACCCTCTTACTCATCATTCCTTCCTCTCTGCAACTGGATTCCAGTAGTTCTGCTCAGTGTTTAGCTGTGGGTGTCTGCTTCTGTTTCCATCAGCTACTAAGTGAAGGTTCTAGGATGGCATATAAGGTAGTCATCAATCTCATTATCGGGAAAGTGCATCTAAGGTAGCCTCTCCACTATTACTTAGATTGTTAGTTGGGGGTCATTCTTGTAGGTCTCTGGACATTTCCATAGTCCAGCTTTCTCTTTAAACCTATAATGGCTCCCTCTATTATGGTGTCCCTTTTCTTGCTTGATTCTATTCTTCTCCTGATTCCTGTTCCCTCATGTTCAATGTTCTCTCCCCTCCTCTTCTCCCCTTCTCTTTCTCCTAACCCCTTCTCCCCTCTCCGCCATGATCCCAATTTTCTCAGGAGATCTTGTTCCTTTCCCATATTCAGGGGGACCATGCATGTCTCTCTTAGGGTTCTCCTTGTTTCCTAGATTTTCTGGTGGTGTGGATTATTTATAGACTGGTAATCCTTTGCTCTATGTCTAAAATCCACATATAAGTGAGTAGATACCATGTTTGTCTTTTTGTCACTGGGTTACCTCACTCAGGATGGTTTCTAATACTCCTATCCATTTGCCTGCTTATTTCAAGATTCCATCATTTTGGGGTCCCCCCCCCGCTGAGTAGTACTCCATTGTGTAAATGTACCACATTTTCTCCATCCATTCTTCAGTTGAGGTGCTTCGGGGTTCTGGTTATTACAAATAATGCCACTATGAATATAGTTAAACAGATGTCTTTGTTGTATGAAGGTGTGTCTTTTGGGTATATGCCTAAGAGTGGAATTGCTGGATCTTGTGGTAGACTGATTCCCATTTTCCTCAGGAACCTTCTTACTCATTACCAAAGGGGCTGGATGAGTTCACCTTTCTCCACATCCTTTCCAGCATAAGTTTTCATTGGCGTTTCTAATTTTAGCAATTCTGGCAGGAGTAAGATGTTTTGATTTGCATTTCCATGATGGTTAAGGATGTTGAGCACTTTCTTAAGTGTCTTTCAACCGTTTTAGATACCTATTTTGAGAATTCTCTATTTAGTTCCATACCCCCCTTTTTAATTAGATTATTTGGTGTTTTGGGAAAGAGCTTCTTCAGTTCTTTGTATATATTGGAAATCTGTCAGATGTGGGGTTGGTGAATATCTTTTCCCATTCTGTGGACTGCTGTTTTGTCTTGTTGACTGTGTCCTTTGCCTTACAGAAGCTTCTCAATTTGAGGAGGTCCCACTTATTAATTGTGAATCTCAGTATCTGCGCTACTGGTGTTATGTTCAGGAAGCAGTCTCCTGTACTAATTTATTCAAGGGTACCTCCCATTTTTCTCCTCTAAGATGTTCAGTATGGCTGGATTTATGTTGCTGTCTTTGATCCATTTGTACTTAAGTTTGGTGCATGGCAATAGATATGGATCACTGGCACATAGTTATGCCAGCACCATTTGTTGAAGATGCTTTCCTCTTTCCATTGTATAATTTTAGCTTCTTTGTCAAAAATCAGGTGTTCATAGATTTGTGGGTTAATATCAGGGTTTTCAATTCAATTTTATTCATCTACCTGTCTAGTTTTTGCCAATACCAAAAGCTGTTTTAAGGACTGTAGCTTTATAATAGAGATTGAAGTCAGGGATGGTGATGCCTTCAGAAGTTCCTTTATTGTACAGGGTTGTTTTGGCTATCCTAGGTCCTTTGTTTTTCCACATAAAATTAAGTATTGTTCTTTCAAGGTCTGTGAAGAATTGTGCTGGGATTTTGGTGGGGATTGCATTGAATCTGTAGATTGCTTTTGGCAAGATTTACATTTTTACTATGCTGATCCTACCTATCCAAGAGCATGGGAGATCATTCCATTTTCTGGTATCTTCTTTAATTTCTTCCTTTAGAGACTCGAAGTTCTTATAATACAGGTCTTTCACTTATAGGTTAGCCTTACCCCGAGATATTTTATGTTGTTTGTGGTTATTGAGGTAACATCTGTCTTTGAAGTTGAGGTGTTTCTTTTTTGTTTGGGTTTTGTTGCTGTTGTTGCTGTTGTTGTTTGTTTTGTTTTGTTTTTTCCAAGACAGGGTTTCTCTGTGGCTTTGGAGGCTGCCCTGGAACAAGGTCTTGTAGACCAGTCTGGTCTTGAACTCACAGAGACCTGCCTTCCTCTGACTCCTGAGTGGTGGGATTAAAGGTTTGTACCACCACCACCAACTGAGGTATGTTTCTTGTATGCAGCAGAATGATGGATTCTGTCTTCGTATCCATTCTGTTAGCCTGTGTCTTTTTATAGGTTGAGTTAAGACCATTAATATTGAGGGATATTAATGACCATTCATTGTTAACTCTTACTTGTTTTGAATTTGTTGGGGGTGGTAATGTGTGTAGATTTCTCCCCATTTTTCTTTTGGTTGTTGGTAAAGTGGAATTATCTATTGCCTATGTTTTTGTGGGTGTAGTTGATTTCCTTGGGTTGGAGTTTTCCTTCCAGAACTTTCATATAATTAATTTACTCAAAGTTCCCCTAATCTCATAATTTTAAGTTCAACTTTCACTGTTATAACAATCCCCAAATACACAAATATGTCCTCTCTGATGCAATCTATGTTGCCTTTGGGATAAAATGTGAACTTTTTACAGTAATACAAGGCTTCTCATGACCTCACCTATCCACCTAGACTGACTTTCTACTACTTCTCCATCTCTTTTTCTAACTCTATCGTGTTCCTATTCTGTCTGTCTCTGTGTGTTTTGCCCATTGTTTTTACCATAGGAAAGTCCCTCTTGGACATATGTCAGACTCTGACTTCATCTTCAGTCCACCCTCTCTGAGACTGTCTCCTTGGAAATATCATCCCTGATTCCTCCTGCCATCCCTTTGCTTTGTCCTCTGTAATATATCCCTGAGGCATTGCACCAAGACATACTGTTGTCAGTCTGGAAATGTGAGGCTTTTGGAGGGAGAACACTTGTTTTTAACTTTGTACCCTTAACATCTATCACAAGGATTACCAGAATGGGACCTTAGCAATTATCTGCTAGTAGTATATATTTTAATTAAATTAAGTGAACTAGAACACTAAAGAACTGTTGGTAAAAACCTAGTTATACTAGGTTTGGGATTCATTTGTTCATTTACCAAGCATGCATTGTGTACATGGGATGAATCAGAAGGCCCTGCTTAACCCTGAAAACATAAAGACAGAGAAGGAACGCCACTGCCTACAAAGAGCTCACAGTCACAGTCTCAAGCATTATTTGTCACTGTCATTGTGTGAGCATGACCAACAGCCAGTCATTGGTGGTAGAAAAAGAGATAGAAGGAAGAATTTAACTTTACAACCCTCTTGCCATTATTTTACCTAAACTGCAAAAGGGAAAAAAATTTCACCCCAAATAATTAAGTGGAATTCCAATCTATCCTTTATAAAAGAAAATTAGGAAGCTTTAATTTGAAACCGAAAGACGTAGCTCTTGAAATCCCTCCTGTTTGGTTTTCTTCTTCCACCCACCCCTCCTTACCTCTCTCACACACTACAGCCACCTGGACTCTCTGTGTGGTAAGCGGCTTTCTCTGGCTGTGACGAAATAGAATAAGAGTTTTTAACTGAAATGAAAGGGTCCAGTGCTCTATGGCCATGTGGCCGTGCTGTCTTGAACTAACACCAGAGTACTCCATACCTGAACATGGTAGGGGAGGTCGGTTCTTCTCATGGTAGCTGAGAAATGGAGATGGTAGAAGCTACAGATTCTGTGTCCTCTTCAAGGGCATATCCCTAGGTCCCACTGTGCCAAGTGTCCTATTACATGTCAACGATGTCACAGGTTGGAGACCAAACCTTTAACCTACACAGACTTCCTCTCTCTGATGATCTATGCACTACTTAGTAGGGTAGGGAAGGGGTTAATATTTCAGGTAATAGCTCACCATTTCAGTGAAGAATCACTGTTTGCAACCTTTTGGCAGGTGTACCCTGTCCCCTGACAGTAATTACTCACGCTATTTTCTTCCATTTGTCTCCCTCCCTCAACCCTGTGGTCTCCCAGGCAATGAGGATAAGGAACTGGCCCCTTCTGTCCTGTCATAGAGTCAGTGACCCTCTTGAATGGCTCGGTTAGGTGGAAGGTGTCTATATCTTTAATGTTCCCACTATCTCTACCATGTCCACAAAGTGCCAGAGACCCCTCCAAAAGGTTGTCATTATTTACCACTTTAATTGCTTTCCTAAGAAGAAATCTCCTTTGTTTCTCAAATTGGACAAATATTTTCAGAGTTTGTGTGGGGCAACTTGTGCATATGAATCTACTTTTCTCTATGTTAACTTTATGAAATCTGAACATAGATCAGGTAGACCATATGAACACTGCTTAGCACAAATATCAAGAAAATAGCAGTTCTCAGAGTTTAAATTTTAGTCAGAGACAGATAACAAACAATAAACATAATAAATAAGGAAATTACATGCTACCCTGGAAAGTAATAAGTCATGTAGAACAAATCTAAAAGGAATATTTTGGAAGAATAAATATGAAATGTGAGGAAAAGCTTTCAGAGAGATTGCCCAATTAGTAACCGGTGGAGAACAATCTCATTTCACTACACCATAATGCTGCAATTAATACAGATTATAAAGCCATTATGTATTAATGGGAATGTATGATGGCTTTTAAATTACAATCATGTTTCTAGCACACATATTCAGAATTACTTGGGAGTTTACATTCGTAGGTAATTTTCTATAAACAGCCAACAAATTTGCTTTTAATTTTGAATTTTGGCCTGCCTTTAAGTATCTCCATATGTAAGTGTGGGAAGCTTATGTGTTGTTTATTGAGAGATGTGTGGGATAAATCATTGACCTCCATGGACATTTTAGCCAGGCATTGAGCTACAGGTAACTTCCCATCCAGGCAAAGGAGAATGATAATAGTGTTTAAAAGGCCAGTAAACTTGAGTATCCATCTCAGAAAAAAAAAACTTACATATACTATTTGTTTTCCATAGGATTTTAAATTAAATTTCTAATTGCATTTATTTGGTGAGGGCCTGGTGCCCATGCCAAGGTGCACATGGAAGGCCAGAGGACAATGTGCAGGAATCAGTTTTCTCCTTTCACTATTTGGGAAGGAAAGCGATGCCACAGATGGCACAGAGCCATCATGTGGACCCTGGGGAGCTGTTTTCTAAAGTTGTTATGACGTGGCTTTTTCCAAGAACACCAATGTCTAGCCATGATAGAGCACCAAAGATGAACCAAAACAAGTCTTAAGTCGGGCATGATGAACCAATGAATTTCGGGCTGGTACCAGTGCACAAGTGAGGACTGCTTACAGAAGTACCAGAAAGTCTACACCTCCAGAGGTGAGGGACCCCCAAAACTGCATCCCCTGAGCTCCCTGCCCCAACCTAAAGGCAACTGGGTCAAAGAGTCACCCACTGCAGCCACTGTTTGCTGCTTATATAACCTTGAGAAGAAGACCCTTCCAAGTTCCATTAGCTCCATCAGTCTTGTGGGCTTTGCTCTTCCTTCTAGAGCAATCAAGGTCAAAAAAAAAAAATCTAAAAGGAGAGCACTTACTTGCTTACTTGGTCTGATAATGTGTCGCTTATGTGTGGCTGTGTGGCAGACTATATTCTGTGTCCTGCTACAAGTATGGGTGGTGGTGTCCGGCTTTTTTTATTTTAATTTTTAGGGTTTCAAAAGGTGGAATAATTATGATTTCCTTTAATACACTAAGCCTCATTAGCAACTGCCAAGGACTGTTAACAGTGTTTTTCATTGGCTCAAACTAAATATTACCCTTCTGAAGCACAATGTTCTCACATCAAGTATTTATCATCTCTGACCTATGATTACACACTGTCTGTGATTAATACATCTTCTTTAAACCTCTTCCAAGTTACAAGTTTTTTCATTTATCCCAGCTAGAACCTCTTCCTCAGAACTCTCTCTCTGTCTTTGATATGCTGCCCAGCAGTCCTGTAAGAAGGGATAAACCAGATTAGCATTTTGAGTGACACCTCACTGCTGTCCCAGGGAGTCAGTCTTCTTGCCTTCCCTGAGTTTTGACTTCCTCAGTGTCTCCAAAGCCCTCTGGGATTTATTTTGCGGAGAGTAAGACTTACGAAAAAGCAACCCTTCCCAATTTTTACCCATTTAATTGTTTGTATCAGGACTCTGGCTATAACCTTATTTCCTTCCAGCCAAGTATTTGCCACAGCAGCCAATGCATTTCCTTCTAAGCAGTAGTTTCAGTGGCTGAATAACTGAGTCTCTGCTTCCATTAGATTCCTGTTGTTGGAGGTTCTGTCCTGCCTGGTCCCACTATTGCTTTGCTCCAAATAAACACATGGATGTTATATTAATTATAAAACTATTGGCCGATAGCTAGGGCTTCTTACTGGCTTGCTCTGTCTTAATCATTAACCCATTTCTATTAACCTAAGTATTTCCACGTGGTCTTATCTTACCGGAGAAGAGTCTGGACCTGTAACTCCTTCCTCCATTATATGGTGACTCTTCGAGGTGCCTTTCTGCCTCTCTCCCAGCATTCTCCTCCTCTCCTAGCCCTGCCTATCATCCTGCTTCTTCTGGCCAATCAGTGTTTTATTCATCAACCAATAAGAGAAACATATATATATATATATATATATATAGAAGGACATCCACCATCAAATTCCATTGCATTATTGTTGGGTTTGTCACCTCTATAGGGATATAGGGATATCCTTGAGAAGGATGGAGACTTATCTTAGGGAGCTGGGTTTATGGTCCTGGCATGTGGCTTCCAAGTCCTTGTCTTATGAACTAGAAGAAGGAAATTATTCTATTTCATAAGGGTAAGCTTTCAAAAGAAGTTTATTATAGCATAAGATGGAGAGAGAGAGAGAGAGAGAGAGAGAGAGAGAGAGAGAGAGAGAGAGAGAGGAGGAGGAGAAAGGGGGAGGGAGGGAGAGAGTTCTGAATAATTAGAAGGGGTCCTGAAAAAAAATTAAGTACCACTTCTATTCTAGTTTTTCACTCCAATTAACCTGGCTGGTAGTCATGGCAGCTCTGTGATGGAGATATAGTTCCCAAACTAAGCATTCTAGACTCAGCAGGAGGGAGGGAGAGAGGAAGGGAGGGTGGGGGGGGGGAGAACTCTGTTTTTAAAGTGATAATGCTATTCTGACAAAGCCAGTGTTGTGCTTCCACAGAGCTTCCTGTGTCTTTTCTCCTTCACACAAGGCTTTGCAACTGCATGCTGTATGTGAAGGCAAGGGAACAGACCGCCCTCCTGAGAGGCTTTTTCCTAAGTGATTGACAGATCCATTTGGATCTTGAGAAAAGGGACAACCACATGTCTTTGTTCTTTACCAGAAAGCCTCCTTCACTGGAGTGCCCAACCTTCCAGCTTCTCTGAGCCACAATGTCAGAATTGTCTTGAACTACATTTTAAATTGGAGAAGTCCAGACCATGGCCTGCTGGTTGTGAGACATACATGTTTACTTTGAGTGATGTAACAACATGCTAGGCTCCAGATGCTGCCTGGATGCTGCAGCTTGGACACCTCAATTTAAAATCTTCCTGCTAGTTCATAAAGCCATGTCTCTACTTCAGACCAGACCTACCCTTTTGTTTAAACCCTTTCCCCTGACCCCCCCCTTTTGTTTAAACCAAAACTTATTTAATAAACTGATTACAGAGAAAAACAAGAATAAAAATAATAAAATAAATAAATCTACAAAAATAGCCAAGCTTTACCAAGAGAAAATACTTTCCCCTTAATGGACATCAACAATGCCCGGCCATCTCTACCTTCCTCCCTTTGATGTATTCGATAGCTATCATTTCTAATGGCATTTTAAAGCTTTAAGAAGGCAAAGTCATGGTGCTTACAAGCTTTCTCTAATTTTAGCTAAGGGCAATGGCAGTCAGTACCTTCTCTTTCATAAAATCTGTGTTTGGAGCCAAGAGGGTGGCTCAGTTAGTACAGGACTTGCCTTGCAAACACAAAAACCTGATTTTGGATTCCCAGCACCCATGTGAAAAGCCCAACATAATGGCAGCAAGGATTCGTAACCCTGGCAGAGACAAGAGTAGGCCTGGGCTTTGGACCCGTTAGTCTTGCTGAATCTGTGGGCTCTAGTTCAGTGAGTAAGACCCTATTGTGATAAATAAGGTGGAAGGCAATCGAGAAAGGCACCTGACATTGACCTACAGCCTTCACATTCCTATATGTGCCTGTACCCATGTATGCACAAACATGCACACATGCACACGGTATGTTGTAGAACAAAGGAGATAGTACTAGATGCTAACTTCGAGGGGGAGATCCATCTTCAATACCTCAAGCCTGCTAATCTGTAACTAGGTACTAACCACTCTGTGCTATCTTCAACTTTCTACTTATTTCATGTGTGGTCAGTGGCCCCTCAAATACATAGCCTCAAAATAATCCCCCGTCAAAGTTTTCCCGTCAATGTCACAGATGGGAGAATTTAACCTGCACTGTCTCTCCCCCTTTCCCTAGCTCGAACAAGTAAGAAGTTGTCAGGGTTTGCCTGCTAAGTTTTGTTTTCTTTTATTGAGCATAGGACAAGTACACAGTACCAAAACCAAACAGAAGCCCTCCCAGTGACACTTCTAATCCGGTGTCTCACATTGTGTCATGCTGTGAGTAAGGTAAGCAGATATAAAATGAGAGCTTAGGGTACAGGGCTTTATTACAGGCTCCCAGCAATCAGACTCTCCGGTGCCAAGAACACCCTGCTATTAGAAGCAGCTGGGCCTGAAAGCCCAAGTGAAATCATCAGGGAGGAAAAACAGGTATCGCTTGGGCTTTTCTCCTCTGCCCTTTAAGACACACTAGAAGCCGCTGGGCAGTGATCTGTTTCACCAACAGCGGCCAAGACACTTCCGTAGATTTCCAGGACCTAACGCAGGGTGAGAAAGCAGCCGCTGTTGTGGAAATATTTCTGCACCTCACAAAGCACCTCCACAGCAGAGCTGCAACTGGAAGGATACATGTGTGGCTGCGCGTTCCCTGGGCGCGCGCTCCCTGTGTCCTTTCTCCACCCTCCCAGTAGGAACAAGCAGAAACTGCTTGTTTTGCTTGCTGCCATAGCAACAATGCTTAGTCAACAGCCTGATTATCCTGCAGGTGTAGAGTCAATACTTGACCGAATGATGACCACCACAGATACTCTTCCCAACTGATGTACTGATGAGGACAAGGGACTGAAATTGGTCAAACAGTTTGAATGTGGGAGATCTCCAGAGTGAACAGTTTTTCCTTAGCCAAAACCCAGAAGTGCCTTGGCCCTATTTGAGTTCTGTCCTTTCAAATGGCCAGAATTGCTTTTGGTTCTGACCTGGCCAGAGACCAGAGATGCCAGGAGGAAGGGCTGTATTTTTTATTTTTTCCTCCCCTCTAAATGAGTACACATACATCCTCCTAAGAGGAGGCACCTAGACACGTCAAAACTGGGTCAACTGGACTGTTGGGTTCCTCCTCCCCATACCTCACCCCAGCTTTTACTTTAAGTCCTATAAAATGACCCCAGACTGGCAGTTTGATGATACCCCATTTTCTGGAACCATTCCTACTATACAAGCCTCTGCCTTAAGTACTAACCTATGAACTTACAATAAATTACTTTCTATAAATCACCCTCCCCATTATCTACAAAATTCAGGTTCAGGGGCAAAGGACCCAGAAGCCACTGGGTGGCTTGGATGGCTCTGGGCCATTGCCTTGTACAGCTTCAGCTCTCCAACATGTACACACCTGAGATAAGAAAGCTTTCGTTGTTCTAAAACACACCACTTTCCCCAGATTGCTACAAAGCTGAGAGGAAGTCATAGCCCACAGCAACATGACCAGCCACAGGCAACACAAGTTGAAGCTGGCATACATCATGGCCACCCCAACTCCTGGCTCCTATGAGGTTCTCCTGATCAGCAATGAGCCCCTTCATTCATATGGACACACAGATTGTGTGTGCATATGTTTGTGTCTGACCTGCAGAATCAGTGAGAATGAAGTTTCATAGACCATCAAGTCTAAGCCAATGCCACAGCCATAGAGTCGGTCTGAGCCAATAGGAGGGGACAAGTGAAGGACCTCATTGTCCAGACAAGGTGACAGGGCTTTGGGAAATGGATTCAAGGTACTGTGTCGTTGTCACACTACCAGAAAAATCACAACAGAATGAGCACCCACCCCATCTCCACGCTGAATTTGTGTAGAGCTGAACAGTGACATTCAGCATTGAAAAGTAATAAGATAAAAAGGCAAAGAAAGCTGGGGAAGGAGAGAGGGGTCTCAAGAAGTAGCTGTGTAAATGTTGGTCTCCCATGGTGAGCCTACAACACTTTTAGGGACTGACTTGCTGTGAGAGTCAGGAAGGACTCAGGCAAAAGGAAGGTTGAACCCCAGGAAGCAAGGAAAGGCATGAACATCTAATTTCCTTTGATTTGGTATGATGCTAAATAAAACTCAGCAAGAGCCCTGAGAACTCCAGACTCAGTGATGGCATGGGGGCAGGGTGTGTATGTGGGGCAAAGCCAACATTGGTAAATCTTCTTCCTTTAACACTCTGTAGTCAAGACTTTGAAATGTTTAGTTTTCATTTACCCATTCTTTTATTAATTTCACAAAGGCACACCACACCCCATGGGCTAGACTAGGCAAAAGACAACTGAAATGTAATTTCCCAAGGGATTTTTCCCCCTCAAGTTCAAACAGCAGCTTCAGAACATCTGAGTCCCTGCATCTCTGTGCTAAAATCTTGTTCTTAAAAGCCCTCGTGCATGGAGGTGTGTTGTTTTCAAAAAAGGCCACAGAGCTGTCCTTTCCCTTCTGCCATGTGAACACGGCCACCTACACTTCAGAAAGCTGACTCCATCAGCACTTTGACTTAGGACTTCCCAGCCTCTATGACTGTGAGGAATTCGTTTCTGTTGTTATAACTCACCCAGATTATAGAATTTGTGATGGCAGCTTGGATGGACCATAACAGTTACAAACAAATGATTTGACTGAAAGATGCTGTTTCTTGGGTAATTCTAAAAGTCTCCTTGGGTTATATAATAAATAACCAACCACATCTCTGCCATCTGGAATCAACATAAATTTATTGCCCCTTAGGTCTGGAGTTTAGATGCCTGAAATCAATATGCTAATGGGGAAAAACTTTTTCCAAGGGCTCAAGAGGAGATGGTTTCCTTTTCCAGCTTTCGTGGCTCTAGCATGGCTTCTGGTGGCCTTAGTCCAATCTCTGACTTCTCCTACATATAGCCTTTGCTTGTCTCCATCTGTCTCCCTCTGTGTGTCTAGACTCTTGTCATGGGTACTCACACAGATAATCCAGGAAGATTGAATATCGAGATTCATAAATTGATTGCATCTGCAAGGTCTCTTTCCAAGTGCTAGGGTGTAGCCATACAGATTAGGGGGGGGTCAACATTTAATCCACTAAAGGTAATAAAACGAATAAAAGAAGAGCCTGGAAGAGACCACATTTAAATAATGAATAAAAAATTCAGGAGTTAAGCCCAGAGTGTATGGGCAAGAGATTATCATTATGGTCTGTAGGGTAGCAGGAGTTAATGTATAAAGATGAAGTTTGAGTATAAAAGAACAGCAAGCATGTTACTGTTTCAGGATGGTAATGTTATGATAGAGGAAAGAAAAAGTAATCAAAATCAAGGAAACTAAGTCACCTTTTTTTTTTTTTCCAAGACAGGGCTTCTCTGTATAACAACTCCGGCTGTTGTAGAATTCGATTTGTGACCAGGCTGGCCTCAAACACACAGAGATCTGCCTGCCTCTGCCTCCTGAGCACTGGGATTAAAGGTGTGTACCACTACCACCCAGCTAATGTGTCCAGTTTTTAATCTACTGTGAGATAGTGTCAACTTGGATAGCCACTCTTTTGTCATTATGCTTGATCTGCTTAATTACACGTGGAGTTCTTTGATCCTGTCAAGCATGATACCCAACTTGTAATACTCAATACTATCTTTAGAAAAAGACTTTGAGCCATTGCTTTAGGTGTTAAGAAAATGTTCTGTGGTTTTAAATGACATAAACAAATCTTACCAATGTAGGAAAATCTAAACAGACATGAAGTGGTGCCATCTTGATGTCAAAGGATCACTTAGCTGGCTAAAACATGAGAGGAGATGGATATGAGTGTTGTAGGGTATCCAGCTGCTTCTATTGTTAGGGCTCTTGCTAAGTGATCCTTTGTCAGCCTTACTCGATGCATACCGAACTAAACTGAAAGCATAAAACAAGTTGAGAATGGTGGCACGCGCCTTTAATCCCAGGTCTGGGGAACCAGAAGAGGACAGATCTCTGAGTTTGAGACCAGCCTGGTTTTTGAAAAGAGTTCCAGGGCAGCCAGGACTACACAGAGAAACCCAGTCTCATAAACAAAGCAAAACAAAACAAAAGACAACATGAAAACTAGGAAAGGTGAGATGGAAAACATGGGATTTTGGAATTTGAATGACAGGAAAGTCCCATAAGGAAAACAAACAAACAAACCAAAAAATGATTATCTCAGGTTTTCCTTCACACACAAGCAAAGTGATAATACTTGCACTAGGACACAAAGTCATTGACTGTCCCATAAAGACCAATTCTTCGGGGTTCTATCAGGTGTCCCGTGAAGCACTTTGCCAGGCTGATCAATTCTTCTTATTGGTTTTCTGCAGACAGAGATAGGAATGAGGGAACTGTTGGTATATAAGTGGTCACAAGCTTCTGTGTAATCTGAACAGAGATAAAGAACAAGAACTGTAGAGAGCTCAGGAGAAATTGCAAGGCTAAGGAATCCAGAGTTTGTGAATTGATGCACCTTGGCCACAAACACTTCCTTACACACTCTTGAGTCTGCTTGTTCTAGGCATCTTTCCACTGATACAATAGCTCATCAGTAGTGTTGTTTACTTACTGCCTATCACATACGTGCATTTACATGTAGTGTTTTATTTCAGTGTGGGGTCAAACATATGGCCTTGTATATGTGAGACAAATGCTCTACTAAGCTGAGTCCCTAGTTACCTGGAACTTTTTTCAAGTAAATTCCCTTTTATTTTTAGTAAATTCCCAGGCTTATTTGTATTTTTCTGATTATTTTATGCTTTCATAGAATCAGATTAAAGGACACACACACACACACAGAGGGAGAGAGAGAGAGAGAGAGAGAGAGAGAGAGAGAGAGAGAGAGAGAGAGAGATCTACTTTTCTAGTTCCCTTAGTAGTAGCTAAGTGTTATAGGCTTTGGATAACTTTCTTACTGGTGTACGAGGTTGAATAAAACTCAGCTTTCTGTTCTTCAGATTCTTCATCCAAACAAGTGCCTGTAAGCAGGATTTTTAAAAACTGGCACCTTCTTTTATGGCAGAGTATCATATTGTTTGATATGTGGTACAGTTACCATGCATAAAGCAAGATGGCTTCCTGAGACAGTCCAGTCCTCCCAGAGTCACCCACCCTCTTCACATACACAAATATGAACTCAACATACTGCTCTGGGATCATAGTAAGAGAGGACAAAATGCTTGGTTAAACATGTGTCTACACTGCTTTTTGTTTTGTTCTTGTTTTGTTTAAGAGAAGAGGGTGTCTCTAGACCTAGACATCTGGGGTCATCTTGTCAGTGGCTTCAGTGGCTCTGCTGTGGGACTGTAATTTACCTATCAGGACACTTTCTCATAACACAGTCCCTTCGTTAGTACTCTCCACCAAAGTGCTTGAGAGCAGGTGCCATGAATAGATTCTCAGAAAGTAGTGTTGGTTTGAATTAATTCTGATGTCACAGCTTAAAGAGACGCCATGACTGTTGAGTGGCCAGGAATGGAAGGATAGGTTAGCATGGAGATAAAGCTTTGAATTAAGTCCAATTAAATCGGGGTATCTGCCCACCAAACTTTTGGTCTGTACAACTTGGTGCTGTCAGCTTATGAAATTTTTCATTTTTAATGATAGATTAAGCCTAAAACTACATGAGAGTCATAACATCTTAAATTAGTGTTAAAGTTGGCAGTGATTTGGGTCAGTGTCATTTCAAGCTTCTCAAGAAATAGAAAGGAATATAAGTTGGTTGTCATAGAAGTTGGGCAGTGATTTATATTTTTAAAGAAGCTTGCTTGAGAGCTGGACTTCTTTTGGAATTCAATATATTTTTAGTTGATGCTGAAGCAAAATTCAAAATGAAAATTTCTATTAGGTAATCAAGTGTGTAAAAGAGCTTTTAAATATAGTTTATCAAAAATATGGTATAATGAAATAATGGTAACCTAGAGAAAACATCTGTTCTAAGTTAATCAATATATCATTTCTACTCTACATATATATAAGCACATTTACTGGTTAATTTTAATCATCATGTTAGACACAGTCTGGAACTACTTGGTAAGGGAGTCAATTAAGGGAATGTCTAGGTTAAGGTTAGCCATGTGGACATGTTTGTGGGAGGTTATCTTGACTACATCAATTAGGATGAGAAGACTTATGTCCTATGGGGACACCATTCTTTAGGAAGGAGATTCCAAATGAAAGTGGAGAACAAGCTGAACATTAGCAAGCATGCACCAGTTCAAAGGTCTCTGTTCTTTCCTGTGTACATAATGTGACTCTGCTCCATGTTTTACCTGCCTTCACTCCCCACACAATGATGGATTGTTATTGGAGTTGTGATCTAAATGAAGCCTTTCTCCTTTTAGTAGCCTTGATCAGGGTATTTTATCACAGCAACAGGAAATGAAGCTAAGATGACCCTGCCCACATTCATACACATACAGAAACACATACGTATTGGATGGCTGAAAATCTGTTGCTTATTTTACCTCTCAGGGTCCTAGTGGACCATTTCAGAAGGTGAAATTTGACTGTCTTGTTCTTTCATTGTTTTAATTTCTGAGGACTGAAGTTAGGGCCTCAAATACAGCACAGTTAAGTCCTCAAAATGTGTGAGTTTTTTTTTTTTTTTTAACTCCAACTCCTAAGTAAGGATCCCTAAATTCTAAGTGATAAGCCTAGATATCTGTATAAAGATTTATTCTTCAAAACATATACAAACTATGATATGTAGCTCTACCAATATAGTACTAATGGATAAACACTGAGGGTGAACTTAAGTGAACTCATAAAACAGCTCACAAATATTCTAGTGGACAGTTTTACCTTCACTAAAATAAAAGGCTAAAGCAAGCCTGCTATATAATGAGATTATCTTGGTGTTTTATCCATACTTTATGGGTCATCACAAACACTCTGCTTTTAGTTTCTTTCTGCAATTCTTCCTTCACTAAATGCTCTTTGGCATAATCGCTGTACTCTGTTTATATATTATATGAAGTGTTTATGCACATTATGGCTTTTAATCTTCCCACCAAACCTATGGGTAAATACCAGTAGGCTCCTCATTTTACTAGCAAACAATTGAAGCACACAAAGGTTAAACAACTTGAATTTATGAAGCTATTGTGTGCCTTTTTTTTTTCTATTTTCCATGACCACTTGAATTGTGACTTTCTTTATACAGCTCAGAGTGGTTTTCACTAGACCTGTGTCTAGCTATAATCACAAATCTACCAGTCCTGGGCAATTATCTTCAGTCATAATATTCTGGTGAAAACAGATTCTTTTGTAATATCCATCTTGCTCTTCCTTCCTTCCTTCTTCCCTCCCTCTTTCCCTCCCTTCTATCCTTCTTTTCTTTCTCCCCTTTTTTCTTTCTTTCTTTTTTTTCTTGATGTGTTGTTTATTAAAATTAAATACAAGTGGACAAGTTCTACTGCTTCTAATAATCTTAGCACCCATGTGTCAAGTTGACAAAATCAACCAGCACTGTGTTATTATCAGTATGTCATCCAAAGTGAGGTTTTTCTTTGCAGTCATATTTCCCCTTTTTTCTTTCTTTTTCCATCTGCATTTAGAAAAAAAAATCTCCAGAAGAAAAATTCAAAGATTCATAATCCTTGCAACCCAAAGGCAGTTATGCAAAGTTCATGAGATCAGCTTGAAAGGGTAAAGTACCAGGAAAAACAAGGGTCAAGTATTTGAGATGGACATTCAATGATTCCATTGCTCTTCACACAAAAAGCCCAGTCAAATGTATGCAAGCTCCTAGTTTGAATAAGTGTGAGTAACATCTTGAAAGCTCATCTACAGCTATCTGTGCTGACAGCTGGATGAAACAATGGTGTGTGGATCCTGAATGACACACACTCTGCCTAATTTGTTGGGTCTCTTGCTCCAGGTTCCAGGGCTATATATTGCCCCACACTCTGGGTGAGGACTCTGCACATGGGTTTGTTTATGGGTGAGGGGTCAGGAGTTCTGAAAAAGAAACTGTTTTCATGGAATGTGTCCCCCAAAATCTATACAATGGAATTTACCTGGAAATTCTTTTCCAAAATGTCTTTTAATTCAGGACCGACTTTGGTGGGATTTGAAAGATGTGGGCAGGATAGTGAACTTTTGCTTGGGCCATCATATACATAAGAATTAGGAAGATTTACATATTAGGAAATCAATCCCAAGCATTCAAATGAAACCACTTTTAGAGAAATTCATATACTTTGTCAAACAGCAGATTGAGCCAGAAGAATCTAAAGAAAGTGGGAATAGATTTGAGCAGCTCACACCCACTTTCAGAAAAAAAAAATTCTGTTACATCTTGAAAGATTTCAGTTTCATACAGACTCTCCAACCCATGTTAAAAATCTCACCAATAATGAATGGTGCCTTATCTCCAATGAACACCTCCATATAACTTGATAAACTGTTTTCTTTTGGTTGTTTCTTTGTAAGAAGGGTTCATCAGGCCATCCTCAAACTTGACATACAGCCATGGAGACTAGAAACCCTGACTTTTGTACCTCTGTATCTCAGGTGCTAGAATTACTAATGTGGGCCACCTTCCTTAGTTTCCTCGTCTCTTCATATTCTTAAATTTTAAGAATATGTGTTTGTGAAGTAAGTGAAGGCACAAAAGTAATGTTTCTGTTCTGTGATACAGAACTCTACAATTATTTCTTTCTACTTTTTCAAATTTTATTTTATGCATATGGGTGTTTTGCCTGCTTGTATGTCTATCAGCCACTTTATTGCCTGATGCCTAAAGCCTGCAGAGAACAGAAGTTGTCAGATCCCAAAGAGCTGGAATTACAGGTGGTTGTAAGCCATCTGTCTTGGGTGCTGGGATTTGAACTCAGGTCCTCTGCAAGAAAAGTATGTGCTCTTAAATGTAGAGCCATATCTTCAGACCTTTTCTTTTTTATTTATAAAGTAATTTATTGCTTTGCTTCTATACTATAGTTAAAAAAAAAAAGGTGCTGCCAGCAAAAACAAAACTGTGACTCATTTGCTCCCTTGAGTGTTCCCTGCCCCACTTCAGACCTCACAAGATACATACATGTTACGTGTTTTTGAAAATGGAATAAATTAATAACTTAAGTGACTGAGCACCAACAAGTATAGGCTGTTTCTTCTTCATTTTCTCTTCTCAACAAGTTGTGACAATTCTATGTGGCATATTCTCAGTTTCAAAGAAACTTCAAAGAAGCTAACACAAGAACACAAACCACCAGATCCATAACAGCACAAATAACTAACAGGTTGCCTCAGAGCTTCTGGAAGTCTCAGCCACCAAAGAGCACATCACATCACAGATGGCTCCACATTTTACAGCTAAAGGCCTAGGTAGGAAGGAAAAGCCACCTGTCTCTTGTTTTGTGCTCCTCCAAAGCTCTATCCAGGGAAGAGGAAGGAGCCATGACTGGGACTATAGCCATCAGCAGGTAAAAGGCACCAAAACAGAGCAGAATAGAGCCCGTATTCCAGAACTGGTAAAATGGCTGTGTTCTGAACGGGCTAAATTTTGATGGAGTTAAACCTAGAAGTCTGTAGGATCTACGGAGGAAGGAATGGAGTTAAGTGGGCAATGCTGGGTGCTGTCCCACCATGATGACCCAGACTTTCAGAGAGTCTCTCCTCCTTCCAGCAACTGAGTGTCAGCTCGTGACAGGGTCCTAAAACACCCCACGTCACAGACCTGAAAACCAGAGATCATTCTCTCCTTCAAGTCAAATTCTTTCAATGTCTTTATTTTTGTCTTCTTAGATATTTTCTTCCTATATTAGCATAAGTGTTTGGAAGCAAAAAAAAAAAAATCCACATTTGAATGCCTTTAAGTTGAAGTAGTTTTACTGAAATGTTTTCCATTTCAGAAAACACTTTAGGTTTTTATTTACATTTGAACACCCTTGTAAATTAGGTTTTTTTTCCTCTCAAATAGCTTAAAACTTTTGCATCATAAAATACAGATCACTTGGTTAGATGATATCCAATCCACCACATTTAAAACGAGTTTCTGATAAGAGCCATTTCTGAGAATGTTTCTTGGGAATATAACTATAAAAAAGTCCATTTGCCTATTTAGGTTCCCATTGCTGAGTGAGAAAAAGATATAAATGTCATTGAAAGACAGATTATTTATTATATTTCCCATCTGCTTACTGCAATGGTTATTTGAATCTCTGGTAGGTGTAAAATGCTTTATATTAATAAATTCAAATGATGTCTGTTGTCTTATACAAACACAGATGTCATTTTTGCAGCTTGGACTTGTTTAAGTACACAAAATTTAAAAAAATAAAATATGAATATGAATTTTTGAGTTAACAGAAATTTATAGTAAGAATGTAAATCCATGTTCAATTTTTTCATATTTATCTTTAACTCAACTTATAACAGTTTACCTTATTCTTCACATTCATTACATGAGACATTTTGTGATGTGTGCATATTAAATGCAATATTACTTACTTTTCCAGTCATCACTTGTAATTATAAGGACTTCATTTACAGAGAATTAGATCCATAACCACAGTGAAGTTTGAATTCGTGTTTTTCCATGGGTATCTATAAAAGACGAAGAAAAACAGAGTGTTACTTAACAGAAGAATAACCCTTTCCCTTAAGTCATCAAAAGAATGATTCTATCAGAAAATAAGAAGACCATTTGGACCAATCATCAATGCCTGTGGTGCTTCAAGGACAATTGTCTCAGCTTCTGTTTTCAAAGCAATATATAGTAATAAGACTTCAATATAACTGCAGGGAAACTTTAATATCAGATACTGGCTTGGTTCAGGAATCCAGCTCCAAGCCATTGTCTACCTGTTTCTGTGAGATTTGTATTGCCACTTTCTAGGCTATTTTTAAGAGCTATGTCCAGCAGTCAGCAATGAGAAGCATGACTGTAGGATTGTGTCATTTCCTGGAGGCATTTTTAATATTACAGCCATCATTATTTGGGGCACTTAACCATATTCTAATATGGATGAGAATTCCTAGAAAAAGCTCTGTGCAGAAAGGCTAATTGAGTGGTTACAACGGCAGGGTTGTGACAAAGTTGAACTTTTACAGGTCCATAGTCTAAATATACATTAGTCTTGGACTAGTTCTGGCCTCCTAAATAGCCATTCCTTGCCCACCTCTGTGTCAAACCTAATATTCTTTGATTAACAGAAAAAAAAAAAAAAAAACTCTTAAGAATTTATTAACTTAGCTGACCAGTAGTTCCAACCAACCCAAAAGCTAAGTGTCATCAGTCACCCAACTTGCTATAACTTGCCTCTCTGATGGTTCCACCAATGTCCTCTTTAAAATGCCTTAACTTTATTTTTGGTGGGGAGGGGATGATAAGGTTTTATTTCTTAGAATTTGTAAGGAGTACGGGTTTTTCCTCCCGCAGCCTGGTCTGGTCCCGCCACCGCACCAGCCCCAAACAATACACTGAGACTCTGTATTAGATATAATTCTGTTGGCCCGGTTACTTGTTTCTTATCCACTACCTCTGTCTTAATTATTAGCCCATTTCTATGTATTTCTACATGGTCTTACCAGGGAGAGGCGGCTGGCTGTTCTTCCTTCTCCAGACCCTCCATCTTGGCTCTCCTTACTCCTTCCTCTTTCCTCCCTCCTTGTCTCCTAGTCCCTCTTATCTTCCTTTCCTATTGGCCAACAGTGCTTTATTCATTAACCAGTATGAGAAATAAATATACATAATGACATCTCCCATCAAGAATTTTTTATTTAAATATGAAACAAATTCATTTTACATGCCAATCCCAGTTCCCTCCCCTGCTTCCCTGCCCCCCATCCCCTTTTTGTTCCCCAGGGAGGCTGAGGCCTTCCATGGGGGCTCTTTAAAATCTGCCCTATCATTTGGAACAGGGTCTAGGCCCTCCCCCATGTGCCTAGGCTAAGAGAGTATCCCTTTATGTGGAATGGGCTCCCAAAGACCATTCATATACTAGGGATAAATACTGATCCACTACCAGAGGCCCCATAGACTGCCCAGTCCTCCTAACTAATGCCACATTCAGGAGGTCTAGGTGGGTCTTACGCTGGTTTCTCAGCTGTCAATCTGGATTCCATGAGCTCCTACTTGTCAGCTGTTTCTACGGGTTTCTCCAGCCTGGTCCTGACCCCTTTTGCTTATCACTCCTCCCTCTATGCAACTGGATTCCAAGTGTTTGGCTCAGTGTTTAGCTGTGGGTGTCTGCTTCTGCTTCCATCAGCTACTGAGTGAAGGTTCTAGGATGGCATATAAGTTAGTCATAAATCTTATTATAGGGGAAGGGAATTTAAGGTACTATTCCTTAGGATCTTAGTTGGGGTCATCCTTGTCAGTTCTGGACATTTCCCTAATGCCAGATTTCTCTTTAAACCCATAATGGTTCCCTCTCTTATGGTATCTCTTTTCTTTTTTTCTTTATATTTTTTGGGGGGTTCGAGGCAGGGTTTCTCTGTGATGCTTTGAAGCCTGTCCTGGACCTAGCTTGGTAGAGCAGGCTGGCCTCATACTCACAGAGATTGACCTGCCTCTGCCATCCAAGTACTAGGGTCAAAAGCCTGTGCCACCAATGCCCAGCAGTATCTTTTCTTGCTCTCCTCTATTGTTCCCCTGACAAAGTCTAAAAATGCCTTGATTTATAACTTCCTTTTTTATGTTAGTATAAAGACCCCCATGAACCTTCTTCCATATCAGAATATTGTATTTGGGGAAATCTGAATATATTTTCCAGGTCATGGTCACTTTTAATTCTGCCTGCAGAAGAAACCATGTCTTCATTGCTTTGAGGAAAGAGCTGTTTCTTTTGACGACATTAAGCATTTTATTACCTAACATATCACAACCATATAACTAGATGTTATTATAACCTCCACTTGAAAGACACAAAGAGGAATTGGGATGGCTCTGCTTGCTCAAGGCCATACATCCTGTAAATGGGTGAACCTGGGCTCCTGCACAAAGTCAGTAGTGCCCTAATACACACTACTAACCTCATGCTGTATCAACTATTAGAGAGATGTGAACCCAATTGGTTTAATGTCCAAGGGCACCTTTTGTTTGCCAATTTCATTTGCAGCTACCCCTTTTTGATGCTGCTGACTTAAAAGACCAAAGTCAACTCTTTGGAGTGAGATGTTCTGAAATTAAGGGAAAGATAAATTCTGGCTGTCCCTTAGGTTTACTGTAGAACTCGACAGAGAGTCATCAACTCCTCAGCCAGGAAATTTATCATCTTGGCAACTCTAGAGAAGGAGATGCTTTTACCTGTGACAAATAAGATTGTCCTCAAAGGTATATATTAGGTAAACACTGAATGTCCCCAGTGTCATTGAGATCTGTTTCAGCATAGCTGGGCTTATATAAGGAAACACAAGAAGGCTCAGTTATCATATTCAGCTCTGGTTGAACCCCTGAAAAAGGAGAACCCACTTTTCCACACCACAGCTTCTAGTCTTAGAAAGCCTTCATTCTACAACCTAACACCCACAGTTCTATACTGCAGCCTCTTCAATGCCTTACTTTGGCAAACACAGTTCCTGGTACCTGCTAGCTTTGCATCATTAATTTTGAAAAGGAGCCATGATTTCTCCTCCAACCAGTTAAGAGAACATTCACCTGCAACCCAGATCCTCAGGAACTGTATGCTTCCTTCTTGTCTGCTTCCTTATGTGTTGCAACACAGGTTGCTTTGGGAGACAAAGATAATGAGTAAGTTTAATGATTTAGGGAGCTCCAGGCCTATGCAATTCACTTAGATAGGGAGCCTTGTGGACCAGCAATGCTTACATTCATTGTGGAGGCTCATTCATCATGATTGTCTCTGGTTAGGCCCAACCAAAAACTGTGGAAAGATATTGGGAAACTCCAACTGATAATGGTGAATTATGAGGTCGAATGCAGGACCCACGAGAAGGAGGTCTACAGAATTTAAGATTCCTCAGCTTGAAAAAAAAAAAAAAAAGATAAAACAATGAAGCTGCTTTCAGAATTGCCTTCTGGTCAAAGGGATTTATAATACAGAAAAGGTTATTTGTTTTTTCCACACTGAGGATACACACAAAGAAACCAGGCTTCAATTGTGGAAAGATAAATGTGTAGCCTCGCTGAGAGTTGGTGTGGTCAACCAGGTAGCCTCTAAAGGCCTTCTGTAGCCCTTGGAAGGAGATGACTTGACCTACACAATATTGGAAACTGTCTTATTAGAGCCATCAGAGAAAAGGTGTATTTTTATGATGGTCAAGTCAGTCTCTTTGCTGAAGGTAGAGGTCTGCAATGCACATGGTCTTGAGTTTCCTCACAATTACATTACCCAGGAGTTGATTCTGTTTGCTTTATAACTTCTGAGAAATTTTGAGGAATCACCTACCTCATACAAGCTTCTATTTTGTGGGCAATGAACCCTCTCCTGTCATTGACAAAGGGATCAAATTTCCTCCTGTCTCCAAAAGGGTGTCCAATTTTGGACCATAATGCAGTTAAAATGGCTTTCTGCAAACAGGTTTCTAAATCAGTTGCCTTACCAACACAATGGGGTGAGATCTGTAATTCTCCTCTCTGAATTACTCTGACTATACTGTGAGAAGCTCAAGGTCAATCTTTGTTGCTACCAAACTCTGAAGGCTAAGTTTCGAGGCAAAAAGGCTGTTTGGGACCCATGATCAATCAACCATGCCAACCTGCCAGAAGGAACTTATGACAGTAGAAGCAATAGATGTTTGCTCAGAAACTCTACTTTTCTCACTCCCTAGACTCTGACATCCAATCACTCTTTTATTAATTCATGGGAGGAAAGATACGGTGAAAGCACACTTACAATCTGCACACAATGAAATGCCTTTTTCATAACTATCATTGTTGATGTCTCATGTACTCAACCTTACCAGCATTTCCCCTTATCTTTGTTACTCTGAAGTTAAGAAGAGTGAATGAAATCACCAGAATACAAAACTCACAGATCACTTTGTTTTCATGGTAAGGAAAGCGTCTTCCATCATTAGTTGCAAAGAAGGAATGGATTCTATTCTCATCATCATTTTGATTCTGAATAAAAGCCACCCCTCAATATCTAACCCCTGTGGATGGGCAGCAAAGCCTCTCTTGTGAGAGAAGAGGGGATTGGGTATTTAGATTTAGTAGGTCTAGTGTCTAAAACAACTCTTTCTTCCTGAAAATCTAACATTAGCAAGTAGGTACAGTGAATTATATCTACAATGGAATAGGCAAGACAAAAGGAACTGGACTATGAGAGAGAGAGATGCAAAGGAAACAAATCCATGTTTCACGTTTTTGCATGAGGTTGACTTCTAGCCAGTGGCTGTCATATTTGGAAATAAATACAATTTAGATATTCCTCAAGATTTATCTAACTTTTTGACATTGTCTTGATCCACTCAGGCTGATCAACAAAAGTATCATACAGTAGTTGGATTAAGCCACAAAATTCATTTCCTTGTAGTTATGGAAGCTGTAATTCAAATCCAGGTCCAGTATGCTTACTTTCTATTAATATCTCTCATCCTAGCTTATAGATCTCTCTCTATCTCTCTCTCTCTCTATCTCTCTCTCTCTCTCTCTCTGACAGAGAGAAATTGTGGATGAGGGGAGAGAATGATCTTAATGTCTTTTTGTAGAACTACTAACCCCATATGAAGGCTCCCACCTTCAAAACTTCATCCAACCCTAGTAATGGCCAAATGGGCATATCTCCATATAACATCACACTAGAGTCATGTACTTCAATTTGAACATGAAGAAACACAGTAGTCAGCCTATAACAGAGAATGGTGGCAGAATCTAACTACAGGGCAATTAGTACTCCGAGCCCTAGGCCTAAGCCAAGCTTCCCTTTGTTCTTCCAGAATGCTGAAAATGCTTCAGAAACCAGCCTCCTTTATCATGAGATCTGAGCCTCCCCTAGCTTCTCCTAGCCACATTGGCTCAGTGCTCTTGTCTTACACCCTTGAGCTACCACTTTTCACATTGTCTGTATAGAAAACGCATATTGTGTGACTGGTGCTGCTGCCCTGTGTACCATTTCAGGGTCTGGGATCCCCTTCACCTTCCCTTTTAGGGGTATCAATTTCAGGAAGCCACATTGTTTCTAGTGCTGTAGGAAATGGAAACAAGGAGAAAGATGATCTTGTTTTAGTTTATTTCAATAGTCTTGGGATTTACAGTGATTTCCTACACACATAAACTGGGTTGATGATCACCTTTAAAAAAAAAACATTTATTCTGTCTCTGTCTCCCTCTCTCTCTCTAGGATTATGGTGTGTGTGTGTGTGTGTGTGTGTGTGTGTGTGTGTGTTTTCATATGTCATATCACATGTGCAAAAGTCAGAGACAACTTATAAACATCAATTCTCCCTTTCCACCTGTGGGTTCTGAGGATTGGATCAAGAGCCTTTACCATATCTGCAGCCTGATCCTCACATTTAAAACAAAGGTTATTTTTTTTTTCCAGACAGGGTCTCTCTGTGACTTTGGAACCTGTCCTGGAACTTTCTCTATAGACCAGGCTGGCCTTGAACTCACTGAGATCTGTTTGCCTCTGCCTCCTGAATGCTGGGATTAAAGGCATGCGCCACCAATGCCCAGCCTGATCCTCACTTACAGGCAACTGTTATTTGCCTATACTTTAGAGATGAGGAAGTTAAGATAAAATCCACTGAGTCAGAAAGTGTGTAACAAAATGGAATAAAACATAAGCAGCAGATGGAAACCCAACACATGGCCCTTGGGCCCTGATTTCCAGCTTTCAGGACATCATAGTTACCCATCACAGAATATCAGCTGGTCTCTAAGCCCTGCCTAACATGTTACAGATATTTTTGTCACAGTATTTCCAGTTATGGTTCATTGAAGTTCCCGTGGTCCCTTGATTTTTCAACATAATTCTAAGGCATTATGAACAAGGTGAGTTCTTGTCCTTGGTAAGCCACATGAGGTAAGAGGAATTGCCTGACTTGCACAATGCTGAGAAGGCAACACAGGTTCCTGAAAGGGTGCACAGTGAAGTGACCTCATCCCTTTGAGGATGATAGAGAGAAATGCATGCCCATAGATATTTTTTGAAGTGCAGAAAACACTCTTTCCTCAGCCATATCAACAAAATTAATATTTACCAGTTGACTACACTTGAAATCACATAGGAGGTTGGTAAGGCACACCTGTAGCTGTGTCTGTGACAGAGGTTTACTGATGGAAGAAGACTCACTCTGAATGTGGGTGGCATCACCCCCTGAGATGGGGGCACCAATCAAATAAAGGGCGAGAAAAGATTGCCCCGGCTTAGTATAGGCAGGGCCATTCCTCTCATTCCTGGTTTTCATGACATGAGCTGTTCTCTTCTACCTCAAACTCTCAGCCAGGGTATATTGAAGCCCATGAAACAGGAGTCAAAATGAGGAAATGCTCACTTTAAGTTTTATTGCATATTCCGGTCGCCAATATACAACAGTAATGAGTACCACACCTTTTCTAAATCCAGCTGCCTCCTAGGAGGCATGGTTCATGATGCTAGAGTCCAGTTGGTTCCTGACACTAACTCACAGCGCATGGAAAAGCCATGAGCAACCGACTCACCAAAGGCATCAGTTTTGAAGCTGAGCAACTCCTGGCCCCAGCCCTGACTGTATCACTTAGCCAAGTGAAGCTCTGAAGCAACCCGGTGTAAACTAACATCTAGTATCACTGTGAGTATTAAAACAACACCTAGAAAGGACTCAGCACAAGAGCTGGTACATGCTAAAGATTATCTGTTGCCCTTCTTGCCATTGCCATTTGTTGCCAGGAACTACACAAGGCACAGTTCTTTTCTTGGAATGCTCCCAGCATAATGGGGAAGCTGAGACAGGCCTGAATGATGCCACCACAGGCAGATTCTGCCACAACAGAGCAGAGAGAAATGTACATGTTCTTCCCAGGGCTCTCTCCTACCACTTCTCAAACGTCAGGGTTCCTTTACCCCTACACAGCAACATCCTGATTGGCTTAAACCTCAGTAATTTTGTTCCCCTTGGGAAATAGACATCCCAAGTTCATTGTGAGTATATCTCTGGAAATGCTAGGCATATGGGGTAAAAAAAAAAAAAAAAAAAAAAAAAAAAAACGAAAGCAAAAAGAGAAATAATAAAACAAAAAAGTCTAACAGATTAGGACCCCAGCTTGATGTAGTGTTGCAATTCACAGCCTTGTCACTCTGTTTTATAACACCATTGCTCAAAATCTGTGACAGCATCCCAGCCCCAGAATCCTAGAATGAAGAAATTTGGCATGGGGCAGGCACGTTTATGTTTTCTTGTGAACATTTTCATTTAGAAGTTTTCTCTGGTCCTTGTTTCTGGTATAGGCACCTCTGATTATAAGGAAGTAAAAATATCAAGGCTAAGTAGAGCAGAAGCTCACTTGGCTCCAAGCCCCTCCCACGTGCCAGGCTTTCCAAGATGCTCACTAGCTGAGAGAGAAAGCAAGTACAGCTGGCCTTCCAGGACACATGGTACATTTTTCTCCGCCAGCTACTTCTAGGGGCCAAGACCGCTTTGAGGGAATCCGCAACTGTTAATTTACTAACCCTTATAGACGTGTATGAGGAAGACACATTTGGTAATACCGATTTACAGCTGTGGGAAGTTAGATACGTAGAGATTAATGGAGAGGAGAGTGGAGGGTAAGATAACAATGGAGGAGTTTGCACTACAAAAGCAAGATTTTTCAAGCCTATACTTACACTGTATGTGTGCATGCATACATGTGTGTGCGTGCGTGCGTGTGCATGTGTGTGTGTGTGTGTGTGTGTGTGTGTGTGTGTGTGTGTGTTTTCAAGCACAAGTGTAAAGGAAAGTCAGAGGACAAACCCAGGTTCACTTCTCACCTTCCATCTGGCTTGAACCCACTCTGTCCACCACAGGACCTGCCTGTGAGTTTCTGGGAATTGTCCCAGGCTCAACACTTCCCCTCCCCATTAGGAGTTCTGGGATAAGAGGCACAGTAGAAACCACACCCAGCTTTCACAAGGCTTCTGGAGACTCCAACTGAGGTTCTCACACTTGTGCACACCGGGCCATCACCGCAGACTGGGTTCCATTTTGCACTTGGTGTTTGTGCTGCATTTATGCAGCTGAAGTCAGAAGTTCCGGCTTTTACTGTGAGTGTGACTCCATTTGCGGTTGCATGCCCTATGGAACGTGAACTGTTATCCCATCTCAAGGGTGACGTGACCACATAATAAGGATTAGACCTCCCTTACCTTGACACATATGAACGATACTGAAAGCAGGAAATCACAACTTGTATTAGGCTTATGGTTTATACATTTAGATTATAGTCTCAGGGGTGTGGGAGAACAGTGAACAGCAGATACAAACATACGGCTTCTTTTTAAGTTGGACATTGTCTGCAATTTTTCACTTCTCAAATCCTTTTTTCACACTTACGTTCTAGAGCCAAATGCCACTTTAAACTGGGTTATGAGTGGACATACATACATCACAATTTTGGAAAAGATTTGTTAGAGGGAAAAGGATGGCACGTGTCTCGCATGCCTCCCTTCTGCCCGTGTGGAATCCTGTGTCTGAATGTAATCAGCAGCTGAGAAACACCAAGGCCCCATACACACTGAAAACGAGGGCACAGCTTGGCCAATGAATTACATTTGACTCATATTAATTGATTGATAAAGTACTGGCAAAGGAATGGCCCCATAGTCAAAGATGAATAGTTAGTGGCTTTTATAATCAATGAGAATCAGACATGCAAAGCAATGGTTATTATAAACTGATCTGAAGAATCCTGTAGATACAAAATCACTACCTGTAATGGTAAAATTAAAAAGATATGCACTATAGATAAAGGTAGATTTAGTGATTTTTTCCTAAATTTTATTTTTTTACTTTTTTAGATTGAGGGAATATACAGTTTTACAGCTGTTGTATGGATAAAGTTAGAAAAGTCAAACAATGTCCCTGTTCATTACCCCTTATTTCAGCACCTTAAAGTGATAAAATTAAGTATTATTCTTCAGGTAGGACTTACTTTTTCTTAAAATACAAGTGTGTAAGTCTTTAATTTACACACACATATACACATGCACACACATCCATCCATACACACACATACACCCATATACACACACATACACAGACACAAACACAGAACAAACACACGTACAGGTACACACACACACATACACACACACATACACCCATGTACACACACATACATACATACACACACACACACACACACACACAAAGATAAATATCATAAGTGCATCTCTGAACAGACAGTACAGTTGTAACATCAGCATTATGGCTTATAGACTGAGTGGCAATTAGTGATCTAAATCAGGTGACAACCACAAAGTTACCTTTTAGTTTTGTTTTATTTTCCTCTTTAAAGAACAAAACATTTTCCATGAGATGAACATGTTTTCACTTTCTTCTTTGAATCATTTGGTAGAGACATGGTTTAAAGCTAACGAAAATCACCAATTATAAGTTATCAGTGTGGTATGTTTTAAGAATGTTTACCAAATACATAGAATTGTGCAGTTAAAATCTTGATCCTGTACAACACACCAAAAAATGGTTCTGTGCTCTACCAAACCCTCCCCACTACTGATTGGCTGTGTGACTATATTTGGTACCATCACTGAAGCTTCAAATTAATCCAATTGTTTAGTTCATTATTTTCTTCCATAGCTTTCTGTATTTCTATTTTAGAAATTACAAACTGCATGCTTCCCAAAGATATCTTCTGTAGCTTGGTTTTTTCACTTTTCTTTTGGAGAGAAAAAAATTATAATATTAATGAAATAAGGATTGTAAAACTTATCATCTATCTTGTTTCTATTTTTGTTGAAATTAATATGCATAAGTATTTCTTTTGGGGCTTATGCTAAATATATTCTGTTTCTATTCCTCAAGTGGTACCTTGAAATCAAGTGGTACCAGGAGCCCCCAGCTTTGATCTTCTATGTCTTTCCATCCATGGAATGTCTACTTAGATCTTTATAGTCCTTTAGCAAAAATGTATACTTTTAATATGCATATTTGACACGTTTTACCAAACCTAAGAAGCAGTTTTGTTAGTTCTGTCACTATGAATAACTTCACATTTTAATTTTTAGTTACTTTCTGTTTGATTGTAGGAAAAGAACTGACTTTTTTTATGTTGACCTTGTGTTCCATAATCATGAAGATTCAAAGTCATTGTTTCAGTCACACCCCTTGGAGGAGGGGGAGAGAAGATGCAGCACCAAATACTCAGTCACTGGGAGTCAGTGAGTAGCAGAGCCTGCTGCAGTCTCTTTATTAAGGAAGTTAGCCCCGCCTTTACACCCCCTCCCAAGGTCCCATTGGCTCAGGCGGCTGACTCTGCTGTGTGTCCTTTCCCCATTGGTGTCTCTGGTCAGGTGTGACTTCCTCAGCAGTCTCTGGGTGTAGAGTCAGGCTTGGCACAGGGAGAAAGTGCCTGTTCCACATGCTCATGCAGGCTGGTCTGGGCACCTGGGCAGGGTGGCTGTAGCTTAGGTAGGCTGGCCACAGTTTCTCCTACAACAATGTATGTGGGAGAGTGAATCTTAACTGAGGAATGGCATCTATTAAACTAGTCTGTGGTCCACAACATACCAAATTTCTGGGACATTTTGAAAGCAGTGCTAAGAGGAAAGTTCATAGCACTAAGGGCCCACATGAAGAAACTGGAGAACAGTCACACTAGAGAATAAACAACACAACTGAAACCTCTAAAACAAAAAGAAGCAAAATCACCCCAGAGGAGTAGATGCTAGGAAATAATCCAATTGAGGGCTGAAATCAATAAAGTAGAAACTAGGAAAACAATAAAAGATTCAATGTAACAAAGATATGGTTCTTTGAGAAAGTCAACAAGACAGATAAACCTTTATCCTAACTAACCAAAAGGAAGATAGAGAACATGCAAACTGACAAATTCAGAGATGAAAAGGGGGACATAACAACAGACACTGAGGGAATACAGACAATCTTCAGGTCATAATTTGACAACCTGTACTAAACAAAATTTGAAAATTTAATAGAAATGGACAATTTTCTGAACAGATATCACTTACCAAAATCAAGTCAAGAACAGATAAATGTATAACTCCTAATGAAATAGAAGCTATTATCAAAGTCTCCCAACCAAAAAAAGCCTAGGGCCAGATATTTTTAGTGCAGAATTCTACCAGAAAGCTAATATCAATACTCCTCAAAGTGTTCCACACAATAGAAGCAGAAGGTTCATTGTCAAACTCTTTTTATGAGGCTACAATTACCTTGGTTCCCAACCACACAAAGACATGCAGGAGAACTACAGACCAAGATCCCTCATGAACACTGATGCAAAAATACTCAATAAAATACTGGCAAATCCAATCCAAGAACACATCAGAGCAATCAACCACCATGATCAAGCAGGCTTCATCTCATGGATGCAGGGATGTTCAACATATGAAAATCCATCAATGCAATTCACCATATTAACAAACTGAAAAAGAAAAACCACTAGTTGCTGAAAAGACCTTTGACAAAATCCAACACACCTTCATGATAAAGGTCTTAGAGATCAGGGATAATAGGAACATACCCAACATAATAAAAGCAATATACAGCAAACCAACAGCCAACATCAAACTAAATGGAGAGAAACTCAATGCAATTCCTCTAAAATAAGGAAGAAAACAAGGCTGTCCACTCTCCCCATGTGTCTTCAATATTGTACTTGAAGTTCTAGCTAGAACAAAAAGAAAATAAATGGAGATCAAGGGGATACAATTCGAATTCACTTTTTGCAGATAATATGATAGTTTACATAAGTGACCTGAAAAACTCTGCCAGAGAACTCCTACAGCTGATAAACACCTTCAGCAAAGTGGAAAGATACAAGATTAACTCAAGAAAATCAGTAGCCCTACTATATACAGATGATAAAGGGGCTGAGTAAGAAGTCAGAGAAACATCACCCTTTACAATAGCCTCAAACAATATGAAATTCTTGGGATAATATGTAAGGAGTAGGTTTTTCCATCCACCACTGGTCTTGTCCTACCGCCACGCCAGCCCCAAATAACGCACAGAGATTCTGTATTTGATATAATGCTATTGGCCAGTTACTTGTTTCTTATTGGCAAGCTCTGTCTTATTAACCCATTTCTATTAATCTAAGTACCTCCACATGGTCTTATCTCACCGGAGAGAGAGGCCGGCGTTCTGCTCTCTCCATCTTTCATCTTGACTCCTCCTTCCTACTTTCTCTTTCCTCTTTGTCTCCTAGTCCCTCCTCTCTTGCTTTCCTATTGGCCAACAGTGCATTATAAATACTTTGAGTCTTTCAAGAAAGAAATGAAAGAAGATACCAGAAAATAGAAAGATCTCCCATGCTCTTGGATAGGTAGGATCAACATAGTAAAAATGGCAATCTTGCCAAGGGCAATATACAGATTCAATGCAATCCCCATCAAAATCCCAGTACATTTCTTTATATGGAAAAACAAGAAACCTAGGATAGCCAAATATCCCTGTACAATAAAGGAACTTCAGGAGGCATCACCATCCCCAACTTCAAGCTCTATTATAGAGATATAGTACTGAAAACTGCTTGGCATTGGCACAAAAATAGACAGGTAAACCAATGGAATCTAATTAAAATCACTGATATTAACCCACTCATATTTTGGTTAAATACACAGAAGGAGACAAAGTGAATATCCCATTACATGCACACTTGCAAACACCTGATCTTTGACAGAGAAGCTAAAATTATACAATGGAAAAAAGAAAGCATCTTCACCAAATGGTGTTGGCATAACTGGATGCTGGCCTATAGAAGACTACAGATAGATCCATATCTATCAAAATTAATCAAAGACCTCAACTTAAATCCAGCCACACTGAACCTCTTAGAAGATAACATGGGAAGTACCATTGAACAAATTGGTACAGGAGACTGCTTCCTGAACATAACACCAGTAGCACAGACACTGAGATCAACAATTAGTGACTGGTACCTCCTGAAATTGAAAAGCTTCTGTAAGGCAAAGGACACAGTCAACAAGGCAAAAACAGCAGGATTGGAAAAGATATTCAGCAAGCCCACATCTGACAGAGGGCTGATTTCCAAAATACACAAAGAACTCAAGAAACTAGTTACCAATACACCAAATAATCCAATTAAAAAGTGGGGTACAGAACTAAATAAAGAATTCTCAATAGAGGAATCTAAAATGGCTGAGAGACACTTAAGAAAGTGCTCAACATCCTTAGCCATCAGGGAAATGCAAACCAAAACAACTCTGAGGTATCATCTTACTCCTGTCAGAATGGCTAAAATAAAAAACACCAAAGACAGTTTTTGCTTGAGTGGATGTGAAGAAAGGGGAAATGTATTCCACTGCTGGTGGGAGTGCAAACTCATTCAACCACTTTGGAAATCATTATGGCAGTTCCTCAGGAAAATGGCAATCCGTCTACCTCAAGATCCAGCAATTCCACTTTTAGGCATATACCCAAAATGTGCACGTTCATACAACAAAAACAACTTTTCCACTATGTTCATAGCAGCATTATTTGTAATAGCCAGAACTTGGAAGCAACCTAAATGTCCCTCAACTGAAGAATGGATATAGAAAATGTGGTACGTTCTACTCGGGGGGGGGGGGGACCAGACAAGTTGAGCCTTTTTCTAAGAATATTGTCCCTTTATATGCCTACTCTTATGACTTGCCTATTAATGTTCTTTGTCTGGTGTTTTGTTTTGTTTTTGTCTTTTATGTTTGTGTGTGTGTGTGTGTGTGTGTGTGTGTGTGTGTGTGTGTGTGTGTGTGTTTACTTTTAAACATTAGTTTCCAGAAACTTTCTTATTCTGAGACACAAAATTAATGCTACCTTGGATGGAACTATGTTTCCCTTAAAGGGAAACACATAGTAAATGTTAAGACAATATTTTCTATGCTTATACTAGTTTATATGCTTTATGTACATTTCCCCCAACCCTTAAGTACCACAAAGAACATATGCATTTATGACCATGCTATCAGCATGTGCTAGGGACTGGTATCAGAACTTGCAAGTGATACTAGAGGAAACAGAACTAATTGATGTCACCCTCTGGTTTGTGCAGGAAGTAAACTAAATAATGGATTCTAACCTGAGCCCTTATCTGCCTTACTGTGAAAGAAGAAAAAGTTCAGATGCCATTGTTTTCTGCTGTCACTCTAACTTTGCGGCAGATACAAATAATGGTCCATTGTCGTCATGTTCAGTAGGTCCAGGAAGTCCTAGCCAACTATCCTTCTCAGAATCAGTTTGGGTTCAGTTTGTGACGAAAATCAGCCACAGCCAGCATCTGATGTGATACTTGGCGTATTCTCTCAGTGATCTTACAGGAATGGAAGGGACGCGGCTGTGTTGAGACCAAAGTGAAGGAAGGTCTGTGCAGAGACCATTCTCAGAGCCTGGGGATTCCACTCACTTCCTGTGTGTGTACTGAGCTGCAGTCAGGCCAGGTCAGGCCAGGGTCTCTTTCATGGGGGAAGCCAAAGTTATTTTTTTTTTACAAGGCTGAGCTTTGTTCTTGGCTTTATGAAAGCTTAATTTCATAATGTGGCTTTGTCTCTGGGATTTCCTCAGCTGTGTTAAATCCTTCTGCCAGGTGACACAAGATTTACTGCCCTTTGAGATGGCCTTTTTTTTTTTTTCTCTCTCTTACTCTTAACGTTCATTGATCTTGTAGTATACTGTAAGTATTTACATATGAATTTCAATTTAATTCACTACAACAGACATTAAATTCTATAGCCAAGGAAAAAAAAGGATATGAAATTTCATATTGCTGGGCCAAGTTCTGTCCTCAATCATTGGCCAAAGATTATGCTTACCTGTTAAATTCTTAGTGTGTGCTTTCTCCTGTGGACTTGAGTTACTAGCAACCATGATTTTATACCTCAACAGATATCTGCCAGATTGCTACCTATGCAAGTTAAAGGTCGAAGAGCATGAGCTGGTTCATGAAACATCCAATCGTGGTTTCCACCACAGGTCATAATCTGTGTCCACTTAGATAAGCCATAGGGGTCAGAGAACAGAAGAATCCCATTTGGTAGAAGGTCAATAAGTAGCCTTCCAAAATGTTTTGCATGCAATTACTATTATCTTAAATTATGGAAACAGCGAGGGAAAAGAGGGTGATTTTCCCCATTATCCTTATTATCTGGAGAGAAGTAATTTTATGCAGGGTTGTCATTTCAGAAGACCATACATTGTCAGTGCATCACTGACTTGTGCCTCTGTGATATGATGGCCACTGACCCCCATTGTTACTGACCTTCCTCTACTATATTCTATCCTCCTCAATAACATGAGTTACACAATAGAGGCTCATAGATGCTCTGGCTGTTTGATCTGTCTGGATAACTCATGCTAGTTAAGCTTCTCCCCCCCCCTTCTTCCAAGTCTTGTTACTGCTTTTAGTAATAGATAGTTTTGATTTGAAAGTCTGATAATTATACCACATCTTACTCTAGAGAGCAAATAAAAACATATGGCTTGGAATGTAAAATGAAATTTTAAAAAGTTTTAAAAATGAAAAAAAAAGAAATAGCAAAAACTCATATGGCTTGATCCACTTTAGTCCAATAAGTGACTAAACCTATATTCTGAAAGTGTCTGAGAGTGTTTTAATAAGAAATCTATGCTAGACCCTTGTCACTCCAAAACAGCCATGAACACATTAGAAAAACAAGAATTTCTACCCACATATAGCATAGATTCTAGGATGGAAAAATGAAGAACGTGTCCATTAAAATTTTCCTTCAACCTGGTCTCTTATAAACAGTCCATAAATTTCATATGCTCTCAGTTATACTAATGCTCAGCTTCCTTAGCTTCCTTATCTGAGCTGTGGGTCTGTGTAAGGTCATTACAAAGGTTAACGGTATAAGATAGCTACAGTGTTCAGCTACAAAGGTTTACCTAACACACAACTGCCCCTCAATGTAAGTGAGATTTATTCTTCCCATTATTTTTATGTCTCTATGGCTATTTTCAATGACCATATGGATATTATTTTTAAAATGCCTTTTCCGCCTCCTCAGCCTTACCAGTGAGATGTCCCAGTGTGATTTTCTGCTGTAGTTTCTATACTATATCTGATAAATTTCTAACGATTTCTCCTCGCATTATCTGTGCTCAAGCACACTGTATTGCCTTTATTTTGTTTAAGTCTCCATTAACTTACACTGTATTAGGGATGTCTTCCCAAATCCAATTTGTTCAGCACCAGGCTAAGTTCCCTCTGCATAACAAAGTGAGTCCCACCAGAGAAATGTGTTGAAATCTTGAGTGATTTCACGGAGATGGGAGCAGTCATGAGGAGCAGCAGGGTTATGAAATCTCTTGCAGACAAATAGACAGTTGTGCGCATTGCAAGGCGAGATGCTAAGCAGCAAATCTGTTCAGAAACATTGACTCTCTGTCATTTTTTTTAGTACAAAGAGGTGATGAATGGCCAGAAATGAACCAATTAAACCAAGTGCTGATTTAAAATATTATGCAAATGAGCAGAGTGAATGGACAATGAAATATGGAGTGAAGAGCACTGAACTGGAATTAAGAGGCTTGTAGTTCTAGCCTAGGGTTATAACCTGATGTATGTTTATTTTTTATCTTTAAAATTACTCAAGGCCAACTTAAGGGTCCTCATTGCTTCTAAATTGGCACTAATCTCTGCTGCATGGCTAATTTTGAAAGATATGCTTGTTTTAAAAATGCACTTTCCTTCCATTTCAACTGTTAGATGAAAGAAATAAGTTCCACCTGCCAGGACTACTATGAAGATCAAACTGAAATGTCTATGTGGAACATTTCAAAATGCCTAGACAAGGAGTTACAAATACTGGGGCTTCTTGTTCTTTTCCTACTGAAAGCACACTGTATAGTTCTCGCTGTGAAAATAATCAAAGGAAAAGTAATGCATTGGCTGGGGATTTAGCTTAGCTGATAGAGTGCTTGCTTAGCATGCACAAGGACCCGGGTTTGATTCTTAGCACTTTGTAAACTGGTCTTGATGACTTGGAGTAGGGGGTGCAGATAGGAGTATCCGAAGTTCAAGTACATCCTCAGCTAAATAACGAATTCAAGACTAGTCTGGGTACTGTTGTGAGACCTGTTTCAAAAATAAATAAGTAAACACCTTAATTAAACCACTATCTCTGGAATAAGACACCATTGAGAAGGAGAAAGTAAATGAATATGGAAGCCATACTAACCTCTGTAAAGTGGGATTTTAAGTATATTTGGGATCTTCTTCCATTGGAGGAGCAATATGGCTTATGGATTTTCTTAACATTGAATACTTCTTTTCAGCAACTTTGACTGGGGAAGCTTTATCACCTCTTTATAAAAATGGATGTTGAAAATGCTCCATTTTAACAAAACTAGTTAACATCTGTGAAGCATATACTAAGCACTATATAGGCACTTGTTAAATAATACTTTCCAAGTTGGAGGTTGAAGAGATGGTTTGGTTAAGAGCACTGGGCTTACAGAGGACCTGGGTTCAGTTCCCATCACCAAAATGGTGGCTCACAAACATTTGTAACTACAGTTCCAGGAGATCTGCTGCCCTCTTCTGATCTCTGTGGGTACTGAATGCATGTGGTATACAGTCAGACATAAAGGCAAAACACCCACACACATAAAATAAAGATAAATAGATCTTACAAAAAAATTTCAAGTCTTTAGCAGTGGAAATATACACTCATGTTGTAAAAGAACAGATGTATACATCCTCTATATGTAAAGTAAGAATTGTGGCACTTGATTGGTTTTTGTCTTACCATATCAGGCCCTATTACATGCACTTTATGTGGGTCAACAAACCCTTAGAGTCTTGTGACAGAGTATTGTTACCACAGGTACAAAGCATAAGGGGCAAACTAAGTGTCATTTTATGTGCATTCAGCTTCTCCTAGACACAGGGGTAGAAATCTACTCATCCCAGGTTGGCTCCTTTCTGTAGACAGCAGACCTTGAATCCCATCTGCCCAGAACTTAAGCTACTCAGGCCAAGCTGGAACATTAAGAGACTAACTGAATTCTGTTGTTTTCTCAAGTGGGGTCCAGCACATATTCTCTTCCTACTTATCAGAGGGCTCTTGTTTCAGGTTCTCATGGAAGGAAAGTGGTGAGCTGATAGTCAACAGGCTTGATTTAATTCTGCTCTGTCTTTAAGGCTGGGGATCTAGTCACTGTGAGAGTTTCAAATGCATGTGTAAAATTTAGTCCACTCAGGTATTTTGACAAACATTGTCCTTGGGATGAGAGCCTCTTACCCAATAAGACACTGCACACGTTGTCTATGAAAAATTAACAAAAAGGTGATTAAAACATCAGTATCTACTCTAGACTATGGTGCTGGACTTGACATGACAATCATGGATACCTGGGAGTAATTGCTATCCTCTCCTCAACTTCTACCCTGTTCTATTGTCCTGTTACAGGACAACACAAAGAAGCATCCTTCTGCCGGGCATCAGGACTCAGGAGGTAGAAGCAGGCAGATCTCTGTGAGTTTGAGGGCAGCCTGGTCTACTGAGTGAGTTCTAGGACAGCCTCCAAAGTTACACAGACAAACTCTGCCCCCCCCCAAAAAAAAGAAGTAGTAGAAGCATCCTTCTGGGAGTCACAGAGAATCTGAGATTCAAGGTCAGATCACTTGGTGCTATTGATTTTTTGAAGATGGATGATGCAATGTTTTTCATTAGGCACAATCACTTGCATGGTTTAAACTTTTAAAAAAGGCCTGTGGTTAAAATTTTCAGTGTCTTCTGCATATTTACAGCTACTACAGAACAAGAGAAATGAGAAAACCTATCTGCAGGGTGATGTTTGTTTAAATTATATTTGTTCTTATTATCCAGGAAAAAAACCTAACTTGAAAGTTTTCATCCAGAGGACTGTAAAATTTGATCATAAAATTCTTACAATATGTCTGTTTTGCATTTTCAGAAAATTCTTCCACTTTGGGATTATATAGTGATATTAGCATTCTCAGAAAAATGTTGCTAGATGGCACATATATCTTTTGGACTACACTTTTTTTTTAAGTTTTCTATCTTACAGTTTAGGGCTTGTTAAACTTATGACATGGCTTTAGAAAAAAAAGAGAGACAGAAAAGAGACTCGATGAAATTTATTTTCAGCCCAAGCTGGAGAAAGAAAAGGTATGCATTTATTTTTTTTATCTTCTTACACACTTATTTGCCTTGCATGTTACATCAGTAATTCTTCAACATCCACTAAATTGCTAGTAGTTATTTGTGGGAAAAAAAACATTCCTTACCCATTCCTTTCCCCTGATCCTTGATGAAAGACCTTCTAATTTTCTTGTTCAATTCATTAGCATCAAGTGTGATGTGACCAGGTAAATATCTACTTAATATGCCAAGGAAAACATTCACCCCTTGTCCAACAATTCACCAGACATTCTTTTGAAAGCATCGCATCTATTTAAATATCTGCAACCCTGTAATGTGGATATCATTAATCCTACTTCACAGGGAAAAAAACAGAGGAATCAAGTCTCTCAGATGTTTGACTGAGGTCAGACACTTAGCATGTAGCTGAACTCAAATTTAGAAATCTGGCTGGTGTTATCTCCCATGTGTCATAAACTACCAAGAGTCATGCAGGAACGAAAAACTTGAACAGATAGAGAAGTTTCCCATGAAAAGATAATTCTACCAGCATTTTATGCTTGAAGTGCATTAGAGGAGTAAAGTAAGAAATAATTTGGTCTAGGGAATTTTGCTCACCTGGACTCAAAGCCATCTATACTACTTAGTAAATGCATGGCTTTAGAGAAATTACTTAATATTGATAATGCCACCATATAGAGGTAAGAACATCAACTTAGATAAATCTGGAAAGTACTGAGCCTATTACTTGCATCTGCTCTGGACTTAAATAAGCAAGATACATTTCTTTAATATACTATTTTTTTAAACGTGTGTCTGTAGCTCTAGAAAAACAAAATGTTCAAGATCATCACCCAGTAACTTTCTAAGGCCATGGCTGTGGTGTCACATCTGATTTGCCACTTAGTGGTGGCAACATAACCCACCTTTTTTTTTCCGAGCAGTATAGGCTGTGGAAAGGAAGCTTCCTCCCCGACGCATTATATTTTCTTTTTTTCAAACCAGAAAAACAGAGGCTGCCTTTCTCCTTCAGATGCCCAAGGTTTCTATTATGTAGAAGGCAGATTGAATGCAGGCCCAACAAGATCAGGCACAGCCTCTAATAGCAAGTAAAATGGAACTGAGACTGGGCGTGATTTATCACCGTCATTTTTGTAAATACTAAAATGGAAACCGTTAGATGTCAGATTGAGAAGGTGAATTGACTACCCCATTAAGCATTGGCCAGTACATTTCATAGCTGGTTTGTACTAAGCCAAAAAGATGTTAGGAAAGAACTTGAAGTACAGGTGTCTGCAGCTGCTGAACAGTATGGCCGGCAGCGGTAATATAATAGATTGAGAAGCTGTTGCTTTGAAGGATGGAGACACCCGCATTCCTGAAAAGATCATGGCAAACCGTGTTTAGTCTGTCTGGGAGAGAAAGGGCTGGCTGGCTCAGCTTATAGAGTTCTTTTACAAAGAGTTCTGGAGAAAGAAGGCTTGAACTAGACGTGCTGAAACATACCCTTGATTCCAGAATTGAGGAGATAGAAGGAGGAGGATCTGGAGTTTAAAGCAACCTAGGCGGGGGAGGCCATTTCTAGGACAAAATCGGGTTTCACTCAAATGGAAAGCTTGCTGTGCTGAATTCATGAACACACATATACACACACACACACACACACACACACACACACGCACGCACGCACGCACGCACGTGCGCGTGCATTAGCCAAGTTGTATGTTATTTATGCCGAATGGAGCTCTTAATCTCCTCAGTGCCATACATTCTGTTATAATTAAATTTTGTAATACCATCATTCTCATACATACCCCAGTACAGTCGTTTCTTGACTCATGATTGACTTTAAGAAACTCAATACCATTAAGAAGTAAACAGATATCTACGCTATATCTGGGTATTCGTGTCCTTATTTGGTGTCTACAAAACTACGTAACTTCAGTAATCCTCAGTCCAGTTGCTCTTTTGGAGTGATACTGTAGGTTTACATGTTTGCATACTGTATATACCACCATTACAAAGGAGACTTTAATGAAGACACTATCCACTTCAGGGGTAGGAAATCCAAATGCCACCATAACCTGTAACAAAATGAAAACAGCCAAACCCATAAATAAAAATAATTGCTGCAATAACCAAGCAAAAGTCGGGGGGCAGTTAAAGGTTATACAGTTCCTACACAGACAACTTAAAGGAGTGTCTGTGTTTCCATGCTGACTCATCTTCATTTTTTTTTCCTCAGCTAATATCATCGTTGCACAAAATACCATAAAGTCTGGGAACAAAGAACATAATGCTATAATTCTGGTGGGGGGGGACAGGACATTCCAAGTAAAATTGGATTCTTTTCCCACTTTTTCATTTATCTTTCCACCGCAACTTCATGAGAATTTCCCCTGTGAATGTGGAGAATGGATTTGATCCTGTATACCTGCGTGTTTGTTTTAATGGCTCTAAATATAGCAACACGTTATTGTCATCATTGATCCTCAAGAATTATTCACTTGTTAGTGAGTCAATAGTTTCAAGGGTTTGTGATATCATAAGGGATATTGACTGTCAAGTTTATTTACAGTAATTGATGTGTTTTTAATTATTCTCTGTCCCTGCTCCTAAAATAACCAGTGATTACCACTTCAGCAGAAAAAGAAGAGACTCGAGTCAGAGGAGCAAAGGCTTCTGAGTGTGCGTATCTGAAATGGGGGGAGGGATGGGGCATCCCTAAAGAGCCCCCAAAATTGTTCTGGTGCTGACAGATGCTTAAGCAGCCCTCAGATTCCATGGACCATTTTCTCTTACAGGAATCATCCCTCCTTCCCCTGAACCAAATGCTTTCCTTCCCCCATCTCTGTCCTAACTTACCCTTTATCACCTTTTACAATGGACAGCCATCTTCCATCCAAACTTATGTGACACATAATTTGCAGTTATACATGTATGAAGCCACTAAATTCATTTAAAAGATCATTTCCACTTTTTTCTCCATGAATACATTGAGAGACTTGTGATGTGTTGTTTATGATTTATTAAAGCCACCGGAAATCAAAATAGCAAAGCAACCATACTAGATAGCCATAGAAGCCTCCCAGGAGTCAGGAGACAAAGGCAGACGGATGTCTCTCTGAGTTCTGAGTTTAAAGGTGTATGCCATCACTGCCTGGCTTCTATGGCTAGCTCTATCCATGATGTAATGCCACCATCTTTAATGTGTAGTATCACAAGTCCCACACAAAAAAAGAGTAAAAAAGGTGAAATTTGAGGCTAATTTCTGAGATCGACAAAACAGGTAAGAAGTTTGTCTCCATAAAGAATCATACTTTGGCGGGCATTTGCTGTTCTCAGCTCATTATCAAAGTATACAGAAGTCTTAGGAGATAATAAAAGCTTTGATTTGAAACTAATGGCCCTAAAGTGAAAGATCAAATTTTAGAGAGAGTTAACAATGCTGTAGCTATCAGAAGTGCAACTTGTCTTGGTGACTGTTCTATTGCTGTGAGGAGACACCATGGCCACACAAGCAATGCTTATAAAAGAAAGTATTTAATTGGGGGCTTGCTCACAGTTCAATCTAGTTATCTAGAGGAGAGACGAGAACATTATTTTTAAAACATTTCAGCACTTTGAAGAAGAATGTTTCCTCCACAATGGGAATTAGATACTGCTGCTACTTATTGCAATGTTGTTTCATTGACTCATTAAAAGAATAGATGAGTGCCAACAGTGTAGTTTCTCTCTATGCCATTTTGAATTCTTCTTATGAAGAATAGTTTGCTTTTGTTACTTTGTTGGTTAAACAACCCATAATTTGTATTTGAGTCACTTTAATGACATTTCTTTTTCATGAATCCACAATAGGCATAGCCCTGGAAGAATGGTGTCCCAGCCTCAGTGAGCCAGCCTTAGGGCTGAGAACCTTGGCACACATGATACCTACTCCCTACAATGACCCAGCACATAGTAGTAATATCATCTTCATTGTGTAGTTTGGAAAACTTTGCTTCGAAGAAGGATCGTAACTTAACTTAATGTCACATTGTCAGAAAAGGATGAGTTGGTATTTTGGATTGAACTTTACTGTCCCTCACCATTTCATGCAGCCTATCCCTGACAGCACTCTGCCCTTGGAGATCATTTTCAAAGGAAAAGTGACCGAGAAAAAAATAGGCACCTATTAAAAATTATTCCATTGTCGTCTCCTGTTTCTTGTCATGTCTGTGATGGAGGCAAGCACCAGTTGTTTGAAATATTCAATAACAATTCCTTGGATGGTCATTCTAATTTTAGCATACTGTGAACCCCGTTTCTTCAGGCAACGGATAATTTGCATGGAAAGTTTACTTCTGAGCAAGACGTCAGGGTTGAAACCAAGGACACTTAGAATAGCTTCATAGGAGAAGCTGGTCTCAGAACTGTATTAAACTTGCTAAAAATTCAACATTGATGGCACACTATTGATTATGTGCTTAATCTTTTTATAGTTTTCAAGTGTCTATTAAATTCTACTTCAGCACAATAACCATTTATACCTCCATAACGATAATGGCAAAGCAATAATTTTTAGAAGCATGTCGAAATCCTATTTTATACTTGGCAATAACCTTGGCCGCCCCTAGGTCATTCTCCTTCCAAGATTCCTGAAAATATTGAAAAGTGTGACATGGAGGAGGCAGACATCAAGCTGTTCCATCTAAAGCTCTTCCTTATAATTTAGGGGCTGAGGTTCCACAGTCTGGTGGCTTTGGTTGCCAATAGCAGAGTCTGTGGGTAGTAAGCAAGCAGCGTGAGTATTGAGATGAACACATCACTGCTCTAAAGCAGTGGCCAGTGACTTCTTAATCCTCCAATGCTCTCTTTGATCTGTCTCTTAACGCTCTGATCTCCCGCTTGGTTCCTGCTACATTGGCTTCTTTAACACTCCCTAAACCACTGATGCTGACCCCATTTGAGGTCCTGTTTAGTGTGCTGCCTCCGTTTCACAAAAGGAAGGAACCACTTTATATCCATGCTAGCAGCATATGAGAGCTCTGATTTTTCTGTCTGTTTGCCATTGTTTGCTATGTCTCTCTCTTGACATTGTCCTGGAGGGTTTGAAATGCATCTCTTTCCTGTTTGATGTGTACTGAAGTTAACACAACTTATGTACACTTTTATACATTCTTTAGAGAAAAAAAACATCCAGATTCTATGTCCATTTTAAACTTTTGTTTTCTGATGTTGAGTTGTAAGAGCTCTTTATATATTATGGATACTCAGCCCATAAAAAAAATCAATATATGATTTGCTAATGTTCTATTCTGTAAGACTCTTCTTCCAGTTTTCTTGGTAAACTTCTTCAAAGCAAAAAAGACTTCGAGTCTTGATTAGGTTATATTTGCTTTTTTTACTTTTATATGATTATTCTCTTTGACATGTCTAGGCAAACATTGCCTAACTGATATTCATCAAGATTTATTGTTTTCTTCAAGTTTTGTACTTGTAGTGTAATTCTTGGGTGTTTAATACATTTTGAATTATTGTTTTGTGTGGTATAAAACCTCATTTATATTAATAAAGCTATGAACAAAGCTGCTTGTGTATTCTCTGATGGGGCTTTTGTAGATCTGAGTACCCGTTTTCTGGGTCCTGAATTGGCATGTGTTTACCATTCTCAGGAATGGGCAGAATTCCAGTGTTATTATAGTTTCACAACTCTCCAGCATGTGTGGCACACTCTGTTCCATGAGCAAACTAACATTTGTTGATGTCAATTTTGTTTTAATTGCCGCCTTTTTGGACAGTGGTGCCTCACTTTGCTTGGTATTGTTTGTCATATTTCTGATGATTAATGACACTAAACACCTTCTCATATGTTAAATGGGGAATTTTAATTCTAATAGATTCTTTTATCAGGTTGAAAAACCATTGGCCAATTTTAATTGTAATTTTATTTTTGATTTATAAAGTTCCTAACTCTTGATATAAGTGATTTATCAGAAAAATGCATTAGGAACATTTGAATGCCAGACTTTTTCATATTTTTAATGGTTGGACTGAAACTTGCTGAACTTGGCAAAGTATAGGTATCTTTTATTGTTACTGCTCTTTTGCCTCTTATTTCAGAAATATTTCCCTGCCCTACAGTCAAAAGATATTTTCACATGTGTCCTTTTGCAAATATACATCCACTGGCAGCTCACGTGTCTCAGCCAATAGAGAGTCGTGATGTCAAACCTGGGAACCTGAGTTTAGTTCCTAGGAACCACATGGTGGAAAGAGAAAATCAATTCCCACAAGTTGTCTGCTGACCTCCACACATACCATGTGAATTCAGTGCATATTTAGCCACCCTTTGAAGCACACACCAAATAAAATAAAATAACTGTAACTCAAAACTTAAAATAATTGCATGTACATTGTTTTTCCTTTTAGGTTTGGGGCATATCTCTATTAAATTTTAGATGGCAATCCTTTGACAAGATTTGTTTTTTTCCTTCAGAATATTCAATAATTCCAATACTACCATTGGAAAACTCTTTTCCTATTGAACTGCAATGTATCAATCAAAAATATTAATGCATTTCATATGTTTTGAGGTTTGGTAGTATACAACGTTTTTACTTTGACTTAATTTGGTTTTGGTTTCTTTAAGGAGGGTCTCTCTGTGTAACCCTACTTAACCTAGAACTCACTATGTAGCCCAGGCTGGTCTTGAACTCATGGTCCTTCTGTCACTACTTCCCCAGTGCTGAGATTATAGGCATGGACAATCACACCCGGTTCCAACCTTGTTCTTGACTATACTAAGTTCTTTACAATATTACATAAATATTGAGGTATGTTCATTTCTATTATTTAAAACTGCTAAGTTTTAACTGGGAATCTACTAAATCTATAAATCAACTTGAAGGTTAGATGGTCCTTCAACAACATTGTTATTAATGAAAGTCCATTTATTTAAGATATCTTTCATTTCAGCTGTGTGGTTGAAGATGGAGGTTTCTGTCCTGCCAGTTTCTGCCACCGTTCAGCCACAAATAAGCACACAGAGGTATATTATTTATTAAACTGTTGGCCAATGGCTAGAACTTCTTATTGGTTAGCTCTGTCTTAATTATTAACCTATCTGTGTATTTCATCGTGGCCTTATCTTACCTGGTCACCTGGCATGTCCTGTCTTCCCTGTCTCTACATGTCATCTCTCCTTGGTGTCCTCTCTCTGCCTTCCTTTCCACAGCCCTTCTTATGGTATGGAAACCCCACCTATCTTCCTGCCTGGACCTGGCCCATCAATGTCTTATTCATCAGCCAATAAGAGAAACATATAAACAGAAGTACATCCCCCACCATGTGGTATATTTTAAGGATATGTTGCATATGTTTTGTAACTTAGATAAAAGATAATGTATATGGTAATATTTTTATATTTACTTATATATTCTTATTGCTCCCAAATAAAAATACAGTTGGTTTTGTACATTAAAGTGGTTGATATCCATTCAGTAGTATTGGTGTAAGGCTTTGGCTTTTTGATCATCACTTCTGTGAGCTGATCTCCTGTATACTGCTACTTGTGATTGGCTAAGGAGAAATGGGAGTAATGTGAAGATGTCATCTAAATGAAGAGTTTCTGAGCCTACACATAAAGGCAAAAAAAAAAAAAAAACAAAAAAACAAAAAAAAAAACCAATGAGGTTCCATTTTCTAGTCTTATCTTATTCATTTCTCTTTACAAACCACATCAATTCTTGAGAACCTCTGGAATATTCTAGAGCAAAGTAGAGTTATCAAATGGCTCATCTTGAAATTATTCCAAAATCCTCTCTTCCCCTCTTTTCCTTCATCTGTTTCTTATCCCAAAATTCTCAGCACTAGAAGTCTAAAGTCATATATTCAAACATTTCTAAGCAAAATAATAAATAAAGAAAGAATAAAGAATTACATCAGTGGAAATAAAAATTAACAAAAACTGAAATCTGTAAAATTATTTTCGGGCCTTACAGAAAGTCAACACTAATAAGTGGTAACTATCGGTTGAAATCTCTCTTTTTTTTTTTTTTTTTTTTTTTTTTTCCTGACTAGACGCTTGATACTGAGTAACTACTTGTATAAACCTTATTTTCTGTAATTTTATCCTGGTGACTAGTGATGTTAGCTGCTGACTCTTGGGAATTAGGGGGAAGTTCAATAGGATGACGTGTGTGGTGCACCAGTGATAACCAGTGTTTCACAGACACTCAGTTAGTACCAGGTCTTTTAGCTCTGCTATTTTGAGAAATATCACACTTAAGCTTTTCCTGAGGAAGTTTGGGACGTGAGTCACTGGAAATTAATCTGGTAGATCTTATTAAGCGTGGCATGTTTTGCTATTTTTAAACTGCAGCCACATCTGAAATATTATTTAATTTCAGAAAAATTCAAGTCTAAATGATTCACTCTTCTCTCATGTACAGTAGTGATAGCAGGCACAATGAAAATTGAAATGTCTCTTCTGTTAGAGCCTGATGTTATCCTCCACCCCTAAATAACTATCCTTCACTCCTTACAGCTGCTCATCATCACCTTCCCCATTCTCTCTGAGGACTCAGATGATCTCAGTCTCATAATTAGCAGAAGAACATCTAAATACATGAACACCTAAGCTATGATGTTCCACAGAAAACTGCCCAAACTTCTCTCTTGGGTCTTTACTTCCTGTTCATGCTCTCTCTTGTGTCAAGAGTCCATTCCCTGTTCTTTCTAAGACAAAGATCTTCCATTCTAACCTTTATCTCAAACTCTTTACCTCCCTATAACTTCACTCAATCATTTACTTCATTTTTATCTTATGTTCTTTACTTCCTGTGAAATAGTGCATCCTGATAGTTTACAAACAGGTTAATATCTTTTCCATGACTCTCTCAGTCCATGTTAGTTCTGTGGAATTGTCTTTTACTGTGCTTTGCTCACTTTCATTTTTAGCTCCCTCTATAATTTTATGTGTGAATTAAAGATCAATTTTCTTACTGCTGACTGTTTGAAATTTTCTCATTTCACTGATAACTCAAATTCAGTGAAATGAATTGTTACAATCTTTAATGAAATATTTTCCTTTTCCAAGCACCCAATACTCATTTGATCTTGAACAATGCTAACCCCTATCCCTTGCTGGATTAGTAAGTAAAGGGAGAAATCAGAACCTAAAGACCTAGAGATATAGGAGCAAATTGTCAAGCCTACATGAGTGTATAAGAAAAATCAGCACTTGGAAAACACTTCTAAGAAAAACTAACAGTAGAAGCAGTATTCAGAAAGTTGAAATACTGTGAAACTTGGGCAACTGAGAGTGTGTTGATCCTTCCCAAGTCATTCTCCTGATGGAATGGCTTCTAATCCATGGCTAGAGACACAAGCAGAGCTTCCAATGAACAAAAAGTTCATAAACACTTGACAGGGTTACAGGACCAAGTTCAGTAAAAGGGGCAGAACCCAAAGACTTTTCCTAGCTTTTAATGATAGAATGTATTGCCAGGTTGGTAGACTAATGCAAATCTAGGATTGAAATAGTATTTAAGGCAAAAGTAGAAGACATGAGACAAAACTTCCTTGAATATCATGGCAGCTTTATGAAATATAGATTAACTGAATCAATTTTATTCCCTCAATTTTGTTAGGTATTTACTGTGTATAGAGCAATAATAAGCTAGAGGCAAGGGATACAATTGTGAATAAAAAGGCATTCATTCCCACCTAATAATCTTTTCTTCCAACAGTATTGGTGAATCACAAAACAGAAAGAGTCAACTTTGCCATGGGGGTGGGTGAAATAATAAGATAAAGACTCCAGTGGACTAGAGTAATGATTGATGACCATTATGTGGCATTCCAGAATCTTTGAACCCACAGGAAATGCCAAGACTTATACAACTTAACTCTTCAATGTAGAATCAGAAAGCTTCCCTTGTGGCATGGACTTATTTCTTAAACTATGCCAGTCAGACTTGCTGATGAAAGATAAAGGCTCCACATAAAACAATTTGGCCTTCGTTGCACCCAGTTTCTACCACCACAGTGACTGGAAAGCCCTATTCTTGGCTCATGCTATGTGTCAATGCTGGTGGCAATCACAGCTCTAGTCAATCAGGCTTCTGGCTGTAGTTGATAACTAGAACCCAAGGCTAGGTGACATCAGTGGTTGCAGTTCCTTCATTGGATGGAGTTTTCAGTATTGGCTTAGGGACTCAATTCCTGGAAGTGAGCCTTGAGCTTGATTAACCAGCATGCTCCAAAATTTTATGAACCATGTAATATCCTTTTCAGCTTAATAAGCCAGATTTTTGTTTCTACTGTTTACAGCTAAAACCTCCAACAAATAGGAAAGGCATCCCAAAGGAGATAATGTAAAATTGAAATGCTTAGGAGAATGGAGTTTAGCTAGTGAAAGACAAAAAGAAAATATTTAGAGAAGAAGGAACAATGTGGTCCATTGGAGAGAGAAAGGAAATGGTATTTATGGAATTAAAAATATTACATGGCATGGGGGAGGGTGGGTGGTAGAGGTCTTCCCACATAGAATCTCACAAGTCAGAGTTAAAGGTATTTTATAAAGTTCCACAATAAAAGAGTATTGCAGTTTAATAAGGATCAGGATAAACAGGCCAAATAGATGTTAATTCAGGGAGAAATAACTTACAACCAGCAAGTCCCACCAGTGCTCTCCTCTCCGAGACCCACTAGCAAGAGAGTGTTCCCAGCTCCTCCTCAGACCTAGTTCCACAGGTCACTTCCGCCCCTGGCTCCACCCCCCAATGGGCGTGGTCAGTCGCACAGAAGCAGATAAAGTGAATATCCCACTACAAAAGAATTATGTAGAGATTGTGGCTGGAGGTCTGAGTCAAGACCGCAGGAGTCAAGTTAACATTATTGTTCTCCAAGACTGGTTTGCTGCCTCCAGTGATTACATTCCCAGAAATCTCTGTAGTCAAGGATAATATTCTCATCTACATCTCCAAATTAGGCATTGCAACACAGGATATCTAATACAAGGTGTCAATTATGAAAGGTTTCCCAACATGGATCATAAAACTACTTATGAAAGGCTCATCCAACAAAACTATCCAGTGGGCAGACTTTCAGCTCAGACAAAAGTATGAGGAAAAGAATGATTGCTGAAGACACTGTAAACTTGGGACACATGATCTAGAGGATCCCAGCTGTTTCTAAACTGAACTCCTCCTGCTGAATCATTTTCATGGAGCCAAAAGATTCCATTGAAGCTTCCAAGGGAAGGAAGCAACCAACAGTCTTACCCCACTAGGATGCCTACAAACTAAAACAATGACCAGAACAGGGCAATAGCCCTGCAAGTGT